>NC_133755.1:156496655-157121655 GCF_036562045.2 Rhinolophus sinicus | reverse complement strand
TTCTTTCTTTGTAGTTCACAAATACACCTGTGTGGGTGAACTTTGTTAGAAAATTCAGTTTGCCAAGTCTGCCATGGAAATGAATTACAATTAAAATGAAAGCATTTTTACCATATAAACTTATGTATGTTTTTTCCAACTATTCTTATGTTCGATATTTTCTCATTAGCAATTTAGATTTTTATAAAAATTAGAGTTTAACTTTAATTACATGAATTTTAAGAATAGAAAGACAGTTATTGGCATAGTAAACATGCCAGAAAGACATCAAGTATCAGGTGATAGAAATTCATAAACACATGAACAAAGAATCCATTCATCCATTGGCTTATTGAAAACCAAATGAGAACACTGTGTAGGTTGCTAAGACAACTGAGATGTGATGATTTAAATGTGAGATAATAAGCAGAATATCTGTACCTTTACAGATCAACTTTTTAGAATCCTTACTATGTCCTCTTCCATATTTATAGCTAAAACTTCAAGGGTATTACTCAAAAACAAAACAAAACAAAACAAAACAAACAAACAAACAAAAACAGCCTTCCGGCATTTGAGCTCTGCTGGTGAAGAAGCTTGAAGCTTTCTGATCAGGCTTGAGAGCCCTGGTCTTGAAGGATGTACATGATATAGCAGAGAGCTGTTCCTGGCTGGATCAATTCCACCTTGTAGCAGTGATGGATGAGATGCCTGTCAGAGACTATAACCAATAAGTCAAGAAAACATTATTGGCAGCGGAAATAGTAGCTTTTTCTAGAATATTGCTATTTTAGATTTGAAACTCTAGGCTCATTCCATTTTGGCCACACTGTCCTCCCGCTGTTGACTGAACATGCCATGCAGACTTCCACTGAAGGGCCGGTTGCAGTGGCTCCTCCCTGAGGGAATGCACTTTGCCCAGCCCTCTCCTTGGCTTACTCCATCTTTTCCTTCAAGTCTTTGTTTAAATATCACCCACTTTAAAATCACAACCTGCCTTTACCCAATAGTTGTCATCCTGTCTTAGTTCCTAGTATTTATCATCTCCTAACATATTCCATCATCATGTATGCTTCTGTTTTGTTCACTGAAGTATCTCAAACACGGAGACCAGTGCCTGACACATACTACATGTCCAATAATAGTAAATTTAAGGACAAGAATAAGTGTTCCTATAATTGAACTGCTGAAAAGAAAAACTGTAAGATCCTTTTGTTTCTTCCCACCTTAATTTGGCCCTACGTGAAGACAGCCCCCCAAAGCTCCCATGTCTCTATTCACACTGAGTTTAAAACTCTGCACCAAAGATACCTCATATCCAGAATAACCGAAAGGATTTATGCAGCTCAGTCATTCCTAAGCAGACCATCAGCCAGCATGGTACATACTCAGAGACTATTGCTGCCCCATCCATAATAATTTTAATTATCACTATGATGCAAAATAGAGTCGTGCCGTAACTCCTTAGATCCTCTGGATAAAAGTCACTAAACAAATGCTACTTTATGTGATGTGTTATTCTGACCAAATTAATTCAAAGCAGCTACCAGTCTCCAGAAAGTCTGTTTCATATTATTCACCATAAAGACTTCAGAGGAACTCAGTTTACTGTATGAGAGGCTGACCAGGAACATAGCCATTCTCTGGAATTCATCACTAATACACGTGGGGAAATCAGGCATTTTTCTCATCTTTAGAAAATAACGTAAGTTGCCAGGAAGAAGAAGCCAGGCCCTTCCCACTGCCACCATGCTTATTTCAAGTCAAGTGTCTATTATATGTGTGTGTGTGTGTGTGTGTATTTGTTCTCAAGACAAAAAACAAATACATACACAATGTAGAAAATTGGGAAAATGTGTTAAAACCATGAAAAAAATAATGTATAATGTCTCCCCAAAACAATAATAATTTACTCAATGTCTCTCAGGCTTTTTAAGTAAGTCTGATAGCTAGTTTCCCTGTCTCTGTGCCATGGCTGATCTGTCATCACAGATACAATTTTAATCATGTTATTATTACCTGATCAGAAATCTAATGGTGACCTCCCAATGTCTGTAAAGACAGATTGTCAAGATTTCATGTTTGGACTCCAGGTTATTGATTACTGATTATATTTATTTGGGAGTGTTTGAGAGTTGGTTTTAAAAAATGAAAAGTCCAAACCTAGATGCTTGTTTTGGCAAAATTATCTCCAAAAAGGCAAGTAATTTAAACTGCAGTATGAAGTGCATTCATCAGTCAATTTTTTATCAGCTGGATTAATCACAGGAAATGGAGAAAACAATTTACATTTGGATTGGTAATTGAGAGCAGAAAAGAAGACTGGGTCCATTGAATAGCAGCTGGTCCACTTGGATGGGGACAGGAAGAACAAAAAATTAGTAGAAGTGTTTACAGAAAGAGGTGACTAGAGCTCCTCTTACTTGGAAGTTTGGCTGCCATTCCACTTAAAGCTCTCTCAAGCAATCTCTACATTGTAGATCATAGTTTGTAGAAGTCTGACCTATGAAATCAAGCCCCAAATGGATAACCACTGAGTTGTATCTAATTAGGGAAAGGGAGCGTGATATATGCTGGGTTATATAAAATGAAGGATTTGGGGAAGGGGTGTTGGATACAACAGATGGGTTTAATATCCTGGGCAGAGGTAGAGAGTAGAGAGGGCACTTGTTGGGGTATCTGCTCAGCATCCTTTCTCCTTCTCAGTCCTGCTTCATATGTTCCCAGAGGTGGCTCCTGAAAGCCATGTTTCTGTTTTGCGATTCTGTGTCTCTGATACCATTACCTCCTCTGGAAAAGTGGAATGAGATAAAGAAAAAAAAGAGAGGTTCTGTTGTCTGGGTGTCTAAAGAGATGAAAATTATAAAGCCAGGAGCAGTGTTACATGGACATTTTCTTCCTATAGTGGGACCTGGAGAAAAAGTAAGGCCCCTCAGCCAATATTCATAAGGAGAGATAAAGGCATTGAAGTGGTTTAGCAGCCAGGTTTCAGGCAGACAAGGCAGTCCCCTCACCCTCAGACCTTAGGAGATCCAGTAAGCCCTCTCTCCTCAAGTTCTCTATTATGTATACACTTGTTTAAAATCAAAACAACACAATAACAAACAAACAAAAACACCCTCCCCATTTCTGCTTAAACTGGTTCACATTGGTAGCTACAACCAACAAGGGTCCTGATACAAACAGGAACCAAAGCCAGCCACAATTTATGCTAACTTTCCTATTTTCCAATCTACTATTTCTCCACATGAATCAAGTGGGACTATTCGTTATACATAAAAGATACTTTTAATTTCAGTTTCTAGTCCTTTTTTTGTGCCTCACTGTGGGTTCTCTTTCCCCCATTTCTTCAAATCTTATCTATTCTTCGACCTTCAGCTATGTCCCTAAATCTTCCATGAAACTCTTCCCGGCCACTCCGCTCCAGCGTGCTCGGGGCCGAAGCTCCTCCCTGGTGATGCCATTCTCCTCCATTCCGCTTGGGAAATGGACTCACCTGTAGAACTGCCCTAAAATAGATACTCTGGGGTAGCCACACAGTATCTGATTTTACTCTAAAGTCTATGTAGGAAATGGGGGCAGGAGAAGAAAATAAGGAAAACCAAAGTACCTATGTAACTGGTATGTTTTGCTCTGGAATGTACTTTCTGGGGTCCATGTTAGATTCATGTTCTCTTATGTCAGCTTAGAACTGAAGGAAGACTATGACATGGGAGTACATGAACATCCATTAGATTATAATAAGAATGACAGGAGACTGGATAACATGTAGCCCAAATAATCCCTGATCTCTTGTAGACATCAATTAGGCATGGACAGTACATGCCCTCATTTCTTACCTCTTGCATGCAATTCTGTTTTTAAGGTTATTTGTTCATGCTTCTGTGTATACTTTAAATGTCTAATAAGCACTATCAGTTTGATCATCGATCAGGGGAACCCCATATGGAAAGTGTTATTAAGAAAGTGTCGTCCAACAGCCTAGAAGACTAGAAAGGCAAGGTCTACATTTTAGGAAGCCACATGGAGATTTGTACTAATTCAGGAATTGAGAGCTAGAACTTTTTTCCTAGTGGCAGTGGGATGGAACAGGACAAAGAGATTCAAAACATAGCAAAGAAAAATGAAATACACCTTGATGACCACCAGGATCTGGGAAAGGAAAGAAGGAATAAGTCAGACTAAAGTTCTGAGGAAGGGCAACTGAGAAAATTATCACTGGTAAGAAAAGACACTGGAGGATGGAATGTAGTAATTATGTACTTTTTACAAGAGATGTTTGTGATGGCAGAGAAATCCCTAATAAAACTGTGTCATAGATTTGTGGTTACAAGAGAAGTTCCAGGAGAGACTGCAAGCTAGATTTGTATTTGTTTATTTGTTTGTTTATTTATTGACTTACTTACTTACCAGGTATGTATTGAGGACATGCTACATGCTAGGGCCTGAGCTGTACACTAATGATACAACAGGGAACAACAAAAAACCCAGATACAATCTCTAACCTTGTGGAGCTTGTAGTGTAGTAAATGAAGCAGGCATTAATCAAATGACACACTTCTTAGTGTCAATTTTTAGGATGCATTAGTTGCCTTTTTAAAGCTTTTACACATAGACACTGAATAGATAAACTTCCTGAGGCTCACTGAAATATTAGATATTAAATTGAGATTCATTCCAACGTTTCTTTAAAAGGTGGAGAGTCATTCTGCCTTTCTCTTGATAATTGTCAAGTTAGGACATAGGACAAGAACACACAGCACACAGCCAAGGCTTTGCGGATTCCAGGTAACCATTAACTTCTCAGCAAACTCCACTTCTTTAACTTATAAAGTGGGGAAGAGTTCACCCTCACCATTATCCACAGAATCATTTTTCACTCTTCACATGAGAAAACTGTCTTCGCTTGTACGACCATTCGTACTTCCTGTCCTCTCTCTTAGCTTCCCTCCTGTAATCTACTGGTGGCACCATGGCCAAAAGGAGATGAAGCAATAACAGGAAAAGAACTAATATAATTCCTAGAAGTCACTTCACAGCCCAATTTTGCCAAAATTATTATTTCCATTCACTCCTTAATTAACAGAATGAGTTTAACACAAAATTATCTGATTTGAGTTTTATTTTCTTTCTATGTTCTTGATCTCTATACTGGTGAAAATGTTTTGCTAGTTAGTGGCCCCAAAAGGAAAATGTAAAGAGTAACCAAACTTTGCCAAAGAAATCATTCCGATATCACGTGGACTATTTTAATATATAGGCACTCTAAGGTATTTGCCAAGAATGCAATTAAAGAACACAATAATTTCCTCACCTGTTATCAGAAATAAAAAGGACTTAAAAGTAGAAGAGTTCTTTAAAAAATGTGAGACTCATAGAAACTTCTGCTATTAATTTCATTTGTCTAGGAGCTGTCTATGATAGCAAACTTAAACAAGATCAATGTATTTTCAGTGATGATTCAAATGATGTCAAATCTACACAAATAAATTCAGCATGACTATTAAAAATCAACATAAAATATTTTAGTTTATGTTTTAAGATGGTCTATCTAGTAACAGACAATTTTAGGGTATGGTAAAGTATGAGAAAAATGTAAATTTTCACCTCCTTATGTACCCATTTCATAATTAACATTAATTTTAGGAACAAAGGCCAATCATACTATATTCTGGACATGGTAAACAACACAGAGTAAAGTAAGAAAAAAAAAAGAGAAATGCCAATTTTTTTTCTGACACATGTGCTAGTCCTTTCCATGTGACATCAAATTCGACACAGTTTATGAACCTCAGAAAATTCTGTCCCTAATGTCTGACATTTACTTTACGTACACACAATGTTGTTTCTCAGAAAAACATTTTTACCTGACTTACATTGCATGGGTTTGTAAATTCTCTTTTTCCAACCTACCAGTCACATCTGCAGCCCAAACGTTTCTTTCCAGAAGAGGAATTAAGGCCAAGCAAGACAAAGAATTTGCTGATACACATATGTCACTCCAAGAATTTTCCTGACAAATTCTCCACACCCAATTTAATTACTTCCCTACTGTAAAAACACTTTCCATCTGCATTTATTCTAATCTTTTCATATCCAAAACCAACACACCATAAAGTTAGCTAAATAAATGAATGACATTAGCTTTAGGTTCCACGTGAGGCAGCATTTTATAAGGCAGTGGTCTCCAGCTCACATACATTTTATGCTGATACAGTATTTCATTTGGAGCTCAGTTATTTACTCTAGATTTGTTTAGAATAGAATTATCTAGCCCGGGGCTCTTAGTGTCTCTCTCTCTCTCTCTCTCTCTCTCTCTCTCTCTCTCTCTCTCTCTCATGCATACACACATATGGGGGGAGAGAAAAGGAGAATAGATAAATGTTTGCGGTTCTTAATGAGCAAAAAATAATGTAGCCATGTATGTATATGCTAAAGTAATGCTGCCTCATGTCTATAATAAAGGCATTTAAAATAGGTTATCAAAACTAAATCTCAATAAATGCATATAATAAATACTGGTTTTTTGGCATTCCTTGATTCATTGATTATTCAGTAAGTTATTGTATGCTTTTTGTGCAGAATGTTCTTTAGTGTATTTTTATTCTCTTCTTAGTATTCCATCATTGCACAAACTAAGTGCTAGTTTTGGCACTCCAATATCTAATACCTGTGAATAAACAGAGAATTCAGGAATAGCCACATCTTTATGTCACCAGTACTATTAGGGTGTGAAGACTGACCTTTGCACTGGAAGTTAGAAGATGAGACCAGCCACTATCAAAATGTTTGGGTAACCTTGAACGGATAAATGATTCTAGGTCATCGTAAAGGCCTTTCCCTCTTGAATATTAATAAGTAAGGATTTTGTTTATTTGTTTGTTTTTGATATTACAAAGCCTTAGAGTCCTTAGAAATTGATTTGTCTAATTTTATCTGTTTTATTACAGAGTAGGAAACTTTTAGAAGCAGCTAATCCACAGTAACCAACTGCTGGTTTCCAGGATGTCAAGCTACTTTTCAACTAATATATATCATATATAATATAATATAATGTAATATAATATAATGCAATATATAGATAGATTAATATAAAATGGTTATTGATATGGTTATTTCAAATAGTATTTTTAAAATAACCATTATTTGCCTTAAATATAAAATTGTACTTTGAAGGCCACATAAACTGGGATTTGCTAGATAAAAAGAATGATCTCATTCTATGTTTAAATACACTGAGCTCTGACCTTTCTCTGTTTCTTCTCTGACTTATTGATATCAATTGAGAACACAGTCAGTTTGGGGGCTTTCTCTTTCTTTAAAATTTATATAAGCATAATACTGTCCAAAAATCCTGAGTGGCCTGAAGGGTGAAACATTTTTAAACTCATGATAAATATAATATTAAAAACAAGGATGATGATATTGTTCTGTTTTTTTGACTAACCCCGAAGACCAGCTGTTTCAAAAAATATTATCTAATTACTTAAATAACAAGCCATAGGTAGGTCACTCACAGAGGTCAGTGAAATAATTAGGAAGGAAATGCCCGTAAGAAATAGAGGTTGGGCTTTTCCTTCTCTCCATGCATCCTGGAATTACTCCGCTTTGTAGGAAAAAATGTAATGACTTATCCACCAATAAGCTAAAACTATCTGGATCTATTTTGATACCTAATTATAAAGAAAAATGACCAAATTGTCAAAAATTTTATAGTATATTATATACTCTCGATGACCCAAAAGGAAAGACCATATACAATCATTTTAATATATGTATAGGAATTACTTACAGAAATATCATGCTGCACAAAACAAAGGGTTACTTAAACAGTAAATGGACTGTACAATATACACTTGCTGTCCAAAAAGAATATATAGCAGTCATTCACATTTTGCCTAGATCTATATTGTTTGATCATACCAAGAAAATCACTATATACATCATATGCTGGAACATGTAGAATTAAAGAAACGAAGTCCCATCTCACCCTTAAATACATATTTCTTAATGCAGTAGGTTAAGGTGTATCACTCATATTGAATTAAGGATATGTGTTTATTATGGTAATGGTATTTACAATACTTTCACTTATCCATTTAAAAATTGAGGCTCTGGATTTTGAAATGAAAATGTATAGGCCTGAGAAGAATCTGTTGGGCATCTGTTCCAACCACAAACAACTGAAAATTCCTGTATGTTGCAGCCTGACCACTTTAATTTATCATTTCTACAGGTTCCAAAGAACCAAAAAGAGAATGTCAAGTTTCATTTTGATTTTTCCAATTTGTTATCATTTGTAAAATCTAGCAATGTTTGACTGAAAAGAAAAATAAATATCATAGTATTTTATTTGGTAAACATAGATTTGAAAGGTATTCAGTTTGTGGCAAAATTTCAGACGTGACTACATGATAAGAAGAGATTAGCAAGAAAAATTAAGGTGAATGTAAAATAATGAATGCTAAGGAAAGATGTTTTCAAGTATTTCTAGTGATGTTTCTACTCTTATTCTTTAAAGCTGACTTCTAATCATTGTCCTTTTTTATAAACATTGTGATTAATGGCACCTTAGCCAGGATAATATACAATTTCCATACACATAAGTTTTTTAAAAAACTCAATGTTTCAAATCACAGTTGCGTTTGGAATATAACATCTTACTAGTTCTCTAAAATTGCAATTTTTCTTAGACAGTCTTGGCTTCTATTTTACTGTACCTGGAATTCGGAGGTTCTGAAACATCTGATTCTGTGCACGTTTTCTTCACCTGTAAGAAAAGAGTACTAGTTATTCTCCTAGGAAAATACAACTTCCTCATTCGGGTTCACACACTTGTTAAACTTAACGTGGGTACAGCTTTGCTCACCATGATCTCTATAAAGTACTCCCCACATTTTACAGCGGCAGCATGCAGTACTAAATAGTGTATTTCATTATTTTCCCATGAACAGCTGCCAAAGGTACTTCCCTAGACTCCATTAGTATATAAAATGTTCAAGCTAAAATAGCTTGGGACTAGCTTAACTAAGAACAAAGAAACCAAAGAACCAGGTTTCCCACTTAGCAACTAGAAAGCCATACTGTTCTCAATCCACTAAGAAATGTTTTTCCAATCGATGCTGCTTCTTTGTCGTACTAAAGCACACAATAATAAACACCAGGGTCTGGGGGCAAAGCACAGTGTTAGCTCAAACATTCATATATTAATTTTCATTTTCTCAATCCAGTGGCTGTATGTTTTATATATTTCTCAGCATATTAATTAAGTTTCGGCATTGCTCACAGACTTCTCACATATATTTGCAGTATGTTTTGCAGACCATATTTCAACTTCGTGGTTTTTAACCCACAAAAGGGAAAGAATGAAAATAACTTTTACTTCGAGAACATGCTATCCATTTCTGGACAATAGAGTGTAATACATTCTCTAAAATAAGGTGAAGTGCAAATCCATCGCCTTTCACAATTTAACCACAAGTACAGATACTTATGTTTGATTATTATGGTCTTAATTGAGTAGACTCAATTTCAAAAATCCCTTGTTAATATATGAATCCCTTGTCATGAAAGGGGAGCATTACCAATACACATTTCTAAGTCCACTGTCATATACTCTGGGCATTTATATTGCCACGGTCAATTTATGCAACCTACAGAATACAAGACATTCTAAATTCCAATAAGCACCTTGGAAGTGAAAAATAAGTCTACTGCTTATACATCATGGGTGTGAACTGCAATGCAAGTGGCATCACTTAAGAGTAAGTTGTGAATGTCAAAGATACAGCATTGTCTTTCTAGCAATTTAGTTATTTCCTCCTCTGACTCACAAGAAAAAACACACACACAAAATCCCACACTTTCAAAAATCTACGTCTTTTGCTACCGATTCTAAGCCCAAACATTTGTATAATGTGGGAAACCAATTGTTTGATTAATTGTACTCTCTTTTACCTCCTGTGTATACATTCATAGAATATGAAAATAAGACTGATCAGCAAAGAGAGTATCATCCTATTCTATTTGTAACATTTTCTGTGCCGTTAACGTGGAACTCAGCACCACGAACTGGAAGGGTGAAGAAATGTTTCCAAGAGTAATAGTTAAAAATAAAAATAGAAAAGAAAAAAAAAAAACTTTTCTTATAATGTCAACATAAAATTCACTACAAAACCCACAAAAGTCTTAGGTTCATTAAAATGTGTCCAAGAAAAACAAAAACCAAAAAGGAAGGGTACCAGAAAGAAACCCTTCTTTCCCACTGGTTCTTTCCTGTGATTTACAACAAGAACATACATGAACTGCCCAATGAATACCTAGAAATCACCTCAAAGTAAATGTCACTTTCCTCCAGACTATGATGACTTGACTTTGGGACTGACTGAAGGAACTCCAGACCACACAGGCAAACTACATATATGTGTATAACACCAAGCAAGAGTCAGAACCAGACACACTTACTATGGCTCAAAAAACAATACCTATGGCTATGCAAAGCATCGTTCTCTAAACAATTACTAGAAAGTTCTGATTATTCTTTCTTTTCCCTCAAAATGGTAATTGCAATGGCAGAGAACACATCTATTGATTACTTACTACTCAGTACCCATAGAGCCCCGGATTTATAGCTTATAACTATAGGATAAAAGATTGAAGAAGACATATTCTTTTGAATATTGTTAGAACTGTGCATTATTCAAAGTGATTCTTTTTAGGGGTTTCATTCATTTGTTCATTGTCAAATGAGGGAAGAATAACATTTAGGATATCATGACTACTATAGGAGAGGTCTGCAAGGGTTGTGGGTGTTCAGATGACAATCTACCCCAGCCAGAGGAAATGGGGACAGCAACAAAGGAATTGGCTTCTGAGCCAAGTATTAAAGGATACAGGCCTTAAAGGCTGAATTTGGAGAAAGTCAGGTATTTCAACATCACAGGGTTTGCCGTAGGAACCATATTAAGCCCTTATAGATGGTAAAGAATTTGGACTATAATTTTTGGCCAATGAAGATCATTTAAGGGTTTTAAGAAACAGACTGAGTAGAGATGATATAGAAGATAATGTGGAAGGAGGACCAGGTAAGGGATGAAAAACAGACAACAGCCTAATGCAACAGGAGAGCAAGTATAAGTTCCATAAAAGGAGAAATGGCATTGATTTTGTACATCACTACATCCCTAGACTTAGGTCCATGCTTCCTTCTATGGTCCAAATGTTTATGCCCCCACCCCCCAGAATTCATCTGTTGAAATTCTAACCCCCAAAGATGAGGAAGTGGGGCCTTTGGGAGGTGCTTAGGTCATGAAAGGGGAGTCTTTACGAATGGGATCAATGCTCTCAGAAAAGAGACCCCACAGAGCTCCCTGGCACTTGTACCAACCAGAACACAGCAAGGCACTGGCTATGCACTGGAAAGCAGGCTCCCACTGGACACCGCTATGCTGGTGTCTTGACCTTGGGATGTCCAGTCTCCAGAACTATGAGAAGTAAATTTATGCTGTTTATAAACTACCCAGTCTGTGGTATTTTGTGAAGCAGCCCGAACAGCTAAGGTACTAGTTTACTAAGTGAATCATTCAGTCCATTGGTGAGAGATGGTAAAGGCCTCAATTAAGAGAGGAGCCATGGGGAAAGAGTTGAGAGGATGTTTTTGACAGATATTTCTGACACAGAATTGATAGAATATTGTTATTGATTGAGGCAAAGTATAAAGTAGAATATGACCTGAACTTTTAATCTGTCCTTGAAAAGAAATTTTAGTAAAACCAAAGAGCAAAAACAATGTTAACTTATGTTTTTAAAATACCTCAAAATTCTACCTTATTTCTGAATTGATGGAGAAAAGTTAAATTAATCATTAAGAAAGTTATATGTTTATAGTGTCTTGAACACGGAATTAGAAGCCAAATGGAAAGTTTTACCTAAATTTGAACACACCCTTCCATTTGAGAGATCAAAAACACTTCATTAAATGGTGACTGCTGAAACATATATGCTATTGAAAAAAGAATATTATTACAAAATATATAAATCCTTCCATCTTCAATGACTACCAATTCAGGTTTGAATTTGTTTTGAAGAAAGTTGAAACAAGCAGGCCAAAAAATGCGGCAGAATTTCATGCCCACAATTTAAAACCAAATCCTAGTTTTTGTAAGACACACAAGGAGGTGAGGAAAAAATATGCCAAGAGGGAAAAGACGAATCATATTAAATACATTTAATTGGCTGAACTAATGTGAATTTTAACCCTACTTAATGTTATGAAAGCACATGCCACATCAAAGCAAGATGAAAAAGAATGAAAAGTTAAAATATCTTAAGAAACCCATTAGTATATAATAAACATAAAAATATAAAAAAACTGAATTTTTTGAGTAAATGAATTAATGAATAATACCTAAAATTTTTGAGTGTTTATTATATGCCAGGCACCATGTTTAGGCAGATACTATTTTTTCCCCCAATTCACAGATGACAATATTGAGAACCAGAAAGAATAATCTGTAAGCAAGTGGTGCATAAACTTCAAATCCAGATTTACGAGGGCATGTTAACCAGTATATGTTAAGAACCTAGAATTCATAAACATATAAACTGAAATGTTTAAAATGAAGATTAAAATGTCTTAATACTTAAAAGTTCAATTTTTATTACATCATAATAATAATCACTGCCACTTATTAAGCAATTATTCTTTTCCACTCACTGTACTGGAATATATATATATATATATATATATATATATATATATATATATAATCTCATTCATCTACGAAGACAGATATGATGGATGAAATAATTTACAAATGAGAAAACTGAGGCTCAAAGAAAACCAAGGTTAAACAACTTGTCCAATGTCCCACAGCTGGCATTAGTAGGGATAGATTTAGAACTGAAAGGCTATACATCAAGCCTTTCTTTCTCTCCTATGCTACGAGTTGCTTTATAAGGTTGTTTTAAAACTAAGAGTTGAAACTCTTTCTAAAGAGTTTCCATGGAGCACTTTCTAAAGAAGAACCTACTAGTTATTTCTTATAGCAACCATTAAATGAATATTTTAAATTGGACTATTGAAGTAACCACGTTTTACCACTAGTAACATTTAAAGTCCATATAAGTGAAGTGAAATGGAGTTTTGAAGAAAATATCCAAATACTTCTAGCATCCACCACCACTACCAACACCCTAATAACTGCAAAAAAGGTGGAAAAAACAAATTCTGTTTTTTGTTGCTGTTTTACGTCCGAAATAGCAGGATCCACTCTTTCAGCAAGGCTTTACTTAATGACTTTGGTCTACTAGGGACCATTTCAGGCATGGAGATGAACTAGACCTGAGCACTCCAACAAAATAGCCACTAGCCACAAGTGGCTCTTAGACCTTGTAATGTGGCTAAACTGAGATGTGCTGTAAGTGCAAAAGACACATGGGATGTCCAAGACTTAGTATGAAAAAGAATGTAAAATATCTCAATATTTTTATATTGAGAAAGGGAGTCATATTTTAGATTTGCCGGGTCAAATAAAATAAATTCCCCTGCTTCTTTTTAGTTTTCTAACTCAGCAACTAGAAAGTTTAAAATACATACTCGTGTGTGGCTGGCACTGTATTTCTGTTCAATAGCACTAACCTGGACCAACAAAAACCTGCCTGCATGCACCATGCATTCTTAATGGAGGAGACATATGATAAATAAGTAACAGTTAAACAATGAATATACTGTTTGCAGTACTACATGCCAAGAAAAAATAACGCATAATAAAAGGGTAGAGAAGATTGGTCAGTATTATTACGTTAGTTAGACAATTATAAAAAATTCTCCATATTTCACAATACCATTCGTTCTTCAAGTTATTTAGGCTGTATGTACATGAGTAACAGAAACTACCTTTTAAATAAATTATAAAGAAATGTGGGATTTGGTATTGGGAATAGTGACTACTTTCAATGGAAAATATATGTAGAAAATATAATCTCTAGAATGTTTTGCATTGACTATCATATTCAAGCATAAAAATTACCTTAACGCTTCAAATTTTCTAACCATAAGGTGCTTTGAGCAGCTTATGATCTTTTGTATGAATTAACTTCTATAAGAATTAAAAACATAATTAACTCATAAAAAAATCTGCAAAAAAGAATGCTCCTTTTATCTTATCCTCCATCTTTTCAAAAAGCTGGAATCAATTATCCCAATTATTTTCTCCTTAATTTTGCTGTGTATAAATCCTGAACCATTAACGAAAATTTTAAAAATGTAAAGGATTGAATAATGAAAGAAGATATTTCACAAAGAACTTTTTTATAACTCTTCATTTTGTTTTGAAATGAACTTTAATGATTAAGTCTTAGAACATACTACAGTGATAATAAAAGATCAATTCTTCAACTGTAATTCAAAGATAAAATTTGAGAAATGAAAGTTTGCTAATATAATGAATAACTTGTTATACATATTTTATGGAGGTATTTAAGAAAAATCTTTATTTCTTCACTGAACTGTGTAGAAAATATAATGTAAATTAGATCTGAATGCATTATTGTTTAAGGAAAGCAACATATAAAAACAGATGTGAAAATAAATTTTTTTCTAATGCAAATTATATTGTAGATTATTGCATGCAAAACTCTGTAAATACAGAAAGTAACACAGGATTATTGTCAACAATTTATATTCGTCAGCTTTAGTTGTAATTCAAATGTGAATACTCTAAAATGTGAATCTGAATAAACAATATTTATACAAATACTGTGGCATATCAATGCCTAACTTTGAATTAGCGTACAGTTAGATTAAATGATTGTAAATAGTTGCTTCATAAAATAGAATGTGTTACCTTTAGGTTCTGATTTAGTGAAAATCAAAGACTTCTTGAAATATCAATTGCTATGTGACATTTTTCATATTTTCTAGTACTTAGAAGTTGGTCATATTTGACTTTAAAATTACAAAATGGAATTCAAAGTATTTTCTTATAACTATTCCAGGTTTATTCTGGCAATATAAATTATGCTCTCATTTAATGTATCTTAATTAGATGACCCTTTTTAACATATTTAATTTTGTTCAATTAGTTGTACCAGCTGATAGAGGTTGATGGGCTTCCCCATATCATCCTGTTCTCCAGTCATTAGCATTAAATCAATATGAATTAAAATATCTCTTCTTCTATTTTACTTCAGAATGCATGTAATAACACAGCTAAGAAAATATAAAAGTAGGTATATAAATTAACTTAAGAATAGAGTCAAAAATAATAATAGTTGGAATATTCAACAAAACATTCAATTTTCACAACAGAGGCTTTTGCCAAAAAATTATTCTAATGTTTATTTACTTAGAGTAGTGACAAAAATATATGTTCATTTTCTAAATTTACAAGGTAATACCACTCTAGAACTTAGCAACGGATACACACTTTAATGAGATAACCTATGATTACTTGTGCAGCCAAATAAATATAATTTATGTTGAGAAGAGCAGCACAGAATGGCTGTGCTGCTAGTCCCAAACATACAAATTTAGGGGGACACTATCTAAACTGGTTTCAACTAAAACATCTCTCTCAACAAGACCTGTTTCACATTTTTTGCATATGTTACAATTCAGTTCTTGACTCCTAAAAACACAAAGCATAAAAAAAAAAGTCTTTGGAACACAAAGGTTTTCACAGAGTTTTAAAAACATATCTTCGTTTTAATATGCCCATACAAATTTGAGAGGCTTTTCAAAAAAATAAAATGCTATTTTGCCAAATGGTGGTCAAAAACACTAAAGTCTTAGAGACAGACTTTGTAAAAAATCTAATTACTAAATAACCTAAAAGTATTTTTATAAAGTGTCAGTCTTCCTTAGAAACAAAATTTCTACAGCTCTAAAATTCATATATTTGTAAAATCCTTTTCATGGAGTTAGGACAATTTCTATACTCCTCCCTTTTCTTATTGTATCCCTTTTTGACCTTTTTATCATTGCTTACCCAAGTTTCTCCCCCACCACCCCACACTAAGTATCAATTTCCAAAAGCCCAAGCTACCACTTATTTACTATAAAGGAGAAAGAATGCTACAGCATAACTGAAAGTCTGTACCTACTTCAGTTCAAAGAAAAAGAAAAATTGCCATAACCCTTCTTTAGCTGTGATATATAAAGTACAAAGATACAACTGAATACTCCGTTTTTAACTGCAAGAGTAACAAAATAAACACATACACTGTGACTAGAAGGGCAGAGGGTTAATAAATAAAAATCCACCACCAAAATCATAAAGTAGTAATTATTTTTCCCCTCTAGTATTGGGCTGCCATGGGCAAGATCTTAATTTCTGGCGTTTAATGCAGAGGCCCTCCAGGATCCAGATTTGGGAGAGGAAGGTCATACAAAATTACACACTGGGGAAAAATTATGTTTTAAATGTAAAAAAGCCTATAGGCTATAACTCTTCATCAACTACAACTGTCACAACAGCGTGCACATTATTTGAGTTCATTGCAAGTTTCGATATATGTAAAAATCAACTTATAACAATGACTCAGGAAAACAAAGCATAATTATTTATGGACAGCATAGACCTATTAAATCAAATGTCAAACTATATAAGCTTTTAAAATTCTGAAGCATATTTTCTCCTTAATTATGCCATAGTTCTTTGTCACCTGCCATAAACTCCACATATACTATATGAAATATTCAGGAAATTTTCAAACTGTTTCTAACGGTATGTTTTTCCATTATTATCCAAAAGGGACTCTATCAAAGGTAACACAGTACTTAAAATGCCACAAAAGGAACCATAAGATGCCTTAACATATCATGTTACAGCTCATATGAATGTTCCCCACTCCCTCCAGGTTTGGAAATGAGACTTGAGTGTTCAGCTTCGTTCAACTCTGCTCAAATACGAATTGTTTTCTCACAAATGTGCACTATGAGCATCTAAGAGACATTTACCCATATTATCTTGGTCTCCTTTATACTTTTTGTTTACATGTTTCTTTGCAGTCTTGGCTGTCATAAGACAGATTGTAGTATTAAAACAGCAAAAAAACCAAAATGGAATATTCAACTCTAAACCAAGACCTCGTGCTTAATGAGTATAATTTTAATTTGGTAGCATCCACCGCAATTAAATTCAAATTGCTAACTCTACTGTCCGTTTTCTCACTGAACCAGGAAAGAATAATTCTACCAGTGTTAAACATCAAAATCTTTAGCTTTAGAGTTCCCTCCATTCCAGTGAAGATTTATGAACTCATACAAATAATGCTTAAAAAATAATCTTAAGAATAGACCCTATTCCTCTAAATAGAGAAATTTTGCTAATGTTTTTGGCAAAGTCTTCTATATCTTTCTGGTGTTTTGTTTTTCCCCCCCTTTTTCAGCTATTGGAATGCTTTGGCCACAAGGTTAAGAAAAACTTCCCCATTTATCATGACCTGCCAAACACAACAGGCCTCCAGACAACACAGCCCTCTACCACTTAACAAATTCAGCTCATCTTAGTCAGGAAACTTCAAAAGAATTTGGCCACAGGCATAGATTAGCTATCATTTGTTTCAAAGCATAACTATCAATCATTGTGTAACATACTCTAGTACACCTAATATCATTTGTCTATTAAGTATAATTGATAAGTAACCTTTTCAATTTTAACAATAAATAATATAGAGATAGCATAGAGATAGTTCAGTTTATTGACATATAATTGTTGAATTTATGTGTAATAAGTTTAGTAAAAGTTTCTGTTAAAATTTCCTTTAGGCTTGATTTTATATATATATATATATATATATATATATATATATATAGAGAGAGAGAGAGAGAGAGAGAGAGAGAGAGAGAGAATATATATATAAATACACACACACACACACACAGAGGGCGCCAAAAAATGTATACACATACAATACATGCTCATAGTGGTTAGCATCAGTGTAATTTTAATACAGTATTTTCCTTTCTTAAAATATGTATACTTTTTTTGGCACTGTGTGTGTATGCGTTTGTGTATGAGTGTGTATGTATATAAGTAAAAAAATATTTTCAACAAACGTATAAAAACTTTCCTAATGTTACCAAAGGTATCACAATTACTCTTAAGTAAAATTGAGAAATTCTTTAACTTTAAAAAATTGATGGATAGAATGTAAACAATAAAATGTTAAATAATTTTAAATTGAACAGCATATATCAGCATATATCTATAAATTAATCTGAAGATTACTGCATATATGATGCAAATACTTCTAGCAGAGCATGTGGATAAAAGAAGTATATAAAGACATCTATATTTTTAAATTTTATAAATTTTAAATCCTTGATCTTCCATTAAAATAGCTTTTATGAAAAGAAAATCCTGGGATGTTGGCATCAAGTTTTTTCTTGTTTTGTTCTGTTTTAAAAATTATATACAAAAAGAAAAATGTATGTGTTGTATGCTGCCTTTTAATCTGATATTTTTATAGTATTTTAGCAACATTTTGGAGTTTGAAATATTCTAAAGTAGTTTTATATTAAATCCATCTTGCATAGCCATTGTTATAACAAGCTTATAAATCACCTTTCCTCGGGTTTTAATTCTAAAATGAAATTCTTCTTTAGCAGAGTTAATAAAACACAGATTGTGACATTATAACACACTGAAAAACACACATTATGGGATTTCTGTTTGAATAGATTTGCAATCAAACTGAAGTAACATTTTGAATCACCTACAAGCTAAGAGCATAAGACAAAACAGCTCCATGTAAAGCATATTTCACACATACAAATACGTGGTAAGAAGAAATAGTCCCATTAGCTGTAAATTCAAGTAAAAACTATCCAAATTATTATAAGCATTTTTAAGTGCAGAAATTGATTTCTTAGATGGAAGTGAAATTTAGTCAGATAATTTCATAATTTTTGTGGTCATAAAGATTTTTCTACCATAAAGAATGAAGTACCCTCTGCAGTCTCAGTGTAAAATGGATCCACACAGTGGTTAAACACAAGGGTTAAAAAGTAAAGGAATTATAGATTAGGTTTATCTGTAGTGAAGGTCCCATTCTAGATAAACCTAATAAATAATTGAGATATACTTACGATTTTTTCCTCTTTGACCTCAATTAAAATGGCTTTCTGAGAGCGGGTTTTAAGGACAATTTATCCTGGTTTCCTCAATACACACTTATGAAGTCATCTGGCTTTTGTATTTTCTTTAACAGCTGCATTACCTTCAAAATTGGCTTGCACTATTTCCCCAAAGCAAAATGTGAGACTGACCCTGGACACACACACAACCACCTTCCTTCTGACGGTGGCTAAGAGCTCTAAAAGTAAGATCATACAATTTCAAAAATTCTAACAAGAGTAATTTAGAAAGAACTAGGAGAAGAAGAAAAAAATCAAAGTAGAGATAGAAAAAAACAAAACAAAATACTGGCCTTTCTCCCTCTCCCTTTCTCTCTCTTTCCCTCCCATCCTCCCGCCCTCCCTCCTTTTCTTCCTCTCCCTAACAAGTTATAACATGAAGCATTATACGGTTATTGGTATTTGCTTTTGTTGCCATTTTTGGTAAGTAATATTTTAGTAGCTTAAGAAACATTTGGCAAAAAAAACAAAGACATAAAAAACAATATAAGGTAGTGTAACATCATTATTCAATTACACAAGATTCAGAAAACAGTAACTGGAACTAAGAAAAGGAGCAGGAAACTGGATAGCGCTGACTGATGCTCAGTAGACCCTAGAAACCAAACTGGAAAACTTATTGGCTGTGATATTTCATCCTCCCTTTCTTTAAACAGGTTCCCTAAACAATCTAACTCTGGCAGTAAATCAGTTTTTTCAGACACTTAGAATTAGAGGATATTTTCTCCTCCTGAATTGTTTTTCTCACAAGAATAATGTAATAGTACCAACAGAGCAAAGCTTTCCTCAGTTGTCTTGAATGAGAGAAATCTTTAAGACACTGCAATTATGGTGACAATTCACCCACATCTTAGTTCCTTGCAGCAAAACAGCAATTCATACTCTTTCCTCGTGATATTCAAAGATACAAAAATTTATTTACACAATTTAAAGCATAGTTACCAAAGGCTTCCATATCAAGATTTTAAATCAAAGCACACACTCAAGTGTACATCCAAATGAAGGTAAAACCAACTAGAAACAAGATTTTTTTTTAAAGAAGTTAAAATTAAACTTGATCTTACTATCTTAGTTTTTTAAAAAAAGACAATAAAGTTCTATAAACAGAGAGAAATATTTGTTCTCTTAAAAATATAAAACATAACATAGAGATGATTACATTTGAAATCTAATGAAAAACCCCAAATTCACACAACATTTTACAACAGAAACTATCCAGAAAATAAAAAAGCCTTTCATGTAAATAGCTGGTATTAATTTTTAAAGTCCTGCAGCATGCACTATATGGGAAAACTACTCAAAGTCAACTATTAAGGTTTTCTAATGAAATGTAATCTATTAATTATCAATTATTGCATCACCTGCATTTCTCCAAGCATGAACATAATGTAATTGTAGTAGTTGAATTTTATGAAGTAAAGACAAAATGTATTTACAAGTTTCTGTATGGGCAGATTAGAGATTTTCTCTATATTGACCAACTTGCTCAATTTTTATGTACATATTACTTCTATCATCCTTGTACTAAAACAGAGAAAAATCCATACAATGTACTTTAATATTTTTCTCTGAGCTAGAACTGCCTGTACTTAAAGGTATGACTTACTACATAACATAATAATAATTATAATGCTTCAATCAAAAGCTAAATACAACTTACCTCATTCAAAGTCCAAAAACCTGAAACTAATTCCAGTTTTATTTGGAAGTAAGTTGTGTGCATGCGTGTGTGTGAAGTTCAACAGCCAATAAATTCCACTCTCCAATGTGAGTAGAATGAAACCCGGTCAGAGGATTACGGAACACTCTGAGAGGTTTATTGTCTCTAACCAACATCCAGGTAGCCTTAAAAACACCTTGCTCTGGCATGAACCTCCGGACTCCAGAAGCAGTGCAGTTATTTAGGTTAACGAGGAGGAGACCTGGAGAGTAAACACTCTTGGTTTCAACCAATGGCTTTTTACGTCCTTCTGTTTATAGTAAGATGACTTGCCTTCAGAGGTCACCCCCATTCCCAGCTCCTGTCTTTCAGTGGAATCTAAGGTATAGCATTTATCCTGATTCCTAGGCTGTCAACCTGCTGTCACAGTGACACATGCACAAATGTTTGGTGTATGTCCTCAACGAGTTAAGTCCCTGCATTCAATTTTCTAAAAGCAAATTTTACTTTAATTTTTTTTTAAAGCAAAACATTTCTGTAGAAGAAATACCTCATGCCAAGTTAAAGATTAATACTCATTTAAAGAAAGATTAAATAAGGATCGGTACTCATTTAAAGTCCCCAACCAACATTTTATATTTTATGTTTGTTTATTTTGGGTTGTTTTTTGGAGAAGGAGAAGAATTGTAAGAATTCACTTTCATTATTACATCTCTCCATGAAGTACAAAATTTTCTTCTTGCCCGAAGCACACATGTGTATGCTGACAAAGTGGGAAGATAATTACAGGCATTTTTATTTAATTCAATTGTTATGTAAATTTATTTGAGGTACAGAAAGGGATGAACATACACAATTAGAAATGTTCACACTGAGGTTGTCATTTTATGTAAAATGTTTCCTAAAATGTAGCCTTTTGTTTACAAAATAAGATTTACGTTATGTTCTAATGAAATGGAAAGTAAACAAGAAGAGCTAAATTCAAGAGGAAGGATAATACTATGTCTATTCTCTGGCATTGAGTTTCCTTTTTTCTAATGGTTTATAAAAAAAAGAATAATTTTCTTTAGCAAAAAACAATATTACGCAACATTTCCAATTCATCCCTTTAAAAGTGTGTCTCAGAGATCTCAAAAGAAAGACTAAGCTCATTTCATAAGTCCCTCCTACAATATTTCAATTTAGCATTTACAGGCATTATGGGAATTAGTGCCTCCAAATTGTCTACACGAGTATGGGATAACTTTTTTCTTTCGTTTTTCTTAATCTTTTACAGTGTGGCTATAAATGAGACAGTGAGCAAAGGGTTCAAAATAAAGACCTACAGAGCCAAGGAGTAAATATCTCATTCTGAGTAATTTGCAGAGTGTTTCTTGAAGTTGTTTTCATTTTCAAGAGAGGAATTGAGAAAAAAGCTATTACCTATTTCAGGTTTGGTAAGCACTACAGAAAGCTCAGTGCCCTCAGGAATCAAAGACGGCGCTGTCTCCCCATAGTATCGACTGCTGTTGCGGCTGCTGCAGCTGAGAAACTGGATAAGCCTGAACATTCCACTGGCACCACATGTTCAGCCCAGGTTTTGATGCCACTACAATACTTACTTGACAGCTGCCTGGCTCAATTCAAGTTAATAAAACGTGCCGATTAATTATTTTAGAGACACCATCTTGACAGATTCAGTATTTTGTTCCTAGCATGGTTCGGATCACTAAAAGTCATGTCTTCTTTGCAGCCAAATCTTCTCAAGCAGCTAGAGCTTCTTAAGCATTGTGGTACGAATTCAAGTTCTTTAATTCAACAGATGTTTCTGAAATGGCTACTTTCTTAAAAAGATTATAGGTCATTTAATATTTTCCAAACTCCTAAGAGTTCAAGAAACATTCATTGAAGCAACATCTATGTCTGTTCCTATTACAACAGAGACCCAACGAATCATACCTAATACCCTAAAAAAGTACAAAATAAGTTCTTCATAAAACAAAGAGGGCTGACTGGATGGTAATTTTCTTTCCCAGTCTTTGGGAATGTGTGTGTGTGATTGGGGTGGGCGGGTGGAGGGGCAACGTGTGGTGAAAACTTTGTACATAAGGAAAATATAAGCATGAAAACAAATGTCATTTGCAGTTTTGACTCTTAAAAAGTATTATACAAAAAACTACAGATTTTCCAATGAGAAATATAATCTTTTACTCAGCTTACATCAGGGCATCAAAGTGTTCCTAGAATCATAAAAGTAAATAGTATATCTCTACTTTAGACTTTCATAACTCAAAAGGAAAATTACATTGATTTTTTTTAGTAATATTTTATGAACCAAGATAGTTGGATGCCCTTCTAGCCCCAGTGTACCACCACCAACTAATTACATGACCTGAAACAAACAGATAAACCATTCTTTCTAAGCATCCATTTCCCCATCTGTGAAATAAAGATTTCCATCTCTGAATGTCAATGATATAGTATTTATTTTTTCAATGTGAAATACATATTTTCGAAGACTCCATTTACCAAATCTATTTCATTTAACAATAATTGTTTTCATTACCTATGCTTAAAATCAGCCATATAGCTGTCAATAAATGCTGTTAATTATTATGACATAGCCTATAAGTACAAATGAGTTTTAATAAAATAGGCAAAATCAAAGGAACTAAATGTTTTCAAAAGCCCGTAGAATCTTAAATAAATGCTTGGTTTCTCGTAAGTTTAAAATACTAAGAATGGCACTTTAACCTCCAAAAACTCTATGTGGTTCCTTCAATTCCACCTTTCAGTGATTTAAGTGCAATCAATGAGGGCCTGCCCCACATTCTGATAAAAGCAAAGCTATTATGAAATGCTGATAGCCAATACATTACAGCAGTGACTTGCATGGTGTTAGTAGTACACTGGTATTTGTTAAATGCATGGATATCCTTCAAAGTAATATGCGGAATGAGATTAATTTAGTCAGTCATGATAACCCTTGGGTTTGGTAGGAGTCACATTAAAAAAATTAATAGATAAAATAAGTCAGTTTCTGCAGTGTCATCCTTCATATTTGCCTCGACTACTCACTGTCCATAAACTCTTAGCACAAGGTTGGGGCTTTTGTATTCCCTCTTCTTCATCTCTTCCTGCTCACTGGCATTGATTTTTGTATACTGTCTATCAAGCACCCTCCTTCTCCAAAGTTATAAAATATCTCTATGCTCTTATGTATAGCATCTCCTGCTACTTTTCATTATTGGCTAATTAACTACAATACAATTTTGTGAAGAATCCCAGTGAAAGATATTAAAAATTTGAGATAAGACAGAGCAAACATGGGAGAACAAAAGAAAACCAAACAACGTACAATCATATAATTCTGACAACTGAAAAACCATAGATAATGGAGAGAAAAATAATTTAGTATTTCTGTATGTACAATAAGCTCCCAAATTTCTGGTTTGTAAAAGATCATGTGGAATCAAAACTAAACAGCCACCACAAACTATAACAGCCTCCTTCGACAGGTTACCGATGTAGTATCTGTGTTAGAATATAAAATCCAAAACCTAAGAGTCTATTTGTAAATAAACATTTAGTAAATTATGTCCATGCTATTTTATAACAAATACCATATAGCAATCAATGCAGTAATTATACTTGCCATTTGTTTAATCTTCTTCCTTTTTTTTTTTCTGTTAAGGCTGACAATCACAAGTATATTCAAGAGCCAAGTGGGTAATTTGAAGGAGAGAAGCCAGTCAAGTGGAGGTGGGATTATGGGCAAAATGTACGATCTGCCCAAACCATTCAAATTATATACTTCTCCCCTAGATAATTAATCTGTTCTCATGTCTTAAATACCATCTATGTGCTGCAGATTCCCATATTTTTATCACCTCCCAAGATTCATCCTCTGAGTTAAAAACTCTCAGATTCTCCTAATTTATATCTCTATACAAATATCTCACAGCCATATCAAACTTGAATATGTTCAGTGCTAGGCTCTATTACTTCTCCACCAATCTCACTTTTACTGTCCAATATTTTCCCTACAAATAAAGCCAGAAAACAGTCACTGTGTCTTCCCTCCAACTCTGTATCTAAATTCATCTGAGCAGCAGGACTAGCCCAACATGAGGGACTAACCTGAACCGTGCGCCCCCCGCCCCCTTCCCAAGAGCACTAAACCACATCAACTCAAAAAATCTCATAAACCATCAGTCAACCATTAGATAGCCAGGCGGCTTTATCCTTCAGTTTCTGTATTGACACTTCCACCTGGTCCGTAGATACCTTCGTGCTCCACAAGAGGAACTCTAGAGCAAGTCTGTCATCTATAACAAGCCTAACCAGTGAGTTGAGTCTGGGCTCAATGAATTCCAGAGCCAAGGTGGTATCATTGATCTCTTCAGCCAAAATCGGGAACAAATTTTATATCCCTTTTCTAATTGGAACTAGAGATAATGGCCCACGGGATACACGTAAATGAGTCAGTTATCCCTCCGTGAAACTACTCAGAGTGATCAAGGGTATCTTTATTTTTGGACAGAGCTCTACATTTGATGAGTATATGATCTATAATCCTTAAACACATGAAGTCTCTTATGGCACCCCTAACATAATAAGTTCCGAGATGCATACAGACGCCCAGAAAGAGATTTTTGTAATCGTTGGGGTCCCACAATCGACATCATTTGGGAAGGCACAGGTGGATGATGCCTCTAACATGGCTTCTAGGTCAGTTGGTAGGAATGAAGCTTCCCAGTTCAGTTTCAATAACTGAGTCTAGTATTGTTTTGAGGACTGGTCAATTCAATCTCTGTTTGTCCACATTACTAATTAGTGGCATTTATTTGCCTCGATGGAATGAATGAATAACAGGTACAGGAATGATAAGGAAGACATTTAAAGGTGTTCAGAGGCTTTTTGCAGGAGAGGTAAAGGAGCTGGGTCATCTGGTGCTTTTGCTGATAGGTTCTTTAGTAAGGATAAGGAAAATGGTGTTCAAATAATGCCAGAGCTGTCTGGCAGTGGGGCAGCAGAGTCTGAAGCCAGTTAAATTTAAAGCGCTTCTAACAGTATGGGTGAGTCACACTAGGGCATTTTTCTTCAATAGGGTGTTTCCAAGAGTAGCTCTGAAGGACAAAAATTATGAACCAACATACCTTCCAACCACCATAGCTTCCAGGTCTAATGTTTCCTACCCACAGATTCAGAATTGTTGCTCTCCACCCCCCATCACCACCACCAAAGTCATATGTCAAGTTCTAGTAGCTATGATTTCACTTATTTCCAATCATCCCCTACTGGCATGCAGGACTTTCATCCAGAAAAGTCAAGAGCAAGAGGACCAAGGCCATTTTTATGAAACTTACAGAGGCCTATATGTTCCCCACTTTGGTCCACAAGGCCCACTCTAGGGGGACTCGGAGAATAGTTTACTCAGTCAAGTGACCAATATCATTACGACTGAGGATGAGTCAGTCCAACAAGAAAATTCAAGTGGCTGAACTACCATAAGTTTGAATCCTCTGTTCTCCCTTTTGACTAGGCTTCCACCCAGGGGGTGCACCGAACAAGCTGGTCTAGTTTAGCAATTAGGGGGAAGAACGATCTATCATGTCTAGAAATGCTCAGGACGATATCTCAAATTTTTAAAATATAAAATTTGATATAACTTCTCACCCCTTTCATCCTGGTCATAACACAGGAAGTGGCTGAGATATACGATTCCTAACTGAGGCCAGTTGGATTCAGTAACCAAACTGTCTTAGTAATGGATGTGCACCAGAATGTGGGCAGGGAGGAAGAATTATAATTCTTTTGAGTTGATTTAAGGAAGCTATTCCAATGTGCAACAACACAAAATGTTTGGGGACAATAGGGAGCAGAAAAGGGCCGCTGAATACCTTGCCTGTCTGCCCTGGCTTTTGTGATAGAAGGTACACCACTGTCAGACTTATGCAGATTAATTTCAATGGCCACAATGGTGTGGCTGGAATTAGCTGATTGAAACGGACCCGGAAAACCATAACCTGAAAAAGTGTCAATAGCAGTGAGGCACCATCTACAGTCCGAAGAGGGGCTCCAATGCAGTCAATATGTCAGGAATGGCAGGGGTAAACACCTGTCAAACATGTCTTCTCTCACCAAGAGAAGCAGGTCCACCGGTAGCAGGAGTCACCAATCTTCTCTGCCAGTCGCCCCAACATCAGAAACACAGAGTGTTTTACTCTGTGCCCAGTCAGTTACTATGAGTGTGCTGCAAATCCAGTACAATAATGAATGTAGGCAGAGATGGCAGCAATCTGGTTGGTGCAAGCTGAACCAGCAGCTCGATTCCAGTTGGTTCTCATCAGAGAATAGGCACTTACCATAAGCGTCTTCATGAATGACCCTGACAGCTTAACCATTTCCACAGCTCACATCTTGTGGCCCCCAAGAGGGATGTTTTTAATCTGCCAGTTGGTAGTTTTTCAAGTGGCAGACCAAACAACTAGGTCACTGGCAACATTCCCAGAGACAGTAAATATATAACAAGATTCATTAAGGGGAGTATTGGCCAGCGCCATGAGAACTGCCTTGAATTCTGTACGCAGAGCAGAGGCAATATCCATTTTCCGCATAGCTGATGGTGAGGCTAAACAGCCACAGCAGCCCAGTGAATACCATTAGGTTTCAATTTAGCCAATCCATCAATGAACCAGGCTCAGACACGTAACGGAACCTCCTGTAAATCAGGAGGATAAAGTTTTCCCAGAAGGGAGAGCTGCCATTTTTTCACGTGAAGTTCAGATGCTGCTGGTGTCAGCCCAGCTGCATTACTGACCATATCATTTCCATTTTATACTCAAGGCTTGTTGGGCCCTTCCTGCCTTTTCACTCATCAAGGATGAGCTGACCCACTCCACAATGAGAATATCAGGCTGAAGAGTTACAAGTCCCCCATGGGCCAGGTGTCCAGTTTGGCTCAAAAGGAGCACTAGGGTATCCATGTCGTAGATGGGATGAGTCCAGAACCCCAAGTGATACCTGTGGGTAAAGGCTGACACCTTGGGCCAGAGGCTTCAATCTGGAAAGTCATAGAGACGTGAAGGTCAAAAGAGGTCATTAGCGTTGTGGGGCCCCAACATATTAGCATTCCTCTACATGCAGCTCTTCTAGATCAGGAGAATCACCACGGGATTTTATCAACAATTACAATATAATCATACAAAATTCAGTAGTGGAAGTTACAACAACGATACATTGAAGTGGCCCAATGGGCTCCACCCTCAAGGTCTCGTTAGCTTCCTTCCCCCACTTGCCAACCCTGCCAGCCACATTCACTAAATTCAGGGATCCCCACCCTCTATGGGATGGGTAGAATGCTGAATTGGACAGTTGACTCTAATATGGCCATAGATAAGTTTAGGTCCCTCCCTGCCCCAGGGTTTCCCAGTATATTACATATTTCTTACGTACCATTTGGATTGGTGCCTAAGAATTTTGGTTCTCCTTCAGGACAGGGAGACCTCAGCCTCATTCCTAACCATCTTTCTCCTTAAAGAAGCTGAAGTTGGGGTAGAAAGGGAGGAACAGATCTAGGGTCACAGAGAGCTAGAACAGCTCTTTGTTAGTAAACAACGTGTATTTCCTTTCAATTTTGATTGACAGCCAGCTCAGGGCTCAATCACATAAACTTCCAATGTTTTCAGTCCATGCAATACTCTGTATTGGGCAGCAAATTCATCATCACTGACATCATTGATTTCAGTTTGGGGCACCTTTAGACTTAATAACCATAACCACCCTGGCTGTGGCTATGATATTCACTCCGTTTAGATGACTGCAGCTTGACTTGCACAGCAGTGGTTGTAAGGACTCCGTTTTCATGGAGGGTGTTGACTGCTCTACTGTGATGACAACATCTCTGAAGTTTTAGCCTCGTTTCAAAATAAGAATTATGGGACTTTTCCAATGCAAAAGGGATGACTCCTAGAATTTGTCTAGATTTCTCTGGGTCAGTTTCTCATTTTCCAACAGATCACCTTCACTGGCATTCCAGGGCAGTAAGAGCCCAAATATAAGTCAATACCTCATCAATGTTTTCCATAGGAGCTTTTTGTTGTTGCTGGGAAATCTCCCCAAGAAGGCCAAAGCTCCTTTACAGCAGCCCAGACCCCCTGTAAGCACTCTAAAATCTTTTAATGTCTCCTGGTGGATCTAAGGTTGGTGTGATAGATGACAAGAGGTATGAGCCGTAAAACGGACTGGCTATTGCCATTCTTCCTTAACAACACCTCACACCTTCATGTTTCAAGTGAACCAGCCAAAGTTCTAGCTACTTGATTGGTTACATATAATGGTTTCAAAATCCCCTCCTTTCATGCTTAGCATGTAAAATTATAACTGTTGTCTGGAGAAGGTCAGAACTTTCCTCCAAACCTGGATGAGTCCTTGTACTACTTGTCACAATTGGGTGGATCTAAATCTGACCCTAAGATTGACAAGGAAGTCTCCATGCCTAGAACAGAGTTAGCCCATGAGAATAGCTGCATTTGAACCTATTCCAGGTAGTGGCATTTGAACCATTTCTAGGTATTTAGGTTATGACTACCTCCCAATTCATCCTCATTAACTGGCAAATAAATAGAGGATCATTTATTCCCCAACTGACCAAAAAAGTTGGTCAACATGTTCACTAATGACGTCTATGAATTTTCCTCATATACCATTAATTGCCCATGAGGTCTTCATCATTCCACAGTGCAACATGACATCTGCCTTTGCAATGGTTTGCATTACATTAAAACAAGTCTGACCTTAGGAAACCTAAACCTTTTATAATGGGCAGTAAGCATGCTGTCCTTTGCTACAGAGGAATATATTGTATTTTATAGGCAAAGATATCCAATGTAAAATCAGTTTTAAAATTAGGAATTTTACATTACTGCCTGGTCTATTGAGACAACAAAATAATGGTGATACACAGTTTCGCTCCCAAATACTAGTAAAGCCTCAGCTATCTCATACTGAAGCCTCACAACTTCATCTATCAGGAAATGACCTAAATAAAGACAAATGATCTTTGCTTTTGAACAGTCAGAAAAACCATATCAAAGTCTACACACCTGAGTTCATGGACTATAGTAATAGAACCGTCCAATGGTCTCTTACTCAGAGGCTATTTACTATTAGCTTACACATACCTAAAAAACTAAATATGCTAATTACCACGTGGCAGTTTCTCAAAAAAAGAGAAGGGCATAGCTGACATCAAGAGACAGAGTTATCTAACAGCAGAGAAACAGAAAACTATGAATCAAATACAAGAATCCAAAAGAAGGGTATCTGCCTTTCCACCCTCCAACTGCCCCATAGGGTTTCAGTTCATTAACTGATTGCACAGTGATGACCTTGGGCATTATGAAAGTATGAAAACGTTCAGCCAGGAGATTTTCACAGGAGAAAGAGCCTAGGAGTAAGTGTCAGAGACTGGAGCTCTAATCTAAGCTACTGGCAAGTAACCTCGGGCAAGTCATCCTCCGTAACTGTCAATATCTATATTTGTCAAACAAAACAATAACATTTTATGTATCTCAACTGGTTGCCTTAAGCTATTTTCTATAATGTGCTTTGTAATCTATATAGGACTCTAAATCTATGTGAGACAATTCTCTATGCCACTACGTTCCAGACATCGTGCATTTCTGTCAGTTTCTTGAAAACAAAAAGGATCCTTTTTTTCTACAAGGTCTCTCATCCATGTTTCCTGTGCCTGGAATGTTCTCCCCTATACTCTGTAAGACTGGCTGTCTGTCATCCTTTAGATCTCAGCTTAAATTTCACTTTCTCAGAGACACCTTTCTTGATCACTCAATCTAAAGTAGTATTCCCCTGTTCTTTCTTATAGTGTTCTCGTTTTCCTTCTTAGCACTTATTACAATTTTAATGCATTTACTTGTTTTTTTCTTTTTACCTGTCTAATGCCTGTTCCCTACTAATTCATACACTTTGTGAAAACTGGACCTATGTCTGGTTTTCCCTGAGTTTATATACAAGGTCTAGCAGAGTACATGGCATGGAACAGCCCTCAACAGATTTTTGTTAATGACTGATTGAATGAATATGTAAATATAAGGCAGTACTATCCATAAAGTTTAAGAAGCAAAAATATGTGAAATAATTTTTAGAAAAATATTCAAGCAAAATAGTTCAATTAGAATAAAGTAGTACTTTAAGTGGGTAAAACCTAGGATATCTGTAAAACCCAACAAAAATGGGTGACTCTTTTTCACTCTGAGTTTCATGGAGGAGCAGGATGAACCTATAGAGGCATTTTCTAGTCCAAAATTAGTATTTTAGAATCACCTATTCATTTAATCATTTGATCCTATGACAGAGTTATTATCTCAATTTCACAGAGGAAAATAATTGAAGGTTAAGATATTTAGCAGTTTCCTTGTCGTCACAAAAATACTCGATAGTCAAGGTTCAAATTCAGGTCCTCTGCTACAAGTCCTGTGTCCCCCAGTATACATACTACATTACTTTCTACTATCTACTTCTGCTTTAAAGGGAAGGCTCTGATCAGAGGGTTGAGTGAAAAAACTTTGGTTTCTTACTATCAAATTAGTTTCAGATCAGTGAGTTTTGCTGCATTAAAATAAGAAGTTCAATAAAATTAACAGTAAGTCAACAGAAGCTATGAAGTTATCAGTGGAGTTCACTCCAGGGTTTGTTTTATAATTATTTGCTTTAATTCAAACCATATTGAAAGGTAAGTATGTAGTAGAAAAACTTAGTAATACTTGAGTATTTACCTCATGATATATATATATACTCGTGTGTGTGTATACATATACATATATGTATGTATAACATGCATATAATTACAGTTCCTAAACATATAAATATATAAACACACATATAACAAATATAAATATATGTATGTAATTATTACATATATAATTATAGTTTCCAAAGCGACAATATTATCATAATATGAAATCTGTGCCCCAAGCAAAACTATCAAAAATACCCCTTTCCCTTTCCCCTTAATTACAAAACAAACAACCCAGTGACAAAGGGTCCAATTTAATGTGAATGTATCCTAAGAGAAATAAGTGTTAATAAGAACAGAGCTGCTTCTGGCTCCCATGTCTTTGAAAACTACTGCAAAACAAACATTTTAGATTTCTGACATGACCTGGAAATGGGGGTGTTTAGATTTATGTCAAATTCTGAAATGTATGGTTAAGAGTGAAAAGATATTTTAGGAATATTTCCCAATTATTTCTTCAGTTCAAAAATTATTTTATAATTAGATTAGGCACTATCATTTAACTAGATTGAAAAAAAATTACCTCTATAAAATTCATTTTGCTACTTCAACAACATTTAGATATTTCTGAAAAATAGATTTTGTGAGAATACAAAGATCCTCCCTTTTCTTGGCTAGGAAATGAACCTCAGTTCAGAAAGGCTCAGTTTAACTAAAAGAGAAAAAAACGAGGAATAAAAGACTGCTTAGGAGCTAGTAAACAAGGGTCATTAAATATAATGTAATTGTGAATATACAGGAAAAATTACCAATTTAACTTTAAATATATATAATATATATATAGTTTTAAATATACATACATATGTATATATAAAACTATTCTTAACCAACTTTATCATAAATAAAAATAGTAATTTCAGCTCGATTCATGGTTTAAATATACAATTGAGTTTGGCTGACAGAATTGCCTGAGTCTAATTAAAAGTTTGGAATTAATTTTTTCTAAATACTCCACTACACATTAATAATATAGACATTTAAGGTCATTACTATGCAGATATTTGCTACATTTTTATTACATATTTTCCTATTTGTCATTATGATGCCACGATATGATAGCTCTTGCATTTAGAAATTCACTGGATTAATCGATGTTCTTCATTCCCTTTTTAAACCATACTGAATAATGCTTTGACACTGAATGTTAATGGATTATAGACTAATCTTTAGTAAGCTCATTCTCAAAACTCTTTCACACTCATTATACCATTGGTCCTGGTAATATCAAAAGAACTACATTCATAATAATAGCTATCATTTCTAAGTCTGAAACTGAATAGACATCACTATCCCCTCAGCAGCAGTCAACTGCTAGTATCTGCATAACTTTCATAGTGGTGGCCATAAGTAAATGCTAACCACAGACATGAAAAATAAAACTTTAGGACAAGTACCATAAAGAGTCTAGTCAAGCACTGATTCCCCTAACATCATCATCATAGCCATCAAAATATGTATTAACATACCTTGAGTAAAATATGTATTTTCATAATTCACAAGTTATTCCAGTTGAGTGTAAAACTAAATAAGTGCTTTCATTCTTGACTTTAAAATTGATGATCTATATTATGGACTGAATGTTTGTATCCCTCCCAAATTCATATGCTGAAGCCTTAACTTCCATTGGGATAGTGTTTGGAGATGGGACTTTGTGAGGTAATTAGGGTTAGATAAAGTCATGAGGGCGGGGTCCTCATGATAGAATTAACACCCTTACAAGAACTCTCACCTGCAAACTTGGACTTCCTGGTCTCTAGAACAATGAGAAATTTATGTTGTTTAAGCCACTCAGTCTATGGTACTTTGTTATAGCAGCTTGAGCTAAGAATATACAACTGTATAACGTAACCTTATTGATAATTACTTTTTTCCAATAAAACATGCCTTGTATTTTATTTTATTGTTTGTTTTTTTATATTCAAGCTCCTGAATTCTTGAAGTAGTAAATATAAAAAATATGTTTACTATAAGAAGATTAATCTCTGAACATAAATAATGACACAAAACTATTTAGAGACCTTATTAAAGATACTTATATAACAATCACTGTATAACAATCACTGAGGAAAAGTTAACCTAAGCTTAGGACTGAGGTTCATCCACAGGAAACTGCAATCATTAAAGAACTATTTTTCATAACCATTTATCTGAACCTTTATTATGAGGTCTAAGGACCTGAAAGCTAGATTTGTTATTCTACTGTCTAAAAGTTGCAGCAGTAGTCTTAATGAAAAAGTCCTGTTTCTGTGATTTCCCATAAAATTTCATGTGAAAAAATGAAACGAAAACAAAAAATCTACATCTCAACCTATTTTTCAATAGAACCGAGTCATATCTTTATACAGAAGCTGAATGCTTTCATAAATAAAAATGAAGTTTTCCACATTTTTCCCATTGGCACAACTTTTAATAAACTGAAGAAGTCTAGGTCCTTTCTTTCCCTATAAACTGTTCTTTCCCTATAAATTATTCTTGTTCCAGAAGTCCTAACAGAAATGCATCTGCAAAATTTTATAGGAATCCTTATAAAAAATAACAGAAAAAGAAGCAGTATAAGGCAGCGGAAATGTGTACATGTTTTGGAATTCAGAAAGTAGAGAATCTGTGTCCCATTTCTGCTGCCTACCAATTATGTGAAACTCTTCATCAGAAAAAATAGGATAAAAGAGCAGCACCTGAGTCATTGTGATGAGTAAATAAAGTGATGAACATAAAGCACATAACACAGAGTAAATACTCAGGAAACATTAGCTGTTCTTTATCTTCTTCCTTTATTATTATTATTATTATTGCTATGACTTTTCAATCCACCACTACCACTACCTACTCCCAGCAATAATAGTAACTATTATTACTACTGGTGGGTATGTTCAATTCTGACAGTTAAAGACTACAACTTCACCTCTCAGGAATTCTTAATTATACAAGGTTCATTCCAGGATTAAGGTGACATTTTGTCACAGAAGCTGTAAACAAGGATTTATAAAGCATACAAACCTCATCTTTAATATTACAAACATATACTATTATGCTGTCTGCAATCTTCCTTAAAATACTGTAGCATATACGATATATTATTATGTGTGGGTTACTTAGCTTAAGCTATAATTTAGGGGTTGTAAGGGTTCTATTAAAAAGAAAAATGCAGCAATAGAGGGTGGCATGCTCATCAGGAAACCCACATTCCCTGGGGTAACTACCAAAAGTTTTCTGATATGTGTATTTATTCACCAACTAGCATTCTGAAAATTAGAATATTTGTCAAAAAATGGGTTTTTCATTGGTGAGAATAGTGACCTCTAGACTAGCACTGTAAATGTTAGAAACTAACTTACACAGACAAAATGAAAAGAATTCAAGATAAGAGGATCGCCGAAATATTTTAGCAATAATTCCCACCCTTGCATAAACTGAGGATAAAAATCAGAGAAGAATGTTTATTTCTTCTTTACTTTTGAGATCTCTAACTCTTTATATATTCCTAAACTGAACGATGAACTACTGAAAAGTCTGATTGTCTGATACTAGCCATAAGGTGAGAGAATCTGGCCTTTGGTGTTTTGATGTTTGTATCAACTGAAGCTTTCCTGCACGGTGGTGGTGGTCACGCCTAAAAGGACACAGAGCTTGAAATTCCTTGGACCTTCAGAAAAAAAAAAAATCTATAGGGGCATTTCTTTGTGTGTGCTTGCTTGCTAATAAATGTTTAACACATTTTTATATAGAAGGCAGAATTTGGTTGAGACTTCATTTTTACCTAGAAGCAAGGTTTGGAAGGGAAGGTGCAAAACCTTCGCTCATCTCAACATTACCTACTAGAATTTAAGAACTGTCATTTCATGATACACACACACACACACACACACACACACACACACACGGAAACACATGGAAGCACAGGTACAGACATATTAGCACTGTCGATTGGCAAGATGTTAGAAATGAAATGTTGATTAACAAATCATTGAGAACACTTTATGTGAACTTGAAATGGAGGAATGACTCAGTAACATGATACATTGTTTAGGAAAACTCTCTCCATTATAGAGAAATAAACATTCTCAGGACAACGTATTGTCATGATTTTTTAAAATGTGTGTGAAACTTATTCCAAACTAGAGAAAATACTACCCACAGAGGAATTTTTTATTGCCATACAGGCTTGCTTTCATTGATAATCCGCTATGAATTTATAATCATCTGCACTTGTACATTCATGTCCAAAATATCTTTCATGTCAGGATAAGATTAGCAACGTTCCACAATTGTCAACCACACTATTTTGAGGTAAAACATGTGTAGCTTCATTAGTGGTATTAAATTTGTTGGTTTAGCTATGGGTGATTGATTTCCCAACTTTCATTCTATCATGCAAGGCTCTTCCTTTTGTTCAACTTGGCTTCAACTTTATGTTTCTTTCCGTCTTTCTCCTTTCAGTGCAGCTGCAAATTCTGGCCTCATTATCATTATGTTTTGTAAATCAAGTTAAGTGGTTATGTTCATTAATTATATGCCTCCAATTACTTCCTTTTCCATTTATTTCAATTTGTATTTAGTGATGAAACAGTACTAAAGAAAGAAAGAAATGTCCACTAATCCTTCAGAAAAACTATTCACATTATTTCTTCTAGATTCCTTTTAAGATATCTACTGAATTATCTATGCTACTTTTACATGTAATTTAAACCATTTATGTACAAGACGTGGAATAAATACTTCAAATTATAATGTACATGCACATATTGCATCATTTCACTTAATATTTATGCATTATATTAAAATTTCCTCTGTTGTTTCATTTTTCATCTTTTTAAGCTCCAGACTGTTCAACATAATTAAAAAACCTCAATACAAACTTCCTTTTAAACAACAGAGTATGAGTCGGTCCCATGGCAGCCATTAAATAGTGAGACTATTGTGTTTTGTAAATTATACCACATTTTGTACACCAGACAATGCTTAAGGTACATACATGATTGAAACTATTGGGCTAATTTTTAATGCTTTTTAGCACCAAAAAGATAGATACAAATCAAATGTGTATATGAGTATATAAAAAAGTATCCGGCTTTGGGTGATAATGATGTGACAGTGCAGGCTCATCGGTATTTTGCAAATATACCAGTAATGTGGGAGCTGCGTATGAGTGGGGACAGGGAGAACATGGGAACTCTGTATCTTTCACTCCCCAGTTTTGCTGTGAACTTGTCCGAAAAACTAACTACTCTAAAAAATGAAATTTATTAACTAAAAAACAAAAACAAACAAACAAAACAGAAAACAAAACAAAACATTTGGCAGCCTTCAACACGTTTAAATCAAGCTATAACTTTTCTGAGATAAAATAACAATGTTGATCTACAGTTCAAGAATGAGTACTGAATAAAAAAAGTAGAGATTCAAGAAATACTATTTCTCTTCTGTTATTTTTGTCTTTCACATAGCATTAAGTCTTCCCATTTCTTACTTTAAATTCTTCCTCATGATTTGTTTAAAAACAATCTAAGATGAGGGAGGTGCAATGGGAAGAGAGTATAAGCAAATAAGTTTGGCATTCTGTCATTAATTATTACAAATGGACCATGAGTATACGAGTTCTTTAGGTTACCTGAAACTAATATAATATTGTGTGTTAGCTATATTTTAATAAAAATCTTTTAAAAAATACAAAAAAAAGAGTTTATTAGGGTCCTTCTTCTACTTTTGCATATGTTTGAAATTTTCCATGATAAAATATTATAGAGAAAAGATATTTCTCAACAGACATTGGTTCTTGACCATGTTAAAGAACTCATATCAGACTCTCCCCACATCCTGTAATAAAACAAGAAATCCAGATAAAATTTATGAAATGGTTGATAAAGTCAGCAGAGTAACCCACGAAAGAAGGGAAATAAAGAAGATGAGCACTACAATTGTAATAGATTTCTGTCTAGAGTCCCTTTCTGGATTGTGACACAGGGAGGGGATACCCTTAGATAAGAAATCAAATATCAGAGTCCTGGAAGGTTAAGAAACCTGAAATACATGGGCCAGGGTACTGGGGATAACACAGCTAAGCAGACAAAGAGCTCTAGAAATCTGCATGGGGTCCCTTGTACACATATAGATTAAAATTCCACATGACAGATGAAAAAAAAAAAAAAAAAGACCAAATGATGAACTCTCATCTTAATGTATGAGAGCTAAGAGACAGTTGTGTTCCATCCGCTTGGGGTGGAAAGATCTCATTGAATACATTCTGCTGAGACTCTGGAAGTTCACACCTTAATGGTAAGGCGAAACTAACACTAGATTAAGGGCTACACTGGACTTGCCCTAACAGTTAAAAACAAGCCCCTAAAATTCGAGGTGATTTGAAAGTTAGTTAACAGCTTTCTAAAACAAGGTTTAACACTCCACAAGGGAACACAATAAAATCCAGACATTCAACCACATAACATTCATTATGTGAGGCATCCCACAAAATGTACTAGTTATACAAAGAAAATATAACCACGAAAAATATCAGTCATTAGAAATATACACAGAAATAACAGGGGCAATAGAATTTGGAGAAATGGATATCAAAATCATTGTCATAGTTTTGGGTATATACCGAGGAGAGGGGTTGCTGGGTCATATGGTAACTCTATTCTTAATTTTTTGAGGAACCTACACACTGCATCTATCTGTAAAGATATATGTACTCCGATGTTCACTGCAGCTTTATTTATGGTGGCCAAAACATGGAAACAACCAAAATGTCCTTCGATAGATGATTGGATAAAGAAGAGGTGGTATATATACATACACGCGCGCGCGCGCGCGCGCACACACACACACACACACACACACACACAATGGAATACTACTCTGCCATAAGGTGAAATACTACCATTTGTGACAACACGGATAGATCATGAGATTATTATGCTAAGCAAAATAAATCAGACAGAAAAAGTCCAGAACCGTATGACTTCACTCATATGTGGGATATAAAACTGAAAGCAACAAAGGAACAAGACAGACAAATAAAGAAACAAAAACTCACAAACACAGACAACAATTTAGTGGTTACCAGAGGGTAAGGGCAGGGGTGGGGGGTGGGGGGGTGGATGGTAGAAAAGGGTAAAAGGGATCAAATATATGGTGATGGAAGGAGAATTGACTCAGGGTGGTGAGCACACAATGTGATATATAGATGATGTATTGTAGAATTGTACACTTGAAACCTATGTAATTTTACTAACCATTGTCACCTCAATAAATTTAATTTAAAAATTGTCAAATATATTTGATAAATGAAAATATGAATAAAATAAAAAAATGAAATGTGTAAAAAAAATAAAATGGAACTTCTCAAGCTAAAAAAAAATAGAGTATTTGAGATAAATATAAAGTCACTGACTGGATATGCTGTCACTGACAGCATATTTGACACTGAAATAGAAAAGGTCAGCGAACTTGAAGATATAGCAAACTGAGGCACAGAAGGAAAAAGAGATAAAATTGATAGGATGACAGGAACTTTTGGGTGGACAATATTAAGCAATCAAACATGTGTAATCGAGGCAGGGGGGCAGAAAATTGTTTACATAAAAATGTCCAACATGTTTCCAAATTTGGTGAAAATAAAATTTTAGAAGCATCTGCTCTTTAAATACACTTTTAGTCACAATCTGGGAGAAAATATTTCCAATAGATACATTTAATGAAAGACTTTCATCCAGAATGTGTACAAAATTTTTACTACTGAAAAATAAGATAAGAAATCCAATACTAAATGGGCAAAAGAGCTAACCACACACTTGATATACACACACAAAAGATATGCAATGGGTAATACCACATGGAATGATGCTCAACACCATTATTAACAGGGAATTGCAAATGAAAAATACAAGGAGATATCACTATACATCTACCAGAAAAGTTAAAATTTCAAAGACAATACGAAATATTGGAATGTCGAACTCTCCGACATTGTTGGTGGGCATGTAATCGCTTGAAAGATTCTTACAAATTTAAACAGACATTTACCATATGACCCAGTAATTCTACTCCTAAATATTTACCCAAGAAAAATGAAATGATAAATTGTCACAAAGACCGCGTTTCCCTCAAAATAAAACCTAGCTGGACCATCAGCTCTAATGCGTTTTTTGGAGCAAAAATTAATTGTAAGACCCGGTATTATATTATATTATATTACATTACATTACATTAGACCCAGTATTATATTATATTACATCATATCATATCATATCATATCATATCATATCATATCATATCATATCATATCATAATATTATATCCGATCTTATACTAAAATAAGACCAGGTCTTATATTAATTTTTGCTCCAAAAGATGCATTAGAGATAATGGTCTGGCTAGGTCTTCTTTTTGGGGAAACACGGGACTTGTATATGAATGTTCATAGCTTATCCACAGTAGCAAAAACAAAACAAAACAAAACCCGAAAACAACCCAAATGTTCACCAACAGCAGAGTGGATAAACATATGGTGATAGAGTCACCATGTGGTTATCCTGCATACACAGCCATAGCACATAGCAATAAAAAGCACACATTACTGAATCATACAAGGATACAGTGAAGCTCCAAAGCATCATGCTAACAGAAAGAAGCCAAACAGAAAGATACCACACTACAGGAATGCATTCAGATGAAATTCTAGAAAAGCCACAACTGATCTATAGTTATAAAAAGATCAATGGTAGCCAGAGCCTAGGGATAGAGGATTTACTGATAGTGAAGAGGAATGTGGAACTTTCTGGAGTGATAGAAATGTTCTATATCTTGATTATGGTGGTAGTTACATAGATGTACTCATATACATTTATAAAAACAAGTGAAACATTATATTTAAAAGGGGTATATTTTATTATTAGCTAACTTGAATCTCAATAAATTTGATTTAAAAAAAATCTTCCTCCGACTCAGCCCTTCTTCTCCATCACACTCCTCTCTCTCACAATGACAGTCCTAGTCCAAGACTGCATTATTTCTCTCCTTTGCTGTTGCGGAAGCCTTCTCCACACCCTTTCTGTTTCTATTTTTGACCCACCATGATTCATCTCTGTAAAGATCAATCAGACTGTTTTCAAACATTCTTCTTCAGATGGTAGGGTATGACTCTTTACTGGGTCATAACATTGAAATCAGCATTTTTTAATACAATGGAAGAGAAAGGAAAATATCAGAGTGCCTTCTGCATAATAAAGTTAAGTGTGTTTGTAAAACATGTCTGACTATGAGTCTAAACCAAAAATGTATGAAAGTCTCTGCTTCAAATGTAAACTAGATTACACTTAAATCTATCCATTGCCTTCTTTTTGACTGCATTTCATATACAATCCACACCCCACACCCTGGGTTCTAAGGTCATCTGTATAATTAAGTGATGATATGGTCCCTACCTGCTTCACCAGTCAGCTCTCTCCTTCACTCACTGAATTCCAGCCCCTCTGTCCTGCTTGCTGCTCCCCAAACACAGTAAGCTCCTTTCTGTTTTCTGTTTTGTTTTGTTTTTCACTTAATATTCACATTGTCTACAAGCTCTGCCCCAGATCTTTGAATGGATGCTTTTCTTGTCAGTTTGGTCTCTGCTCAAATGTCACCATCTCAAAGACACCTTCATTAACTACTCTGTAAATTAGCCACCAACCCAACCCCAGTGCTGTCTATCAGGACATTTTGCTTTATGTCTTTGTAAAATTAGCCTTTTCATTAGTTAAATGATGACTGTCACTCTCTCCCCCACAAATGCACTGGAAGTTTTATTTGAAGATGTGTCTTTTTAGCTTCACCCCTGCAACCTGCATTTAAAACAATGTGTGGCATGTAATAGGACCTCCTCAATAAATTTGGTTTGCTTCTCTGTTTAAATACACTGTCAACATCATACACCAGGCCCCTATCACCCTAGACAGCAATCAAGAGAAATGGTGCAGGGAATGAGAAACACTTCAAAACATTCTAGGAGTTATTTTTCACCAAATATTCTTGATTTGATTGGTATTTAATGTCTAACATATTTTCCACTCAAGCTATTTTACAAACTTTTCTGATGATATTTTATACAGATAAGCTTTTCTAAAATAGGTATCTCTCTGATGATCACTTACGCTTCCTCTACCAGGCTCCTAAATTGGTAGTCCACAAATGGAATCTGGCTAAAAGATATGTTTTGTTTGACCAACATGAAATTTTGAAGTTGAAGTCCACATTTATGAGTTATTAAGTTGCACATAAAAATCTGGATTTGCAGCTGCTTCTTCCAAGTCAAATGGTGCTGCTCCATTTGCCCATGGCAGCAACAAGCTGTAGTTCCCAGATGGGAGCTTGACCCTCTGGTTCGACACAGCCCCCAAAACTCCGTATGGCTTTATCCCAAAGCATTTCACATGTTTACATTACCTGCCTGGGCTCGACACATTTCTATTTGGCATACCATACACTCGTAGGTCCTGGTTACCAGAACAAGAGACCAGCACTAACTTGTAATTATTTTCAAATGAAGATACAAGTTCCCAATAAAACTTAGACATATTCACTCATTCATTCATTCATTCATTCATTCAACCTATTCATGTATTAGCCTAATGAATGTTTATTGAGTGCCTAACATGTGTCAAGTACCTTTCTAGGTAGTGAACATATAATATTGAAATAAAAACATTCAAAATCTGTATTTTCATAAAGATTACATATTAATGATGGAAATAGAAAAATAGTAACCAAACAGACAAGTAAAATCTACTATGCTAAATGATGTTCATTACCATCAGCAAAATAAAGCAAATAAGGACCGGCAGGGCAGTGGACGCAAGTATAAAATAGGTTGGCAGAGAAAGCCTCATTCAAAATATAGTGTAGCAAAGACCTAAAGGGGATGAGGAAGTAAGTCATGGAGACATTTGAGCAATGAGTTTTTAGGCAGGAGTGAAGTTCAAAGGTCCCCAGGCAGGTATATGTCTCGTGTATTCAAAGACCACGACTTGCTAAATTGGCTAGAGTAGATTACTGAGGAGGAGAGAAATAAGAATGTCAAAGGTGAAACTGAGGGGCTGGTCATGTCCAACTTTGTAGGCCATGGTAAAGACAGTAACTTTGAGTAGGATTGGCAGCAGGTGGGAGGTTTGAGTAGATGAGTGACATCATCTGACTTATGTTTTAAAAGTCTCACTTTGGGCTCTGCAGATAGTATCCCACAGGAAGACAAATAAGGAAGTAAGTGCAATCATTCAGATGGAGATGGAGCCCCCTAGGCCAGTCATGGTAGAAATAAGGTTTTGGAAATTGATCAAATTCTGGTTATATTTTGAGGGTAGAAACAATGGGATTGCTAGTGGATTAGGTATCTGCAGATCCTGGGAAAGGTCTAGGCTGAATGTCAAAATGTGTGACTTCATTATAAAAGCAGTATTTAAAACTCGGAGACTGGATGAGATCACGAAAGGAATATCCAACAAGAAAAGATGAAAGAGATGAGGAGAAGAGCACCATTGCATGGGTTGGAAGGTTTTAACTTACATCATGTTTAAGCAAGAATGATACTAGACTAACCTTATGTCTTCAGTTGTTAAAGGTGTAAGATATTTAAAATATCACCTGTCAAATAAGGAAACTGAGGGCTGGAATGAAGTTTTGCAAAAGTCACACAACTAGTCATGGTAGAGTCCAGACTTCACACTTGATTGTCTGAGTCACTCTTTAAACTATATAATCTGCCTCTCGTGATATTATTTAAACGACATTATCATCACACAGAAAAAGAATTCTCTAATCTGGAGTAGGAAATACTCACTAAATATTTTTTGAGTGAATACAAAGTTATAATCAGTTCATAAATTATAGATTTCTCTCAATACTGAGAAGCCCCAATGCAGAGGAGGATACAGGCTCTAGAATCAGATGTCCTCAGTTAATGTTTTTCTTTTGCCACTAGCCAGGCATGTGACCCTGGACAAGTTATTTATTATCAGTCTCAGTTCCATCATCTCTAAAATGGGCATAGCAATACTTGCCTACGTGTAGAGTTGTGGGGATTAAGTCATCTATAAAAAATGCTGAGAACAATGCTTGGCATACAGTAATTCATGATAAAGGTTAGCAACGATTATTTCTTGACACTGCTAAAGCTGAGCAACTGCTTTGCACTTTTCAGTTTTACTATTAGCTATGCTAGCTATAAAATGGTAGGAGAGGCTATAGGGAGGTGTGCATAATCACTGTTTCATATGACCCATTACACTGTAATTCTGCATTTTAAATGTACAATCTATACATTTTACTCTCAGAAGTTAGAAAAAGAAATAGTTGAACACAGTTCTATTTTGAGAAAAAGAATGACAAAAAATAGAATAATCAATCTTTCCTCAAGAAGCTTACAAACTAAAACATACATTTTAAATACTCAAAAAGAGAAACTGAAAAGCATATGAAAACCAGCTACAGTGAAACTATACAGAAACACATATCATGAATTGAGATGTGAAAAGGATGTCATGAAATGCTGAGCAGAGTTGCCAGGGTATCATATAAAAGACCGGAGCTTTTGCTCCCACTTAATCTCCAGCATCCAGTCTTCTCCAAAGCCCTCCCGCTGGCAGAGTTGCCACTTTCTACTCGGACCCTTGAAATAACACACTGCCATTATTTGTTCAACCGTCTCTATAGTTACCATGAGCTCCTTAGATGAGGGTCTGGACCTTCACCTTTACAATATCATATTACTAAAGGCTTTTTAAGTGTAATTTGGCCATACTTCATCACTAAAACAATGCTTCTATTTCCATAAGATATAGAACTGTAGCAACAGGGAAAGCCCTTGTGCATCATGTGTAAAGTTCATGGACTGGGAGCAGTGTGGTGTGGGGGTGAAGTCCAGAGCATGGAGTCAGCCTGACAGGATGAAAATACCCACTTCACCACTCGGTGTGATTACGGGCAAATTACTGCCCTATCACTATAAAATGGGCATGCCTGGAAGATAAAGCTGCTAGGAGACAGAACGAAACAATAAATCATGAAAACCATTTAGTTTCCAGTGATGCAGGAAATACCCAATAAATATTAGCCATTATTTTGTAGAAAGAATAATAATTAAGGAACTGCGCAAATAAGCAGAAAAGAGAATTAATTCTATAATATCCTAAGACTGTAAGTTTGAGTCTCCAAAGTTTCTAACCATAAGAGTTTTAAATATAGGAAACTTTATATACTTGGAAAAAACATTTATGGTTGTTATTAATTCTATCTAAAAATCGTAGAATGTGTATAAGATATTTTATTGATCTGAGTAAGCCTGCCTCTGACTACTGCAATGCTGATTACAATTATTTACTTGTACTCTGTTTCAAGCCCATGAAACTGTACATTCTAAGTTCATGTCAAGAAAGATTGTCTAACTATCCCCTAGAAGGAAAATCTTAATATCTATATCAAATTTTAGCCCAAAGTCTGACCAAAATTAAAGTTATTTAAATTAAAGTTATTTAAATTAAAGGTATAATCAAAAGCAATAAACGATTGTATCTTAGGAGCCCATCGGAGACCTAACCTAGAAAGCTCTAAAGACTAATGGATAAACCAATCACTTCAACCGTAGAGAGCCATCATTGCCCCAAAGCAGTTTTCCTCTCAGAACTAGTACTAAAGCCTGACTTAGTCCCCACACATGGGCTGTGGTGAGTGCACTGAACTAAGGAAGGAGTGAATAGGCGAATTGTCTTTCACCCATGCAATCTACACCTTCAAGCTCTCTGATGGAGGGTCTGTATGCTATTAAGTCTTCATTCCAGGTAACCATTTGGAGTAACTCTGAATTAGAAACACTCTTTTTCTCTAATGATGTCCTTGTTTTCTTTTGCACCATTACATATTGTGCAGAAGTAAATAGTAAAATATGTTTCAGAATGCCTGATAATTGAGAGAATCCAATGAATACACTGTTTTTATTCCTTTTGCCCTATCCACAGAATCACTTATTGTTGACTGAATTAACAGTTAATAATTTAGTTACTATAATTTTCAATTTCAATTTTTAATATACAACTAAAATATGATTTTAAAATGTGAACATGCACCATCACTTATTACTAAAACCCACGATGAAAGAGAAATGCCTGGCCAATAATCTCTTTAAATATGCTGTTCTCATTCTATTTTCATTTGTTTTACAAGAACAGGAATGGTGTTTATCTAATATTACTCTATATATCTATATCATCAGAACTGTGAAACTTACTGGCTTATGTCTTAAAAATGCCATTAATGGAGAATTAGGCTAATAATTGAGAAAGTTGATAAAATATCTTTGGAGGTTAAAAGTTGATTATGCAGGTTTGGGATTTACATTTTAATTAAAATACTTTAGAAAATCTTCTATTATATGTATGTGTGTGTCTATGCAAAAATATATACATCATACTTAGTATCCATATTCCTCATAAGATTATGGGAAAGTTTCGTTTGTTAAGAGAGATTGGCAAGGTAATCCATGCCACAAAATAGAATTCTTGATCAAACAGAAGAAGCAGAGTTACATCTCACCTCTGCCACTTCGCTTCCATGTAACAGCTACAGTATATAATTAGCACACTACATGGAAAGAGTGCATTTAATGATTTCTTTCTTCCATAGAAGAACTTTACACATTTTTATCTTTTAAACACTTAAATCCCATTATTCATTTATAGAAGCTAGATAAGATCATAGTTCCATATAAACACAGTTATGAAAACAGCATGTCAAGTGCCAACCATTTTACCTAATTAAAGAAACATGAAGGATTATCCGGTCTCTTTTCAGAAATGAGACTGTTTCTTTCTAAACTGGAAGCCATCTCTTTTACCATATTAAGTAGAGAGTTAAAAAAAACACAAAAACCTTAAGGCATTAATGGCATTTTTAGGAGATAAGCCAGCAAGTTTCTCGGTTCTGATGGTATTAGTATATGGAGTAATATTATAAAAATTGTACATAATTCATGTTATAAAACAACTGAAAATGGAATGAGTAAACAAAGATATGCAACTTTGATATGATTAAAGAAATGTTTATCAGAATTCACAGTTTGAGTTATTGCATACAAGCACATTTGTATGCAATTTCATATTGAAATACGTTTCATTTATATAATCTATAAGTGCATAATATATAAAATATATAATATTTATATCAAAGTGATTATTTCAAATATCATCTCATTGAAAAATACCAACTTTGCCTAAAAGCAGTTTTCTTCCTACTTGCTTTATTAACCTAACATTGATAAGGTATAAATGGAACCAAATCAAACAGACTGTAAAAATGATCTGAAACTTTGTCCAATCAGATAAGATTGAAATAATTTAATCAACCTTAAAATCATAAGCAAAATAAAAACTCTCAAAAAACTGAAACACAGTTTGGGACTCTTCAATTTGCAAAGCTATATTTTTGAAAAATCAAAAAACACCAGAAGTCTTTTCCTAAAAGGGGGGAAGGGAGGGAATGGACATCCCTTTTTACATATACTTGAAAACCCATGGTCTTAGATCTACTCCAGTATATTTCATATGCTGGAAACCAAAGACCTAAGATATGTCAGATACGTCATGTCACTAAGGGCCTGGGTCTCCTGACTTCCAGTCCAATGTCCTGAGTGTCTACTGTGCCTTAACATTTAGCGAGTGTACAGCACACACTTATCTCTTTTTTTTATAATGCTCTGCTTTACTATCTTCATCTGTATCCACACTGAATGAAGCATCTCCTGCTCTCTCTTCTCTCCTCAAGAATGAGAGGTTAATTTTATATCAGAGTATAATAAACAAAGCCAAAGTAATGATTTCTTTAATAATAATTTTTTTTTTATAAATAATGGCTATTAAATTGTAAGACTTTTGTGGTGATATTTTTCTGATGAGCAAATAAAACCTTACACATATAAGAAAGAGTCCATATTTTTTTTTATTTCCCACCCTATTGCAAGAAAATATTTATAAATAATGTATGTGAATGAATCCTTTCTTACTTATATGTGAATATGTGTAAATATTTATGAAAAACAGGCCTCTTTTAACTCATACCACAATCTTCCTCTTCTATTTTGAAATAGCAACCACTATTTCAAATAAGAAAAATGAATGTGTAAACACTTTGTCGATGGTAAAGTAGTATTATTTGTTATCATTATTCTTTGTCAAGTCTATTAAAATAAGGGCATCAGAATACAGTTTGCCAGTGTATGCATGTGTGTGTGGAGGGATTGCTAATGATGGTGGCAGAGGTGGAAGGGTTATTGGGCTACAGTTGGACTAGGTGCTAGGGAATGAGACCATTATTGTCCTAGGACACCAGTTGAAACCGAGTCCAAGTGTAGGATCAAGGTCTATGCCAAGAAAGACAAAATGGAAGATTAGGGCTGAGACTCAAGGACAGCAGAGTAGAGACAGACTCTAGGAGTTTATAAGCAAGTAGGGAATAAAAACCAACAATAGAGCTGATGTAAAAGACAGGTCAAGACCCATCCCAGTAAACTCAGTTGAGGAGTCACATGCAGAAACTGTATCTGCTAATGTGTACAATTTTGTCCGCTGTATCTCTTCACAATTGAGCTCTTGTTTGGTTGGCTTAAGGTCAAGCTCTTCTTAAGGAAGTCTATTCCTTCATTTCCCAGGACATCTGCACATATTCTAGAACAGCCCATAAAACATTTTAAAGAAAATCAATTTATTCTCCACCTCCTGAGCAGAAACCCATAAAACAAATAAATCAAATAACACAAAGTAGGCATTAATCTTTGAATTTTCATATTTATGGCATATTTTCATATTTATATCTAACTTTAAAATAAATTAAACATAAATTTATTCTATCAAAATCACAAAGATCAATGAGCCCAGTATAGATAATAGTATTCAAAATATAGAACTATTAGTAGAGTGCATAACTAGAAATCAAGTCTGTACCATATTAAAGAAATATTAGCATCAACATGTAAGGGGATTTTCATTATTAAAATAAATGAGTGTGGTTTTGTTTATATCAAGCTTACTTGATGGTCCAGGCATTTATTTCCGAAATCCCAAATTATCTTCTCAATGCCTCTTTACCCTAACCAGGCCCAGATATAAAAATGCTAAAGACTTACTGTATACAGGGTAAGTTCAATGTATGCCTTAAGCTAAATTCAGTTAAGTTTATAAACATATTAGAAACCACATGTATTACAGTGGGTGCCTTAAACTGGACAGGAGCAATATACCTTGTTATCAGATAATCCTGGGTAAGAAAAGACCTAAATTTAGATGCTTACCATAAAACAGTCTCCCCTACCCCTTGATTTACCTGCTGACCTGTATTTGTCTCACTTTCCCCTAGATGGGCCCATACAATTGTCTTGGAACTCAGCCCATTTGGCTGGACCCTGAAAATGTGGCCAGGCTTCGTCAAACCCTTCTGGGGATTGGACCTGCCCGTGTACCCTACTTACCTACTGACTAGAATTCATCCTTAGATCTGTATCAGTCCAGGTCCTAAATAGCTTCATGGTACCACCCACCTGACTCCACCCAGCCACAGAAGAAAACCACAGGTATTGGTTCCAATCAAAACTGGTCTCAATTTCAACTCACTTTCTGAGATTTTATTATCTGGATTTGGGGCTCAGTCCTAGTGAGTCAATTGTCCCTAAACCCTGACCATTGTGGGTTAATGATCATATGTCAGTCAGCTCATTCAGGGTCCTACATGTTTCAAATGACCCCTCAAGATATTCTGGAGAAAATTCAGTAGCATTAGATCACATACTACCATATAATTAATACAAAATTTGACTATGAAAAGACATGTTACAAAAGTAAACAGGTTGAAAAAAAATTTATTCAGCCACTTGGGGAGACTGCTGAAAATCAAATTTCAATAGACGCTATCCATTGCACACTAACTCTTTCACTTGTTGAATGGTAAGTTTTTTTTTTTCTCCTTAAGTGGTAGTTGGCTTAAAGCCACCATCCCCATTAGCTACATACTTGGTGAGAAACAGTGGAAATTTTTTGTCCTGCTTATCTAGAAATCCTGCTCTCCCTTAGCTAGTCATTTGTGAGTCAATGTTTTTTGTGCTTTTTTTTTTTTTTTAAATTCAACAATTGCAAAGTCCTTTGTTTCAAGGCTAGAAAAAATTTTTCTAAATTCTGTTCAATGCTACACCTTTAAACTAGAATTTATTAAGACCGTTTTTATTTGGAAGTCCATAAAGCTAAATCCAGCTGGAATATAAATTTTAATGTTATAGTAGACTCTACAAAGAAATCCACTGTTAATGCTTCATCCACATCTCTCAGGAAAGGATCCAGAGTAGTTCACATGGTGAAGCAGAAAGAACAGCGGCTTTGACCAAAAGGTAACGCGAGTGTCACTCCTGGCTTTACCACTTATCTGTATAGTTTAAATTACCATATAGGTTAAATTCATCCATGTGTCCATCTAATCACTTATTCATTCAACTCACATTTAATGGATACCTACCATGTTCCTGGTACTTGGTTGGCACTCAGGGATAAAGCATGAATGAAACGAACACAAATCTCTGCTTTTTTGGTACCTGCATTCTAACGGAGTCACACAGACAACAAATAAGTGAACAAGTAAAATATATGGCATGTCAGATGGCGATAAGGGCTTTGAGAAAATGTACCTGGAAAGGAGATTAGAGAAGATTGGGGAGGGAGAGGTTTGTAAGGTGAGGTTTGTACAGAGACCTTGTAGACGTGAGAGAAAGAAGTCTAAGTGTAAATGGGAGACAAACATTCCAGGGGATGGATGTGTAGAGTCCCAAGGCAGAACTCCGCTTTGAGTGTCTGAAAACAGCAAGGAGGCCAAGTGGCGGTAGAGGAATGAGAAAGAGGAAAGGGGCTCAAAGTTGAGGTCAGAGGGAGTGGTGAAACTGATGATTATCGAGCCCTGGGGGCCAATAAAGATGTGAGTTTTTACTGTAAGGCATATGGGAAGCCCCTGGAGGGTTAGAGCAGAAGAGTGGCATGATGATGTAAGTTTTCAAAAGAATCACTCAGGCTGCTGTGTGAAGAAAGAAATGCAGAGGGGTAAGGGAATACACAGGAAGATTAATTCAGGTCTGTGCCACTGATCAACCTGAAATCAGAGGGTGTGGTAAGTTGTGGTTAAAGTATGGATGCATTCTGAAGATTTGGCGATTTGCCCCTGGACTGGATTTTAAAGAGAAGTTACTTAGCATGTAACTTCCCAAAATTTAAGAGCCGAAAATTTAGGAAGCCTAACTCCTCCTACATTTACACTTGCTATGGTATAGACCCTAGACATGAACTCTGGATTTGAGCACTCTGAATATACATTTTAAGAGAAGGTCTTCTAATCTTCCAAGGAAGATTTTGCAAAATGAGCATTGGATAAACACAGCAAACAGCTGCCTAGGCTAACTGAAGGACCCACATTATGGAAATGAAAAGAAAGGAATTAGGGTGGCGGTGAAAACACTCCAGATCAAACACACCCATGCCCTTTCAGTGTCACAGGTCCTGAGAGAAAGACATATAGAAGTATGTTCAAAGGGATAAACACAGAAGGATCATTCTTGTATCCAGAGGAGTGGTCCGAAACCAATTAGGTGAAGAATGGGACATGAGATTATACAAACTGTTACTCTGCTTTTCTATTTTGTTTTGTCTATAACCACAATCCCTCCAGCAAACAGAAAAGGTGTGGAATGAACTTTTGACCATGCATTAACTCATTAAGCCTATGCACACTTTTAACATTAGTGACACTTTTTTTTTAACCCACTTCAACGGATATGACAAACTCTGATATTGTGACTTAACATCCCATTCTCTTTTAAGTCTTTTCTACCACCTTATACTAACTAACCTCTACACATACTGGTTGTTAAATTTTACCAATCCCGTGATCAATTCTCCAATCTTACTTGTTGGTTTCAGCAACTACTTTACACACCTCTGTAATCCATCCTTGGCCGTCATCCCTGATGATTCAACATCATTTTACTAACCCTTTCTGCCTCTGGAAGCACAGTCCTGCACTGTCTCACAGTGACTTCCCAGTTCTTTCCACTTTACCTACCTATAAACACCTACCTGGACCTTGTCATAACTTATTATTAATAAACCTATCTAAGCTCGAGCACTTAACAGGCCCTCTCTAAACACAAGCTCTTCTCTTATCACTTCAAAAACCACATTTCCACTGAACATTCTGCCCTAACTACAGGCTATAGGCCCCTTCTGGCTGTCATGTTCTTTAGGCAGCTTAGAATCCATGATCATCTTTTCAAAGGATAATCTCACCCTTAAGCAAGAATGACTTTCTCCCCTTTCTCTTGCATATTTCCATTCCCCTCCAGGGATGACCCCTACTTTGCTGACACACATAATCACATTTCCCCAATTCTAAAACAAACAAACAAAAACTCTGATACTCTTCCACTGATGGCTCTGTACCACCTCTGGCCACTTAAAGCAGTCTGACCGAACTGCAACCATTTGTACAGCTGCTGGTCTCTAAAAGCATGCAGCAGACACAGTGATGCTTACAGCAACTGCTCAGGAAGCTACAGCTCCACTTATTCCACCAGCTCCTGGGGTTTGCTATCTGAACTTGTCTTCTTCAGAGACCAGATGCAATTTGACTGGGTCTAACTTGATGGACTGAAAATACCTTGTGTTTCTTTAGCAGAAGTCCAAAAAACAGTCCCTTTTCATGGCCATTTAGTCAATTCCCTAAACAGACTATCTGAACTCACCAAATGATGATTTCATCAATAATGAATTGTGCAAAGTCATGTGACAAATCTGTGATCTAGTTTGTACAGAACCCGGTCTCCTGATACCAGCACAATGCTTTCCTTACCACATCTTGCATTCCCAGCATGGATTTCAACACCTAATAAGGTGCTCTGATAGCAATAAAAAATGACTGTGACACTCAATTTATAAGAGAAAAATGATGTCCAGAAGACATCATCATCTTCACTGGATAAACGTGATTCTTAAGAATTTGTATTTTTAGTGCATAATACAGCTACCTATTTCTGAGATGATGACAAAAAAAGTAATTGGCAATCATTTTCTAAACTTTATTGTGTGTGTGTACATGTGCATAAGCACACGCGTGCACCCACACGATACTGTACGGTTTCAGCAAGAACTAAAATTGTTACCTCTCCTATGATCGTCATGTCATAGTTAAGTTAAGCACTATCAAGTGTGTGACTGCTATAATGTTTCCTAAGAAATTATTTTAAGACACAGATGTGGTAGTGAGTAAAAGTACAATACAACCAAAGTGTTGGATCAGGGGCCGTGGTCTCGTGTTACACTATCTATCATTTGTTTATAGGTACAGCTTTAATAGAGGCTAAATGGTTATGACATCTAACTGACTTCTGGAGGTAAAAATTAAAGGCTTACTCTTTATAAATTTCTGTCAATGTAAATTAAGCAGAGACCTTACAGACAGAACTATCATGGAATACATATACACAATCAGGTGAAATGAAACAAACCATTCAGTTACCTCTCGTTGAGTAAATATGACAAAATACACATGGATTGTACAAAAGTAATAAATTCACATACTGTGCAAAAAGCCCAAATGTAATTTAAGTCTAAAATGAGTATAAATTATCAATATCAAATGCTAGTGATATTTCAAATGAAATCTTTTTGTCTTATTAGACTACTTCCAATGTTTCTAAAATGAGTATCTGTTACTTGTGGCAATAATATTTTGGTGTTTTTTTTCTCCCCCCTGATATATTTGGCCAATAAACCAAGCTCTACAGTAAGCATTTGAGTTTTTCTAATCCCTACAGAGAATTAATGTTAACTTTTATATTTGGAGAAATTCTGAAAAAAAAAAAAAAGAAATAATAGCTTATATAGTATTTCTACATGATATAGCTTCATAGAGAATAAATAGTGCAGAAAAGTGCTTTTAAATTTTTTACCACTAGAAAAAATTTATCATTTAATTGTCTGGAAACTATTTTAAGTGAGAGCAATTGGGGAAGTATACCAAATTAGTTGTATTTTGTGCAAAAGAAATGTACTACATTATTTTCTACAGGTCTGTTTTTCCAGCCAAACTATACTTAATGACCCAATATAATCAAATGATACATTTCTGCTTTAATTTCTCAAAGTATCTGAAACCCATTGTGCCTAAAACCAAACCTGGGATCTTTCTTCTCAAACTTGTCCACTTTCGGTATTCTGACCCTTCATTCCTCCAGTTATACCAGGCAGACACCTTGGAGTTGCCCATTATGCCTCTTTCTGCCTCGCCCCCATTAACGATCTAATACTAAGTGTAGGCAATTTTTACCTCCTAAAACTGATTTATTTTTCACATTTTATGCTTCTCCCTCTCATTGCCACCATCCGGGTCCAAAGCTATCATATTACCTTCTGTCTGTGTACTGCAAGAGCCTCCTAATTGGTATTTCACGGCAGTTCCTTCTGTGTTAAGTCAAGCACAAACACTCTATTTGTTGCAGGCATGAATCAGCCCTAAGTCCCAGGCTCTCAGTGGAGCTATGTAGGGTTTGAGACTCATTCCACAAAACACGCATTTACGCTGCTGATGTGATTACACTCCAGGTGTTCAAGACCTGGAAGACTTGGCACCTGTGGGCTTGCAGGTATTAGGTTGACTTTCTGAACCAGTAAAGGATCAGCCTACCAGCTGTAGTCCCTCGTGTACCAGAAACCCTGTGACCTGATGCATAGACTGAGTCAGGTAACTTACCCAGCTTACCATCCTCTCTCTCCCTCCAAAATTTTATTATAAACATTTTCATGCCGACAAAAAAATTGAAAGACAAGTGCAATGATCTCAGGTATTCTCTTCCTTGCTTCTATAATTTTTAACATTTTCCCACATGTACTTATCTTTATTTCTATGTTCTATTTCTAATTACTGTTAAATCATTTGGAAGTAGGTTGACATTTCAGCCTTACACGTTATCTCCCAAAAATAGGTTAAAAAAATAAAATAGGTTCATTATCATACCTATGAAAACAAACAATGCCTTAAAAACTCTAATATCCTCAATTGTCTCAAGGAAGTCTTTTCTTATAACTTTTAAAACCAAAAGACAATTAACATTTTTACAAGTTGTTTTGCTGTTACATCTCTTTAATCTCTTTTAATATTAAACAGCCTCACCACCTTTTTAATCCATGATACCAAGTTTCTAAAAGATCTAGGCCAGAGGTCTTGTAGAATACCTCACTATATGGTGTCATTTAATTAATCCTTCATTCTTGCATTCTCTACAAACTCAGACTTAGAGCTAGAGGCTTGACTATAGTCAGCTTAAACCTTTGCTTTGCTTTTGCATAAATACTTCACAGGTGAGGTTGGGAACTTCGTATCGCATCACATCACAAAGCCTACAATATCAGGTTGTACCACCATCAGTGAAGCTAAGTTTAACCTTTGGTTAAAGTGGGGACCCTGAACTGTGAAGTTATAATGTTTCTTCTGTAATTAGTACGCATTCTCTAACGTGATAATGTTGGTACCATTTGAATATATCATTCCCCCACAGGCATTCATCTAATGGTTTTAAGCTTCTTTTAATGATATTCCAAACAGTTCTTATACTGCGAACTACAAAAAAAAAAAAAAAAAAAAAAAAAAATGGTGACTTTATATCATTCCTTCTACTCAAAAGAGCTGGCATTTTTTCTGTAAAGAAGAGCTTTTTTTCCCACTTCACCCCTACTCCCAGCATCACTATGGATCCATGGATTTTAACTTCCTCCTTTCATGTTACTTTAAATTATAATCATTACTTTATATCTTTTATTAATGCCTCTAACCCAGGCTCTACATTGCAGCCAAAGTCATATTTTTCTGAAAAGATTGTTTTTCCTCAATACTCCCCCCTCCCCCCCACACACACACATACCCCACGCATTTTATCACTTTAAGGGCTTCCCATTGTTCTTAGGATAAGGCAAAAAAGACAAAACCACCTTAACTTGGCCTACAAGTACCTGTGATCTGGCCCCAACTCACCTGAACAGCTTAACTGTACTTAAAACTTACTTTGCTCTCAGGGTTCCATCTACAATGCATCATGCACCATCCTCCTACACAGTGTGCATGCTATTCCCCCACCTAGAATGTCCTCCTCAACCACCTCTTCTCACTTAACTCCTATTCATCAGTTTTCATCTTCAATCAACCCTCCCTCAGAGAAACCTTTTAACTATTTACCTAACTCTGCAGTGCTTAAGACAGTTGGATTTTATACTTATTTGATTTATCGCTCTTTTACCAACTTGACTGCAAACAACCTGAAGACAAGAACAGAATCTTTTTAACCTGGCACCATGCCTGGAACATAGTAGATGCTCAATAAATGCCTGTTGAATAAATGAATAAATGAACCTGATCCAGGGTATTATTATTTGTATTTACCTTTAGAACTGTTTAGATACAGAATGGATGTGTCTGAAAAATGTATAAACTAGTAATCAAAGTCTCCAGAATTTATTATTGACTCTAGCTATGATTAGCTCAAATAGAAAAGCAAAGATGTAAGCATACAAAGGCATACTGCTGAACCACTGCTATAGTTCTCCCTCCCTTTAATTTTTTAATTTAATTTTATTTTAGTGATCTGAATCAAGGGACTGCCTGAAAAATCCAGACATGCAGACTGATCCAGGTCACCAGTCATGTCTGAAAATAACTTTCTTTTGTGGAGTAAACAATTCTCTTTTAACAAACATATTGTGTCATAGCAAAAGTGATGTGAAATGGTCAACTAGAGCTTTGAAGATATTCTGACTCCTAAAATTAGTTGAAGAATATAATTTACTGGTTAGATCTATAGGAAGCTCAGTTACTGGCTGGATTTTGAAAATTCAGCAATGAGAGAAATTCTCAACAAACAATAAGTAAATGCTAAAATATTCTTTATATAGGTACTACATCTAATATTTATACTAATATTCATAACCTTTAAAGTATATAATCGAGCCTTACTAAAATGAACGTTAACAAAAATAGACTGTTTATTTCATAAAGAATTTGGTGGAGGTCACTAGGGTGGTTTTTTTCCTTGCTAAGAGCGATCAAATAGATAGACTGGCAAATGCACACTCATGTAGGAAAAGTACTGAAACACAATACAACTTCTAGTTGGTGCTAAAATGTTCAGCCCTGGTGACACATGCCAACTAGACACATGGTAGCAGGAAAATATATTCAGGCAGAGCCTGTTAATCACAATTACTAATAGAATTTCCAGATACCACTTAAGAAAAGAATATCCTGCTCTGAAAGTCTTACTATCACCATCAACCTGTAAGCAGAGAGAACACGCTAAGAGAAATATTCCATTCTGAACTGAACTATTTTAAAGCCCTGGTGGCAAAACACTGAAGGCTTGAATTGCTTCTCTTAGACACAGGAGGGAGAGGAACTAGTTACATGAATTCTGTCCCTCTGTGCCTTTGAGGCATATCATGGAGAGCTTAGGCTAATGAAACTAGAATTTAGAAAAAAAAAAAGAAAAAAAATGTGCTTTGCTTTTAGCACATACATATGCTAATTCAAATTTCTGTCATAAGTTGAAAGCTATAATGTGGGGTAGGAAGCACCCTTTGCAAAGACTGACTGACTCATTGTCATTGAGTGAAACAGCAAACTGAGCTAGAGAATTGTACTGAGGCTCCACGCTTCTTCTGCTCTGTCTTTTTAATTACACTAAGTAGTCAAGATTGAGAGATAGCTGAGAGCAGTGGAATTTTACCAATTAAAAGTAAAGAATATATATATATTCCCACCAGTAAATTCCTGACCACAGAAGGCAAGGTAATTTTATTATTTGCAAAAGTTTTGACATTACATTTTGACTAACACTCAAAATGTACAGTAAAATCTCATCAGAGTATAGAATGTGATATCACTCATTATAATTACATTATTTTCCCCTTTCTATACATCCATCACTATTCTAATATATTAATATTAAGACAGAACAGTAAGATATTTGTAACACAATGGTAGAAAATAAAGAGAAAACAGAATCACAGGAGATTATTTGGTGTTAGAAACTGCTATGGCTAAGTAAAACATTGAGCCAGTAGTCTCAGTTTTCATGCAATAGTCTCAATATGTGCTTAAAGGATAATTAGAAAAATGGTTAATTTCTTCTATGAAGCCAATGCTGAGAGACTATCACCAAGAAGTAATGTCTTAGTTAATTAATAAACAATGATTTATTGATTATTTCCTAGATGTTAGAACCACCCCCACATAGCAGTAGAGTGAAATTTTATTGTCATTTACTTCAATTTCCTTTCTGATGCTTATATCCCCTTTTTGGAGGCAAACTCTAAGCACCAGTTGTCTGCCTCTTTAAAAACATTTCCACGAATGGAAAGTGCATTCATTACCTCTTAAGGAAGCTCTCATCTCATCTCTGATGTTCTTGTTTATCAAGTATTTATTAAGGGAATGCTATGTACCAGGGACTGGATAAGAGTTTCAGCACGTTCCCTGCCTTCTTGAGGCTTACAGTCTAGTGGGAGAGACGAATAAATAATGATAGAAAATAACTATATAATTACACATTTTGGTAAGTTATTTGAAAGTAAAAGCTTCTTAGCACACAGTAAAAAAATAATTTAACAGAATATTGAATGAATCAATGGAGATGTGATGAGAGGCTATAACAAATGGGGAGCAATGATTTAGACTGAGAAACCTGGGAAGGCTTCTTGGAAGAAGTAACATTTAATCCAAGACTGGAAGGATGATCAGGAGCACATCTAGCAAAGATCCAGGAGGAGGCAACAGAAACTACATTATGAAAGCCTTGAAGTAGGAAAAATCGTGCCACCTTCCGGTTCCTAAAATAATGTTATTGGCACTGCAGCAGAATTAGTGTGTGGGGGTGGAGGTATAGGTCAGTGGAAGAAAGCTGAAGAAGTTGCAGAGGCTTTGTAGGCCTTATCAAGGATGTTAGATTTTAGTCTAAATGAAAATAGGAATCTACTGAAGAGCTTTAATCAAAGGGAATGAGATGATTAGTTTTTTTGTTTTTGTTTTTTTTGGTTTGTTTGTTTTAAGACTTTTCAGTCTAGATTCCTGTCAATTTACCCCTAACCCTGATTTCTATGGCTACAAACAGTAAGTCTCAGCCCTCTTTTTAACGATGCCTCCATTCAGGCAGCCAAGGGAAAGGGAAGCCATAAGACCTGAGCAAATACGGCCAGGGTCTCAGAGAAGGCTTCTTCTTGGTGACTATGCAGCTGCCCAGTACTCCCAGACATTGCTGAGTTCCCAGTAACGTGTGGTTCGGTCTCCTGATCCACCCCCTGGCCTGTCAGGATGGGTGTAAGTCTGGTTGGAGGCCAGAGACACCCCCACCCTCCCTTGGATATTTTTGTCAAGAACGGACAGACCATTCAGGAAGGAGCACAATTACACCCCTGTAGTTGACTCCAAAGTGTGACTGCAATAAGCATTTTTAGCCATTAATGGTGACATTTTTCAAAAGGCACTAACGTCTAGTTATAAGATGAATTAGTGCTGGGATCTGACATACAGCATGGTGGCTATAGGTAACAATACGGTATCATATATTGAAAGTTGCTAAGAGAGTAACTCTTAAATGTTCTCGCCGCAAAAACAAACAAAAAAATTGTAATTGTGTAAGGTGATGGATATGTTAGCAAACCTTGCTCTAGTAATCACTTTGCAATACATTTGTATCAAATCATAACATCGTACACCTTAACCTTACACAATGTCATATGTCAATTATTTCTCAATAAAGTTATCACAAACAAGTGACTTTTTATACACGAATTAGAAATTTAACTAAGATTACCTTTAAAATGCATTTTCTCTCTTTGACATCATCAAAATATTTTAAAACCTGAAAATTGCTTCAACTGAAAAATCAATATGTACACTAAAAAATGCATGTATTTGGAATTCAAATCTGAACGTATTGATCAAGTGTCCTCTCTCCAGGTTCTGAAATAAAAATCAAGCCAGCCTCTTGGATGATCACATTGCGAGGACCCAGCAGGGCTCTCTATAAAGAAGCACTGTTGCAGTAAAGTAGGTCCTTTCTTAGAAATGGAACAGACAAAGCCTTTCATTTATTATTCATGGTGCCTTGTGCCCATGTCAACTCCTGATTAATAATTAAAATTAATCTCATTACAGAAGATTTCATTACAGGATAATTTAATTAAATGATGAATTGGCTCCCAGATGTTACCTTCTGTGCCATCTTTTAAATAATGCTGATGATGACACAGGGATTCGCTAGGTATCAGTCGAGCCTTAAGAAAGTGAATAATTTATAGGGTTCTGCCATTCTGCCGACAATAAATGATACTGATCACACCTATACATTATCCTTCTCCAAAGTCACATTTTCCCAAGATTTCTGATATTTTCACAAAGTTGTTAAGGTCCACGGGAAATTCAGGGCCACCATTTTGTCATAAAAATGTATCCATTCGGTGACAATTTTAATTCACAGAACCTATTCCTTTTATAGAATAAGTATACAAAGGGTCTCAGAATTAAAAATCTGAAATTTTAATTTTAATCTTTTAGAGAAATGAATTAATCATTAAGTTTTACACTTCTGGTACACAAAAAAAGTTCTACTATACAAAATAATCAAATAGCATCAGGAATGACACTTCAGAATTTTTTTTGATTTCCTTATTTAAAGTGACCAGTAAAGAGTCTTACAAAGTCAATGTATTTTATTTAATTTGCCATAAGCCAACACAATAACAAAAATGTATGAGCTTCCAGTTACCATATACTTCACTGCTACAAACATACTGCTCTCACCGCACTTTGTACAAGATACATAGCCTGATAAATCAACATGAGAAAAAATAAAGCCCACTAAACCAGGCTTGTAGGGGTGAAAACATTGAAAAGACATTTATTTGTTTGGGAAAAATCTGGGCTTTTTTGAATGCCACTGTGTATTACAAAATCTAGGCCACTCCAAAAATTATCAATCAAAAATATAGGTTTTAATTATTCTACTTGGTTTCTTTTAAGGATTCTGACCCACGCCCCAAGATATTTATATATTAAAATCTGAGTCGAAGAATGTAGTTTTGATTTTTGTTATTTCTACTAGCAGAGGGCAGATTTTTCTGAAATGGGATTTAGAAAATCAAGTTAGAAAATGTGACATAATCTTCCCATAAATAAATGTATTGCTTCGGTAATGTTAAAAAACAAAAGAAAACAACAAGAAACCTCATTGTAGTTAATTAAGGAGTAATTTACAGAGCAATCAACTGCATTGTCATATCTTTGACATACTATATTCATTGGCGAGCAAGCAACATAAATCATAGAATGACAGCATCTCAGAAGTGGAACATATCTTGCAAGGCATCTAGTCTATTTTCTAGCCAATGTATGAATTCCTTAAACATCTAACAGGGAGACACTCCTGACTTGAGTATCTCTACCTGTGCAACACGTAACTTTCTAGGCAAGTTGTTTCATTTTCAGTCAGCTGATAGAATTAGAAAGTTCTCATGTTGGCCCTTCCTGAATCACTTGAGATTTTCCACTCTCTTTCTTCCTTTTGTTCTCTCCTGCCCACTGTACATTTTTTTTTTATTAAATGGGCAAGTTCCCAGCTCTGGCCAAGCTGATACACCTTCCTCAGATAACTCTCGTTCATTCCTTTGCATTCATGGCTCCTTCTCTGCCCCATCACACCTTTTTTGCTTTAGAGTTGAACCCAAACACGCCATTTCAGAATTCTTTGACATCATGTCACCATTCCCTTCCACAAAGAATCCTTATTAGCCCTCATGTGCTTTGCGCTATGCAGATTTATATGCAGACATACACGGTACTACAATGGCAGGTCTCAAGCAAATAAGACTCAGAGAATTTGTGGAGAAACACCAGGCGTTTTGAGAAGTACTAAGTGTTTACTTCTACCAATATGAACAAGGAACAGTTTTACAAGAAGGCATAATGACTATATATGCAATGTAAAACCTGTCATGCGCACACACAGTTCTCACAAAAATAATTAACAGCTTAACCAAGACTGGATGTTATTGAGATTTTTCAATTAATTGATGTTTGTGACTTGTTCTTTCATACTAGACAGGCTAAGGTTTTCCAAAACTATAAAAAAAGTTTTTCTGTGAATTGGGAGAAAAACATCATCATCTGATTTCAAATTTCCCAGCTAGAATTTCAGCTTTTTTATGCGGCGTTACATCATTTTTTTTTTTTTTTGTATTCCTATTTAGTATCTGCAAATATTTTGCACTATGTGAGCTCTAGACTGGAAATGGACTTTCTAGCACATACTAAGACCATTAGGGAGGATAATATTTATATTAGGAAAATAAACATGGAAAAAAAATAAGCTCAAAAAAGTTTTAAAATTTTGAAAAGTTTGGAAGGTATAAAAATAAATCCAATAATTAAATCACAATGTACTAGAATTAACTGTTGCCATTCCAAGAACTAGGAGAGATTGCTGCTTAAAAGTATTTTTAAGATTTAGACAAGTAAATGAAAAATACTTCAAAAAGAGACTGAGTAGAGAAATTTCCTTGCACTTAAGCAGACTGCTATTTGTTGAACTGAATTAAATCTCCAAGTTTTTGAAATTGATATCAGATGAGACTTTTTTATAAGCTAAATATTTACCTGTAATTTTTATAAACTAAATGCTTACTATAATAGTCTAGTGTCTTATGCAAACCTGTTATCAAAACAATTCATCTTCGAGATCTTAAAATTCATCAATATTGGGTCTTGAGGGACAACTCCCTATATATATATTTGTCTGGTATTTCTCACCTATTTCTCAATCAATATAAAACACTGAACTGGGTGAATTAGTGATTACATTTTAAAAATATTTGTCAGTGGAGGAAAACTATAAACTAATTTTAAATGAGAGACATAGAAGACATAGATTATATATGTGTGTGTGTGTGTGTGTGTGTGTGTGTGTGTGTGTATATATATATATATATATATACTTCATTTTCTCCCTGAAAGCAATCAGAGTATTAAAACTAGGTATTTTATCTCTAGAGAATGTTAAAAAGTGCTATCATTTATTGAGCACTTACTACATATTTAAAAATTACCTGTATATTTCTGGATAAATTCCTACAATTATTTTATGAAATAGGTAATATTAATTCCACAGTAAAGATAATTAAATAAAGTAATTTACTTAATTTTCCCTCAGCCTTATAGCTAGTAAATGATGGAGCAGAGATTAAAATCCATGTGTATCTGACTCCACATAATAACATAATTTATAATGTTCTAAGTGTTTTATTACATATACTGCATCAGTAAATTCTTACATAACCAACCCTATGAAATTGGTTACTTTTAATAGCACTATTTTAAAGATAAGAAAACTAGGCGTAGAGAGGTAAAATAATCTTCCCACTACTAAAATGTAGAACTGGTCTGTAATGTCAGGCTGTCCAATTCCTTGGTATTGCTTTTCACTACTGCTAACATCGCTTTCCCAAAGTCTCTAACTTACTGGCCCTTTATCCCAAAGGGTTAAATTGGTTGTATAAATAATTCTGACCTTTGTTAAAAGAGTACCAGCTTGACCTATGTGGAAAGTGACACTGACCGATTTGTAGTCTCCAGCATTTTTTTTCATTTCACATTTCCCACTCCACACAACCTGTCATATGGGCAATTACAGAGGCCTACTAATTGGTCTTTAAGCATCTAGTTTTTCCTCTTTTCAGGCCATGTACATGAAATAGTCTCCACAGACTGATTTTGTAATAGAAGAATTACTATTACTCAGTATCATTTCTAGAAATGTTCTGATACGAACAGGTAAAGAATCACTAGTGTCTGGCATATATATGCCCACTGACTGAACTGTATCAAGCATTTAGACTCTAGAATTATAAAAGACAATTTAGAAGCAGCAAACCCTCTAGTACGTCCTTGTCACTGAGGAAAACCACACCTTTAGCCTTGTTTTTATCTCCTGTGAATCTCAAATTGCTCCCTATGTACCATGACCAATATGAAACCTCCCTGATCTTTTCTCCAGTTTTATTTTTAACATCTTTGAGTGCTGATTTTAAGGTTCCTTTGAAAATTCTTTAAAAAATCAATATTAGTGTAAGTTTTATGTGTATTTAACTAACAGTAACTATAAAATGTAGGGATGTGAACAAAAGATCAAATTATATATTACTATGCTGAAAAGAAGCAACATAATCTCTACTTTGACATGAATTATGCTGGACCAAGAGTGAGGCATGAATCTTCAGCAACAGGTGGCATTAGGAAGCCAAGAAGCATGGGACAGGGAGGATGCGAGCCAACAAGAAAGCCCAAAGAGGCTTGGATCACGTAGGCATTGAGAGTCAGAAAAAGCCAGAACCACAGGAGACCCGGATGCCACCAATACTTCAAGAACACAGAAGCTAGCTGAAGACTAGGTGCCCATTCAGAGCAGCACTTCAGCCACAGTGAGATATGAGGAAGAGAATTCAGAGTTCTCAAGAAAAGTGAATCACTCTGTCTAATTAAGCATACTAGGCCCCCCTCCTAGTAGGTCAACAGTCATTTGAACTTGAGGGGGGTTCAGTTCCACAGCCACACAGCCCTGCCTGGTGGTTACCCAGCCCTTCCAGGCACCAGTCTCAGCAGAACTCACCCCACATTTGCCAGCTTATGGGGCTGAGGTCCCCAGCACATGTCAAGCTGTAGTCAAGACTGGCACTAGAAAGGGGCTGCTCTGGGCATCACTGCTTCCACATGTGAGGGAACAGAAAGAAGGGCGGAGCCAGCACCATCTTCCCAAATATAAATGAACGAAGAGGTATGGAAGTCCCCTCACAGTCTTCCTAGGAGAGGGTCTATGAAGTAGAAGAGATGAAAAGGCAGATAACCAAACCGGAGCTTGTAGGTACAGCATTGAAACAGAGGCAACTATACGACAGGTGCTTAATGATAAAGTTCAATTTATCACCTGTGAGGAGCTAATGGCTGGGTGGGGCAGGGAGGTGGCGTTGAGGACAGCAAATTAAAGCTATTTTCCTAATTTTCCCAAAGAGACCAGCCACACCCACTCATTTTACGCATTGTCTCTGTCTCCTCTCTTGCTATAATGGCAAACCTCAGTAATTGCAACCAGGACTATACAACCACAGAGCCTAAAACATTTACTATCAACCGTTTACACAAAAAGTCTGCTGACCTCTGCCTTAGAGAAGTATCAGTCTTTCTGGATGCAAATTTATACATGGAAACAAGTGCAAACAATGGAAATTTAGAATTGTAAGATTTGAAAGGACAGACCATAAAAATATCATAAAGTCAAATTCCATAGCTAACCTACACTAATCAGATGGATCCTACAGATGTGGGTATAAATAGCAGTAATTTTGATACTAACAAAATGGTCCACACCAATAAGAAGATCTATTTCAGTTCTCTCCCTCTCCCTCTAGCTCTCACTAAATATATGCATGCATGTTTGTTTTCCTCCCACTCTAAGCAGCATGTTTACTTTCCAAACTTATGTCCATCCTTTCTTCTTGGAATCACAACTACCTTCCCATACGACTCACATTCCCACCTACCTAAATGCACATGATGCACTGATCATTTTATGAATGCATTCATGGTTGACACAATGGATATTTTACCTGGTGAGCTCACTTGGTATCCTAGAAATGCAACAGCTGGCTTTCAGAGATAAGACTGACTCTGCCAAGATAATTATTGAAATGTGCTCTACAAGTTTTCAGGAAAAACTAACAAACCTTGAAAGAAGGAACTATATTTGTTAATTAGATTTTTAAAAATATCAGCTTATTTTCTAACGAAAAACTGTCTTTTATTATTATTATTGTTATTAAGATCCATATTCAAGAAAATTCATATTATCTTTCATTCAACAAGTATTTACTGAGGACCTACTCTATGCTCTGAGCTATGCTGGGAACCAGTTTGGACCAGAGAAATAACCTGGTATTGATTTTCTGTATTTTAACTTTCACAGAAATCTTCTATTTTCCCAACACTTCAGACACACAGTGAAATAATTTTACACATTTATTTTATATAAACAGAAAAAAGAATTCACAAAACCAAAGAAGTGACTACCATTATATATTCCATATGAAACAAACACATTTTAAATCAAATACTTGAAAACAGAAAGATGGTGAATCAACAATTATGTGACACTCTACACACACACACACACACACACACACACAATTTTAATATCTTCAAAGATTTTAAATATTTTCTTTCCTTCAAAATTATTTTTTTTCATTTCAGAAGCTGAAAATTCATAAATAAAGCTCCTAATTACATACACTGCTTTGGGGGGACAGAATACATTATAAATTTTCTGTCATAAAGAGATGCATTCTATAATAATGAACTTTTCCAAGTTTAAGAACTTTAACTATGTTTCCAATAGGAAGCTACAGAAAGATTGTTTTGACAGCAGTAGAGAGGTTATATGCATTATATATGAACTGGTGTCCAATTTTCAAGTTGTCTTTGAAAACTTGAGGGGTTGATTTTCAAAAGAAGAAGAAATCAATAATATTTGAACTTGTTCAAATGGAGGTGGAATTTTTTTAAAATTAATGGAGGATAGTTTTAATCCTAACGGGTTATTTTATAATATTATCTGAGAAATAGAAGTGGCCACTCAGATATCCAGACACCACATTATGTACCTTCTTATGGATCTATATCAAGAACTTTGTCTTTGTACCACCTCTTCCTGGTGTGTGCCTTACAACTTCAGGAGAGACTATAAAGCATTTGTAAGATTACGGAAATAACTAATAATTCCTTTATTATTTTTGCCCTCATGAGCACATAAAACATAGTATCTGGAAAACAAGTTTTTGAAAGTATTGACCCTTGATATATTTACTTCAATTCCAATCCCTCTGCCTGCCTCCCTCACTGCCTCCCTCCCACTCTCACTCACACACACACACACACACACACACGACACACACGCACATACATGTATTCATGCACATGATAATCTTTGCTTTCACTAGACCCACATTATCAACTATTAAGTTATTACATACAGGCAAACAAATACACATTTTTTTACTGAGCCATTTGATTCTAATAATTCCAATTTAGTGAGAAATGAAAGCATTGCATTTGGATTTTATAACTGTTCCTATTAACCAAAGTTCACATAATTTTTCAGTCCCTAATGTGGATTAAAATGTCAACACATTGCATCTTATAATTTTGAAAGAGGACTTTTTCACTTTTGTTGAAATTCAAACTCAGAAACCTAGGCAACACTCTATAGTTCAGAGTCTCAGAGCTCTTCTTGGAGTCCCTTTAATTCTTAATGTCTTAATTACTTGCACTTATTAAATAATTGAAGCTCTCCAACAAACAAAAGATGAGATGGTTCTCCTCCTATCTGACCAACGTGATGGCATGAGGTTATTCTAAAAAGGGAAAAGCAAGACTTATGTTGGCTTGGGGAGGTATGCTAATAAGTAGAAAAATGTATTCATCAAGATCATGTTGTCAACCTCACCAGTAGCATGCATGTGTAGCACGCACATTTAAATTTGTGATGCACAGAAAGTCTAAAATGTGTTTGTAATATATCTTTTTATGCTATTAGTTTTAATTAAAGGTCTGTATATTGGTTCAATCAATACTCGCAAGGCATACTGCTTCTGAATTTCTGTTACATATGTCTATTTACAAGATTCATTGGTTATAGTATGTTATAATATTCAAGATATAGTATTATCATGCATGTCAAATGTGAGCACACCAACTTCACCTCAGAATCAGCTCCTACTATAGATATTCCTATGTGTCTGTTCCTTGGGAAATTAGGCTCAACTATCATGAGATGCAGTACTATATTTTAAAGAGGGAATTAAAGATATTTCCTAAGTAAATTAATGAATAAAATTAGCTCCAGATTGACTCATGCACCACCCTTCCTCTCAACAGCTTCATATTTCAAGTTTACAAAGTACACCGGCTTTTATATTTATATAATAGTCACATGTTTCTTGTAGGAAAATTCATCTTACAACTCTGGATGGAGACGGACATCAATAGAAAGATTGTCTATGATACTGAGTCACAAATACTCATATTCAAAAATTAAAGGAAAGCAGTATTTTATAGCAGGATGATTCTACAACTCTTTTCCGTAGTGACCTTGGTTTACTTATTGTCCTATATAACTACTAATAGTGCCTTCTTTCAATCTCAAAAGTGTCTCAGTTTGAATAATAAATGATATAGCCACTTGATCTAAATAACCAATGCTCACCCTTTTACCTTTTCTCAGTAATTATTTCCCAAGTCTAGTCTCAAATTCCAGTCAAAATGTTTCCATACATTCAATCATTGACATATCTCTTCTGGCTCAAAACTTATAGCAATGATAAAAACAATAAGAAAACATAAAGTCATAAGGCAATAATTGAGATTTTCAAAATGTGGTCAGTATCGTTAGGCAACAAATCAAAAAGTAGTTAGGGATGCAGAAGCCATGGACCTACTGACCTCTATGTCAGTAGGAATTTTACTCCTGAGCATCTCAAGCTTAAATGTGCTCAACACAAGATAGGGACCACACTTAGGTTCAGTAATTGAAACTAGAGCTAATATGGTACTCAACTGCCTCCCTGCCACTCAAGTTCTTCAAATTGTGAAAGATTGCTGGGGGTAGGAAAGGGAATAAAACACTTTTACTGAAATCCTCCCATTCAAAATAAACCTGCATACCAAAGTTCTGAAACACATTAAAAGAAACCCTAATCCCAAGAAACACAACCAATAACATCAACCAATCTGAACATTAATGTTTCTTCATATAAAACTACTTTTATGGTATTTAGTGTAGAATTTTCAACTAGATAAAAAAGAGGAAAAGTTCTTTGCCCTCTTCCCTTAAAGTAAAACCTTTGCAAACAAAAACTGACAAATTTTAAAAGAACAGGAGATAAAAATATTACAAATTTCAAATGTTGAAAAGGAAATTAAAATTTTCTGTTGAAATAAACAGACATTGCAAAGCAACTGAGAGGCTCTACCATATCTCTGATTGGAGTTGCAGAAAGAAAAGATTATATATAAAGACCATATATCTGATAGAGTTGCTGAAGGAGATTATAAATATATTTTATAGATAATGATATATAGATTATGGATAAGATAACGACTACTTGGAGCTAAGAATTTTCATAAAGTTATATAACTCATCAGATCAGTAATTTATACTGAATATTATGTATGATAAATAAAGCTAAATATGTACCTAGATACAACATAATAAAACTGCAAACATGACCAAAAGCTATCAGAGAGAGAAAGAGAAAGGTCAGATTACTAGCAAAGGAGCAACCATTAGACTAACAGGGGTTTCTGACCAGCAACAACAGATGTCATTCATTTATTAAAAAAATACTTTGTTTACTGTGTTCCAGGCAAAAAACAATAGGATAATATCTTTAAAGTGCTGAGAATAAAATAAATGTTAGAGTTTTATACCTAGCTAAATTATTATTCAAAAAATTAAATTATAATAAAGCCATCCTTTGATCATCATTGGATCAATTATTTAAAAATCTAATTTATTATGTACCATGATTCCCCCAAAATAAGACCTAACTGGAAAATAAGTCCTACCATGATTTTTTAGGATACCATCCCCTGAACCTAAGCCCTAATGTGTCTTTTGAAACAAAAATTTCAGGGAAAACATGGTAGAAAAATAAATCTATATGGATGCAACATGATAAAAGAAAAAAAGGTAAATTATTGTACATTTAATTAACTGTGTACTATAAAATAATAACATTATACTGTAGTGAAGAAAAGATAAAACTAAAACTTCAGTCCATATTAACAATAGGAATTATTAATTGAGTATTTATAGCATGCTAAGATATGTTCAGGAAGAGGATATAAACACAGATTAACTTTAGACTTCAAAATTTATAATAATTTATGTATATTTGAAAAGTAAAAGTGATCCTTAGAGAAACAGAACTATAATGTATAGCTTTCAAATAAACAGAGAAAAATAAAATAAAATACGGAAAACTTTAACAATCCAACAGAGAGCAGGAAAGGGGACAAAAGGGACAATACAAATGAATGGTAACAGAAATCTCAAAAGTAGGTAAAAATAAATATGAATATACCTGCAAACATAATAAATGTAAAAAATAAACTCTCAAAGACAAAATTATCAGAGCTATTTAAAAAAATAAAGAAATCAAGCTTATTCTGCATGCAAGAGACATCTCTAAAACAAACCGTGCAAAATAATTACTTTAAAATTAGATCATTGTGATAAAAAGAGGAATATACAACAAAGAAAGAAAGCTGATACCAAAAGAAAGCTGATACAGCAATATGAAAAAATAAAGGTTAAGTCAAAAAAAGTATTAATAGGAATAAAAAGGGACATCATCCAGTCAAAAAAAGGGAAAACCCAGCAATAAGATATAAAATTATGAACTTTTATGCACACACAGCATATAATTCAAAATACACAAAGTGACAAAAAAAAAACATGTACAACCTTACAGGGAGATTTTTACTCATCTAGTTTCATGGCAATTGATTATATCTAAGTTCTGACTGATGAATCTAAGTACAGAGGCTTGTGCCTAGTAGTCCTGAAATTCTCAACCTCTTGAAAGATATCACCATGTGCACACACACAAAGATTTGAGCAAATCTAGGATGAAGAACTCCTCTCTCTTTCCCTTGGAAGAGCTGAGAAGGAGGCTCTCTGGTGTCTAAAATCTGGTAGGAGAGGTGGAAGAGAGCAAGAAGGGATGGGATTTTATTATATACTGGACCCCATCAGAAGGAAGGCTGACTAGAGATGGCATAGCTTTTGAGCTCTCTGCTGCAATTGTGATAAGTGCAAATGCTGTAAATATTGTCTCCAATAAATAGACTCACTGCTTGGATATAATTCCATGGATTCATGTGGGCTTTACATAATCTAGTATTTTATGCTCAGATGATCACATTAACACAATGTCAACTACATAAAAAAAGAAAATGTGAATGGTACCAAAGTAAGTAAAAGAAGAAAGTAGAAAGAGCAGTCCAAACTTAGAGGGAAACTCAAAATTAGAAACACTTAGGTACAAATGAAGAGTATTAGGTAAAAATAAGCACAAGAGACATCTGTATGTGGTACCTACAAAGGTAAGTTGTTCAGGTATGCTGGGTGTTTAAAAGAGCTACTAAAGTTGCTGAAGTAATCCAATTATTTCAGGAGACACTGGAGGGTAGAAAATCTTGTTTTAATTTTTTAACCAGAAACATATGGACAGTAGAACAAAAGAAACATCTGTAAATAGAATGAACTGAGTGCAAGTTTTATCAGGTGGGAAGAGAAGGCATGAAGATGAACATGTAGGACCATAGGAACTAAGATGTGAAAATACCGGCAACTTGGACAAGCAAAGAGAAGGATTAGTTTTTGCTTATCTCCACAGCTAACCCACAGTTTTCTTTAACAGTTTATTCACTGCCAGAAAAGTCTTTACATTAAATCCTAAATAATCACCAGTGCCCATTCAGCTCTAAGATTCTGATTCTAAATTTGTGATGAATCTTCTCACATTTTCCCTATTTACTGTGTCTCCCTGAAAATAAGACCTACCCCGAAAATAAGACCCAGGTAAGTTTGTCAGCCAGACGGACACATTTAGTACGTTATGACAATGTTCCAGAAGAAGATGACGTGACTGTATTTGAATAAATGTAGGTTGTTGTACATGAAAAAATGAGACATCCCATGAAAATCTGCCCTTTAATGTGTCTTTTGGAGCAATAATTAATACAAGACCCAGTCTTATTTTGGGGGAAATATGGTAGTTCTATCCTCAGTGGAGCTAGCAAACAATAACCAGTCACACCCACATAAGGGTACAACACCTACCACAAATCAGAGACTTAAATTGCTCACATATGCTTCAGGAAAAAAAATTCCAATTCAATAACCACATGCTAAGAAATAAAGCACTGGTACATCAACCGTCTGAATTGTAGATCAACAAAGAAATACAAGTAAGTCCTACAAAAGAATATATTTGTCTTTAAAACTGCATGCAAAAAGTAAATTTCATTACAAGGTAAATGGTATGGTACACTTGTATGAGAGATAGATGATAGATGCTGGATGGATGGATGGATCAGAGTAAGATTGAGAATAGTTATATAAAAATTCAAATAGACACATACCACACTATTCTAATGGTTATCACATAGAAAATAGGAGTGACATGATAAGGAGATGAAATCATTCTCTGTTATTTCATATACTTAAGAACAGTTTCACTCCAGAACATTGGATATGTATTATTTTATATTTGTTTTTGTTTATTAATCTAAGCAAATTTATTCTAAATAGTGATATAACAATAAATATAAACTTAGAATTCTGTTAAATTAAAACAATTCTAACATAGAGCCAGAGGAAGACCTGAAATATATTGTCCATAATACAAATTGGTAATAATAAAATCACAATTACTTTGGTCCCAGTGCTTGACCAGCGTTGAACTAGTGACTGAATGTGTTACAATAAACTCAATTTGGGTACTGCTTGCCTGGCACCTAAATTAATCTTTAGCCTGCTACCTATTTGGGTGATCATAATAGCATGTCTCAAATGAAGCTGAGTTTCCTTGGAGCATCATGAAGATCTGCAGACATTTCTCATTTGGTAGTTCCAGGTGTGTACTGTGAGCTATTGAAATGAGCTGCCTACCCGCTATGGAAGGCAGTGTGGAGGTTCCTCAAAAAATTAAGAATAGAATTGCCATATGACCCAGCAATGCCTCTCCTGGGTATATACACAAAAAATCTGAAAACATTTATCCGTAAAGATATATGTCCTCTGATGTTCACTGCAGCTTTATTTACGGTGGCCAAGACATGAAGACAACCAAAGTGTCCTTCAATAGATGACTGGATAAAGAAGTTGTGGTATTTACACACAATGGAATACTATTCTGCCACAAAAAGATGAAATAGTGCCATTTGCAACAACATGAATGGATCTTGAACTTATTGTGTTAAGCAAAATAAGTCAGATAGAAAAAGCCGAGAACCACATGATTTCACTGATATGTAGTATATAAAACTGAAAACAACAAAGGAACAAGACAAACAAATGAAGAAACAAAAACTCACAGACACAGACAATAATTCAGTCGTTACCAGAGGGTAAGGGGGAAGGAGAGTGGTAGATGAGGATAAAAGGGATCAAATATATGGTGATGGAAGGAGAACTGACTCTGGGTGGTGAACACACAATGTGATATATAGATGATGTATTACAGAATTGTACTCCTGAAACCTATGTAACTTTACTAACCAGTGTCACCCCAATAAACTTTAATTTTAAAAAAATTAAAATTAAAATTGAAAAAAAAAGAAAAAAAGAAATGAGCTGCCTACAAGTATCTCTACTTCTTAATGTCCCAGAGTCCTGATCTCTTGATATGCCAAGAGCTTGAATGGAGCTGTACACTTTTGAGCAGCTGCTTGATGGTAACAACATTACTTAGTGTACACTGCTCCTCGAACCCCTAGTTCTGTCTTTGTTTGTCATTTTCTTTCTTATTCCAAAATAAGCAAAGAATTCAGATGCAGCCCCAATGATCCAACTTGAATAAAGCAAGCCTAGGCTTCCATGCAGGCCCCCCCAAAAAATGTTGTAAGCCACTCAGATGCATGGGAGGCACCAGAGGGTCTGACTACTGTATGGACAGCAAAGTGATCAACAGGCAGTTAGGAAGTGGTCAAAGCCTTGCTCCTGCTGGCAGGTACCTTGAACTAAGGTGTACAAGACAAAGGAAGGCTGTGTAAGCCAGATCAAAACAGTGATTTGAGAGGAAAATACCAAGACAGACACACTACGCATCTGTCGGTATGGGGTGAGTGAGAGACAAAACCCAGTATCAGTGAATAACAGCCATATATAAGTAAGGAAGGGCCAAAAAGGAGTTGAGTAGAAAATCTATGGAAACTAACTGAAGAACATAACAGTGAGGGAATTGTTAGGCTAAAGTAATTTTTCAGTTAAGTACTTGAATATTATTTTTCTAAATGATCAAATTATCCAAAAAAGAGCATCTACCAAAATCGACTAAAAAACTTCCCTACCCAGAAAAATCTCTTCTCTCACGCATTTACCTTAACGGATACCCAGGCTAACACTTACTTAAGCAGCTGATTATAGAACTCGATCGGTTATGGTTGTATACTTAAGGCTGTAAGATTTTTTACCTTGAGGCCTATAGTAATTATGTGTGGTGGAAGGATTGTACCTAAAATTTAAGGAAATAAACAAATATGGCTTATTTATTTTTTATATGTTTATCTACACATCATATCATATTAAAGAAATCTCTGTATAAGCCTTCACTATTTGCTGAGTAACAAGAAAAGCAGCCAGACTTTTGAGAGAATTAGGGAGTTTTCAGTTTATTCAAGTGAGAATTAGCAAGAGCCTCTTGAACAGGAATGTAAATCACGTACCCACCTACACAGTGACATCAGCTGAAAGGCGTTCCTGGAGCCCGCCTGGCTCCCCAGGATGCCCTATGGGAGAGCAAAAGTGCTTTCTGGAGTGTGTGCTGCCTTGTCTCACCGCCTGCTCCAGTTAGCCAGATCTTTCCGTTGACACTTCAAAAAACACTCTGTTTCTGTTGATTTTACATTTCCCCCTTTTTAGACATTATCACACTGCGGCTGCTACTTTATTCCAATATGAATTTTTATTAGGAGATGGAAATCGTCTTTTCTATAATAAAAATCTTGGCAGTGGATAAAAGAAAAACACTTTTAATATGAATTGCTATAAGAATCGATATACTTCCTGATCATTACAGTAGACTACATTTCTAAACATAATTCAATTCCACAAGCTTTCTGTTTGTGTCGACATAGTTTAAATTTTTATTTCTAGTTAAAGGTCCTCTGAGTTTGCTTCAGTCAACGTTATCACTTCTCTTCCTAAAATTTATTTAATATCTTTTCTATCAGCAGTATTTGTCTTTTATTAATCTTCTTTAAATTTTTTGAGAACTTTCAGCAAATTTTCTGAATTTAAGAATATTTGATAACCAAACCTCAAATAAAAATAGATTATTTCTTTCTTGCTCAATCATGTCTCACAAAATTATTTTAATGTAATTTTCTCCATTACAAAATGTATTATATTTTACATATGCTTAAAGAAATATTTCACCTTAAGTTTAAAATCACCATAAAAGGAGAGAAAAATCTTCAACTTTCCCCCCAAAACACTTAATTTTAACATTCGATGGTTTTCTAAAAGCACTGGGAAAATATGCTATAAAAAACAGACTTTGTGGTTGCTGTCCTGAATAATATTGGCAGCCTCCCCTGACTATACAGCTGTTCAGGCCAAGTGTGATTTAGGGGCCTGAACACTGAAATTCTGTGCCGCCTCAGTAATCACAGATCTTTATTGTCCAGGGACTCCACTAACCATGTTCCAAGAGACTGGCTCCTTTCCATGCGGATGGATTCCCCTCAGCTTAGACATGTCCTTTGCACTGAGGGGAGCTGGCAAGAAGCAACATTTTATATAGACTGTTCTTTTACTTTGTTGTTAGAAAATCAGCCACCACCCAAAATTACACACCCCTACTATTAGATGAGTAGGGAAAACAGGGTGACTCCTGATATTGGCTCATGATGGATTCCAGGTTCACCTAGAAATTTCAGTTGGTTTGGAGTTCCCATAACTAACCACTAAAGGGAGAGAGTAATAGATTATTTTACCATATAAAGTGTTTTATGGGCCAAAAATGTTTTAGCAGTTAAGGGTGATGAAGTAATATCAAAATAAAAATTAATCACGTATAATATTAACTTTTGATTCACATGATAGTAGTGTCACTTTTTAACTAAATTTTGGTTGAGAAATATGATTTGAGAAGTAGAAATACTTTCATGTAGAAGGCAGGTTATATCATGTGCCTGCCTGGAAGAAAAACAGTGCTTTATATGGGAGAATTAATCTGAATTAAAAGAGTGCTTTATATGGGAGAATTAATCTGTTCGATAAAGTAGAATAATAAGAATAAAAATAATATACTATTTTTCTGAAAATTAAAATTGATCATTAGGTTTCATGTAAGTACATATTCAAATATTCTTTCTAAATCAAGAATATGTAAATTAATGGTGGAAACTGAAAATAGTCAAATAAAATAAGTTTTGCAGAAGTCAAAAAGTTTATAATATACAAGTTCCTATGTACAAACACATAGTCACACACAGGCACATACTGTGCTACTTATCATGTCCTCATCTATAATTCTTTCCTTGTAAATCACTGAATCAGTAGTGTTCAACTTATCTTTTAATTTTTGAAGTACAACTCAGAAGTTACAAGTAATTTGCTTCATATGAATGATTTGGACATATTTGTATTTTCATGTTTCTACTAACCACATATGACTCCATTGATAACTTTATTCAGACACTAATGTAGAACCTACAGACATTCTACAACTTAAAATAAGTTTTTTTTCTAAAATATAAAAATATGCTTTTTTTAAAAATGCAGTTTCATATTAGGGTTTAGCCACTTTCAATTCCATAAAAGGTATTCTGAAATGCTGAAAAATGACCATTCTGATCAAAGTCAATACAGACCCTCCCTCAAAAAAATGACTTCGGAAAGATTCTCATGGAAACACAGAAATAATTCATATATATTCTCTAACATGATTCCTCTATAGTCAGCCTAAGTGCAATAAAACATTGAAAGAAGATAACAGAAAACAAACCCCAATCTAACAATTACATAAGGAAAAGAAGTCAGAGAACCATTGCAGACGTATCTGTGACAAGGATAAAAAAGGGAGTTTACAAAAGTGAAATAAAAATAAATTATATAGATTCAAATTTATCTAAATAATTTGACATTGGTTACCATATTTTGGCACTAAATAAGCAAGTCTGGTTTGATTTTTTTTGTTGGAATAGCAACAATTAACCTCATACAGATTTTATATTCCATTAAATTATCCTAATCAGCATATAAATCTATCTTCTAGAAATTCTAATAGATCAACTGGGATAGGGAGATGAAATTAAAAGGGGAAGATTTTTCTATCTAAATCATTTGTCTCCAAAATAAAGACAATAAATGTTAAGCATGAATTAGGGTAAAAACCACATAATGTACATAGATCCTCAATCCCCGCCTATCTGATAACTTTTTCTGGGGAGTATGGAGAGCAGACTCAGGCAGAGGACCATTCCTCATTCTCCAGGAAGGACATATGCTTGGCTTGGGGCAAACTTCCCTTCAGGGCGAGAGAGGCAATGCCCTCCCATCTTAAAAAAAAAAAAGGAAACATCTCCTTAAATCAAAGTGTAACAGATAGAGCTCTCCCACATAGATGCATACTCATACATACATATTCATACATATGAGATTGGGCAATTAAGTTCTCAAACTCATCCTAGAAAAAGTGCTACATACCTCATTGCTGAATATCACTATGGTCACCTTTGAAGTACTCCCCTTGGGAAGCTATACACTGATGCCAGCACCTAGTCCACTCTTCAAAGAAATTTTGGAACTCTTTCTCTGGAATGGCCATCAGAGCTGTCATCGTATTACACTTGATATCCTGAATGTCATCAAAATGTCTTCCCTTCAATATTTCCTTTATCTTCAGGTAAAGAAAGAAGTCGTTGGGGGCCAGATCAGATGAGTAGGGAGGGTGTTCCAAAACAGTTATTTGTTTACTGGCTAAAAACTCCCTCACAGACAGTGCCATGTGAGCTGGTGCATGGTCGTGATGCAAGAGACAGGAATTGTTGGTGACAAGGTCAGGTCGTCTAATTTTTCATGCAGCCTTTTCAGCACTTCCAAATAGTAAACTTGGTTAACTGTTTGTCCAGTTGATAAAAATTCATAATGAATAATCCCTCTGACATCAAAAAAGGTTAGCATCATTGTTTGCAAGAAGTTCGCAAACCTGTCAGACCTCATACATACTACAATAATTATACATACCGTACATACTATAAATCCAATACGCAACTTCTATCTTTAAAAAAGTAATAAAATAAATGCTCTAGTCAAGCTTTAAGAGAGGTTTTAGCAAGAAAGTCTAGTTGATAAAAGAATGTGGAAATAAATATAAAAGAAAATGAATGCTCTTAAAAGTTTGGATATATGTCTATATCCAAACTTAACCTTTGGATACTTAACCTTAATCCCTCTTTCCCATAAGGGAGAATGAAGTAAATACAAGAGGGCATAGTCTTAGGCTCAGTGGTATAGGAGACTGGAAGAAAGTCATATTCTAAAAGTGAAATATAACCAAGATGGAAATAACGGAAAAAGAAAAGGAATGAGGGGGATGATATGAAAAAAACAAAAAGGAAGATACATTTCATGAAGGTAGAAAAAGAAAATGGAAGAAGCTATTATTAAAGAGAATGAGTTGTAGTGGAGCAATTTGCTTTGGATGAGGATGAAGGTTTGAGTGAATGCTTCCAGTATGGTGAGGAAGAATACATGACAATCTAGCTGGAGAATGGCCAGAAACTAACATTGAAGAGTACAGGGAAATATTTGAGAAATAGTAATAATAATAATCTATGTTTATACCAATTTATAGTTTGTAAAGTACTTTCACTATTTCATTTGATTTTCACCATAATGAGTTAAGTATTTTTATTATGTCTCCTTTACAAATAAGATGGAGAATCTGAAATTCAGAAAGTTCAGTGATTTGCCTAAGACAGGTTAATGGTTCTTCTCTTCCCTTACTTTTTCCCTTTCCCCCTTCCCCTTTCTCCCTTCCCTTCCCTTCCCTTCCCTTCCCTTCCCTTCCCTTCCCTTCCCTTCCCTCTCTCTCTCTCTCTCTCTCACACACACACACACAGCAAGTAAGTAATACCACCAACACTTGAACCCAAGTCTCCAAGGAATTGTTTGCCAACACCCACTTAACCAAAAATCTATCAGTTCCTCTCTTCCTTACGCCTCCCTACATTCAATTAGAAAATCCTTAAATGAGCCAGACAAGATTCTGCAGAAATGGTCACTTCTTATGCCCTCCAGGCTTTTGACCTACTGCTTCTTTCCTCTGGAAAACTCTCTGCCTGCACCTCCTCATACCTCCTGCCTCACCTCACAAACACCCCATCCTTCCACTCCACATAATTAATTCCTACTCATGACTTCAACTATCTCCTAAGACTTCACTGTTACATGCTTTCATAAAACAACCAACCTATTCTCCATAGTATCTCCCTTTGTGGTGCTTTTATAGGGCTTTTGATGTGAGGTTATTTGATATAATCTTTACCCTACCACAAGACTGTAAGATCCATGCATAAGGGTCTTCTCTCATTCTTATTTCTTATTTCTTTTTCTTCTCTCATTCTTATTTCTTCTTATTTATTCGTTAACTAATTGCTGTGTCTCCAGTACCCAGCACAGTGCTTAGGTTGCACTCAAGTTTTATAAATGTTCCTGAATGAGAATGAATGTTTCCATGGAATTTACATTCGAGAGGCAGAAGAGCATACAATGCTTGTAGCCATGGTAAGAGGTTTGGATTTTTAGTAGGGTGCAATGGGGAGTTATTGAAGGACTTTGGGGGTGAGGGGAATGTGATCTAATTTTAAATGTTTAAAAAAATTGGCTCCTTCCATTGTATAAAGAATAGATGGGGTACACAAAAGAGGGGAAGGAAGGGATACCTGCTAGAAGGAACTGCAATGGTCCAGAAGAGAAATTATTACAACCTGGTGGGACAAATGTGAAAGCAGTAGAGCTAGAAAGATGTGAACAGACTGGGCACATACTGGGTGTAAAATAGACAGGGCTTGAAAACGGTAATGGACTGTATATGTGGGAAATGAGCAAGAAGAAAATGGTAAAACCTAGTTTTAGGTTTGAGGTGCTAAAAAGAAAACTAAAGAATGTAACTTCAAATACAGGAATAAAAAAATAGTCTGAGCTCTTATGACAGAGTCACCAAAAGAAGGATTCTAAAAAATAGAAATTTTAAAAGAATATAAAAATACGACCTCCTAGAAATCTAACATAAAGGAAAGTTCAAAAGATGGAACTTGCAGTCATTTTCTACAGAATTAATGTTAGCCACATAGTTTTTAAATTGTTCTAACACTTTAATATTCAAGAATTTATTTTTGGATTTTGAATTTGGCTAAACACTAGACATCTAAATTACACAACTTTGTTATAATCTGTGATTCTTTACATTTCTTTTCAGAGACTTTCACATTTATTTTTCCCCAGGACTCATGCAAAAAAGTTATTATACTAAAGTTTTGAAATGAATGGAAATACTGTTAACCAAATCTTAGCGCCATATCCAAGTTCATGAATCCTCAGAAAACGATCACCAAGTACTTGATAATCATTTCCCATGTCAATTATATGCTACATTTTTGCTTTATAATGACAATTAATGGTTCACTCATAGCCGGAAGAAAAATATTAAAATTCAAACTAACCAAATTCACATCCTAGCAGATTGTATTAAAGTTATATGTTAAACAACTAGTGGATTGGTGGGGGGAGCAGGAGATATATGTTGCAGTTAACATACTGATAGGTGATAAATGAAGAATTATTCAGAATCCTAAATAATTCCTTGTAAATTCTTCACACATAGTGAAGTTATTTGTAAGTCAGAATAAAACAACAAATAACTAAGTGAGAAATAACAAGGCATTAAGATCCCTGTTCACCAACAAATATTCTGCTTAAAAAAAAGCTTTTTCCCTTCTGGATGTAGAAACTATTGAAGGTCCTATAAAGCAGGATTTATCAAAACACAGCAGGGTGTCTTCACACAGGCTTTCTGCTTCAAGTCACCAAATCAGTAAAATGTACCTCCTCCCTTTCCAGGCTCTGAACACTGAAGCTATGGCATAAATACCATGCTTCCTCATTCCGTCATCATAAAACCACACACAAAAGGAAGATTCCCTGTGTGACACTTGCAAATTATCAGCGAATCCGAGAGGCTTTCCCAGATACCTCTTTTTCTACTTCCCTACAAATTCTCCCTGCTGCTTTCTTCATCAACAGAGGACACTGTCTCAGAATCAAAAGAATAAGGTGAGGCTCCATAAACTGCATGACCACGAGGCTGGACCACGCCCTTTCCTTAGGCTAACCTCACTGGGATTCCTTATGCCAGGGAACTTTCAGACTGACAAGTTGCAAACCAGAAAAAAAAGATCTGGTTTCAAAGCAAACAGGCAGGTTAGTACATTATCTTACTGTGGTAAATGCTTTTATTAGTCTTCTATTGAGTAAAGAATGCCAGAATGGTAAGATTAATAGCAAATCAGTGAAAGCTACTTTTAGGTATTTTGGAGTAGTACTACTTTAATCAGAATATGGAACAAAGATTTATTTGAAAATCTCTGCAGGGCTTTAGAAGAGAAAATTTTTATGGAATAAAACTATATTTTTCTATCACGCCTGCATATATATATATATATATATATATATATATATATATATACACACACACATACATATACACACGTATGTACATATATATGAACATGATTATTTAATAAGTTAAAATTTGAATATTTTAAAAGATTATTTATAATTGCAATGTCATTGCCTGGTTTATTTAAAAATCTTTTCATTAAATTTCAAAGCTTTAGTCTGCCTAAAATTACTACTCTTCTGGATTGTCATAAAACCATCATCAGACTCCACTTAAACTCTAATATACTGAAATGTGTACCCTGAAAACAATGCAGTATCTCCATTAAATGTCAATTTAAATATCTTTGATTTCCAGTTTGGTAATTTTTTATTGCCTATAAAATAATACTGTATTGTTTTAATAAAGAAAAAAAGTTTTGCATAGCTACTAAAGGAACCTGTATTATATTAGGTATCATATTATGTTTGTTTCTTCAAACATAATACTGAAAACGCTTTTTGTGCATGTTATGTTTTGCTACATTTATTTTTAAAACGTGAACATAGTATTCCAGTGCAACTGGAAAGCTTAGTAGCTACAGAAATTCATATCTACAATTACAATCTAGCCACAATTCAATTTAGATAAAAAATTGGAAAATTCTCTCTGAATAAAAATTATTTTTCAATTACATATTAAACTTATTTTAAATATTTTATATAGGTGTATGAAAGTTTATATGTACAAAAATATAAAAATTGTTGAAAATGAGATAAGTTTTAGTCTAACATTATTGAATTTGGAATCTTAAGTCCTGAATTCAACCCCTTCTTTTCCCATTTATTAGATATATGATTTAGGAGAGTTGCTTCATCTCTCTGATTTTAGTTATGTCACCTGTAAAAACAGGTAATGTCTGCATTGTCATGAGGACTGAATTAGAAGGCTAGCACTTACCAGCTGCATAACCTTGGGCAAATTACACTGCTTTGCAGATTCTATTTCCTAATAAGTAAAATAATGTATCTACCTCATAAGATTGTTGTTATGAATAAATGAAATTATTTGTATGAAGTACTTAGAACCATACTTGGTACATAGTAAGGGGTCAGTAACTATTACTATTTGTGTTGTTGTTATTATGTAGGAAAAATGCAACAAACACAGTGTCCTGAAAAGAAAACACTCAGGCTTTAGAACCAATCAGAGCCGGAATAGGATGCAAGATTAATTAGTATTAACATCTGAAATGCTTCCAGTCCATAGTACTTAATGGGTATTTGATTAAATGCCTACCTGTTATTATACCAGTAGGTTCTCAGTTCAGGTGCATTAACTCTAAAGGAAGCCTGCTCCTTTCAAACTGTCAAATCCCAGTAAGAACTTTCCTCATCGGACGGGACTTTCTGCTGAAGCTTTTAAAAGACACAAGCCTGAACTTTATCTCTCGAGATTAAAAGGAAATATAAACAAATAATATTTAACTTCATTGATTTAGTTCTTTATGAAGCCAGAAAAAAAATGTCATAATCTATTAAAAACATTCAAAACCTCTGGGAGCGAGGACGGATGTTGGAATTCTCTCAAACCGTAGAAGAAATGATCCAGGATGCAGAGACGTGCTAGGAGGCTCCTAATGAAACTCAGCTCACATTCATCACGTGCTGAATCCTGGAACAGCTTTTGCTTTGTCCCAGATGGTAGTTTAAATACATTTCAAACCATTGTTGGTTTATATAGTACATGACAGAAGATAATTTAAACACAATGTCCCAATTGTATATTTGTTTTGGTTATAACACTTACTGTGTGTGCAATAAATACCCCACTACAAAAATAATAAAAAATGTTTTTCTTGTACATAAATCATTCCCTGCTTTGTTGCAGTGACTGTAAAGTGTGGATTAAATACATGTGATTTTTTTTCTTTATTATTAAAGTTCCCACTGAGGATCTCTGTGCAGTTCAGTTCTTTTAGGATTTAAATTTATGTGAGTTATACATAGGCATATTTTATCCCTTATATTTGATCTATAAAAATAACTACTTAAACACGGCCGTCATACCAGTTTTAAAAATGTAAACTAATAGGCAACAGGCAAGAGAGATTCTGAATATGGTGATTTTTCAACACAATAAAACATACAACCTAACTGAAGGATACAAGTCTGGTTTTCAAATTAAAGATTCCATTTTTAATACATCACAATAAAATTAAGTTGCTCAGAAACTTTGAGAGAATAAAAGAAGTATTGGTTTCTCCCCTTGGAGGATATACTTTTCACCTGGAAAAACAGCCGATAAAATTAAAGCCGTGCAGGGTAATGGAAGTGGGAGGCACAGATGACAGTCCTGGCTCTAGCAGTCACTGGTGACAGCAAGTCATTGCACTATCAGAACCCCACTTTCTTTACGTGCAAAATGAGGAACTCTGCCTGTAAGGTCCCTTCTAACACCACGTGCCTGTGGCTATGCCTTCTAGTGCTCTAGTCCATAAGAACACAGGCTCTAGAGCCAATGTGTTCAGTTCTAATCTGAACTTTTGCACTTCCCTAGGCAAATATCTGCACCACAGTACTTAACCTCTCTTTACCCTACTCTCCTTGCTTTTGTAATTCATGATAATAATCATGCAATATGAATGCACTGTCTACCTGTCAGAGATAAGGACCTAGAATAGAATTTTGCAACATCATTAAAACTGCTAGGTAAAAGGTTATGTTTGGGTCAAAGTTTACTGTGATTATACCAATCAGAAATGCCATCAGAAGAATATACACACACAAAAACATAACATTTATTTCCTTTACTCCACATCTGGGACAGCCCCTATGGAAAATAGTATGTAAGTTACTAAAAAAATTAAAACTAGAACTATCCTATGATCCAGCAATCCCACTTTTGGGTATATATCCAAAGGAAATGAAATCATTACCTCAAAAAGATATATGCACTCCCATGTTCATTGCAGCCTTAGTCACAATAGCCAAGACATGGAAATAACCTAAGTGTCCATCAACAGATGAGTAGATAAAGAAAATGTGATATCTATATATATATATCTATCTATCTATCTATCTATCTATCTATCTATCTATCTATCTATATATGCTTGTATGTATAAGTACACACACGTGTGTATTATTCAGCCATAAAAAAAGGAAATCCTGCCATTTGCAATAACATGAATGCACCTTAAGGGCATTATGCTAAGTGAAATAAGTCAGACAGAGAAAGACAAACACTGTATGATCTCACTTAAATATGAAATCTTAAAAAGCTTAATTCATAGAAACATAGAGTAGAATGGTGGTTGCCAGGGGCTGAGGGAATGGGAGAAATAGGGAGATGATGGTCAAAGGGTAAAGACGTTCAGTTATGAAATGAATACGTTCCAGGGATGTAATGCACAGCATGGTGACTAAAGTTAACAATACTGTCTTGTATACTTGAAAGTTGTTATGAGAAAAGAGCTTTAATGGTCTCACTATAGCAAAAACAACAACAAAATGGTAATTATGTGAGGTGAAGCATGTGGCAACTAACCTTATTGGGGTGATCATTTCACAACATATTTATGTATCAAATCACCTATTATACACCCTAAACACATGCTGTTATATGTCAATATATCTCAATAAAGCTGAGGAAATTTTTAAAAATAAATAAATCTAAAAATAACACTTATTAAGTGCACATATCATCACTGTTTCTCAAGTTTTATGAATAATGGCAGAAATATAACATAAGTAACTAAACATGTGTCTTCCATATGTTTAGTCACTTACATATTTTATTCTTTTGGGTCATCTACTTGAAATTTTGGATAGGAGGCAATCTAACCTAGTTGAAAAAGACAGACCTGGTTTCCAATTCTATGGCCTTGAGTAGGACACTTAAACTTCCTCCGCAACCTTCTCTGAAGCATAAATACTGGTGTCACAATAGCTACCATGTTGGGCTATTCAGAAAATTTAAGGAGAAAACATGGTAAGGAGCCCGTGCAATGCTGGCTCATGGTGAGGGCTCGCTGAATGGCAGCCATTATCTTTTTGGTTGGCTAAAGTCTCTGTGCTTAACTCCTCCTGGCAGCCGTTTGCAGGCAAGGTTGTCATGTCTGAGCGTCTGAGCTCATGATAGAATATACATGTTTTCACTCAACTTCAAAAAAAGGACACATTCATTACACTCATCAACTCATGGAGGGTACTGTGCTCAGCACTGAAAAGTCAAGTAAAAATAGGTGTTGAACCCTCTTTGCTGAATGTCATTATAAGTTTTAACAACCAACTAATAGCCAATGTTGATTGTCGGCTTGCCATGTGCGAGGCACTATTTGAAGTGATTTACAACTTGTTTAGTCCTTACAAAGACCACTTCTTACCACTCTTTTTCTATCACACTGGCCTCTTAACTGGTCTTCCTTCTTTTGACCTTGCCCTACCTGGTCTAGCCTCAAAATAGCAGCCAAAGTATTCTTGTTCCTGCTTGCAGATCACGTTACTGCTTGCCCCAAACCCTCCCATGCTTCATCTCACTCCATATCATAACAATGACCATCAAGGACCTAAAACCCTGGCCCCGCTACTACTCTGACTTCATCTCCTATTGCTCACCTGCCCTGCACCAGCCATAGTGACTCCTTCTGTTCCTCAAACATGTCAAGCACATTCCATCTAGGGGTCTTGCATTTGCTGTTCCCTCTGCCAGGAATGCTCTTCCCCCAGATACCCACACTGATTGGACCCCTACCTCCTTCAGGTCTTTACTCAACTGTCATATTCTCGAAGAGGTCTTCCCTGACAACTTTATTTAAAATTGCAACCTCCTCCTTTCCCCACTCCTAACCTAGCCCCAAGATCCCCTATCCTCCTTCCACCACTTAACATATTATGCATTTCACTTATATTGTTCATTGTATAACTCCCCATTCCAGTCAACCCAGAATATAAGCTCCTTGGGATAGGGGTTTTTGTTTATTTATTTAGTGCTATATTCCCAGTACCTAGAAAGCCCTGGAACCTAGCAAGCATCCATAAATTGACTCTTCAATTAATGAACATACCCTAGAAGACATATCATTTGCATCCCCACTTTACAGGTGAGAAAAATGGAAAGGGTGTCGGAGTTTGCAGTAAGATGCAGAGGCAGGATTAAAACTCACACTCTAGAATGCACAATTGATCACTATGCAATTGTGCCTCCCAAAATAAAGTTGATGGTCCCTCGCCATGATGTACATAACCCTCCCTAATCTGGCCCGGCTTAGCTCTCTAGACCCACCTTCCAGCACTCCAGTAACAGGGAGCACCTGTAGTTCTCAGCGCATGCCTCCATGTCTCACCCACCTCTGCCTTTGCTATAGCTAGTTCTTCAGCCTAAATGTTTTCCCTTTCTTCTTCCTGGGATTCCCCTCGCTCGCCTGTATTCACATGTCAGGATCTGCCTGGGGATGTATGACAAAGAATGTCTATCTTATTGAAGGAGATTCTTGAATGGGGTGCCCTCCTCTGGACTACCAGAGAACCCCGCACATGCTCCCTGAGATGCACGTCCCATATTTTATTAAAATACTATATTAATATCTGTCTTCCCAACTCGATAATTAATGAAATAATAAAGTGACTAATTCATTATGTGTATCACCAGAATCTAAAATTAGATGTAGCACAGGATCAATGCTCAAATTAAGTTTGAACTCAATGATGGCCTCAGAAACCCACAAGAAAGTTTATGTGTTTAGGGCATGGGTGTCAATGACTGTGACAAACAATATCATATACACAATTCTTGTTCCTTCAAAGCAAATATCCATTTATTCATTCATTCGGCCAACACCTTTATTTGAACATTCCGTAAAGCATGTTGCATTGTTGTTGATGTGTACTATGTAGTCAGGCCTGAAATGGCTGTGACTGTATTGAACATGTACAGACTTTTTTCTTGTCATTATACCCTAAACAATACTGTATAACAATTATTTACATAGCATTTACGCTATATTAGGTATTACAAGTACTCTATAGATGATTTGAAGTATATGGGAGGATGTGCATAGGTTACATGCAAATACTATGCTATTTTATACAAGGGACTACAGAATCCGCGAATTCTGGTATCCGATGGGATTCTGGAAACAATCCCCTGTGGATACCGAGGGATGACCCTACTGTATTAGACTCCAGGTCACCAACATGAAGACGAAGGTGATGTGTTCCCCTACCTGAGCCCTGACCCCACTCCACCCTCATCTCTGACTAAGAGCTAACAATCTAATATTAAGTTTAGTGCCACATAAATTTCATATGAGTGACATGAACAAAGTACTGCCGGAGCTGTGACATATGAGATAATCACTTCCAGGATGGGGTGATAAGAAAAGATAATATGAAGGAAGTGATATTTAGTTTAAACTAAAAGAACTGATTGTATTGTAACATTTATGTTTTATATTCAAGGAAAAGAATATTTCTCTTACATCAAATCTTAAAAGATGGAATATAACAAAATCTTTTCTTTTCCGTCCAATTACAGGGACTCAAATAATTGAGTGTTTCTAAGCAAAAGTTTTACTGTATGCTGGTAACGTATTCAAAATCTCTACAACTGACCACAGGAATGGGGAAAGGCAGAAAGGCTAGGAAGAACAGAGCCCAGGCACACAACCACTATCATGGAGGCCATAGGAAAGGAGCCTGTAAACACTGGCCTCTTCAGTTTTAAAACACAGGCTAGAAAACACTTAGCTCTGGCACTTGCCTCCAATTGGACTTTTGATGGCATTGTCTCTCTGTTTAAATGAATACCTGAAATAATTAAAATGAATACACTATAGTCAACTCACCAGCTTCACTGGTGTCACACAGAAAGAGAATATTGAAATAAAAACAAAAAATTAATATATCAAGTTCTACCAAACATAAAACAAATCTATGTGGCTAAGGGGGAAAAAAAGTCACTGGGAAATTACTGAATACCAACATGCTTACATTAAGCACACGCCAGGACCAAACACAATATTGTTCAGTGCAAGCCTGCATTTTATAATAAAATTAAGAATCAAAAACAAGCAAACAAAGAAAACTAGAGAAGGCAAGCTATGGCTTGTGGGCCAAGTCTGTCCCACCACTTGTTTTTGTAAAGAAGTTTTATTGGAACACAGCCACATTCATTTAATAAGGTATTGGCTATGGCTGCTTCCACCCAACAATGGCAGAGAGAAGTCCTTCCAACACAAACTGTATGGTCCACAAAACCGGAAATACTTACTAACTGGCCCTTTGCAGAACAATTCTGCAGACCCTGAATTAAGCTAATAATATAAGTCTTTAATCTGTTACCAGTGTAACTGACATAATATTTCTGGACTATAGAGAACTTTTAATCCTAACTTTTCAAAAAGCTTTTCATTTCATAAGTATAACTTTGTTATCATCATGTTGATAATGCTGTCATCTGTTCATTTAGATTTAAGATCTTAGTTTTTAAAATCTATAATTACATCAGATTTTACTATAAACAAGTAAATAGTAAGTTGCTGTGTAAACATCTGCATTTGTGTGTAGTAATGTGTATATTTTCTTAAAAATTTCCATTTCATTGCAGAAGCTGACAACTAGGTTAAAAATTAAAACAAGCATAACTGACCATTTGTGATGAACAATTTGCTTCCAGAATGCCAAGGTTTCTGGTTGAATAAGTTCCAAAATTCATTCAGTTCTGAAACAATTATTTAATGAATAAGGAATAAAAAATGTTATTCATTTTGGTGCATGAGAATACATAGTCTAGACTCCAAAAACCAACTCAATGTGATACCACTCTATGATTAAATTTAAATCACAGGCACTCAGGTCTTTTTGTCTTTGTCCTATTCCTTGGGGCCTGACAGCCCTCAGTCTGGTCTCCCTAGCTGCAAACTCCCCACCGTAACAAAACTTCTACATGGCTGCTAGAGAAATCTTTGTAAAAAAGCAAATCTAATTTTATTACTGCTTAAACTCTTTTAATGGTTCTCCACCGTTTACACAACAAAAGTCAAAATTCCTCCACGGGGCCTCTAAGATCGTTCAGAACCTGGCTTCTGAGTCACCTGCAAAACCACCATTTTGCACATGTTGCCCTCACTTCCTGGAATACCCTCCTCCCCTTCTATGCCAGCTAAGCCTGAACCTTACTCCTCCAAGAAGTTAACTTGATGCTTCCCCGCCTTTATACCAGGCAGATTTAGTCATGCTCTTTTCCATTTCCACAGTTCCCTGTACTCGGCTCAATGACTGGACAACCTGGCAGATATGAGCTCCTTCAATGTCATGGACACACCAAAATCATCTTTCTGCTTCGGAAGTCCAGCACTTTTCCTCATCCAAAGTGTAGAGTAACCAAAAATCTGTTGCATGAATGAATGCATCAGTGATAACCAACACAGTAAATCAAGTATAACATAGTAGACAAGAACTTGGATTCTAAAGGCAGGTCCGAATCCCAGCTCCACCACGTACCGACTATGCAAGTTATTAAACATCTCCAAGTTCCATATTTCCTCATATATAAGACAGAGATAAAAATAGCTTCTACTTTCCATGGTTAAATGAAGATTAAATAAGGCACACAGAATACTTAGCACAGTGCCTAATGAGCTATTTTCATTCACTTTGCATTAGGATACTGCTTTTTTCACACATCCACACACACAAAGAACCTCAAAAGTCATCCAGGAATCTACTAAAATCTTGATAATCATAAAAGTCATACTGGTGCACCAAGGGAAAACCTGGAAATTTAGAATGTACACACAGGAAAAAACTCACCAGCCAAAGACAATGGTGGTTAGCATTTTTATCATGTGTTATTAATACAATAGTATAATGTTTAAAAAATAAACATTCATTCATCATGTTTCCCTTAAGGAATTTCTCTCTAATGAGTGTTTTAGTGAATAGTTTACATATTTAAATTTTTTATCAAGATGATTTAATAGACTTTTATGATTGTAATAATTACACATTTCCCAGAACCCTCATACAGAGCATAAACACAAACACACACACATCCTATTCATTCAGCATGACTCACATGGATATGCTAGTCTCATTATAGTCAAAAGTGTATAAAATATGAAGCATATGCTATGAAAATTCAAGTCCTAGCTAGAGTTGACCTTCAGCAAGACAAAGTTTCTTGCTGAAGAATTTTGCAAAAATTTTACTTTTAATTTTATAAACACTAGAAAATTAACTGGACATACAGGACACTTAGAAGGCAAGCAGAGCAATGTGGTAACAATCTAACTACTGTGCTCATTACAAGTTTAAAAAGACTGTTTCCTGAGAAATTGCTCATAATACATCTCCATTCTGACACTTCCGTGAATTCAAGCTCATCTAAAAATGATAGCAGCCAGTATAAGCAAGCATCATAGTGAGATTAACAAAATACTGGCCAATAAAAGACACTAATTTATAAAGAAAGATCATCTATCTTCAGCCAAATATTTGTGCTAATTCTGTGTTATTCTTGTTCATTAACATTTAATAAGAGATGATCAGAGAATCAGAGAATGAATTAACATTCGTCACATAAATTTCTATTTGCAATAAGATTGTGAAGGATGACCATATGTTAAGTATTTAATGGCACCATTTCAATGGCAAAAATATCACTATGGGATTGGGTTTGGTCATGTATGAAAGATGGAAAGAAAAATATTTGAATAAAGTCAACAAAGGAATAAGTAGGATTCTAATGCACATGTTAAGTTTTCACGTTATGTAAATAGATTCATGATTAGAATTTTTGTTTGCATAATTTTACACAGTACTGCATATTTGTGATTTGTTTTTCTAATTCACTCCCTGGGGACATATGATAGCAGTTCCCACCTTGACTCTGGGGTCTCCAATCTAAAATCTTATCTTTCTCAATCTCTAGGCTTCCAGACTTTATTTCCTTCCCCCACTGACTCATGATAACCTAAGAAGAGTCCTGCCTCACTATCCCATAACATAAAAAACACTACTAAGACACCTATTGATAACTCCATCCCTTATCTCTCAACTCATGGGCATGGACTTTTTGTACTTGTCTTTAAGTGTCTACTATAGAGCATGGTGCCAGGCATTCAGTGAATGAAGGTGTTCACACATTTATTAGGTTGAATCACATGAAATTATCATTTTTGTAGGTCAAAATGGTCATCTAGTGGTAGTTCCATAAGTTCTACCCTAATATTTTTAGCAAGTGATTATAAAGTGCATACTCTGAGCCAGCAACAGTTATAACTGATTTATAGATTTACATGTATTGACACACTTATTTCTCACAACAACCTCCTAAAGAAGGTACTTTTATTATTCCAATTTTGTAGATGTAGAAACTAAGTGGTGTGAAGTAAATTGTCCAAGCTCAAACAGCCAGTACATTTCAGAATGGGGTTATTAACCACTATGCTATCATTTCTGACATTGTTTTTCCTTCCTTTTTGTCTTTTTATTTTCTTTTCCTTTTTTTTTATTTTTTTTTTAGCAAATAAACTCTATAAGTTGAGGATCATCAGTGTAAACTTATGATTTTAAAATTAGATTTTCTAGTGGTTTCCACTGAAAGGGCCTAAATGTAATGACACTTCAATAGCGATGACCACATCTAGAACTCTGACCTTTGGTTTAGAAATGCCATGTCCCACCAAAAGAAGCAGGGCTCCCTGGGAAAACCAGCAGATTCCAGATCTAGTGAAAGGACAGTACAAAGCAAGCTTGAAACATCTTCTTGCTCCAGAAACCAAAGATGTACTCAAGGCTTTAAGTGGGGCAGTCAAAAGGACACAGGATTTGGTTTGAGAGACTCCTACTCAACAAATTCAGGACAGTTTGAGTATCAAAAATAATGACAGTAAAGGATTGTAACATTTAATTAAAAATAATCCATGAGACCATAATAAGAGAAAAAAGGTAGACAGATCAGAGGAAACAGTTCTTCTTTACAGAAAAATGGCAAATAACACATGTAGAAGAAATAATAGATCCTGAAAATCACCATTTTGTAGCCCTCGGCATAACAGTTAATTCAGTCTATAGTTGTTGGTGAATGCTAAAATCACCGAGTGAAAGGTTTTTAGAGAGGAGGAACTTCAGGCATCCTGAAGGTATTTATCTGGCAAAGCTGGTGAAGAAAAACCACAATGCTGGGCTTGGCCTCAAACCCTCATGTGTTTACAGCCTTGCGTGCCACCAACTACTGTGCACGAGATGTTCAGAGAAACCCTACCTGTCAAGGCAGATGTAAAAATGCTGTATGAAAATTAAATATCTTTTAAAGCATGCATGAAATGACAGAAAAGTAAGAGGATTCCTCAGAGAACAAAATTGAAAAGACTGGAAAATTCTGCAGGGTTAATGAGCACAAGATGGGGTTTGCCTTGGAGTCAATCCCCAGTGGATTCCAACTTGGAGTTTAATACGGTGAAGCCAAGAGTCCAAACAGGGTGATATATTAGGATCTGGGACATTCACATCAGTGTGGGAACATTGAATGGTTGCACCCTCAGTGATGAAGCAGAAAAAGCCCCCGTCTTGCAGAGAGTGGTGATGGGGCCACATGCCTGTCCTGACCTTGGCTTGGATGGAAAACTAAGAAAACTCTTTCCTGAGAATTCCTAACCACAAGTCCATAATCACTCAATTTGGAATTCAAAATTCACGCTACATGGGTTGCCAAAAAAGCCTGAATCAAAATTTAGTTTAAATGAACCCTAAATGATAGGGATTCCAGGCAGTTGGCAGGAGTAAATTCAAATTCTCTGTGTAGGAACATACTTTAAATCCGGACCCCAAGGATTCCCACAGATAAAGTTCAAAACAACATGAGCTCAAAAACTAGAACACAAACACTAACCAACAGAATAATGGTTGTAGGCAGATTAATTAAAAAAAAAAAAAAAAAGCCCCACATAGACCTTAGGGCAAATGGCATTTGATAAAGATATTAACACATACTGATAAAAGCTAATTCGCCAGGGAGAAAGAACAATTCTAAATGTGCACGACTCAGCAACATAACTTTAATATGTATAAAGCCAAAATAGCATGATAAGATACTACTATCACAATGAGATTTTAACACACCTGTATTAGTAATTAATAGATTCAGTGACGCCCATCCCCCCAAAACATTGATAGGTTAAGTAATAAAAAATGGTAATATTGAGCTTTGAATAACACAATTATGTGTACCTTAATGGACATAAATGATAGCTAATAAATGAAAAACAGATGATAAATGAAAAGGAAGAAAGGGCAATAAATGTGCTGTGAATAATAAGCCATGTAGTGGAGAAAAAACATACCCCACATTAAACAAACACTGAATTCTGGTTTTCCTTCTCAATCTTCCCTCCTGAAGATTTTTCTCGTTGTAGTACTTAGGGTCAAAAAACCCTAAGTATAGTCATCGTTGACCCTCTCTTTTCCTCCCACCCAACATCCAATCCACTAGCTTACCTTGCTGGCTCTACCTTTGAAATAGATCTTGAATCCCAGCACTTCTCATCACTTCCATAGTTACGACTTTAGCCCAAGCCACCATTGTCTCATGCCTGAACTACTTCTATAGCCTCCTAACTGGTCCCCCAAATCCTTCCCTGCTGTCCTATAGTCTGTTCTCCATCTAAAATATAAGTCACACCATGTCAAAGACATATGCTCAAATATTTCCAATGATTTCCCATTTCCCTCAGAGTAAAAACCGAAGTTTTGACCAAAGCTTACAGGTTTTAGCCCCACACCACCCCTCTGATCTCATATGCTACCTGGTCCCATACACTCAATGTGCAGGTACACTGGCCTCCTTTTTGTTCCATGATCATGCCAAGCAACTTCCTATCTTCAGAGCACCTTATACAGGCATGAAAGTTACAGGTGAGGAAAGAGGCTCAGGGGAGTTAAGTTGCTGTAGGTAAAATGATAGGGGAATTGAATGACTGAGATGGAGACTGGAAACCATTTTTCTGACCCTTAGTGTCCCTCCCAGAATACGATGTTGCCTTTTCTTACTCTTTCATAAATTATAACTGTAGCATTGCATCATCAAGCATTTCTGAGATTCTTGAGAACAAAAAGTTCATTTATTTCCCATGTATTTTTACATATAAAAATGAAAATTAAAGTTAGTGAAATGCATGTATATATGTATATTATATACACTCTACGTGAATATTTGTGTGTCAATTGTAATAGAAACAAATCAACGTGCATATTTGTGTGTCAATTGTAATAGAAAGAAAATTAGTGCTACGGTGATATGGCCTCCTAGAAAATGACATGACCCCCTTCCAGGGCATATATATATATATATATATATATATATATATATATATATATATATATAAATTGAAACTTTGATATCTTTTAATGGATTTTTGAATTAAAAAAAGCAAAGTTCTCTGGACATAGATTGGATGGTGAGGCCATGACAGAACTGAGTTCCTGCTCATAAAGTGAGAGAAATTGAGGATATTAAGGACAAAGAGAAATTCAGAACACCTAGAAGAGATGGGAAGATGCAAAAGGAATAAGAAAAAAGGAGCCCATGGAATTAGTGCAAGACAGGAGAGACCTCTGGGAATAGTGAGCAATGAATGACTAATGAAGTTCTATAAACTGTGATATGTGACAGTGAGTTTAAAGTTCTTTCTTATACTTCACTCACTCCACAACCTCCCCTAGAACTTCATAAGTGTCTGCAACAGTAACTGCCTTGTGTTCATGGAACAGGGCAGCCGTAACTTGAGAAAGTTGTGGGCAATGTGAGGCAAAACAACGTGGAGAGGGGACAGCGCCCTCTTGGTCTGAGAGCCATGGCAAACTTCCAAAGGAGAGCAGAGGTGCAGTGGCAGCAGTGACTCACTCAGTAGAACAGCAGCTCCTACCTGCTGATCTCAGAAAGTTGGAAGATAGGAGCACAGAGGGCATAGAGGCAAGAAACAGCTGGGTAGCCCAGTGTTGTCTCATCCATCCTATTCTGGCTCACTGTCCTACATCTGTGTTTCTCAGACTTTAAGACCGTTAAGAATAGAATCTGTAGAGTCAAATTTGAGGATTATTAAGTAATTAGATTAACTATTAATAGATAAATGTTGACACTGTGATGTATTTAAGCCCATAAAATATAATTAAAAATGTAAAATTACGGTACAAAAATTTCATAGAAGTACTTGTTCATAAGGTCCTGGGTCAGTCACATGACCCAAAAACATGCATAGTAATTTTGTTTGCTCAAACATACAATATTTTAGGTTTTTGTTTTTTTTTTCCACGAAGAACTTGAACTCCACTCCCTCAAGAAACACATCACTAGGTACACAGATTCCAATATGAGAAACATTTGTTCTGTATTATTTCTTAATCATAATGGATATACAGTCTACTTCCATTTCATAGGCATCCTATCCTCCAATCCAATACAACCCCACAACTCACACACGCATCTGTTTCTTCTAATTTGATTTCTAACCACTCAAATATAATTACAGTCTTACTTATTTCCAGTGATCTCTACATCTGCAAGTTGAGTAAGCTCTTATGAAACAGTCACTCCACAAAATTTATATAATGCACTGTGCTACAGGCTATGGTAGACAAAAAGAAGAAGAAGGTGTGTTTCCGCCTTTTAGAAACCTAACAATCTGGTTGTAGAGACCTGAGCTAAATTAATAATATAGCCTACAATATAATTCAGTATAGTATTCTACAACTTGTACTTGTTTTTACATTGCTTTGCATTTTTTAGATGTATTTTATGTGACTCATATTTTATTATGTAACCTTGCTTCTCAAATTAGATTTAAAGAAACATGCTATAAAAAAACCACAGGATTAAATACAGCACATCTTCCTAGAGCATCACTTTCATCAATGTTTGGGGTTGGGAAGAAACACTGCTAGAGTGAGATAATTTAACTACTAAATTTTTAAAGTTTAGTTTATATTTTAAACCAAAAATATGGAGGAAAAGGCAATATGTGATTTTTTTTTTTCCCCAAAATCAATCATGAGCCTTCTAAGAAGATTCATTTGAGACTTTCTATGGACTACTACAGATTCCATCCTCAACTTGATGTAAAGAGGTATAGAGGATGTCTGGTCTCTCAACAGTTATTCAACATTGTACTGAAGGTTCTAGTCACTGTGATAGGGCAATAAAGGGAAATAAGAGGTATTTAGATTGAGGAATATAAAATTAAAATTGTCTTTATTCACAGACACTATAATTGTCTATATAGAAAACCTAATGTAGTCGAACTAATAATTATTTGGTAATGTTGCATAATAAAAGATTAATATACCAAAATCAACTTACTTAAATATATAAGGAATAAACAATTGAAAACTGAAATAAAAAACTTTTGTACTAGCATCAAAAATATGAAAGACTAAGGGATGAATCTAACAAGGTGCAGGACCAGTATGCTGAAAACTATAAAACATTGCTAAGAGCAATTAAAGAAGACATTGTTAAGATGTTAATTCTCACCACACGATTTACCAATTCAAAGCAATGTGAATTAAAATCCCAGCAGATGTGTTTTTTTCTTTGTAATTAACAAGCTACTAAGATCATGAAAGGCATGAAAGAAAACATCTGCAAAGTATATATTTGAAAAGGATTTGTGTCCAGAATACACACACACATACACACACACACACACACAGAATTTGTTGTATATAAATTATATCTCAACAAAAAATTTAAAAAGTAAAACAAATTAAATAAGGTAATCCCTAGTTACAGAAGGATTCTTATCTCATTTAAAAAATCAGTTTTGAGAAGCACAGGATCATGTGATCCTTAAGATCAGGAATAATAATTTCCAGTTTTTCTTTCCTGTCCACCAGGGACTGAAAACACACACACACACACACACACACACACACACACACACACGCATGCCTGAACAAATATAACAGAATATCTCAATTCAGAAATACAATTATCTCTAAAGCAAGAAGTCAGGAAGGAGGATGTGCCAGGCTTGGCAGCTCAATGATTTCATCAATGACACAAGTTCTCTCTGTCCTTCAGCTTGGCCATCCTTAGCATGTTGGCTTTTCATTCTTAGGCTTATCACCTCATTGTCAGAGAATGGCTAATGCATCACATTCTCCTGCAATAGCCTCCAAAGCAGTAAGCAGCAAAGGGATGAGAGAAAGGAGCCTCCTTCCTGCAGAACTCTATTTAGCTCTGAAATGAGATCTTTCCCAGAAGCCCCTTGGGTCACTGGCCCAACATTAGACCAATCACTTTCAAAGAAAACTAAGATTACCACAAATCTGGCTTCAACATCTAAGACAGTGAGTGGCCCTCAACAAAATCAGGACTCTGTTAACAAAGAAGAGGTAAATGACTAGTAGACAACTGAAAATGTCTTCTACACTTTGTTGGCTAGTAATTTAAATAGAAACCCTGAATAGTGATTTATGTTACTGATGTACTCAACTCTCTATCCTCCATATTCTAGAAAAAAAGCAGGAATATGAGTGCTTAATAATTTGTTCACAGAGTCTCCTTAGTTTCTAAAAAAGCATTTCTGGTGGTTTATAATACAATATGCTTTAAAATAAGGATTAAATAGCCCAAGTAAAGTTAAAAGAGAAAGAGAAAGGGGTATGGCCTAAGTGTTGGCAACTGTGACATGTAGCAGAATACAAGATTCTAAAACTCACTGCTGCCATTGAGCACTTAATTTCTGAATCTCAAAGGAACAAAAACAGGAATACATGACTAATCAAACAGTTCTTGATGTAGACAGTACAAAATATAAATAGTAACTTTCTTTGCAATGCTTCTATCATTTCATTTTTATTAATGACATCTTCTAATGACATTTTCTTCAGAAGTAATTAAAATTAGTTCACATTTTCTGTGCCATAGGGCGTATGGTTGAGTTCAGTGTAAAACCCCTCAGATTATTCTACTGAAGATGAGAAATCCTGGCTAAGAATTTTCACTGTGTTTATGGAGTACTGGGAACTGAATATGGCGGGGATTAATGTGGATGCAAATAAGTCTGAAATTTTCAGTACAGGTTTATACTCTGTGTGACTTCAAAAAATTCGACAATGACAGTTCTCTAGACTCAAAACTTCAACTAATGTCGTAGTTGAAAACTCTGGGACATGAGAAATCCAAGCCTGCTGGGATTATAAAGAACACAGCCTGGGATTCAAAACCTCAAGCTTGAATCCTGACTGTCCCAACCCCCAGCTGTGTGACCCTGCACAACCTCTTTATCGCCTGGGTCCTTAGTTTACTTTAATTACATCTATGAAATGAGAAGAGTTGGATGGCCTGGTCTCTGCTGTCTCTTCAAGATTTAACATGCAAAGACTCTGCAAAACGGACAACATTTAGAAAAAGAACAAAACTATTTAAGTGGACATACATAAGTTTCTGGGGGCTTTTAAAAATACATCCAGATGCCAAAAGATATTGTTTAAAAATATTTTAAAGTCTGAAAAAAATTTAATAAAAAAATTTTCCTTTTCTATCATTCCTAAATTTGCTCCTTGTCCCAAAGATACAGAAAGCCAGACACTGGGAATACATCCTCCCACCACCCAATTCCTTGTATAAAATCTAATAGAATCGAATAGCAAAGCAACTTCCAGTTTAAGATCTCAACGTCAGCATTCAATCCATGTAACAAACACCAATATCCTGAAGGCCTTCAATTAATTCCCTTAAGTATCAAGCTCGACATTAAGGGCTCAAGAATTAAAATAATGTACCTACAATCCAATTATAATGTGAGAAACAATCAAATAAAGTAAAGGGGGAAAATTGGTCTAGCATTAAAATATTAAAACTATGAAATCAGAAACATTCAGTGTTAAAAGTCACTCCCTTGCAAATTAGTACATTCATTGAACATTCTAAAATACAAGTAATTATGCATAACCTGCACTTATCATTAATGTGTCCTGATTTACAGAGCAACTTAGGTACAACAAAATGTGTTTGAATCAACCAAAAGCAGATACCATTACAGTAAAAACCATAAAAGTGTTCCGCAGAACTCTAGAAAGACCTCTTATCCAACCATCCATAACGAGTCACTTAAATATTTAAACGCCTCTTGTGATTTTTTTACAAAGGGTTTCAATCACAAATTATCTTTCTAGAATAATATGCAAGCCCTTTAATTTTGAATGGCTTTCAAAATCTAAGATATTAAACAAACAAACAAACTGAGAAAAAAGCATCAGTCTAGCTGGGGTCCCAGCCAATGTAAACTTTATTTCATGGAAGAAAAAATAAATTCCACAATCTTCCAGTGAAGATGGAAACAATTACGCCTAACATGAATCGGTGTGGATATTATTATGCAAATCACAGCGTACTGAAGAAAGGGGGAGCAGGCAGTCCTGGAGTGAGAGAACAGAGGTGACTACCTTCAAAAGAGTCTGATGAAGGATACATGCACTTCTAGACAGCGAGAATTAGTGGTACACTGACATCGTTTGTGTCTGTCATCTTACGAAAATGCTTTTAAAACTGAGGACATAAAGCCTTTTTATAAAGGCTTTTTACTTTGAATTTACTTATCTTCAGGCTTACTTCCCTTAATATTAATATACGAAACATTGTTACGATCTGTGACATCTACTGTATATTTTTCATTACTGAATCTCATAGCTAAACTATGGTTGTATATAGTTAAACAATATACAAAAGCATACAATGTATATCAATTTGTCAAAATTATACATTTAGAAAATGCTGATTATACGTAGTAGTTATCAAATACATTTTATAAGACTTGCGAAATAAACAGAAAACTTTGAGGCAGGGGCTATTTAGACAGGAATTTGCTAAAATAAGAGTATAAAGCAATAACTTATAAAGAGCCTGAGCAATCTGAAAAACAATCATACTTTTAAATCTTTGTTGAATAAATATTTTAACTTCCTGTGCACAATTTTAATCTATTGTTTAATTCCGGGTCAAAAATGAAGTAACCCAAATAAGCACTCTGTTATATAAAAGGTCCAGAGGATGAAATTACATCTCTCTCTAATAAGGTCCTTTGAAATCCTATATTAGAGTGACGTAGCAGCCAAATTATTTTTTTTCTGTTAATGCTGATTGAGCAGTAAATAATAACTAAGAGAATAATAAACATGTAAAATAAAGTGTTTTACACCTTTGCTTGAGCTTTCTTAAATGACCCTGATCTACCAACAAATTTAGTGCAAGCTCAAATAAAATTATTTCATCAACCTCTAAATAAAACAATAATTCAATGCAATTTTCTGGGAGCTGATTTTGATTTCCAGATGTTAAAAAGTTGTATGTAAAAGTATTCAAATTTTAGTTTTGCGGTTAAAATGAATCAAAATTTCTTATTTGAAAACATCATGCTGTTGTGATTGTCTTAGCCTGATAAGGTGTTTAAAGCCTCTCAGCCTCCATTTCTGCATCTCTGAAATAAAGGACTTAGATAGTGAAACCTCTAAAGATTCCCAACACCTGTAAAACAAAGTCCTATAGACTTCTGTATCAAGCATGACAATATGAAAAAGGACATAAAATAGGCAAGATATTTAATGTAAAAGGAATATGTGTCCTTTTGAATCTTTCTAAAAAATCCTACTGTGGAAAAAACAAATTCTACCTAAGTCTCTTTTGTAATCAGTAGATTGAAAAATAAATACCATCTATTTTATAGTCCTCAATCTACTCTTTTCACACCATTTCCAGTGTGATAGATCTGCAAATTAAAGAAAATGATAGTAGGAAAAAAATGACCACAGATCAAATTTGTTTTCTTATGTTTGAAAACTCAAAACATTTCATTTTGTTGCTGTTGTTGAAGACACAAGTCAGGGTGAGGACTGAAAAATAAATAGGGCATTTTCCCAGCAGATGCCTTTAGCAACTAGTATTCTCAGCTCAGGAGCCAGAGTGCCTGGATTAAAATCCTGCTCCCCCACCCACTACCTGGGTAACCCCTTACCTATATACTGGAGGATAATAGTGCCCACCTCATCAAACTGTTGGGAGAATTAAATGAGTTAATATACAAAAAGCATTTACAAAGCCCAGAGGGGGACTGCATAAATGTTAGCTATGAGCATCTGGGGCTCACAATCTAGTTATAATCCACTGTCCACATGTATCATCCACAGCAGTTTGGGCAAAATAATGAAAGCTAAAGAAAGTAAGTAGGCCATGTTTGTCCTTTCTTTTTGAACTTTCGTTTGCTTTTTTATTTTTTTTCCCCAGACTTTCTTCCACTGCTATCCTGGCTCCTGCAAAGAGAGTTCACATGAATTTCTTAACATATTAACCCCTACAAGGGTCTCTGCATCCTAAAGAAGTCTGAGCAGAGAAATCAATCCTTAATTCAAAAGATGTGAAATGATAATATTTCGTGTACTTTGAGAGAAGTACTTTTTCAATCTGACTCTATTGTTAAATTTGACCCAATCACATATAAATAAATAGGCTGTTCTTTTTGTTGGATATACTGATATCCAAAGAAAACAGCGCAAGCAGTTTCTTCCAAAGACGGGAGGCATTTTCATTAACCACAAAAGTGTTTATTTTTCTCTTGTCTCTTCTTACTGGTTCCAATGCATTAATTAATTAATTAGCTAATTAATTAATAATTAATCTTCAATACTAACATATAGTCTTCAATCCTAGTCAGTGTGACCTACTTTGCTAAAGGAAAACTGAAAATGTCTCTCAATAATCTAAATGTTGAGTTCTAGGAGATCACCTACTATTTTTTTTTTAATAGTGGCCATTGTTAATCTTCTGTCTGCTTAGATCCTTAATCCTACCAAGCTTCCATCCACTTCCTGACCTTGTGTGAATACATGCAGTTTCCTCCTATGTTACTTAAAAAAAAAAAATACCATCAAGGGAGGGAACCTTGGAATATTCAAGGATTAGCACATTCCCTAACATTTTCTGGGTTAGAGGGTGCTATCCACCCTCACGCCAACATCATCCTCTTCATTCCGCTCTCCACTGAGCTCCATGTGCAACAACCTGATTCTGTCCTCCAATGAGTCCTTCTCTGCGTCCACAGCCACACACAAGCCTTCTTTTGTTTGAAAAAGCTGCTCCCTTCAACTAGTGTTCAGTTTCTCTTCTTTTAGCACACAGGCTTCCCCTCCCCATCTTCTCTGTATTGGACCTTTGAGATGTCTCTTCTTGCGACAACCCTAATGGGACTGTATGCTGAAGTGCCACCAATGACCTTCTCATGAACAAACGAACCATCTGTTTTCTCAATCCCCATCTGCTGGACCTTGAAGTCTCAGACAGTGATGACCATTTCCTCTTGAAAGTTATCTTGGTCATTGGCTCTGAGACTGTATTGCCCTGATCTTCCCTTTGTTTCCTCATTTTTTCTCTGTCTCTCCTGATCTGTCTTCCTCCTTCCACTTCAAAGCTTTTTTCAGTCTGGTCTCAAGACTTCTCAGTGAGATTACCCATCTTCATCCCCACAGAGCTTCAGATTCAGTCATTCTAATCCATCCATAGTTCCTGGGCAGGCCTTATTGCCGTGTATTTTTCATTCCTGCTATTCGCCAGGCTAGGATAGGACCTGTTGTGTCCATAAAATGTCATCCCTTCTATCAAGACCTAGATAAGGAATGACCTTGCCTATCTATAATTCCCTTCTTGACCTTTCTTGAACAGACCTTTCCAGCTTATTCTATACTGTGATAGCACAGTACTTATTCTATACTATGAACTCGGCAATGTTATTTTGCTTTCTTGCTTAATTCTGTATTTCCATGTCTTTGTCTTTTCATCCCAGTTCCCCCAGTAATTTAATATAGCACATTATGTTAAGTGTTCAGGTAAACCTCCTCAGATATTTTACAGAGAATAAACATATAAACAAATAACTCATTTAAAGCAGACATAATATAGACCAATGATTTTTCCCTCCCCCCAGAAAACATTTGTCAATGTCTAGGGACATTTTTGATTCTCAGCAGAGAGCCAGAGTGGGGGAGGGAAGGAGGTGCTACTGACATCTAGTGGGTAGATACCAGAAATGCTTCTAAACATCATATAATGTATAGGACAGCCCACACTACAAAGAATTATCTGGCCCCAAATGTCAATAATGCTGAAATTGAGAAAGCCCTGATGTAAGTCAACTCTTCATTGTTAAAATGCTAGAAACATCACATCTATAAACACAGCACTGAGAGAATAATAAATAGTTGTTGATTATTTTCCTCTAAATATGTATGCTTTTTGTTACTTTGATGAAAAATGCAAAAAGTTAATGATGTCTCAATACCTAATCATCTGTATGCTGGCTCTTTCTCCCCTGAGAGAGGTGAACTCAAAAACAAGTAACCCATGTATAACGCTATTGTTGGAAAATTTGGAAGAAAGCACATTGAAGGAAAATTCACTGACTACACTTAGGCTTTTTCACTGATCTCTACCTACATTTACTCTCTTAGTGATCTCAACCAACAATATTTCTTTAAATATCATTGATACCGTGAAGCTTCCCAAACTTATATTTCAAGTTCAACCTTCTCTTCTGAGTTCCAAATGGTTACATCTAACTGACTGCCCAACATATCCACTTATAAGTCTCACATCAGGTAAAACTCAATATGTTCCTATTAACTCAGTTGCTTAATACTCTCCTGGCAATCTGTCCTCCATGCAGTGTCTCAGGAATGCAGCCTTCTTCTACCTTGGGGCGCCACCATCTTTAGGTGAGGCTTCGTCCTCATTCTTCATACTAGTGGAACATACTGACAAAAGAATTGTGCAGAGGCTTCTCACTCCCTAGCCTGGAAATGATATGCACATCACTTACTCTTGCATTTTATGTACCAAAACTAGTTATATGGTCCAGTCTAAATGAACGGGGATAGGAAGTGTAGTCCTCGGTGCACCAGAAGAAAAGGAGTATGAAACATGATTGGTGAAAACAAGACAATGTCTCTGCTTCCATGTCTAAAACTTAACTCCTGATCTCCACACACAATCTGTTCCTTCTAAGTCATCCCATGTCGCTAAAAGCCAATTGCATTCTTTCCCATCGCTCAGGACAAAGACCTTGAAGTCATCTCTGACTCTTATGTTTCTCTCACAATCCACATCCAATCCATCAGCAAATGTTCTTGGCGCTACATTCAAAACACATCCTCAATCCAGTCATTTCTCACCACCACCACTGCCATCTTGCCTTTGTACATCTGGATACTTACAATAGCCCAGTTTCTACTCTTGTCACCACACAGGCTGATTTCAACATAGCAAATGGGGTGATTTTTTAAAAACTTAAGTCACATCATGTCATCCCTAAGCTCCTCCAATGGCTTCACATGTCTCTCAGAGGAAAGCCCAAGCTCTTACAATAGCCTAAAAACCCTACAAAATCTATACTCCTCCACCTTCATATCAGAGTTACCTCCTTATCTCTGCCTTATTTTCTCCACTACCGCCACCAACACTGGCCTCCTTTCTATTCCTTGAATGTACCACACACGCTGCCACCTCACAGTTTTTGCAGTTGCTTCTCCTTCTAACCAAAATCCACTTTTCCCGATAATAACACGACTCACTCCTTCATCTCCTTCAAATCTTTGCACAAATGCCGTCTTCTCAGTAAGATCCATCTAACTACTCTCCAAAAACTAGTTTTCCCCACTCACCCATCTGCCTCCAGAACTTCCTATCGGCCTCCCTGCTTTATTTGGTTTTTCTCCTTGCACTTATATTACTACCTAAAATGCTGTATTTGCTTACTGTTCAACTCCCCCCACTACAACATAAGCTCCATGGAAATAATATTTGTCCACCAAATATTTCCAACATCTAAAACCATGCTTCAAATATAACAGTTCTTCACAAATATTCACTGAATAAATTAATAGCCACTGTCCAAATCTCATTTTAAAATAACTTCAAAACTTGACATAACATCTTGCAATCTTATTCTAAACTAAAATTTGGGGAAGGACAGGAATTGTATTATATTTACCTTTTAATCCTCAGTTTAACAAAGTTCCTGACAGAGAGTGAGGAATCTTTAAGTATTTGTTTAATTTAACTAGCTGAATTATCATACAATTTTCATACATTCTCCTATCTTATGACTGCCTGTTCAAAATATTTACTAATGAAGATTGTGCAGTTGATTTGTAGTCACGGTGGAATACGCATTTCTCATCAAGACGCATGATATTTAAAACCTCTGCTCTTTGTTTAAATAAGTGGAGATCAAGTTTAGTTTTAATGGATACTTTTAAAACACCAAATGTATTGAAGGTTCTAAAAACCATTTAAGTGGATCAAAACAAGCCAAATAATGTGTTTAGCAGCATGGATTCTGGAATAAGACTATGTGAGCTCACATTCCATCAGCACCACTTTCTAGCTATCACAACCTTAAATACAATCTCTAAACTCAGCTTCAGTGGGCTCTTCTGTAGCTGGGGTTATGGCAGAGCCCACGACACAGGGCTGCTCTAATGTTCCAGAAGAGGAATCACATAAAGCACTTAGTATGGTGCTTACCAATGAATGTAAGCTCTTTTCATCAGTGAACATTTTCCATTAGCAGTATATCTGATAGCAAAACATTTTTCCGCCTTCTCAAGATTATTAAAGCATGAAATAAATAGGTTCTATTTCTATCATAAACAGTTGTTTTCATTTTTATTTATAACGCAGAATTATTGGACAATCAATATACAACATGTAAGCTGTAAGTTCAACTAAGAGACTTTTGGTACCCAAAGATATCATAGCTCTCAGTTGCATCTATACTATCAAAACAAAGTGCTCAAAGATGCTGACAACTGTCCAGACCAGGACGAGCAGGTATACGGTTCTGGTGCCACCTCTTCTCCTTACCAAGTCCATGGCAGATTGTACTAAATTGATAATGTTAATCTTCCCATGAGCCAGGAGTAGCTTTAGGCACCTTCTCAACATAGGCAGCTGCTAACGACCGATCACAGCTAACGGAAGAAAAGCCTAATATTTACTTTCTAGATTTTGGCAAATGGTATGTAATAACAATCCATATTTAGTTAAAATAATATTTAGTTAAAAACTGTAGTGAGCTATAATTGGATATAACTTAAAGTGCTTCTAAGTAATTGTGAAATTATAATACAGAATTTCACATAAGTATGAAAGTTAAATCTTACTTTAAATGCTTACCTCTTTAAATTCCCTAGATCCTCTAAGCCAGACTATAAAATAAGATACAGATATAATGTAAAATAAAGAAAAAAAAACTGTTTCAGGACCAAACTTTGTTTTGATCACATGATATTAAACCAGTGTTACACTTTTTATGCATTTTTTTTAAAAGTATGCATAAAGTATGCATGTGAAACATGAGTTCATAAGTCAGTAATCCATTCTGAGAATAACATTTGGCTTTCTAAAATTTGCCTGGCTATTCATTCATATACCTTACCAACAGTATATAAAAGCTTTTGAAGAAAACATTTCTTGAATATCAGCAAGAATTGTGCTAAGAAGTAAGGATACAAGATCAACAAAACCTGTTATTACTCTCACATAGTTTATAATCTAGTGGAGAGGCAAATAAACAGGTAAGATTTCAGTTCTGTGGGGTAAGTCCTCGGATAGAGGTAAATACCAAAAGGTATGAAAACACACTATAAAGGCCCCTGATCCAACTTGGCTGACAGTGCAGGGAAGAAGGAGGCAATTTCAGAGGCTTGCCCAGAGGTAGTGATACCCATACTGAGTCTTCAAGATTTACAAGTTATCCAAGTGGTGAAGAGGCTATAGCACTAGCAAAAGCATAGAAACCTCAGAGAACCTGAAAGATTCAGAGAATCAAAAGAAGCCAGAAATAAAACTGGAGAGATGCAGGTAAGCAATTAAGCTGTGCACTTTACTACACACGTGGGACTGACTTTCTCCTGAGGGCAAGAAAGTGTCTGGAAAAGATATTACGTAGGACAGTGATATATTCAGGTATGTATTTTAGAAAGCTCATTCTAAAAGTAAGTTAAAGCAGAAAAATACAGCCAAGAGATCAAATCAAGATCCAAAACAAAGAGCTGGAGCTAAAAGAACAGTTTTGAGAGACATTAAACATCAAGAATGGACAGGGCTTTGAGATGGGGATGACTGAGAAAAGGATGATTCCCTGTTTTCTGACTTAATCTACTCAAGCTGACGATGGCAAGCACTGAAACAGAGGAGAAAGGGAGAAAAATTGAGAGAAAAGCTGGTGAGGTCAGTTTTCATCTGCTGAGTTTGTAGACCTATGTACTTCTAGGCAGGGATGTCCCAGAAGACAGATGGATATATTAACACAAGAATGAATGCATACTTATTAAAGATCATTTGAATTTGTCAGGTAATTACGATAGCAGGTAATGTTTATAGAGTTTTCACTCTAAGCAAGGCATGTGCTAAGCTGTTCATATCACTTCACTTTATTACCCTCCCCACTCTACAGATGAGCAAGAGTTTAAGTAATTTCCCAGTCGCTATGAAGTGTTTAAGTGTCAGGGATGTCTGACTTCAGAGTTCAAGCCTTTCCCCGTTATACTACAAGTATGCTGTATCATGCAAAAGCCATTATAAGTTGTAAGAACAGATAAAAGTGGGTTCAATTCTAATCTCTGCTACTTAACATTTGTTTAACCTTGATACTCTCTGAGTCATAGCTTTCTTATCTCTAAAATGGTGACTATAATAATTATATTGCAAGGATATAATAAGGACTGGAGAGGGTATGAAAAATGCTACACAGAGTGTATACGGGCAATAAATAACACTATTGTTATGTCTACGCCTAAAGAAAGAATTCTTCTTGAGGTCAAATAACTATGATCTAAGTAAATTCTCTTTCATCTTAATATGAACCTTCTTTTATTCGGTTGGTACAAAAATAATTGCAGTTTAGAAGGTTAAAAATAATTGCAAAAACTGCAACTACTTCTGCACCAACCTAATAATTCCATCCTCTTTGCTCTATGTTAACACTAAGAATCATTTTTCAAAAAATTTTGAGACATTAATATACTCTGCAAGATTTAAAATAATTTAAAGATCTCATCCCAGTAGAAATCATTTCAATGTAAACGGGGTTGATTCTGACTTTTGTGACATTTCTGTGGGGATGAATGTCAAAATAAGAAAACCCAAAAGCAATAAGGCGTGTTGATGTTATGAAGACAGCTTTGGACTTGGAGTCAGAAGACCTGTATGAAGTCCCAACTCTGGCACTTGCCAGCCATGCCAATATGGGAAAGCCATTTCGCAGTCCCAAGCATCCCTCTGTATGTGTACAAGATGAAAAGATTGGTCTATATGGTCCTCTAGTCTAAGAATGTTGAAGGAGGAGGAAGGATTTACAATGTTTATAAAATTAAAGCCATCAATTAACCCTTGACACAATCTTCAAGCTTCCTGTGGTTTAAACCAGAAGCACTCACTCTTGATGGCCTAGCAAACCATTCACAGATCAGCAGCTTTCAATTTGACTGACTAGATCATAATCCTCAGGTGGACAGTTCAATGTAGGGGAGCGGAAAGAGAAAAGGACAGCGAAGAGCATTGTTTTCTTCTGTCTTCCATTCTCACCCTAAATTCAGCAGCGGGGCTCAAGCTGAGAGGCGAGAAGGTCACCCTAGATTTCTGGTTCTCAAACCTGGCTTCACATTAGCAACACCAGGCACTTTAATTTTTTTTTTTTTAACTTTTTTTACTTTTTTTTAAAATAGTGAGCTCCATAACCCTAAAATATCAAGGTGAGAAAATTATATATGATTGGCAAGTGCTGGGTTTCATTTTGTAAAAAGTGGTATGAAGCACCTTGGGTAATAACCTCGCTCTAAGGTCAAACACAAAAACACACTGTCTCTAGCATCCATTATCTTGAAAACAAGACATTCGTTCTTGAGCATACACACACCCTAATGTTGATTAACTGGATCACACATCCTGGTTTGTGGGAACTCCACCTATTTTAGCTCTGAACGTTCCATGTTCTGGGAAACCCCTGGGTCTCTGGAAAACAGAGACAGCTGATCAATCTAACACATGCACATGCACACATGTACACACACACGCACGCAGACTTTTACGTGACTGCTAGTATGTCAGAACAAAGCACAGATCAATGGTAGCCCTCTCACAAAGCAGCACCACAAAGATGATGTCATCAGTCACTCAGGTATGCACGTGGTCACACGTACCGACCTCTGACACCACTGGAACCCATAAACATGCAATGGCATGGACGACATATCATCATGCTGGTTCTTGTCCATTGTTTTCGAGTCCACGCTAGGAATATTTAAGTTCAATAAAAAGCACTGAAAAAAGAAAAATTACTCCAAAGCCCCTGCCTCCCAATTGCCGTTTATCTACTTTACTAAAAAAGTCAGGCAATTTTTGAGGAATAACATCTCTACCATTTGACAAATTTTTAAAAAGTGTTATGGCTTTGTAATTTTTTGTTCCATTTTTCCTGCACTGATTTAGTGTGAAATTACATACTAGTAGAATATATAATTAAATCAGAAAATGGTCATATCTGTATGTAAATTAAAGACTTACTTATCATTTCTTTTAAATGAAACACTTACTAGAAAAAAGTTAACGTGTAATGGCATGTATATACCAGGATACATATTCCTCTGTATTTTAAAATTGAACTCATTGTAGAAATCTTTTCTAGACTCACCATTACTATATATAAACACACTGCCCTCTGTTGCCTGACAGAAACATTAGACTGCAAGATCAAATCATGATCACATAAGCTAATAAAGAATAGCATCAGTCTGCACACACACACTAGGTAGGTACACGTGTCCTTACTCATGATATCACTAGTTGTCTGTGTTCAGAAATTGGCAATAGTATGGGAGAGTGGGGGAAGACCTTCCACTGATTCCAGTTCCATAAACCAAAGAACTGGTGTCACAGAGACACTACTAATAAGTTAGAAGGAAAGGCCATATAAACCCTTTCCCTTTGAGAAATCAGAATCTTAGAAGGATGGCCACCAATCTTGTGCATTCTTCAATGTGCAAAGAGTTTAGCAAAATAAGGCAAGCCCTTGAGGATTGTGGTTGCCATCTTTGAAATGAACAATAGGCGTTCTAGCAATATACTTTTTCTTTTTATGCTTCTGACATCCAGTGATATATGTGCTATCTAAGCACATTTGAAATAAAAGCAATAAAGGAGGTGTGTAAAATTGCTTATACTGCCTAAAACACTTAGCATGATTTCAATGCCCTAGTCTTTCTACCAGTGGCTTTACAAGTAGACAATCAAAGGAGACCTCAAAACATGATACCATTAAGCAGGAACAGCATAAATTCCCCAAGGTCTATTTAATGGTCTTGAAAGAGAATTCCAAAATCAACTAAACTATATGTTTGAAAAAAAACCAAAAACTTGTTTTTTACAATATTCCTTTTAGTATGATTTTGAGTAGTTTTACCACAACTTTTTTCAGCAAACTTGCAATTGAATTGACTTACTGATTGTTCATTTAAATCCTGGGAGTCTTCCATGTGGTTTTCTCACTTCTCTGGCCACTCCCAAGTAGAAGCAGCTTCCTTCAATTAAAAATGAACTGTCTAAAACAAAAAGATGGAAACAAACGGAGAAAATGAAAAAGTTATCTCTTTTGTTTATTTGTAAATTTACCAAAACATACTATGATTTATGTGATAGTTGGTAACCTGTAGAATTATTTTTAAAGAACAAAATTCATTAATATTGTCCCCATATCTGATAAAAATAATGATCTTGAAAAACACATCATGGTAAAATTGGGTATGTGAACAGCTATTCAGGAATCCTACAGATAAACAGAAACATCTGAGGAGAACTTTGGAGACACAGTCTGAATAAACACTTAATACATTATTTTGCTGAGAGAGGTCTGGCATTAAGCAGTTGAGGGATTAAAAGTTAAGAGTTTACATTAACCTTTCACTTTCGAAAATAGAGTGTGTATTTTAATATGACAGCTTTCTATTACAGGAAAATTTGTCTGAATTAACTGACGATCATTATTCAGTTCAAAAGAATATATTATTATAAAATGCATCCCTAATTTTAAAGGGAATGAAAATAAGACTAATAATAAAGAATCACAAATATATATGGAGGGACAACTGGTCAATGAACTATGGTGAGACAGTTAACTATTTTTAAAAAGTTAGTCTTTTTTCCATACCATACATTCAAAATTTTCCCATCAAATTGAAGCTTGAAAAAACTCAAAACAAAAATAGGATATACATATTTTTTAATTCCTAGATAGAGAAAGATTTTATAATAGGAGCAATGCAATATAACACAAAAAAGCCAAACATCCCCTTGAATACACACACACACACACAAAAAAATAATAATAATAATCAAAATTAAAAAATATACAAAAATATCCCCTGGTGACCAGGATCACTGTGGCTCATGCTTGCCTTGGATATGGTGCTCACCATGGGAAGTGCGGGCCACTGGTCCACCTGATGCTAACCTGCTATGACTCCACACCTGCCTGCCCCTCGAGCCCTTCTTCCATCCTCCAGGATGGAACTGTGGCCAATCATCTCCTTTAGAGCCATTTTCTCCTCACTACCTGGATAACAAATTAGCTAAGTGCTCTCTTGAAGCAGAGAATCTGATGTTCCTTTTCATTCTAACAGATAAATGAGTAAGATGAATGGTAAAAACACTGTACCAAATTACAAAGGGAAGGGACGATAGATGCAGCTACATAAAAACAACAGCTACATAAAAACAAAACTTTGCATTTCTGAACAGAGGTAAATAGCCCCAAAAGTAAAAGGGCACAACAGATTATGGGAAATATTTTCAGTTAATATTATAAGTATGACGCTGAGAACAAAGAAATCGGTAAGAAAATGTGTAAGGGCCTATTAGATGATTAAGCAAGGATATGAGAACACAAATCATTATAAGAAAATGCAAATAATAAACATATGGAAAAAGTTCACTTTTACAGTTGCCAAAATATGTAAACTTCAGCAACAAGTATACGACTACATTTGGATTACTGTATATATATTCAATAACCAAAACATTTTAAATATTAATGATACCTGTTGTCAGAAAGCATACAGTGCAAATGGTGTCCACACTCAATTGTCAGTAATAATGTTGAGTTTTCTAACACTTGTAGAAAGCAAATCTGTCACTGAATTTTAAAAGGCATAAATATGTGTAAACTTTTATTCAATAATAACTTTCCTAAGTAGTAAACTTCCCCCCAAAAAAGTCACAAGGTATTTACTACAGTTTTAGTCATGATAATAAAAACTAGAAACAGCCTCCTCTTTGTAGTGGATTGATTAAATAAATTATGATAAACCAATTTAATGTAATATTATTTAATGATCAAAAGAGTAATTATTAAAAATGGAAAAGTGAAAATTATTGAACGTGTATTAAGTAAAAAAATCAGAACAAAAAATTTCAGCTATGCTTACACCAATGTTCATGACTTTGGATATTGCTTAAAAAGGCAAATTAAACATAAAAATAATAAAGAATAATACTTTTGGTTCCACATAATTTGATTATTGCTGGTTTTATGTTGTCTGTGCAATAAATTTTTTTTCACTATAATACAGGAAGCACATAGTAAGTAAAATCAAAGGATCCTAAAAATTATTTTATAAGAGCAGTTAAAATTATAGATACTATAGTGAAGATGAATTTTCTAAGTAGACCCATTCCTCACGTGGCCTTTGTGGCTTCTTCTACAGGGATTAAACCTCATAACCAGAGCAATCTCTTCAAAGGCAGGCACACTTTATAGTATTTACTAAAGCACCTAGCTCACTGCCTGGCAAGATTAGAAGTTTAATATCAATTAAATGAATGACACAAATAATGGTGGATGAAATCATATATAATGTATCTGATGATGTGAAGGGAAAAAGCAAACAGCCAGATAATTTAACTTTTGAAAATTATGTCTCAAGTATGTGGCTATTTTAAGAAAAATTCTGTTTTGTTTTACATTTTTGGGGTCCATAACTGACTTCATTTTACTTTTCACTTTGTATAAAGACAATAAAAATAGAAACTTTTGGGGACATTTTATTTGCTATATGAGATTATTTTAACTTTTCAGAAAATTCAATATTGAGAATTACTCCACCAGATATTTTCCTACTCACCTGACCTAATAATAAAATATACTTATAATAAAATTACTATTGATAACCATTCTAAAAATTGTTTACTTACAACATAGCATGTTGTTTTAGTTTCCTAGGACTGTCATAAAAAAGTACCATAAACTTTTGGTGGCTTAGAACAACCGAAATTTATTCTCTCGCAGTTCTGAAGGCAAGAAGTCCTAAATTAAAGCATTAGCAGGCCCATGCTCCCTCTGGAGGCTCTAGAAAGGGATGCTTCTTTGTTTCTCTCCCTAGTTTCTGGTGCTGGCTGATAATCCTTTCATCCCTTGGCTTGTGGGTACATCACTCCAAACTCTGACTCTATTGTCACATGTTATTCTCCCTGCCTATCCCTTCATGTGGCCTCTTATGTGGGTGTTTCAGTTTCCAAAGTTCCCTCTTCTTATAAGTATACCAGTCATTGGTTTAGATCCCAGTCTAATCCAAGAATATTCATCTTAACTTGATCATATCTGCAAATACCCTATTTGAAAATACGGTCACAATCACACGTAAGAAGGTTGAAACTGGAGCATATCATTTACGGGACACAATGCAACCCATAACACATATACAGTTACCACAATGAAATTGTTTTTAAGATGGGATCGAGGTTTCAATGTAATATTTCCCAAAAGGATACATAAGAATTAAATGAAGAATATTGATCATTAGAAAGCAAGTGATCATTGTCTAGAACAGCCATACCAGGGCACTGCTGATAACTCAAGTGAAATTAAAACTAAGACTTCAGGAATGATATTAGAGCATAAGAGAATTAAGCAAAAACTAGCATCTTTTAGTAAACCACCAGTTCAGAACCTATTTAATGTTGCAGTTGGGGAGCTATTTGCATCAATGTTCCATGTTACAACATAATACTTTGCTTTATATTTCCTTAAAATTGAGATTAATTGTTACTTAGTTTAACATTTTTATTGTAACATGAATTTCTTTCTTTGCCAAACACACTAAGGTACTAAAATATTATGAGCCTAGTGATTTTATATTATTGAACCAAGTAAAACTACCAAGGCTAATTACAGACATGGTATTATTTTACATCATAATTTAGCAGTGGTTGTTATGTTAAATCCTTTAACATTTAGTTTTCACAAATATATGAGAAAAAGATGAGAACACTCTTCAAATCAAGTAAGAGAAGTATTACCTCATAAGAAAGATATAAAATTAAGGAATAACAGTAACCTCATGCTGTTTTATGAGGCAATAATGTAGTTCCCAGCTCTATTTCAAGGCCATTCCCCAGAAAAAGTGAATTTAAAACAGGAATAATAGCAGTTTCACCCATTCCCTGTTAATTTCTTCTGCGGTTAGGTTTTCAATCTACAGAAAACTGATTGTATCTTTTTCTTGAACTCTGCTGTAGAAGTGAGCTGTAAATTCCTGTCTCTTAGAAAATTAGAATAAAAGTCAATTGTTCCTCTCATTTAAATATACAATGAGATTTATACATCAACATGTAAAAATAATTCTCAGAAGTGGAATGAGGTACGTAGGCTTGGCCCAGGTGGTAGCGACAGCAAAGGACCCTCTCACTTAATAAAGGAGAAGTTTGTGGAGTCTGTGTGATATAGCCTAATCCTCTGTCTTTCTAATCACACTTGCAATAAAAAGACTTTCTAGGCATGCTTTACTCTGGCAGAATAAACGTGACTATGAAGGGGGAGGTTCTCTGTGCCAGGGCTGGCATGGGACTAGGACAGAAGCTACACGTGGAATACTACGCCTCTCTCTGGATTATGTACACAAATGGCACAGCCGTCCACTGGCCGTTAAAGCCGGATAGCTGGGCTTTGTGACCGACTCCTTGCCCACGCCTCTCCACATTTGATAAGCTACCAAGTCATATCAATCCCTCCCAGAGTTTGCTCAAGTCTCTCCAGGTGTCTCTCCTCACTGCCCCTGCACTACAAGTCATCATTGTCCCCTGCCTGGCCTGGAGTGGCCGCATCCTAAGGGTCCCTTTTCCTCCAGTCTTGCTCCCTGGACCTCATCTTTCACAATGCAGCCAGAGGGACAGTTTGAAACTAAAGATCTGGTTGTATTCTCTTAAAACACTTCAGAGCTTCACCCCATCCTTAGAATAAAGCAGAAATTCTTTAATCAGTCCTACCTGCAGCAGTGACAGTTCCTAGCAGAGTAATTCTCTGCCAAAATGTCCTATCAAGGGCAACCAGTAGTCGGGTGTTTTGCTCCATGGGGCCACTGTCCAAAGTGGGAGTTCTGAGGGAGACCTCCACTTTCCTTCTCCCCCAGCCGCTGCCCCACGGTCCTTGACATTCCCGTGCCTTTTCACTACCATCAGAGTGCCATGGAGCCAAAGGCTGGGAACTGCACAGGAGTCTCCAGTGAGGGTCGTGCCAATAGAGATTATGCTTACCTCTTGCCGCGATGCAAAGAAAAAGGAGGGGGAAGAGCCTACATTCCCCAGCCCATGTTCAAAATGTCTAATATCCCTTTAGGGAATCATATAAAGATCACAGGCTGCCCAAACTTTTGTTCCAGCCCCTGTGCAGACCCTGGGATGGGGAGGGAGGTGTGTAGCTAGTCCTACCCACAACCTCTGGCACAGCCCCTTTCAACCTAGATGGGGCCGCTAAAGAATCTATGTACACACGCAGAATTTTCTGGGCCAAAGGAGGGTGTTCCTCCCTTATACTCTGTCATTCAGAACAGCTACTCTATTGTTTGACTTTCAGGTTTACACACGGCAAGTAAATTTTCAGAAACATATTGTGTACAAAATGAAGCTTTGCTTGCATGGGGGTATATTATGCACATGTAATATACATCTATTACACTGATCCATATTCAGAGTATAACCCATTAGATTCCCTAGGTCTTTCCCAGTTACACCAAGTTACTTCCATATAATGACTCATCACAGTTCTTCCCTATTGCTTAGGATAGGGGCTGGGAAGTATCAGGCTAGTCCCCTCCCTTAGTGGCAAAATCCTAAGACATAAAACCTGGTAGCTCTTTACAGCCATGTGGAAATAGCTGGTCGGCGAGGGAAAGACAGAGGGAGCTGACCCAGAAAAAGGAGCAAAAGTGAGATGGCAAGAAGGTCCTGGCAGAGTTTAAGGCCTGGATCTTGTTGCTCCTGAAGTCTCACAGTATCTATGCTCTTCCTGCTGCTTGGTTATTCACATCTTCCCTGGATTCTGTGAGCTGTCCTCATAATCTTCAATTAACTCTCTCCTTTATTAATCATACTGCTTAATATTAAACTGCAATTGTATAGGAAATCTAACGACTTATATTCTCCTTACATTATTGAGCAATTGTAGCTGGGATCAGCTGTCAAGAAGGGCATTGCTTTTGTGTCCTGTGCACTGCCCTCCAAATTTCATTAATGGGTCTGTGAAGCTAGGACAGGCCCTGGCTGGTTCCAAAGGCCCAGGCGGCATGCCAGAGAGGGAGGCCAACAGCACAAAGAACACCTAGCTCCAATTCTATGGCCAACTGTTCAGCGAGGTGGACATAGTCATTCTTTGACCATGCACGTGACTCTCTTCCCTACTTGTATAAAAGGAAAATAGCAAAAGTGTCCAAGAAACAGATCTGGGTGAACAGTAATGAGCATTTTGCCTGACTTCAATCCCCTTAAGTGGAGCCAAACTACAAACTAGATGCTGAGCTATTTTTGAACTGTTTATAAAAATAGAGCATAGACTTTGCAAAATAGTCCATTTGTTTACTAATATGTAATAATAATGGGACTAATTCCTCATGCTAAAAAACTACAAGTTCGATTTCATGATAATCATTTTGGTCATTAGCGATAGCTTCATTGGATGATAATAATCTTCCTGGAATTATAAATTATGATCACTTGATTTTTGACAAGCAGGGCCAGCCAAGGTTTTCTATTTTGTTTGTGTTTGCTAATTGTGGACAGTTGGCTAGTTATCCTAGAAAACACAGACACGGTTATAACCCGATGGTCCCAAGGAAACATTGGAAAGAATTCGGAGCTTGAGAAACTTTTTTTACTCCTATAGATATTCAGGCAGACTGCTGATCAACTTCCCTTCTCACCTGCTGCCCCTTGCTCTTCCCCACGCATACTACACAATTACTCTGCTGAGCTTTTTGTATGTAATGCAATGGCTCATCTAGCTGGCTCTCCTGTTGCCTGGCAGAGGAGAACTACTTGAATCCTTCCTTATAAGCAGTCTTCCTTTTTCTCAGCCATAAACGTTTCTGCCATACCCAGAACCTTTCTTGATTGACCTCATGTGTTACTTAACACACGTCTGATGACTTCATGGCCCTCTTGAGGAACATTTGTTGCACTTTGAAGGAATTTAAGAATACATCTCCTGGGCCGGCCCAGTGGCCCAGGCGGTTAGAGCTCCGTGCTCCTAACTCCGAAGGTTGCTGGTTCGATTCCCACAGGGGCCAGTGGGCTCTCAACCACAAGGTTGCCGGTTCAACTCCTCCAGTCCCCCAAGGGATGGTGGGCAGCGCCCCCTGCAACTAAAAATTGAACACAGCACCTTGAGCTGAGCTGCTGCTGAACTCCGGGATGGCTCAGTTGGTTGGAGCGTGTCCTCTCAATCACAAGGTTGAGGGTTCGACAACTGCAAGGGATGGTGGGCTGTGCCCCTGCAACTAGAAAACGGCAATTGGACCTGGAGCTGAGCTGCGCCCTCCACAACTAAGACCGAAAGAACAATAACTTGAAGCTGAACAGCACCCTCCACAACTAAGATTGAAAGGACAACAACTAGACTTGGAAAAAAGGCCTGGAAGTACACACTGTTCCCCAATAAAGTCCTGTTTAAAAAAAAAAAAAAAAATCTTTATCAAAAAAAAAGAATACATCTCCTAAGTTTAGTGTTCAAGTCTTGAAACCTAGAGGTCTAAAACAGGTTTGCTAGAGAAAATATAAATGTAGTAATTCCAAGTAAAGACTTTTGGAATAAAACAGGTCTATATGTGAGTCCTCATTTTCCCACTGGATAACTGTATGGCCTTGGCATAGTTAATTAACACCTCTAAATAAGCATTCTCTTCATCCATAAAATATAGACAATAATAATACGTATGTTATATTTTGTGAGGATTAAATGAAATCATATATTTCAAAAACATAAGCCATTTGATTACTAGTGACAGAGAGACAGAAAACTCTCTGCTTTTATATCTGGCTCTTCATATACTAAATTTAAAACATTTTTCACTGTACAGTGGAGCAGTATCTATGCAATTTCTTGTGAAAATGTAATGATTTTTAACTCTGCTCAATTAATAATATTATAGTAATCAGTGATTTCCAGGAGTTACATTAACTATCTACATGAATATTTAGAGTAATCAAAATTCATCAGTCTTATCAATTTTCTGAACTTACGTAAGTTTGTGAAAATAAACAAATATATTATGAAGTCATTAGCATTTGTCCCTTTTTAGCATGGTATTCTACATAACATCAAAACTGTGATTAGTTTCATTAGTGTTGAGAGATCAATGCTGCTAATAACAGATTTACACTTGTAGATGGGCATGTGAAAGAGAAGGGAACGTGTGTTTTTTTGTTTTGTTTTGTTTTTTTGGGAAAAGAAAGCATGAGAGAAGAATGACTATTTGGTGTTAATGGAATGTTAAGAAGTTTAAATTGGCAAAGCAGGAGTAAAGTGCTAAACATCAGTGAATAAATGCAATTGATTATTCCTATATTTTGATAGCCTTAAAATTCAAATAAAGGATGGCATATGTGACATAATTGCAACAACACTTGTACTTCAGATTTCTGAAAAACAAGATGAACAGTAACGGGAGCTAAGGGGCCACTTGAGGGATGTTGTAATAATCTAGGTAAGAAGTCAAGAGAGCCTGGACTGGTGTGGTGGCTGAGAAGCCTGGAGAAGAGGTGAGCATGAGCGATAACATGAAAGACAAAGCAATAGGATATAGAAAATATATGAATAGAATCGATAGGTAAATATGACTTTCAGGTGACACACCTTGATTCTTAAGAAATTGGTGATGTGGAAAAGTTGAGAGGGAAAGATATGTTTGTGTTATTGTTTTTGTTGTCATTATCTTTATGGGGATGAGCAGGAAACAAAAGCAAGAGGCAAAGCATAAAAGACAGAGTCTAAGAAGTTTGATCTTTTTATCGAAGAAGGGCTAGGAAAACTCAGCCTACCATACAACTCAGCAAGGAACCTTGTCATCTAATGGAGCCTTTGAGAAGAGAACAAAATAAAATAATTAGTTGAAATAAATCAAAAACCTCAGCCTTGCACAAATAAATGTAAATTCTAAATTGTTACTGCACCTGAGGCATCAAAACCTCAAGTCAAAAAATTAAAATCAAGACTGATCCAGGCTTGAAATCCCTAGACTCAAGGGAAAGCAAATGTGAAATTGTTCCATAGGGCACAATGGATTCTTAGACAGAAATTCATCAATATGATAAGCTACATAAGGAAATAAAATACTGCAGAGACAGCAGATGCAACAACAGGGGAACTAGAATCCAAGAATTCGTGATTATAGGACAATGTGAAAAATACCATATAACAAGAATGCTTAAAACAATTAAAGAGACAGAAGAAACAGAAACAAAATTGAAGGACCCATTATGAAAAAAACAAATATACCTATTTGGAAAATAGCCGTAAGAAATGTTTTAAAAATATATGCATTGAAATATCAACAAAAAAATGAGTGAATTAAACAGATTAGATTCAGCTAAAGAAACAATTTGTGAAGTACAAGGTAAGACTCAGGAAGCATCCATCCCCATAAATGAAATTAGTAACAACAAAAACAGTAACAACAAAAACACAAACATATCTTTTTCTCTCAAATTTTCCATATCACCAATTTTCAGTATGACACCTGAATTGTCATTATTTTTTTATTATTAGAGGTGGAGGCCAATATATAACAAAGTAAACATGAGATATATAAAATACAGCAGGAAATCTGACTTACCTAAAACCAAGTCACTTGTTCGAATTGTGTCTACAGTAAACATCAGTTATAAATTTAATTAAATATGATGCTATTCGCCTTCCTACAATTTGGGACACTTGAGGAGAATTTTATTCATCCAGAGTTTTAGGTGAGGCACACAGGAAAGTTTGAATACATTATTTTCTCTATATAAATTTCCCTGTAGCATTAGCGTGTGAAAGCATTCCACTGACTTTGTAACTGCATTGAAAATAGGATCACATTTACAAAAAAACCTGCCATTATAACTTCTAAAAATCCAAACTCTCTAAGGGCTAAAATTGTAAGAATTCAGAAAATAATATCTCAAATAAATTTGGTGTTGTGGTTCAATTCCATGCTGTGCTATATGTTTTGACTTTAAGGAGAGAGAGAGAGAGAGAGAGAGAGAGAGAGAGAGAAAGAGAGAATTTGAATGGAATCTGTAGAATCCTATTTCTTTGTCTTGGGAAGACAAAGAAGTCATGAGAAGCATAAACATAAGTGGGGTTTATTTACAGACCAATCACATGAGTCTATAGATGTAATACTTGAAGATCCCGTGAATAGAATCACCTGTTTCTCCTCTTTCCTTCTTACAATTCTTCCTTGTGTATTAGTTTTAAAATCTAACTTAGAATTTCCACTCTGGTCTGCCCACCAGAGCCACAAAGCATAAAGTGAATCCTGCTTTCATTTGTATGGTAGGCTATTAGATATTGAGAGTGTTATCATTCATGTCACCCTTAAATCTTTTTTCCTCAAGTTAAATACCCCTAGTTAATAAGACCACCTCTTTAATAAAAAAAGTCTTTGTTTCTCAACAGGGGTTATGGGGGAATTCAGTCAGCCACAAAAGCATAATAGCCTAGGAAATACATTAAATGGAAGGTAGGTATGAACGAGGTCACAGTGCATCATTATTTTTAAACCACTCAATTGTAAATTGGCATTAAATTAATATAGATCAGCATTAATGTATACCAAATATTATATTTATACCCAGACTCCCCCCCCAAAAAAAAAAAAGGAAAGGAAACCCAATTAGCTGAAATGGACATTAACGACAATAAATTTTCAAAGCACTAAGAACGCTCCTCTGAGAAAGACCCTAGGGTTTTGTTTGTTTCCTGGCTTGTTGAAGACTGAATTATTCTTTAGGAAAATTAAAGAAGAAAGAGTAATGTTTGAGCTCCAGGAAGGTTTGGTTTGCCTAGGACTTGGCCGCGCCTGGGTTTGTTTGTAGAATCTAAGGGTTGGGCTCCAGGGCTCCAAGCACCCTTGGGCCTGAGGAGCCTCCTGGGAAAGAACCCTTCCAAGGGAAGAAGAGCTGGGGAGCCACAAAGCTCGAGCCACGTCAGAGTCCTAAATCTCGGGGCTGCTAGAAAAAACAAGAAAACCAACCAACCAACAACAAATTGTTCACTGAACTCTCTAGAGAAGTTGAGGGCACATGGCAGCCCCCTATTCTTAGGCTTCCCTCTGCAGGGCACTCTGCTGAGGGAAAGTACGAGCTACTTTTCTCATTTGGAGCTACTTGTGGCACCAGCTGTTCAATCAAGAAGTGACGTCTGACCCATACTATTTGCTTTAACTATGACTCTGACAGCTTAGAGGGGGGAAAAAATGAAGAGGGTAAAGAAAGGTTAAACTAGTAAGAAAAAGATCACGATGAATAAGAAATTAAAATGTGAGAACCAAAACTCAGGAAGATGACAGAGAAGCAGTGTAATTTGCCTCTTCTTCATTCAACCAAATATAAGGACACCCAGCTACAGAGCTGTAGACACTAGTTCCTTCCATACTCTCGATGCATGCTGTGATTTCTCCTGGTCACCAATCTATGCTCCAGACCTATCAAGGGCTTCAGCCAAGTTCTAGTTCAAGCCCTTAAATAAACTTTATTAGCTCTTGAAGAAGCTGCGGATGCTTCTCACTGACACCACTGTGCCCCACATCTGGGCAATCCAACTTGTTTTTTAATGCCTTAATTTATTTTTGTGATCATGGGAAAAAAACAAAAAACAATGAGCTTCTTTTAAAAAAATACCTAAGGTATATAAATTCAAAATATTATTCAGAGTCCCTACATATACACTGCATCTTGCAAACACACATCAATTCCTTTAAATTTATGAACAAATGAATGAATCAATGAGTAAATAAGCAAAAAGTACTAAGGCACATGTCAGGAAATAGATAACTTTAACTTTTTGAACTTTCAGAATGAATCAGGCAAACAGAATCATAGATTTCCATGTCTGCTACGGCTTAATGTATGGCTTTGGGAAAACCTTGTAATTTCTCCATACTTCAGTTTCTCACCCTATAAAAGGAGTATATTGCTTGAAATTTAATTCCCTCACAGCAGTAAGAGTTTTGATTCAACATTTATAAAAGGCTTTTTAGCTTCCCTGATTAATAGGCAAAATACCCTGGTAGTTGTAGAATAATACACTTTCTAAAAAGTATAAAGGCAACTGGTCAAATCAAATGTAAAATAACACTTTACTTGAGAAATAAATACCAGCCATAGTTATTACTTCTCCATTCCATTTCCTCAGTAATAAAAATTACTTCTAACAGAAAAATAGCAAATTAATATTCAAGCCAGTTGAAGTGTTATCATCAGAGGCGTACCTACGTTTGGGGGAAGGAGAGTTGTTTTGTTTTTCCAGGCTGCCCCACATGTTTATATGGTGAAGGCAGGAATGTCGGGCATGGTTTTGAAGGCCTCTAGCGTATTCGCTGGTTTCTGGCATTCTAATGTACTCTACTCTTATAACCATAAAAGTACTCTTGAGTGCTTCTGGAAATATATAACAAATCCTTAATCAATTTAAGAGTGTTTTAACTGCATACATGAAATTTCTTGGGAGGAATATGTTAGCTATTCTACACACATACAGTCCTTAAGTTAGCAAGAGAGTTCCTTCTCAAAGGCACAAAGCCGTATCCCCATAGTAATATAATTTTCAGTTTTATGTGCATAAGTCCTATTGAATCCCTTAGAATAACAGGAAATTCTGCAGGAAAAAAAAAAAAAAAAAGCCCACAAAAATTGATAGTCATATTTATCCAATGCTACAGGAATAAATTAGCTATTTTGAGTTGGATTACTCTTTTAAGGCACTAGATAGCCATGAAAGGTTAAGCAGAATATTCATTAACCAGAAACTATAAGAGCTGAACATGCTAGAGACAGAATTTTCTACATATAGGACTCTAACAATAAAGTCAACTGATTAGCATATTTCATTTCAAACTTTGTGTATCATGTTCCTTTAGCCAGGAGTTGAATAGCGATTTTCTGGGTTTTGACCTATCAATTTTAATTTTCACATTAACCAGACTAACATTTTGCAGATTTACAGATTATTACATCGATAAGATACAGTTGATATTTTGATATATAGTAATATTTATCAACATATTCAGAATGTAATAATCCCATTTATAATAGCATAACATCCATACCTTTCATCTACATGTCAAAAAGCTATATTAACATATGTAAGGTGCTTAGTTAGAACTGTCTGGGACATAATTGGCTCTTAATAGAATAACAATAAATAATGCTCATCAACAACAACAGAGTTAGAGCCGTGTCTCCTAATAATTCTTATAAATATTTCACGGTGCTAAGTTAAAATGTGTTGTAAATATGATACATACTGATTGTTTTCTCCCTATCTATCAGTTTAAGAATTATGGATATATATATTACAATCATTCATGTAACTGAGTGGTAACAATCCTTATATGAGATGCTAACACAGGATTATTATATATGTGGTTAATAGAATTATTTGCACTTATCAGTGAACTATTTCAATTAGTGTATGAGTCTCAAGGAACTTAGTACTATAAACCTCCTTATTAACCAGAGCACAAATAATTACAATGTTCAATTAAGCAGGAAATTTTGCCCTGGGCTTTTATGAGAAAGATGCAAGCATCATCATAGAGATGCTAGGTGTCACAAACTTTTTGAAAAGTATTTTGGCACCCTCTATGCAATATGCACATGCCTTTTCACCTATTAATCCTACATCTACAGTTTTAACTACAGGAATTTTTGGCAGATATACAGAGAAATATATTCAAATCATCATTGCCACCCTCTTTGTAATAGCAAAAACCTGGAAGCAGCTTAAATATATACCAAGAAGGGAACAGTCGAATTATAAAACATAATCATACATTAAATAGAAGTACCCAAAACTATACATACTAATGTGGAAAAGTATTAAAAATACAGCAAATCAAGTTTTAAGAAAAAAAGCCAGTTTTAAGACAACTGATGATCCATTTTGGGTTAAAAATGTTAAGTAAAATAAATTACATCCTCGCATAGTTCGTACATTCACGTTTGGAAAAAAAAATGTGTGAAAGGAAGCACCCTAAAGCACAACAATTTACCCTGATTGTGGAACGTGGAAGAGATGAATAAAGTGGGGAAGGTCCACTTTTTACTTTAATTATATCTGTATTTTTAAACTTTTTAGTAAAGTGTAAGATACACACAATAAGACATGCAAATCACAAGTAGGCAGCTGACGATTTTTTTATTAAATAAACGGGAGCCTGTCACAAGCAATCAGATCAAGATTCAGGACATGACCAGCATTCCAGAAGCCTCTCTCCTTGCCTTGTCCAGTCTCTCCTCTCAGACGTAACCCCTGTCTTCCCTGTTTTAACATGTTATAGAATTTACAGATTACTTTTGTTTAACAAAATGATTGATTAAAAAAAGAAAATCCTTCAGCAGCATGAACATCCCTTTTTCCAACATTAAATATACTAAACAGTTTGTTCAAAGGAGTCAATTCAAAATATATACCAAGCATTTTCAGTGGCTTCAGTGCCTGTCCTGTATGAACTCCGTGATTCCTTACGACGACTCCACGAGGCCAGTACTATTATTATTATTATTATTATTATTATTATTATTATTATTATCCCCCTAGTTTATACACTCTGGAACTATGGCTTTCCGTACTTTAGTAAATAACTTCCCCAAGGTTACATGCTGATGTGACAAGTGGCCGCAGGGTCTGGACATACACAAAGGCAGTCTGATTCCAGTATTTGCAACTCCTTGTCAGACATAAAGAAGAATAAAGGCAGCAAGATGTAAAGCTGAGAGCACTTGGGGTATCTCCAGCAGATGTGCCCTTTCTAGCTTCCTTTTGAATAAATCACCCAATGTCTCTAATCCAGTGTCTATCTGCAAAATGGAGGGTTAGGCTCCATTCCTTTTCTGATACTGCTTCTCTGATAAATAATGTGACCTACTAAAATACAGAGCAAATATGCATTACCATGATGTAGTGCAGTCATGTACTGCATTCAGAAATGAATCATACAAGGAAATAACACCAACATTTTTGAAACTATTGGAAATAATAATAATCTTAATTTAATGTTATTTTTGGACATCGGAAAGGTTTCTTTTCCCCTAAATAAGCAAGTTGGTGGTTTTGAAGGGTCTTGCTCATCTTTTCATGGAAAATGCCTGAAAACAAACCACGAGAATCTAGACCCAAAATTTTCCTTCCTCAATTGTGCCTGAAAAAAAAAAAGACCTAATTTCTTTCACCAAAAAACCACATATACTTTCAATGTACACATATGGGATTTCGGATCCCCATAGTCTGAACCATTGATATGAACAAATACAGAACGTGCTTCCTCTCCAATGAAGTTCATAATTCTACAAATTAAAAATTCTTCAACATAACATGAAATTGATCTCAGCAGAAACCAACTAAAGGGATCAAAATTTGTTTCTGGAGAAAACTGGAAGTAGGAATACCATATACCTGAACCAGAATCTGTCTTTTTTAATTTCAGTTTATTTAAAATACAAGTCCATGCTAGACACACCTTTTCTTCTGCTAGAAAATCAGTAATGCTTTGGTACAAATGAAGCTTTAGGTACGTTGGAATAGAAAACAACCAATAAACTTGCTTCCATGACCATAAGCAAAAGAGAATCAGTTTCTAAAATATAATCAGATTCCTTCTTTGTAGTTATCTGGCTTTGGATGTATGTCCTTTGAAGACATGCATGGAATAGTGAAGTTAGTAAATTTCCATCAATACACCCTGGCATTGGGGCTACTGAGTTGGGAAGATATAATCTCTCCCCTCAGTGAATTCAGAATCTCTCTAGAAGACAGACTTACATATAATTAGCCGTAGCACAATGTGCTGTTATATTAATAACCCAAATAAGGTGCTATGGTATTACAGAGAGAAAAGAATGAATTCTGCCTGAGTCTTAGGGAAGGCTTCCCAGAGGAGGTGACATTTGAGCTAAGCCTTGAAAGATGAGTAGATTTTTTTGTCCATGTTGGTAGGAAAAGAATAAGAGGCAAGTAGGTTAAGAGAGTTTGGGCAGTGGAGGACAAGTGTGGTGAAAATATCCCAGAAAGAGGAAAGGGAGTGCCTAATTGTATTTCATGTCCTAAAGCATTCATAAAAATAGGTAAGTGTTATGATAGGATCCACTGTACAAAGAATAAACCTGAGAAAATAGATATGTGACATGAATTCTCTTGGGGGGAAATAAGGGGTCCTTGATTTATGAACCCAAAAAGTGTTCATTTGGAAAAACAGAACCTCTGGTTTGCTGGCTATTCTCCATTGACTAAAGGGCTACCAGTCTTTCTATGCAATGTCATGGATACAGTGTCTGGATGGACTCGTGGTTTGCTAGGCTTTCTTTGTACTTCCTGTCAATGAAAGGAGAACTCTCTTCCACTGTCTGAAAACTCATGATTTAAGCCCCTGACTTACTAACCCCTACCAACTCCCCTGGAATGGCCCCCATCTGTTATTGGGTTGCACAGCACCCACTTCATCTCTCTGCTAACAAGTAGCTGTCCTGGGTCCTTTTCTGAGAAAAGAGAAAGACATTTTGGTCACACAGCATGTGCTGCATTTGCAGCCACTTTGCCCCCATTAGAGTACATTTCAAAAATTAAATTATAAATCAAAGGAGAGGTAAGAAAGAGACAGACAGACAGACAGAGCTTTTTTTCAAGTACCTCTGTCCTGTCTGCTTCAGCATCAATTAGTAAATGATGTGAAATCCCCAGGTCAGCCTGACTGCTTCTAGGTAACATGATTACCTGCCTAATACAATTAAAGTAAAACCACTAAATTAGACAACATATATGTGTGGAATTTCAAGTGTCTTTTCAATTGCTAATGAGATTTAAAAAGAAATTCTCTACCTTTTAGACTTCATATGAATATTAGTCTAGTCATATATTTGTAATATTGTTTCTTATTTCAAAATAATTTTCATATTCAACCCAAAACTGTTGTAGGCACATTTACCCTCTCTCATTTTATGTTAACATTACATGTTCCCATTTTGTTCCTTTCAGTAATTTTTGAAATATTTTTCATATATACCTAAACTAGGCAAAAGTCAGAGATGGTACTCAGACTACATTGACATTTGCTTACAGTCAACTGCACATCAATTCACAGATAAAATGTCTATGTCAAGATTGAACCTACAGAATTAGAACAGAAGTTTGGAATTGGTAATTCACCAAAGGAGCTTTTACATGCAATGGTTACATTTTTACTTTCTCCAAACTGCACCATTGCAATTAAACCCCAGATCCTGAAATTGTGATACAAATGGTAAACTAAGACATATTTCGTTTGAAAATAGCAAGTTACAAATGATTTAATTCATTAAATTTACTCATAGGCAGTTGTGATTATAGGTAACTTTACTCTTTCTGATATTACAAACTAAATAAAGTAAAAGTTTCTTACTATTGAATATTTATCTAAAGAGATAAGTTATCATCATTTTAAAATATGAATCATAAGTATCTACTAACAAGTAACAGTGAAAATAATAGAAAGCCTAGACATATAATTAATTCGAATAAATATCTACTTCCTACATACTTCCCCAGGTATTTGTTCCCCCACTCATACATTACTTCCCCAAAAGGAAACTATGCTGAAGATAGCCGTTTGTGTAAAGCTTAACTATATATCCCCTCTGTGTAAAGTTTACCTATCAACACAGACCAATGAGGGCTGTTTGACACTGTGTTTAAATTTGAGAGGAAGGAATGATCATCCACATTTGACTGAAAATAGAACAATCTTCTCACGCAGATCCCTGGGAATCTTTTGATGCTATCAAGAGATCTTTAGATCTACTTTGGTGGTGCGTTCTCAACTAGGGGCAATTTTATGTCCAGAGGACATCTGGCAATGTCTAGGGACACTGTCATTCCTCGGGGGAGGGTGCTACTGGCATCTAGTGGGCAGAGACTACGGATGCTACTGAACCTCCTACAATGCACAGGAGAGCCACACACACCCCCAACAAAGAATTAGCCAGCTCAAAATGTCAGTAATCAGAGTTTGAGAAACCCTGGTCTAAATGTATTGACAACTCAGGCATGACATCAATAATAGTATGATTTTTTTTTTTTTTTTTTTTTTTTTTTACAGATGCACCTGGCCATAGTAATTCCAAGAAGGTAGTAAAAACAGGACTTGACAATTAACATTTTAACTTTCTTTCCTCCCTCAGCCCCGCTCTACTGTAAAGCCATTACATCTGAATCCAAGGATGAGTGATACATTCTAGAAACAGAGGTGTTAATAACCGCCTATTGTCTCTGCAACGTAAGAATCATAGCAACATTTAAAGCTATCTTTTAAAAAGTTTACACTGAGTTCATCAATTCCACTGTCAATTAAAAATTATACAAATTCTTATAACTGGTACCTTCAGGCTGAAAGAAAAATCAACTGAGGAAACTTGAATGTTGGCTATAAAATAAGAGTGCCATTATAGAATGTGCTTGTAATTATTCAGGGTAGTTAAGGAACCACATAGATCAGAGCCTTAAATAATCAAGATAATTGTATGTGGACATATTTGTTAAAAGAAATACTGTTCAACATAAATATCCAAAGCTGAGTCTTGCGCACTTCTAATCTCTTCTCTTAGGGCTCCAAATACAGCCTCAGATTTGCCAAGATCATCCCAGAACACCAAATTTGTGCATGGAACTCTGGGGACTCAACTATCTCCAAAAGGACTTTCAGCTCTAAAAATCTCTGAATGTTTGGGGTAATCTAATGGAGGGTACGCAATCATTACTGGTATAATAATGGCTAAAACTCCTATCAAACACTATTCTAAATGCTTACATATATTTACATGTTGAATTCTCATAAGACCCCATGAAGTATCTTCTATTACACATAAGAAAACTAAAGCACCAGTTTAAGTAACGTGCTCATCCCAAACAGCCTGGCTCTGTGTTCTTTGTATTTAATCGCTGTGCTTTAGAACAAATAGGGCCCTTCAGCTGCAAGTGCTATGAAATACCCGTATCTCCAGAGATTGTCAAGATCCTTGGCTTATCCACTAGATCACTGACTTCCCAATGGTCATATAGGAAATCAATACATTTCTACATTGATACATACTCATAAGCTCTGCCTAGATTCAGAGCTGCAATTCTACTGGGCTCATACCAAAAATCTCCAAATTTGTTGCTGAAGCTGTCCTGCCTCATAATGGTCACAACTATTACCGCTGCTCCCGATCTCATGGCAGAGGATGTCCAGTGAGTGCTACCTCCACTGCTCTCCTCCCCATTTCCTTTCTGCATTGTCAACCGAGGATCAGCATCAACCCAATCCCAGCAGGAATCCCCAATGTGGGGTGAGGTGAAGCAGGAAACTTTATTCAGTGCAAACATCTCAATCGGGATACTTAGCCCAATAGCGTTACAATTCATTTATGAAACAGCATGGCTGTGGGACAACATGGCTACCAGGCAGCCGTGGCTACCAGGCCCCTCTCTGGCTAGAGAGCTCTGCTCTGCTCCACTCCAGTCTGCTCCACTCTGTTGCAGCAAGATGTCTTCAGTGTCTCAGCTCCAGCCAAGGAAACACAGTTTTCAGTCTTTGGTGGAAAGGGAAGGTGGGCTGTACGAACCACAGGGGAACTGACTGATACAGAGAGAAGTCCTCACCCCTGGCCCTTGTTTGGATCATGCTCATGTAAAGGGACTCAAATTCTCACAGTTTGATTAGTCCAAAAAGCATTGTCCTGGTTGGTCAGCATGGAACCATTCTAACTGGTCAAAAAAGATGCTAATAAGGATAGAGGTGCACCACTCTGACCGGATGGGGAAAATCTCAGTCCTATTGAGTGAAATATAATTCCAGGAACTCCTTTATAAGGGTTAGCTCAGATGGCAGAAACACAGTGCAGGCAGGCAGCTCAGTGCCAGAGATAGGCAGCATAGCATAGGCTTCTCCCTGAAGCATGGCTTGTATGAGAGGCCATTGTTTAGAAGTGGCTGCTAGGCTCTGCTTTTAAATTTCAGCCCACAGGAGCCCTTCTTGGCAAGTACCTTCTCTCTTGAGGTCAACAGCATTCACACTCAACAGGAATTTACTGACCCCTACTTACTGTAGATATAGAGGTGACAAATATTGATAATTACTTCAGTAAATTCTCAGACTAGAACAGGATTTAAACTCATGTAACCTGTTACATTTCAATGTGACAGATGCTATGCTAAAGGTAGAAACTGCGTGCTTTGGCAGTAAAGAGAAAAGAAGCATCCAATTCAACCTTTGGAGGTCAGAGGAACTTACCGGAGGTAACACTTTGCATCTTGAGTCTTGAAAAAGAAGCAGGAAAGTTTCAGGGGCAGAGGAAAGATACCTCCCAGATAGAAAAAATCCCATGCACAAATAAATGAAGTGGAAATAACCAGAATGTATTCGAGAACAGTGTTTCCTATGGCTGGAGAAGAGATTTCTTGTGAGTGGGAGGTGAGATATGAGAATGGCCACCTGAGCAAGCTTCTCAGCATGAAGATGCCTTTTACCCTCTGCTAAGAATTTTGGAATTTGTCCTGTAAGCAACAGGAAATTTTTTAAAGAATTTTAAATTGAAGAGGAACCTGATTTAAAAAAAAAAGTGAACAAATGTGGTTGAACATCCTAGGGATGGGGAGAGAGTCTTGGAGAAAGATCCAGCATAGTCCAGAACAGTCCCCCAGGACACGCAGTCAAGATAACACAGCTATACTTCTTATGACAAAGACAATATGATAAATGTTCATAGGACATATGTCCACCTAAAGCTAACATGATAACCCGAGGATTAAACCTGTGACCTGGCTTACCATTGTTAATTCACTTACTATGCTAACCATTCCTTGTGAATGCTATATGCAAAGAAAAACTAAAACTTAATATAATAAGAGACTAAAAGCCCCAACGTCTTCAAAATTATAGAGTAGGAAAAAACAAAACAAAAACTATTCATCCCATTCTATTTTTTGCATGTCTTCTGCAACACTGATACAATGAAAGGTTGTTTAAAAAGCATTTACATCTACACAGACTTTTGCTGGGTATTTTCCTGAATGAAGTTTTTGAAAACTATCATCAACAATTAAGAAGACCAAAACAGACTTAAATTAAAAATCTTATTGGGTGAAGAAAGAAAAATAAAACAGTAGCATCATCTTAACACTTAAAAAGTCACATAAAACATTTTAGTAGTACCGTGTTTCCCCAAAAATAAGACCGGGTTTTATATTAAGTTTTGCTCCAAAAGATGCATTAGGGCTTACGTTCAGGGGATATCCTCTATCATGCTAGGGCTTATCATGCTAGGGCTTATTTTCCAGTTAGGTCTTATTTTCGGGGAAACACGGTATTGCTGTTCTTGACAGGCTTAGTGAGGTATGCATTCTTAAGTGACCTACTAGAAGCACAGTTTGAGATTATTGAAAACCTGCAAAATGAAATTTGAACATGACTCACCCACCTTGTGATTAAATTTGGCTAGAATTACTAAAGTCATAATCAAGCATGAATATACATCTGCATTAAAATATAAAATTCTAAATGAAAAGCATTAGCTAATTCGGAGACCTGTTGATTCCCCAACTCACCATCACTTTCAACATACTAGACACATTAAGGTAGAAATAGTCAATTTCTTAGAATATTCAGGTCTTTGCAAATCCTTTAACATTAGGGAGTTCAGAGTCAGAGCTGAAACATAATGAATAGATCACTCCACTGGGTATATGCAGAGGTCTGTGAATTGTGTATATGACCTTCCAGAGAATAAGCTCTCTCAGTATGTGGTACATGTACTTGATTAAGGATAGAATTTCAAATGTAATGCTATTGCTTTTTTGAGTAGAATTAAACTTAATGGCATATGAATGTAAATTTTTATGATTTAATTTTAGTCTTTCACAAGAAATGTCCCTTTCATTTTAAAAAGATTGGAGGCAAGAACAACAGAAACAGTAGCAACAATTTAAATGAAAATATAGGGCCACTTAAATTTATGCCACTGCTAATGATGTTTCTTCATAAAGTCTTTAAAGGAAAAAAGATGCTCTAATAAAACAAATCTTTGCATGTACAAATTCTCTGTGCCTCATTCAGATCTATAACTCTCTGTGGGAAACATTTTGACTATTTTTATTTTTTCAGTATTAAACTGAAACAAAGTTGCAGATTGGTCAATAAGAATACTCAGGTTATACTAGAATGGGCAGACATACCTTTTGCCTGTGTATTACACTAGAGAGATTTCAAAGCTGTTTTTGTTCTTTTCTTTTTTTAGTGGACGACATACTAACATACTAGAGCAGGTATTCTGAATTGTCCTCTTTCATCAGACTTATTAATTTTTTCAGTGATTTTTTTACACACTTGAATACCCTCACAGAAACTCTGGGAGGTGGCAGTGGTTGGAGCGCAGTGTTGGTGAATGATTCGCAGGCCACTCACATCCTGCTTCACTCAAAAAAAGTGGATAATTCTCTAGTGGGCATAGTGTCAATTTTTAATTGAATAAAGAAATCTGTGGCTAAATACATAAATAAGTTAAAAATGAAAACCACTGCTTCAGTGGAAAAAAGACATTAAAGTTATAAAACAGATTATTAATAGCAAAACGAAAGTGTTCACCTAGAGAAAACCTTAAAAATGCAAAGTCTGATATTCTGGTAAATGGAAAATATTTCCAAATTATGGATGACCCCATAATAATTTAAACTTGCCTCTAGAAATTCATGATGCGGCCCCTATTAGTTGGTTTAACATAAATGTGTAGATCTGAGATTCATAACCAGCATTTAAGCTTAAAACAAACAAACAAAACAAAACAACAAAACCTGTAAAACTGATAACTTCTACCAATGGATAAGACTGGAAAAGTAAAGAAAAATACTACATGTAAGTTAAATATTAAAAAAGATCTAGTTATAAGTTCTTGACATTTGGGAAGCATTCCAGAGTAACAGTTTCTTCAAATTAGTCGTTTGTCACCAACCTTTGTTATTTTGGCTGTTTCAGCCAAGCACTTGTTCACTGTTATTTAATATGTTTCTTTAAATAGGTGCTTTTTAAAATTATTTTTACTTCAACATCTTTTTGGCCTTGTTTTAAACAACATTATCCATGAAAGTATAAGTTTAAAGTGAAATTTAACATATTTTTAAATATCCTTAGAAATATATAATTAATAATATAAAAATAAAATGTTTGGGTACTACCTAAAATGAACTCATCTTTGACTGGTAGGAGCAACTGCCTAGTACATTGCTTAAGGACAAGGGATGTGGTGTCAGACTGCAGAGTTGGGATCCTGGCTCCACTCCACTGCGTGACTGGGTCTCAGTTTCCTCATCTGTAAAACGGGAATAATAAAAGTACCTAATTTGTAGCACAGTTGAAAAGATGAAAATTAGGTAACCCACATAAATACTTTAAAGTGTCTCGCATTAAGTAAATCAGTAAATGTCAGCTGTGATGTTATGACGATGATAATGATTGATGACAATGGTGATTACTTAGAAATATTACAACTATACAAAAACTAAACTGTCAATTTTATTTTAAAATATACTTTAAGATATAAATATATATAAGAAAATATACTTCATATATTAAATTTCACAATGGCTATTCTATATTGGTTTAATGAAACTTCACTTTGAAAATATTCAAATGTGATCATAGCAATCAGATTAACCTAAAAATTTCCATCTAAAACAAAATCTACCTGTGAAAAAAATAATATTAAAAATCCTAACATGATCATATAGGTCTTTCTCTCATGGCTCAGAAGGACATTACAATAAATTTGCTTACTGTACGTAAATAAAAGCTTAAAAATGACTATGTTGTATTAAAATGTTTCATATGGAGAAAAAATTAGAATTCCTGGCATTTTAGTATGGTGTTATTCTTCATCAGCCATGCATTGAAATCTCAGGGTGAGGAAAGGGCCAGACCAATGCTGAAAGGTTTCAAATATCAAACTATACTATTATGTCAGTGCCCTAAGATCAATTAGCACCTTTCAATGACAGAAAAGGTTACAGTCAGACTCCGAGGTGCACTCTCTGAAACTGTTTTAACCCACCATATAAATGTGGTTTTGATAACTCAAAATGGTTTCTATTTTTAAATTAATCTGTTTCATCTCTTTTTCTGAAAGAGGGAAAAGTGGTTAGGAAAGTAAGGATAGTGGTATTCGTTTTCAGTACCTCTCTACTAGTAAAAACATCGATGGGGACATGATAAGAGCCATAAACTTTCAAGAGCAAAATGGTGTATCATGAAGGCATGTATTAATGTGCAGGGCCACAAGCAATATTAGGTGACAGTAATGTTTACAAAGGATTCAAACTTAAAAGCAATTGAAGTTGCTTGTCCTGCTTTTGAATATGATTCTTGTTTATTTTCTTCCACTCAAGTTCAAGTTAAATGATGCCAAGTTCAGCTCCATGTACAATTTAATGAATATTCAGTGCCCCCACATTAATGCACATCTAACTACAAAACTCAGTATTACACATACTGCAATTAAATACACGTTGCATCTCATGCATCTCTGGAATAAATGCCTGAAAGAGCATGTCATTTCTTAGTTCACCGGGAAAAATTCATGAGAGAAGCAGGTACACAGCAACCTCATCCCATTCCTCCTTGGTGTGGATTTCATTCACCTAGTAACCATTGTAATAAAATCCCCCAACTGTATTTCTGAATACAGTTAGTTTAAGATCCTCTACAGGGAGACACACTATAAGAGTTTAGAATATGTAAGAATAATATGCATTTGTAAAAGAAACTGTCATGATTATATTCTCACTGAAAAAATATCAAGGTGTTTGATAGAGATTTGTTCAGCTCTTCAATGAGAGGATTCAAAACGTCTTCTGCTTTTGATAGCACGCTTTTCTGTTTGTTGCTTAAATGAGTGATCTGAAATATTTACAACCAGACAGTACCTAATTTTAGGTTTTAAGTGCTTTAACAGCTCCATGAAATATGATCAGCAGCTGCAATACAGAACTATGGTGAATTAAACTCCTTATAAAGGGGGGCCTGTTTTTACTGAATGTTCAGTGTTCCTGCATTTACCTAATAGAAAAAAAAGGATAATGAAAAAACATAATAAATACTTGCACTCTTAAATTACTTAACACTTCACTAAGTCTTGAAAAGGATTATCTCCTCTCTTCTTGAATTCTGCATAAAAAGTTCCATTGGGTGAAATAAGTTTATTTGAGAGTTAGAATGTGAACTTTCTAACATCCTAACTTTTCATAACAATAGTTATATTTTTTTCTACCATTCTAATTTTCTGAAAATTCTGGATAATTCAATTACAGTGCATGAATTTTTAAAAAATGAAGTACCAAGCCACACAAATATATTTTTAGACACGGCATCAGTCAGTCATTTAGAGCTTGCAACAGAGATTGAAAACATGAAACTGGACACTCTATTTCCCGTGGCTATGTAAAATTTATTTACACCCCAAATCACAATATAAATAAAAAGGAAACTCTTAGAAATAAACGATTTATTTTTCTTTTTTTTAACTCAGAGGTTTGTTGAAAGAAAAATATATAGCAAAATGACAAACTACTCATCTGCCAGTCTCCCCTCAAAAAAGAAACTTTTGTGGAAGCAACTTTTTTTCAGTTAGCTTCCACGAATCCTCAAGAATGCAGTGTCTATATTTTTTAATAATAATAATGATTGTTCTTGCACAATTTCTTTTTATACAAATCAGGGTATTTTAATTTTTGAACTCGAACATATTATTTAAAATAAATATTAGCTTTGAACACATACATAAAACTTTTTCTAAAAGAAATTAACTTCCTAATATCCAATAAAATACTTACTAATAAATAAAAATAATGAAGTGAATTTTTTATTTCAATTTTATTTGTGAAACCCCCTCTAATTATGATGGCTTTAAAATGTTGAAGCACACTATTTTCAGGAAATTGACAAAAGAAAACAGGCTTTTGAAAACCACATTGATTTTATACCGTCACCTATAAGGAAAGATAAAGATATACCTCTAATAATCAGAGGGAAAAAAAGTTTCCAGATAATCTAATTATGTTACTTTCAAAGCTGTAACTGTCAAAGGTTTAAACCTGCTTGTACAGTCATTTCTAAAAATTGGTTTTACTCTGAATGACTTACAACTTTTAATCAGGTGGAACAAACTATTTTTATGGTTTATAATAACAATAAAAATGGATGTAGCTATATCTGTGTTTGGTATTGTTGCCATAAAAATTAAAGTCTGGCAGTCTAGCCCCACACAAAACAGTTTGTCTCTTATTACTAGTACTGCTACTTACTTCTTGGGATAATGTTATTTTAAAAAACACACAAATGTCTTTGAATGCAGGCTCCTAAAAGACACCATACCACATATCAAATATTTTGTTTTAGGATCCTCTCCCCAACCCCTTTCCTAGTTTTTGGTTCTTGAGCTATAACCTGACCAGATATATTTTAAAAGAAAAGGGGCCCGGTGGGGACGGGGGGAATGTTTCTGCTCAAGAAGTTCTACCCGAGAAAGGTTATCAAGTATAATTGTTGTCCCGAGGAGGTTTTTAAAAATATAAACAAAAAGAACCTAACCAAAAAAAAAAAAAAAAGTCATCGTCAACTTTGAATACTGTCAGTCACCCATGTGTAAATGAAACTTCAGAAGCTGTTGAAGGAGAGCCGGCTGGTTGTTAAACGCTCCTAAGACTCCCACCTACGTCCCGAAGGAGCCCCGCACTGAAACTGACAAACGCCCGAGGGTGCAAAAAGTGGCCGCGGATGAGAAGGGGAACAAAATGCCATATTGGAGAAGATATGCTTCGCTCCATCAGTTACGTTGATCCCAGGGTGCCAAGCCAAAAGGGGTAAGGGAGAAAGAAAACTGTTAAGTATGAGCTCTTAATGTGAAACCTAACCTGTTGGTTCTCTTAGGTATCAGATTTTGGAAGTGTCTGTAATGACAGCCAGGAAAGCAAATTAATGGCCAACGGCCCACTGGGTTTGAACACGAGACTCCTGTTACCTCCTCACAGATCAAGTACACAACACACACGCACACGGAGGAGCTCCACGTGGAACTGCTCTGAAACCAAAACACACGCCCCTTCGCTCTTCTGCACCTTGGCAGAAAGGGCTGCACCTTCCTCCACTGCCCTCCGGTTGTATTCATGAATGATTCTGCCCGCTGGGTAGTGAAGGGCACAGGCGCAGAGACCCGGGGAGCGGTTCTCCAGCGTCCCCAAACAACACCTTCCCCCCATACACATTCACCCAAAGCACAACCCCCCTAGCCTCCAAGGACAAGGGAAAGAGAGGTGCTGGTGAGGGGTGACACTGCCACCCCAACTCAAGAGATGACAAAAATTAAACTGCGCTCTCCAGTTTTGCCACAGCTTTGCCGAGGGACTGGGTCAGCAAATTCCCTAATAGCTCCAAGCTGTTCCGAATAACGAATACAAAGAAAGAAATATCTTTAAAGTGCTACTAAACGAAAGTTCTGGCTGCTGTGTGGCGTGAAATAAAACAAGCACACACAGGGTCTACTTCCAAATCCCGCTTAACGAAGCTAAAACAGCGAGCCGTTTCCAGTCTCACAACCACCCCCGACCCAGCAGGCTGTGAAACGGGAGAAAACCTGCTTCCCCAGCCAGATCCCTTCGTTTGGAGATGTTATAATCCCTTGATGGCATCCGCGCCCCGAGCCAATGAACGCGACTCCTCTGACAAGGCGCCTCTAATTTCACGGACCCTGGCAAACTGCAGGAGACATTCGGACCACGCCACATAAAAACTATTAAAGTGGGATGGCCGCAGTTTAAAAGCCCGGTTCGTGCCTGGAGATTAAAGCACAAGCACTGATCCTACGTACGCACCCAGCATCTTGAAAACCCCAGGCACCCGGGGCCCTCCACCGGACCAGGTCAGCATCCTTGCGCCTGGCTTATCTAGGGATCATCACAAAGTAATAAATGTCACAGGAAGGATGGAGGGGAGACCCTGGGGTGCGCACCTCAATGAGACAGGGGCGGAGTGCAGGTAGGGAGCGGCGCACCCCGTTTTGCACCGGCTCCAGCGCGGTCCCACGAGAAACACTCAGGCTCGGTGAGGACCCTCGGGGCGCGGTGGCATTCTCCAGCGCAGAGCGCACCACTGCAGTCCCAGCGGCCCGCACCCTCCAGCGTGAGGTACTCAGCCTGCGAGCTCCCGCGGGGACCCCGAAGCCCACACACTGGCTGCGCACCCTCGGTCCCCAGCACTGGGAGCCGCGCGCACTTTCTTAGGGAGAGTTTACCGTCCCCTTAAACCTGAACCCCGCAGGCCGGCCCCAGGACGGGATCGGAAGAAGGGACACTCACCTCCGGCCGCCCCGACCGCCTCGAGATCCCGAAGTTCAAGTGTCTGTCCGGACAGCGGATCCCTGCGTCCGTATTTAGGTATTTATTCTCGTCCCTTGCAGTGTTGAAGTTTCCCCTTCGCGCTGTGCGTCTGGTGAAAACAGGACATCCCCTTCGGTTACCCCCCAACAAATAGCGTACACAAGTGGGGGAGAAACGGGGCGGGGGACAAGCTGGCTCCGAGGGGGAGGAGGAAAGGAGAGGAGCCAAAACTCTGGACTGACGACAGGAAAAAAAAAAAAAAAAGTAGAAGAAAAGAAAAAGAGAGCGCGCGCCCAGCCACCACAGTCGTCACTCCCCAGCTTTTCCCAAAGCTCTGTCCCCCTCTGAAAGGGAAGAGACAACTTCACGTGAACAGGCTCGAAGTTTTGCGCGGAAGCCGGGAGCGGCGGAGTGTGCGCCGCGCTGCGGGCAGCCTCGCACTTGCGAGCGGGGTTGGGGGAGGGGGACGCCGCCGCCTGCGCCCGCGGCCACTGGAGGCCGCCGGGGGCCTGGAGCAGGGCTACAAGGGGCGGCAGAGCGCGGGGAACTGACTCCTTTTTATTCGACCTCGGATGACTGGCTGTTGTCATCATTTGCGATCCTGCGTGGGGACCGCTCGGGACCCTTGGCGTCCCGGGTGGCGCCGCGCTAATCTCCGAGCTCTCAGCGCCGTCCCCACCCCGCCCCCATCGGCCTGGCGCCGGCTGCTGTGACCTCCCGGTTGAGGGGAGGGACCCGAGGCCGCATTCTCCACCCCGGACAAGGGAACCGCTGTCTGTCCCCCACCTGCTTCTACAGGGCAGCCCCCGAGTCCTCTCAAACTCTGCCCGCTACCCGTCCTGGGTGTAGGCCACTGCCAGCTACCCGTCCTGATGGATTCCTTTCCACTTACCCCAAGGGAGGAAACAGAAGGGACTTCGCCTACTTGCAACAACGTAAAATAAAAACCAACCCACTCCAGACTGGGGAGCTTTCTCTGAAGGGAGAAAATACCCTTTTCCGTGAAGATGTATGCTAGGAACAAGTAAGCAATCTGGGGATAGGCTGTGCTGGGAAGGGCCTGGGCCCCTTCCAGGGCTGGGCACAGGTATAGGCATCCCTCCCAGACACCCAAAGGTCAGACAGCGATGACGACTGACTTCCAAGGCAGCGTCAGAGCTTCCCTAGGCACATTGCTGAAGTGACATTTCATGCCTAAGCCTTCTGCACATGCATTATGTACCCACATAGGGTTGTACACGTGTGTATCACAACCAGAGGCTGAAGCAAAGTAGACAATAAACAATACATAAATTTTGCATCCATTTAATCACCTCTTCCTAAAACCTATTGTCTATTTCAGGAGCATCTTCTTTGTCACATCAATTATAAATGTTTTAATTTACTGAGCGTCAGTCGTTACACGGGTCACCTATGGTACATGTGAGTTCATTTAATTTCGCAGTAACACTGCGATGGTTATTTAAACCCATACAAGAGCTAAGTAAACTGAGGCCCAATGAAACCTAAGTAACCTTCCCAAAGACAAACCCAGTGGTATCTAACCAGAAATCCTATGATTCAACAAGCAGCCCCCGGCCCCACCAATGCCTTAGATGTGGCCTGAGACATTACAAGTTAACTAGGATAAATTACTCCCATTCAAAGAAACTTTAGTTGTAATATATTGTTGACTAAAATTATATTCTGTGAAAAGTTCAGAAAAAATTCTCCCCTCTACTTCAGCTTGGTCTTCTGTAACTGATATGAACACTGTCAAGTTCTAAAGCAAAAACCTATACTGAATACTTGCAGTTACAATTTATATTTTAATTGCTGGGGCATTATCTACAATTATTAACAAGCAATGGAAAAGGTAAGGCTGTAAATTTAAACTGATAAAGGTATTCATTTCTGCTCTCACCACTCACTGGGTGTTCTTTCTTGCAAATTAATTGGGGGTGGGGGTGGGGGTGGGCTTAAGCACTTGCCAGGCATAATGTTCCTTTATCTGGTTCTCAAGGAAGAAAGGGTTCTGGTGGTGGGTTTGGCACAAAGAAGATTTGGAGAATGGTCTAGAGCACATTCTGGCCTGAAGACGATGCCAGTTAGCATGCACTTAAGATGGAAATATCAATGGGTAGATTTCAATAACTTTGTAGATCTTATTTTCCCCCATTTTACAGGAGAGAAAGCTAAGGGCTCATAATTTTTATCAACTTCCTAATAAATGACAGACTTAAGATTAAAACCATCCTCTGTGTCAGCCCAAAGACCACTTTTAGCCACTGTGATAGTAGTAATAGTGGTAACAGTCAGAAAATTAGTAATTATTTTTAGTAAAGTGTATATGTTATAGGCAAAATATGGAATTTAAAAGTTTTGTGAATCATTCAGTGTCTAGGAATGTTCAGTAGCTGTAGCAAATATCACGTAAAAATTAAGTACAATGCTTAATTTAATACTCTCCTTGTAAGGACACAACATTTTGAATTTCATTTTGGCATAGAATATTATGTGTCAATTTGACCTCTAAATGAAGGTGGAGAGATGCATAATTTGGATGAAATAAAAATTTGTGCTTTAGTACATACAGATTACTGTTCACACAAATATAGTTGTTTAGCATGTTTCTTTACTCCCCCTAAAATCAGATTTTCAGTAATACTGACCTTGCTTTCAAATTGCTTTGCTCCCACATATTTTTTACATTTCTACATAATAAAATGTTCACAGAAGTTATCCAAAAACCCCAGAATTATAGCACAGTATTAGTTATTCAACTTCTTATTACCGTGTTTCCTCGAAAATAAGACCGGCTCTTATATTAATTTTGCTCCAAAAGATGCATTGGGGCTCATGTTCAGGGGATGTCTTACTGAAAAATCATGCTAGGGCTTATTTTCCAGTTAGGTCTTATTTTCGGGGAAACACGGTATTAGTTTCCAATCTATCTAGTCTTAAAAATATATATATACATACATATATATGTATATATATAGATAGATACATGTATCTATATATATACGTGTGTGTGTGTGTGTGTGTATATATATATATGTATACATATATATATATATATATTACATTACATGGATACCTATATATATATATATATATTACATGGATGCCATTAGGAGTTATATACAGGTCACATTTTTAGTCCACATTAGAATTAAAAAGTTGAAAATAGGCAATAAAAAATTGTAAGTTTCTATAAGGAAAAATATATTGCTTGTTTCAACAGGGTACTATTTCCAGGATTTCTATTAAATACCACTTTTATAATTTTTGCCATATCACCTGTAATATTCATTTAATATTTTTCTTTAAATAATCTACTAAATACGTTTATATGATAAAGGAAACTTTTTGTCATCACCATAAACGGAAAACCAACATAATTAGCCATGAATAGAAGGCCATCTTGCTAATTAATCCATATTGTGGAAATAAAAATCATTTATCCTGTAAAACCTAAAATCATCTCACACACCACTTTGAGAAACAGTGGTTTAAAGAATTACATTTGCTATGTCCCTCAGGCTCTCCAGAACATATTTTCAAGCCTGCCCTTTCCATAACTGTAGAGAAATGTTGAGTCTTAGATGCTTTTAGGTATTACTTTTTAAATTCTGTTCTTTTTTTCTTTAATTTTCTTGCCTAAAGTATACTTGAAGCATCTGAAGTTGAAGTGTCTTTTTGAAATTAATTTACTTTTTATTGTTTTTCTTACTGTTTTACTTGTAGTAAAATTCAAATAATTCATAAGCACACAACTAAAAACCAAATTACTCTCCTGAGAGACTATTCCAGTTACCCATTAACCTCCTTCTCATCTCCACATCCCCCCCTCAACACCCCCTTCATCTTAGGCCTTAACCACTGAGAAAGGAACTTTGTAACTCTTAATGTCATGAAGTGGCAGCATCTACCGGCCCAGTTTGGAACTGCAACAAAGTTCTACAAGGCAATGAGTAGAGGGGAAAGTAGATCAATGCGAGAAGCTCAAAGGGCCTGAGAGGACATGTGTAGAAATTCTGAAGCCTGAAATCTGCTGGAAAATTCTGGAAATGATTCAGAAACACTAACAGGCCCTACATGACATGAATCAGGCCATCGGAATATCCATAAATATGACTTTATAGTGAAAATCTGTGGAAATATAAGATTCACTTATGAGTATTCCCTTAACCAACCCCGTAGGGACAGGATTTATCTGCAGCTATCATCTACTACTTGTTTATTTTTCAGGTGTGCACGGCACTATTTTGGCATTTTATATAAGTCAAATTAAACAGACAAAGCCATCTAGGGGCTCATAATCCAAACACAATTTCTATTTTAATTTCATTTTAAAGCAACCTTAAGGGAAAACAATTCCATCCCTTTAGTAAGAACAAAGTTTAGGCAAAAAACAAACAAACAAACAAACAAAAAGAATAAGACACTACATTCACCAAAAAAGAAAACAGAAGATTGGGTGTTTGTAGAAATAATACCAAAACAGACCTTTTGAGTTACCCTACCTATTGGTATAACTTTGAACTCCAGCTGGACATATACACAATTCTTTAAAAATAAAGCCATTCGGTTGTTTCTTAGTAAATTCTAAGTGAAACCCTTTGAGCTTTGGGAGAATGGACTTTTAGAGGCCAGCATCAATACAAACTAGATTGAATTCTATTTTATTGGACTACTCTACCGATGACAGAACAAATGAGTATACAACATGATTGCCCAGGACTCTAAAGTGTTGTGCTGCTGATTTTCTAAAATCTGTAAATAAACACCCTTTCCGGATAATTCTGTGCAAACAGATCAAGCTTAAAAAGGGTTCTACTGGTTTGTGAAAGTGAAGAAATTAGATTTTTAGGGGACCTGTTGGGTCATTCTCTTCTGAGGGGCTCTCAGCTACACTTCCTCATTCTTGGCAGTGTCTCTAAAGAAAAGGAAATACACACTCTCCAGGACACGGCTTCATTATATTCACTTTCAAATTCTCTCTTGAATTTTTTTCCCCAAGTTAAATCTTTTTCATACCATATTATGCAATTCTACTCTAACGTTCATGTTTACACCCAACCTTCAGATGTTTATAAACAGATATCATGCCCACTTTTAGTCATCTGTTAGCCACGTTAAACAAATGTAAGGCCTTTTAATCTTGTTTCAAGATTAAAAGTATCTCCAAGCCCTTAATCATTCTTATTGCTTGTCTCTGAACTATTTCCAGTTTCCTAGATGTTCATTTTTGTTTAGAGGTATCCCATGTTGAATGCATTGTTCCAGGTGTGGTCTCATTAACATACTAGAATGAGTCCCTTTTTTTCTTCTGTGGCATTACATTTTGGCTCACTGCAAATTCTCACCAACTCATGCTGCTTTCATATTCTAACAAACCTACCCACAATTTTTTCCCCTCTATTTTCACTTCACATTGTGTTTCTTTTGAATACTGTAACAACCCTGATTTCTCAAGTACTTCAAATGCCCAGTTTTAAATGATTATAACAGGCAGTATATGAAAAATATCACTTTGTTGTCCTTTTGATTTCCTTGCTGTATCACTGCCTACATATCAACATTGGAAAGATCTAATTCATTTTTTTATATACATCTCTTTATTATATATCCTTACGATGTTTATCTGCTTACAAAAAATTGTCTGCTGATTATAATTCGAAAGTCCCCAAATACACAATTCCATGATTGGCAGAAGAAGGGATTTCACTTTATAGATGGCAAATAAATTGATTTGACATTTTAAAGTAACGCGTTTGGCACGATTAACTCCAGTATCCACGTATTTTATAAAATCTCAAAGTTAGGAAGATCGCTAAATTGCAACAATCCATTTAGACTGTAGGTATTTGAATGAAAATAGTATATCACTGAAAACTGTAGTGAATGCTTTGTTATGTCCATTCCTTCCACTATATTTTAGAGCACGTTTAGAAACAATTTCTTTATGCGATGTGTTTCAATTTTAAGTGTATATGCTCAGCACCCCTTCAACATGCATTAAAATGACTTTCCTGTTCTAATTTCTTGATTCTGCCACCAACCCCCTCAAATAGTGGTCGGCATTCAGTACACCTACTTCTAGACTCCACTAAATCCTAGAGATCTGATTTCTGCTCATTTCTTTACTGAGACTGCTCTCTTTAATATCATCAATGGTCTCCTAATGATCGCTCAGGCTTCTGCTAACCCCACTTTCAGTTTCCATGATTCTGTCTTTATCCTGTGATTGCTACTTCTCTAGTTCCACAGAGCCTTTTCTTTTCCTCTTAATTATACTCAAAAATAGACCTAGACATATGTTCTCTTCTCTTTCTTCACTATGTTCTCTCTTGTTTACAATTTTATTCACATCCATAATCTCTTCTTTTACTTCTCAATGGGTGATTTAAAGACATAAATCTGCTTTCCAGAAGGCTGGGCATTCTCAACTGCAGATCTTGTTGGCCAAACATACTCAGAGCTGAATGCGTCATTCCTGTCCTCTCTGTCCCTCCCATCAGCTCCTCTTCTTGACTTAATTTTGTTAATGGAACCACCTTCATCCAGGCTCAACACTTAGAATTCACCCTTCACTGCTCTTCCTTATCTTTCATATACGATAAGCCAACAGGACAAGTTTACTGTGTTGGCAGTGTCTCCTCATCTATCTTTTCATTTCTTTATCATTACTGCCACTCCAAGCCCATTTCCATATCTGCCTCTGTTCATAATTGTCATTCTCTTCAACTAGGCTCTTCTATGCCCATTCATTAGACAGAAATATGAGTTTTTCTTTCTCTAAAGTGAATCTCTTGTCTCAGTTAAAAATCTCCAGTAGGTTCCAAATGTCTATTTAATAAAGTACAAATGCCTTCACCCAGCAGTGACAAATGCCCAGAGCAGATATGGCAGACCAGAACCTTGCATCTTCCTTTCCCTCCTGTGCATAATACCTTGCATCTAGCTCTTGATAAATATTTACACACACACACACACACACACACACACACACACACACACAAATAGATGTTCAAATGAACTGCAATATTGTTCTGACTGCAATAGAGTGAAGAACATGGAGTGTGATGAGGACCCTCCTTCCGTGTATTTAATTTGGTCAAAATTGTGGAAGGCCAACTCATGGAGGATCTCCTTTGGGCAATTTGATTTAACCTCTAAACCCCAAAGAACATTCCTCTTTTGAATTCTACTTCTTATTATTCCACAGTAGCAGAGATAAAATGTTCTGCACGGGTCCTATAGTTCGGGATTTGTGATGAACCATCCCAGGGTCATGCTAGAATTTTCAAAGCAGTCTATGAGTTCAAAAGAACAGAGACTGGGGCTTGTGGCTCAGGAGGGGAGGATGAGGGCAAACCAAGGAGACAGGAAACGTTATGATCTACAGGAAACTGAGGGCTGGGTGAGAAAAAGACAGCAGAGGGAGGATTTGGGATGACTGCCTTTTATCCCCCCCTTATTAGTGGGAACGTAATAAGCACTCACTATTACTGCGCTGAACTAAATGAACTGATCCCGCTGCCGTTCTCCTGCTAACTTGATTTTAACTAAAAGTGAGCCATAGGTCCCCCATCTAAATCAGAGGGATGAGCCCACAAACCTTTATTCCAAGATGAAATAAATTAGTGTGTGCATGAGACACCTTAGGGACAGCTTGGTGCTGTTGCTCCTCCATTCTGCCTCATTTGAATATTTGAATGCTTAAAAAATTGGAGTATTCTTTGGACTGTCCTTCAAAGAGGTAATCTAGATGATAAGAATTGACCCCTTGTCCCCAAGAGAGCCAATAAAGAGGCTATTTTAATTCTGAATGAAGAAAAAATAAGGAACCCATAAACACTTAATATTTCCACCAAATCGGCCCTGTTGCCACAAATTATTCATAACCGCCAGGAGGAAGCCACCTAGGACATCGACCCAGAGGAAATCAAGGGCCTGGCAGCATTGCCTAGTTTTCATCCTTGGTCTCAGGATATCAAATTCCTGAAACCTTCTTCTTTTGCTGTCAAATCTTTTCACTAGTCCTCCAGTTTTCAGACCTGTTATTGGTGAATGGTCCTACTGACAAGCTCCTTGCTGGAACTTTCTTCTCCCTTCTGTGGTTCTGAGCTAGCCTCGTCACTTCCACCTCTCTGAACACTCCTTTGTGATCCTTTCCTTGAACCCCCTCTGGCCACTAAATGTGGCTATTCCTTAGTATATGCTCTTAGCATTCAAGCATGCTTACTCAGTTCAAGGAGGTGCAGAAATGAACCAGGCACAGTCCTTTCCTCTAGAAAATTTCAGTCTAGAGCAGGAAATAGGGCATTTAAAAATAGTTATTACATGAGAAAGTGTCAAGCTCCTTAAAAGAAACATTGACAAACAAGCTATTTTAGTTCAGAGCAGAGAGAGTTTGCTTCCAGCTAAGGGAAAGAGAAGGTAGCATTTGGACCTGGCCTTAGAGTCTGAAGAGAATTTATGCATAGGAATATCTATAATTCAATACAACAAAAACAGAAGCCCTCATCTCTCCCTTTCAGCCTTCCCCCAAACAAGATACCCTCTCCCCATGTTCCCTTATGTATGAATAGCACCAATGACCTTCCAGCCACATAGAGGGGTAAATGAGTCCTTCCATGCCTTAGACCTGCTCATCCAATCTGTTGCTAAGTTCTGTAGCTTCCACTTCTGCCATAAATTTTGCTTTCTGCCCTGTTTTTCAATTTTTTTTTTAAATACTAACTTAATCTGGGCCTCATTTATGCTCAAACTATTTAAGTAGCCATATAATTGGTTTTCCCATTTCTAATACCTTTCCTCACATCTATCAGATTAATCACATTACAACACAGTTTTATTCATATTACTCCTTTATGGGTGTTTTTGGGGGGTGAGGGGGACCTTTTTGCCCACATTCCAGAGCCTCCAATTTTTGTTCCCATCCTGTCTTTCCAACACTATCTGTTTTATTCTGAGTCACCCAGACATGGATAATCTTTGGTGTTTCTTATGAACGTCCTCCATTGTTGTATGTGTCTTGGGTGTGGATAATAATCTACTTAGTGTATGACTGCTCGTAGCATGTTGCAGGCCGACTATATTTTATTCATCTTTGAATTCTCTATGGTGCTTAATGTAGAATCACACACATACTTGGCACTCCATTAAATCGTGTTGAATAAATCAATGATAACTCTTTAATTGATATACTATATACATACTGTCTGAGCCTCCTTGTACTGCCTGAGCATCATTGAAATATACCTTTGGATTCTTGGTAAAGCTATTAAAAAAAACAAAAAACAAACAAACAAAGACACAAGAAATCCTAACAGTGGAAGAGGTTATTGCATCTATTTCATAGGCTATAGTTGAGAATTAGTTCATAGCATTATACGTTCTCTTTTCTGTGAAGACAAAGAAGTCTTAATATCGCAAGAATTACAGGCTGCTTATATCGTGAGGGCACTGAGATTTGTGTAACTAATCAAGTTTATGTTTTTGACTTACTGCTCAAAAGTTAGGACCACATTTGGGACTCACCCTCAGCAAGGGTATCGGCTGCTGGGCTTTGTCTTTTTGTATTAGCCTCGACCCTACACTATTTTAGGCCTCATCCTACCTTTTTTCTTTCTCATGTGCTTTTCATTTGTTTTCTAATCACATTTTATCCATATAAGCTGCCTATAAATAAATAGCTTTTAAAAGTGTTCACACTGTTTTGAATGATTATGTAACAAAAATAGGGCAAAGGTCATCAAAGTATATCCAGGTCTAGAATTTTAGGAATCTTGCATTTAAAAAAATACATCATTCATTTTTATGAAGAAATTCTTTCTACTGTTTCTCTAACTTGTTTATTCTACCCTTGTCAGCAACCCACTAAAAAGTTCCAGATTATTTCTATTATTTTATTAATAACAAGATAATAATTGTCATAGAATAATTGATTTTATAAACCTATACATAGGCTTGGTTATGATCTAGCCTAAACTTCTATTCTCTAGCTACAAAACTCTAGTTGCAGAGAATTTCAGTGATTCGCTCATTAATTATGGGGGAAACGGAAGTAGCAACTCTTCTCATGCTGGTTGAAGTTACTGAGCACATAACGTGTTATCGTGCCTGTGAGTGACAAATTTTTAACAGGTATTCTCTGAATATAATATTACTTTTATAAAAGTATACAACTAATTGAGCAATAACATAATTGGCAAAACTCACCCTTTTTATGTCCCCCATTTTTTTCTGTTTTTCAGGTTGATTCTTTGGAGCACCTTGTATTTCCTGGTTAAAATCGGAAACCTGTAAGACAATTCTTTAGTATAGGTTTCCTGTTGTATATAATTCAGAATATTATTACAAAGATGGAATGAATTAAATCCATTTACCATGGTTATCAAATTTCAGGAATCAGGAGAACGCGACCTACTCTCTTTACTAATACTACATACAGAAGTTGGATGTCAATTCAGTGGCAAGTTATAACTGATAAATAAGAATAAACCCGAAGTAGTATATGTGTGTGTAACATTGTTTTTTAGTTTAAAATTTATATTAACTATATTTAGAATAAAGCCAACTTGCATTTACAGTTTTATTTTTAGTACCAAAACACAATTTAAAGATATTCGTGTTTGATAACATGAGTGCTTTAATATTAATATTAGATTACTTTTATATTAATATTAGATTACTTTTCTTAAAACAATGCTAATATGTTTTGAGGACATCACTGTGATACTTGACTTAAAAAGACTACTAAACTAAAAATAAAGCATGATACACATGCAACATTCAAGGACTGGCCACACAGGCAGAGGACATAACTGTATGTGGATTTAGGTACCCATTGCTAACAACTGAAAGTATTTCATTTGTATTTTTTAACATCAGAGCATCTCAAATACTTTATTGGGTATTTCATCATAAAACATCATAACCTACGACATACAACTTTTAAAACAATCATTTTTATGCTACAGTTGAAATTTTTGCTGAGAAAAAACTATCAAGTTTTAAGCTAATTTGGGGAGTCTACATATTTTGTGTTTGTATCAATCCTCAGACGAATACGTTAAAAGTAGTTTTCTATTTCCAAATAGCAAACATCACAGCTCATCAAGGCTTATACTCATTTCACAAATTAAACCCACAACGGCATTGTTTACACATTCAGTTCAATATGCAAACAATGCTTCACTGAGGGTTGTATTTCAAAACAAAACAAACAAAAAACTTGCTTTAGTTTCTTTTCATTTCATTGTAACTTTGAAGTGTGTGCTTATACGAAATGGTTAGCTTCTCATGGGCATCAGCAGTCTGTATACCAGGAGTAACTAGCTACATTAACTCCTAGTTTAACTTTACTGCTTATTAAGGAACATACAGATTGTACTTGGGTGCCATTCTTGAGCAAATGTAAAAGACAATGTTTTGTCTCTTCATTTTTTTCAATCTACATTTCACTTAGATTCCTGAAGTCATGAATCAGAAAATCTTTTATTTTAATGTCATTAGCATTTTTGTTAAAGTAATGATGATGAATAATTTTTCATCTTAAGACTCATAGAGTATTATTCAACTCAGTACTTAATGGAATTTTGTACTTTCAAGGACCGTACATGAGTTTGAAAATGAGTGTCTAGGGCTTTCTTTTTGTTTTTAAATTTTACAGAGGGTGCCAAAAAAATGTATACACATTTTAAGAAATGAAAAAACTATTAAAATTGTAATACTCAATATATACTGATAATAAAAGATGAATACAAGTCACATTTGACTTCTGCAATTACAAGAAGTGCTCAAAGTGGTTACCATCAGCATCCAGACACTTCTCATTATGGTGAACTGCTGCTTGAGCAACATTGACCAAAGTGTCCATATGTATACATTTTTTTGGTATCCCTGGTATATGTAATCTGAGATTTGAGATGGCCTAACAAATGAAACAATCATCTCTGCCTAGTAAATTGATCTGCAAATTCCAGTTTTTATTAATAACCCATTGTGACAGATTAATCTACACTTAAAAAAAAAAAGAAAAAACCTTTCTTGCAAAGACTTTTCCCATGTTTTCATATTCTTAACTACTTCTTTATAACTTCATGACCTGATAGACTTCTAGTAAAAGTCCTCTAGAATTTTCTTGTGGGGAAACTAAAGAGCCCCAATCATCTTATAAAATGAAGAAATGAACAAAAATAAAAGCCAACTGCAATTGTCTTTTGTTTCGACTTTCCCAAATCCCATCAGATTTTTCATGGAATATAGTCACCAAAACTATAATCCCATTCCAGGAGCAGATGAACCATAATTCTGGGCAAAGGTACAACTAGTTCTCCGATGCTCCTAGTATATTTCTAAACAATTTCAAGAAAGTAACAAAGTCCTTTGTGATAACCTTACTTTGGCCAATTTCTTCAGAAAATAATCTAATTATAACAGTTATCCCTCTTGGATTGTAACCTATAATTTTAAAGTCATTATTCCAAAGTATCATTGTGGTACTTTTTGCTAAGTCGATTGCCTTGCAGCCCATATTCTGAAAGTCACCTCCATAAAGCTGTTCATACACATAGTCTTAAAACATTCTTCTGTTTACTTGATATTTTACAACCTGGAATGGCTTAATATCACATAAAGATAAGATATTTAACGGAACATTTCTCCCTCTGGATCACCTTCATAAACATTATATACCTACGTATTCTCTATTTAGTACCCAGTTTGATACTAAACCTTAAAAGTGCCATATATCCTATTCTGTTGTCCAGCTAAAAGTCAGTTATTATCTATGCCAAAGCAAAACCTATTATTTAAAATATAATATTTGATTCAGAAATAATTTAGTTCCTAAAACAAATAAAAATGGTTTGTATTTCAACATTTATTAATCTTAGCAGTACTTTTTTTATGCTAGTTAAATGTAATTTTGCTCATGCAATATGAAATTGAGATCCATCAGTCTACTACAGATTAGACTTTCTCCTCTGGACACTTGAAATATTGACAACCCTGCTGGAAACTGACCTGCTATCTAGTGCCTTAATTGTTTGCATGGATAGGTCATACATTTTGCTCAATAATTGTTCAATTTCATTATTAAGTTCCTTTGAATATATTTAATTCTATGTGGTCTGGTAATTTATTGTCATTGGTGAACATCGAGGGAAGGAGGAGTTGGAGAAGAGGGTGCCTAACTGGTAGGAAGTAGAAGGGGAAGGAGGTAGGGTTAGACGAAGGAGTTACATGTTGATTCTACTTGCAGTCATAGCTAAGGATGTCCACTTCCCGCTCTCAACAACAATCCCTTTGATATCATACATAACCCATAGTCTTTTAGGACCATCTCAGGACCTGGCACATAGTAGGCTTGATACTAATGATATTTCCCTATGTTTCCAAAAAAACCACCTTTCCTGAGATTCGGGGCAGTCAAGATGGCAGCGAGAGTTTTGAGAATTCTACATCACAGAACAAAAAAATTGCTGTTTCTTTACCCTTTAAGTTTAGCACAATCTTTGCTTGAATAACCCCCTCTGAAACCAATGAAAAAGGTTTGTGAAGTAAATACAATAAATGCGTTTGTAGTATTTAAACAAAAGAAAGAAAATTGCTCCATTATACCTCAATCCGAATGGTAATGTGTTCTGGGGTCTCTCTCTCTCTCTCTCTCTCTCTCTCTCTCTCTCTCTCTCTCTCTCTCTCTCTCCTGTCTCTCCTTTCTCTCTTCCTCTCTCTCGCCCTTTGCTTTTATATTACTTTAAGGCAAGTTTCAAATTTAACTAATGTCCCTTAATTGATGTCACATAAATAATAAAGAAAAGGCCAGGAGGACTAAAGAATATGCACAAAGTAGTCAAAGCCTTGACGATATTTTCAGTTTTTCATCAAAACATACAATTTTGAATGTGCTGATTTGTCAAAGAATGACCTTTTGGCTCTGAAAATTATTTTTCCTGTAATGTTAAATGAGTGTCAAGAAATTAATCCTCCCAGCACACTTATAGAAACAATAATAGTATGAGTTGGTTATGAGCTGCTTTGATAGGGTACTGTAAAGCCTGTTCGTCTTTAAAGAGTCCTGGCATTAGGTAACTTTAATTGTTGGTTTCAGATGTCAGTCTCCATCAGAAACATAGCTGGAGACTGATAGGTGTCACTTGGGAAAAAGCATTTTGGATTACTTTGAAGTCAATTGGACTGAACATGAAAATTTCATAGTTAGTGGCAGATTTCTTTTTAAGATATATTTAAGTAAAGTATCACTTAAACCAATTACATTAAAAACTATCCAGAATAAGAAACCTCAAAGGAAAATTCGCCTCAGTGGCAAAGTGTTAATCAAATAAACCAAGAAAACATTCTTCCCAAACCCATAATTTCCATGCTTTGGGTTGTTCTTATTTGCATGCAGCCTCTTTTAACTCTTTCCATTTCATTTCTGAGACTCTTTTGCTTTGAAATAGTTGTTTTAAAAAGTCAGAGAAATAGTAGTGCACACAGGACAAGGGCAAATGGTGTGATGGTTAGGGACAGTGAGCGCACGGTGGGAATTCCATCTGTGCCTGGCTGTGACTGATCCCTCGTGTTTCAGTGGAAAATGTGAGCCTCCCTGGAGGATGCGAGAGCAATGCCTCCTGGTCCTCAGAGTTGTCTCCCTTAGACAGAGGACTTAGGAGGGACTATTTACTCTCTAACGGGTGCAGGAGGACAGTAGGGTATTTTCTCTCAAGGATTAGAATGCTTTGGTTTTGTTTCCTATTAGAAGGTTTACATAAATCAGTTGTTAATTCATTCATGATTCATGGCAGAATTTTAATACCCCTGAATCAAAATGAAAAGTAGCATAATATTAAAGCCCATACATTTCAAATTAGTGAGTAGCCAGGACTGAACAAGTGCTAGACTAAGTACTTTGTAGTGGCATTAAGCGACGAGTTGCTATTTTCCCAAAAAGTAGAAGAAAGAAAATGAAAGAAGAAATAATATGTAATATATCAATTGGTTGACTTCAATGTTTTATCCAAAATTATTTCCACCATATTCTCAGGTTTTCCAGCTCTTGTTTCACTCCTACTTCAGTACGAATAACCTAGTATTAACACCAGGCTAATCACTTCATGCTTTATTCCCCGAATTTTCTCTCTTGGCATTCCTTATAACACCAGTAGACAGCTTCTTCTATTCTGTACTTGAATCACTGGAGAAACTTTTGTCCTGGCCACTTCATGTGTTGCACTGTTGCTGGTACACATACAGAGAAGAGTGGCTGTGGGGTGATTACTCTGTAGCAGACTATCTCCCACCAGGGGACATTTAGGTTTCTCTCACCGTCCAATTGTTGAGCCAGCTACAAACAAACAGTTTTGCCATTCATTTCAGAATTTGAGATACAATACTGAAATATATCAATGGGAACTCTGCAAGAGTGGAAGCTATCATAAACATTTCATAGTCACAGGGTTAGAGGAGTGAAATATATTTTAAGGTGTATGTGCAACTCTTCCTAACAGTGGGGGATAAAACTTTACAGCTTCAGCACCATACCACGTTTTAATTCCCTAGGTTCTTCCCTTTGATACACAGACCAGAGATCATAGCAGAAGAAGCGCTATACTAGAAATCCAGAGCCTTGGATGCCAGGTCCATTCCTGCCACCATTTGTTGTCAGTTAGCTTCTCTGTGCTCAGTTTCCTAATCTGCAGGGAAAAAGGATCCAGCTTAGTGATTATCTTTAAGACCTGCTCCAGCATTAACATGGATTCTGACCCCCACCCCTTTAAGTTGTTTATTTGCCATCCAATGAATAAGCATTTAATTGTTGCCCAATATGAATCCAGGTTGGATGAATTTCTTAGTGACTAAATAAAACTCTTTCCTAACTGAGGCCAGGTCTATAAATGGTAAGTAAATTAAACCAATAGCATAAGGACTGCTCTACTCAGATTTCTTCAGGTTTTCTGTGAAGAGTAACTGAGGGTCAGAGAGCAACTGCGTGCATGGGTCTGGCTGCTAATTTAGCATCAGAGGACTCGTGCTAATCCAGGATAATTACTTTTCAGGTCCAGCTTATCATGGGTGTGTGAATATGGCCATTATTCAGATGGTATCCTGTAACAACTTTCAAGTGATGGGAGGAGGGGAAGACGTGAGTCATATGAGTAGACATACGAAGTATGTAATTACACGTAATGAAAAAAGTATTGGGAAAGTTCAGTTAAAGCCACACAAATATACACTCAGTAGATGTGTTTAATCAAGACTGGGATTGCCCACAGGGCTATATAGCCATTGATAGGTTGACTGATTTGATCTATTAAGAAAATTTGTTTTCTCTCCAAATGTCTCACCTATAGCTCGGTAAAGGATTCCCAACATTCCACCATTAAGAATTGTTTCTTTTGAGTCAAACTAAGATCTGCTTGTTTACATGGACATACCTTTGGATAGGTGGTCCCATAATGCTTTTAAGCAATCTTAGCGGGACTTTCCTTTTCCTAATGTGATAACAAAGTGGACCACACTGTAAGAGTGTATCACACAAGAAAGATGTTTTGAGATGGGTTAGGGAGACAGAGTGAGTGGCTGGGGAAGCACAGGTCTGGGAGAAATGTCACAGTGGAGAAAAATGGAAATCAGGAATGTTCAGGAGGAGAGCCTCAGACACCAGGAGTGAAAAGTGAATAAAAAGGGAAGACAGAAGAATAAGAAAAGATACACATAGTCAACTTCCTGCTCTATTTGGAGCCTGTTGCTGCCTTATGGTTACATCTTGGGTAGTTTTGATGAAATATTGTTTGTGATTATTTTAGCTGAGTATTGAAAGCACTCTATTTACATTTCTACCACTTGGAAACTTGCTTGAGGCAAAGTTTTCTGATTAATTCTGTTCCTTCATAGATTAGAAAAACCACAGGTCAATTGATTGATTTCCCTAAATCTAAATGTAGAGATAAATTCACTTTTCCTAATTTCTGATTCTAGGACGCTCAACGGTTTCTAGAAAGCACAACAGTTATAGGGCAGGTAGGTAAAGAAGAATCATTATCAAAATACTAGCAAAGTTAAAATTACTACAGGTAAGTGCTGTATGTTTACGATCTATGTAGTCATCTTTCTAAAGTACATAGTAATATTAACCAACATTATTGTGTGCTCACCTAAAAAGTAGGTGCTATTTTTAGCCCATTTTTCCAATGAGACAAAAAAAGCAGAGAGAGGTGAAGCCACTTATACAAGCTCAGTCTGCTAAGTAGGAAGCACCACAGAGATTCAAATCGAGGTCCCTGACACCCTGGAGATGGAGTGTTAAACAACTCTGGGAGATGGCTCACTATGGTAGTCGGGTTGGCTCCATACCATGGGGGCCAAAAAACAGGCAAAAATAAAAACAAAAGATAATTATTTGCTGCACTACTTATGGAATTATGTAAAAATACATAGGTTTACAGACTTGGAATCTGAGGTTGAATTGAATCCGGCTGAAATGAAGTTGTCCCTAACCAGCATTCCTGCAGCATCTTTCAAGAAGACTGATGGGCTCACCATTATACAAATTAAAGAAAGAGGTCATTGCCAAAAGTCGGAACGTATAGTAAGCCCATGACTAAGTAAGAAATTTCAGAAAAACGGAAATTACAGCTGACAGCATTACTAATACAGCATTGTTGTTATTCTCTGCAGCACTGCTTGCATTCTTTTAGGAGGAGCACTGACGGGAAAATTCCTCAGACTGGTTCAAATGTTGTGGGCTAATGCATTCTGGGTGCCTCTCAGTGAGGCTGTGCTTTCGGTTACTGTGACCACACATGTAGGATAACATTACCATAGTGGCATCTATGGCAGAGAGACACACCAACTAAAGCTAGGATGTTTATTCCATTCTGCCCTCACTTGTTCTATTTCTCTATTTGTTTTTTGTTCTTCTTTTTTTCCAATTGGGGTTTTGATGTTTGATGTCAACTAAGCAGATTCTCAACTTTGAACCAGATTTTCCTCAGCCCCAATTTAAGATGATCAATAACATAAATGTGTAACTTAGATGATAAATGTCATCCATTTTTTCTAAGGTAGGATATTGGTTTAAATGGTCTGTGTGGCTAAAGACAGGAGTTGTGTCCGTGTGTTCCCTAGAAGTACACTCAGAGGGCTGAGACAAATAGAAATATCACTACATCTAGACATCTTTTCCAGCCTCTCTACACTTTGTTACCTCCATGCTCCCATGATTAGAGTTCCTTTTTAAAATATAATTATGTCTATAAACCATCAAGAAAAAGATAATCTTAGAATACCAGACAAAAGTCTTTAGTATGTACTTTGCAAAAGAAGGTACATAGAAAATCGGTAAACACATGAAGAGATCCTCAATTTCATCATCATCGACATAACACAAATTTAAATTATAGTGAAACATTATTATATACACACAGAAATAACTAAAAGGAAAAGCTAAACAATACCAAGTGTTGGGGAGGATGTGGAAAATACCAAACTCTTAACATTCTGCTACAGGGAGTCTATATCAGTTAACCAATTTGGAAAACTTTTTGAAAAACTAAACCTGAACATATGTGTATCCTATGACCCAGCAATTCCACTCCTAGGTATATATCCACCAGAAATGCAAAGTAATTTTCACCAAAAACAAAACAAAATCAACAAACCAAAAACTATATGAAGAATATTCATGACACTATTCATAATACCGTAAATTGGAAACTACCCAAATGCCAATCAACAATAAAATGAATAAATAAATCGTGGCATATTCATACAATGATATATTATATATACAATGAGAATGATTCACAAACACATGCAACCATATAGAGGAATTTCATAGGCATAACGTTGAGTGAAAGAAGCCAGACACAAAAGCATGCATAGGGTATGATTCAACTCAAGAAAAGTGCGAAGTGGACAATATTTATACTGGTAGACAGTAGAATAGTGCAGACTCTCAGGAATACAGTGCTTGGAAAAGGGCTTTGGGGCTGTTGGCAGTGTTGTTTCTTGATCTGGGCACTGGTTACATGTGTGTTCACCTTCACTGAGTCGCGCGCTTATGACTAGTGCACTTTTTCTGAATATATGTTATTCCTTCAATAAAATCATTTTTTTAAAGGGGTGAAGAAATGCATTAAATTGAGTATCACATCAGAGAGGTTGCATTTACCAGATTAGTTAGCAACCTCCTTAAAAAGCAGAGAGGGTGTCTTGATAGGGTGAAACTCAGGACAAGAAAGTTTTGATAGTGGATAGGAAGAAGGCACAAAGTCTGACAGGTTCTGAGTACAGGGCAGCTCACGTTAGGCCCAGATGGAGACCAATTGCATGTGCCACTGCGTCTAGTAGGCAACTTGTGAACACCTTAAAGGGCCTGGATCAGGGCAAGAGCAGCAGGCAATGGAAGAGAAGAGAGGAAGAGGTGCTGGGATATAGAGTGGAAAGCTAGAGGGTAGGAACCTTACAACAAACTTCTCTTATTTCACAATTTACCCAGGACTAGACCTACTCAGAAATAATGTTGATGTTATTCCAAGTGACATAGAGTTTAAAGTTTCCCTAATAATTCAGAACAGTATGTATGCCTTCTCCCTGCAAGCCTTGGTGGTCTTATACAGTCTTTCTTACTTCTTCATTAATAATTCAGTAGGAGAGGGGCTGAGAATGGGGGAGAAGGATGTGGGATTAAATCCATATAGAACATTCGTTCTGTAGAGATTACAGATAGTAAAGGTTTACCAACAGGATTGTGTGTTTTTTACATTAATTTCATGCAACTCAAAATAGTTTCAATACTAAATGCAAGGGCTTAAACTACTAATGTTATTCAAGAGATCATTTTTTAAGACAAACAATTTTATATATTTATTCATTCACTTATTTCATACTTGATGAATTTTTGTTGTATGCCACTATTACGTACTACTTTTTAAACATGTAAGAACTGTGAATGATGGAAACAGTTCCAGGAGTAAGTGCCTCAAAGAATTTGAAATTATAACTGTAATATAAATTACAAAAATTTTAAATAAAAGAGTGGCATGCATCCAAAATAGAATGTGTTCTTCAGAATCCTTCTGATGAGTTCAAAAATATGGCAGAGAATTGAGAAATAAGTAAAATAGTATAAAATATCCTGCACTTTAAATTCTATTGAATATGTTTCTAATACCAGTTTAAAATGTTTACTTTTCCCTGTATGTTTAACTGTTCTTACCATGCAAGTATTGAGCCCTTGTAATGAAACTCTTACGGTGTTTATTTTTGTCTATGTGTTGAAATGGCACTATTTCTACAGGCGGAACATGCAGTAGAGTGGTCACTTGTTTTCATCTCATTTTCTGGGACCTGTTACTCTCTTGGGTTGCAACAAAGACCGCAGTTCCCACAGTAGGTTTCAATCTCAGTAGATTCCTTTCTTTCTTTCGGTCAAGGATAGCAAAGATGGCCTCAACCCAAGATCTGCGAAGCTGAGTTAATTAGAGACATTCAACCTCTTTCCTTTCTGAGCGATCAGTTCCTCTTGGCAGTGAAGACTTTGCTTTCGTCTTTCAATAAAAATGTTGCTTAATCTCCATAGGGTTTCAACCCTGATTCCTTTCTCCTTCCTACAGCCAATTTCCCCATTTCATAGTTTGAGACAGAAATATACATCCTGAAATAAACAGGCTGTTTTGAACTTAGGAAATGGAGACTGATCAATTGTTTGTCTGAGGACTTCATCATGTTTTAGAAGAGGGCTAGCCGAACTTTCCTGGGCTAACCTGGCCCTGAGTCTTAGAAGCATTCTTCAGAGATGCTCTGCCCTCCTCTATGTAGGTATCTGCAATTTCAATGAACAGAGATCTGGGACAGAATTCTAAGTAAGATAGAAAATTATGCTTTGAAAGTTATGCATTATTGTGGTTCTGGTTTCATTGGTCATTGAGGCGTTTTTCTTTCAAGATGTGTCATAATGCTCCTCATTTGCTAAAGGGTTAGCTAATCTTCCCCATGACAAAACAAAAAGGATTTATAGATAATGACTAATTCCACTGATAATCAAATACTATAATTCTCTCTAATGATACTTTGTGTGAGGTGTTACATTAATGCTATAGGGGATAATTCTGTTTAAATCTAGACCCATGAAGAGAACTTAATTTCGTTTATGGCTATAGCCAATGCCTTGAGAAAGTTATTTAACCTTCATGTTTTCCTCATCAATGAAATTAAAATAATTCTTCATGATGTCATTTGGGCAATGTTTCAAATAATTGGAATATTATTATAATATAAAGGTTATTGAAAATTAACATTTTCCATGAATTTTCTGTTTCCCTGCAATTTAATCATGAGAAAGTTTTTTTTTGTTTGTTTGTTTTTTTAAATTACAGAATTGTTAAAATTCCCCAAATTTACAGATGGAGAAAACAACTTTTAAGGCAATCTGCCACTTTCAATGTCACCAGGAACTCAATCAGATAATAATTATTGTTCGCCCCCAGAGTTTTTCTTTACACATTGTAGAATGAGAAGCAATTTAAGACTTCCAGAATGGCACAAATTAAACACAGAAATTGCCAATGGTTAAAATGGATTAGAGGTGATTATAATCATCATTATTATTAAGGAACAAAATGAAAATAACTAAAACTATATTAAAGATTGATCTCATATATTCAAACAAAATGGAATGCAACATAATGAAAATAATTCATAATTTAAGAAATATTGTTAATAACTTAATCTCTGAATTCAGTCTACTTGGAAAAACAATCTCCCAGTCTCATGGGGAGACCTGTTAATATCCTTAAAGCCTCAATCAGTTACGATATCTAAAACATGGGTTAATGATGACACCTACCTCATGAGTTAAGTAAAATAATGGGAATTAAACAAGTTAATGCCTGTAAACTATTTAGCACAGTACCTGGTACATAGTTGACACCCAATAAATTATAACTATTTTTATACTGTCATTATTATCATTTTACATACAAAGGATTCTGGTTATTCACTGCAACTATGTTCTAAAAATTCCCTTCAAACACTGAATTAACAAATACTGAATCATTGCCTTTAGTGGAAATACAGGGTTAGGCTCCAGCAAGCCAGTGGTCACAATATTCTCATCTACTGAACAATATATAATCTGTTTTACATGTGTTTCTGTTTAAAAACACCTTATTTTATATATATTATTGATTCATTAACATTGAACTCAATCAAAAGCACTATAATTTATGCCTAAACAAAGCTTATCTAACACACGTGTCTTCTCCACAAGGCATATTACAACCTTCTTCCACTGGGGAACACTACACAGTATTTCAGCACTACACATGGGGGGCCAGTTTAAACAGCAAAAACACCTACAAAAAGTACAAAAATGTGAAAAACGTCACACTAAATAGACTGTGAAAAGGACACTTGTTCAATCTCAACTGAGTATGTGCACGTTAGGTGACTCAATTTTTTTTGCTGGTCTATGCATGCCCATGTCTGCAAATGATTACAAAAGCCCTGTGAGCATTGATTTTGAGGTTACAAATAAATGTTAGCTAGTAGGTGAACTTGCAAGTACAGAATCCATAAATAGTGAGGATCAACGGTATTGAGCCTTGAAAAATTAAAATTCAGTTTGCTTAGACAAAAGTGTTCAAGAGGGAAGCAAAAGGAAAAGAAGTGGGAGATTTACACTCATGCCAGGAAATGACGGATCTGGTAAGACTTGTTAAGAAGTTAGTCCGTTTTTTAATTAAAATGAGACACAATCACTAGTTTTAAATGGGAGAATATCATGTTTAGATTTGGGTTTTAGAAAGAGTACTGACACCTAGACTAGAAGTGGCACCTCCTAAAATGGCACCTGTACATTGTATACACTCAATATTTACTGAGCAAATTCTAAATGATTGAGTGCAGTATAGGTATTATTTTATTTACTAAATGATTGAGTGCAGTATAGGTATTATTTTATTGGGGCCAGAGGCAGGGCTGGAGGAAGGGAAACGTTGAAATGCTACCTCTATTCAATGTTGTATTGAGGTTTTAGCCAGGGCAATCAGGCAAGAAAATGAAATAAAAGGCATTCAGATTGGAAAAGAAGTAAAACCATCTCTATTTGAAAATGACATGATTTTATATAGAGAAATTCCTAAAGATGCTACTAAAAACTATTAGAACTAATAATTAGTTCCAGCAAGGTTTCATGATACAAGAACAATACACAAAAGCAAATTGTATTTCTATCAAGTAGCAATAAGCAAACCAAAAATAAAACTAAGAAAATAATTCTATTTACAATAGAAAAATAAATAAAATACTTAGGTATAAATTTAGTAAAAAAAAAAAAAAAAGCACAAAACATATATTCTGAGACAACAAAACATTGTTGAAAGAAATTAAAGACCTAAATAAATGGAAAGATATTCGTATTTATAGATTAAAATACATAATATTGTTAAGATTGCAATAGTCCCCAAATTGATCTAAAGATTCAACATAATCCCTATGAAAATTGCAGCTGTTTAGTTGTTGTTGTTGAAGAAGACAAGCTGATGTTAAAAATCATATGAAAGGCATCTGACCCAGAATAGCCAAAACAATCATGAAAAAAGAGCAAAGTTGGCAGATTCACACTTCCTGGCTTGAAAACTTACTATGAAGCTATAGTAATCAAGACAATGTGCTTTTGGCATAAATATAGACATAAAGACCAATAGAATAGAATTAAGAATCCAGAAATAGACCCTCACATTTATGGTCAGTTGATTTTCAACAAAAGTACCAAGACATTTTAATGGAGGAAGAACAGTCTTTTTAACAAGTGGTACTGGGACAACTGGATACTTCATGCAAACAAATGAAGTTGTACCTCTAACACACCATCTACAAAAATTAACTCAAAATTGATAAAAGATCTAAATGTAAGAGATGAAACTATAAAATTCTTAGGAGAAAACAGAGGTGAAAAACTTTGTGACCATGCATTTGTCGATGGTTTATTACATATGATACCAAAAGCCTGCGCAACAGCAGCAGCAAAAACATAATCAAAACTGAAAATTGTTGTGCTTCAAAGGACACTATCAAGAAAGAGAAAAGACTACATACAGTATTGGAGAAAATTTGCAAACATATATCTGATAAAGGACTTGTATCTAGAATGTATAAATTACTATTAAAATCGATAATAAAAAGACAAATAACTCAATTAAAAATAGACAAAGGATTTGAGTTAACCGTTCTGTGAAGAAGATATACAAATAGCCAATAAGCACATGAAAAGATGCTTAACATCATTAGCCATAAGAAAAATGCAAATCTAAACCATAACGAGATACCACTTCACACCCATTAAGTTGGCTATAATCAAAGAGGAGGATAATAATAAATGTTGGCAAGGATGTTGAGAAATTGGAACCCTCACACTACAGTGAGACTATAAAATGGTGTAGTTTCTTTGGAAAACAATCTGGTATTTTCTTTAAAAGTTAAACATAGAGATACCCAAGAGAAATGAAAACATGAGTCCATACAAAACTTCTACGTGGATATTGATAGCAGCATTAGTCACAATAGTCAAAAAGTGGAAATAGACCAAATGACTACCAACTGAGGAATAGATAAATAATGTGATATACCCATACAACGGAATATTACTTACCAATAAAAAGTAATGAAGTACTGATAAATGCTGTGATGTAGATGAATGAACCTTGACCACATAATGCTAAATGAAAAAAGCCATTCACAAATGGGGGACTGCATATTTTACGGTTCCATTTACATTTAATGTCTAGAATAGGCAATTCTTCAGAGACAGAACATATATTAGTGGTTTCTAGGAGCTAAGGAGACAGGATGAGGGGCAATGACTGCTAATGAGTATGGGTTGTCTTTTTAGAGTGCTGAAAATGTTTTAGAATTTGATAGTGGTGATGGCTTCATAATTTGTGAATACACTAAAGAAACTTCTGAAGTATATACACTGTAAAGGGTGAATTTTATGATGTGTAAAGCATATCTTTAAAAAATTGTTTTAAATTCTGTAGTATTTCTAATTCCAATCATGATACAGTAATTGCTAAGAGAATTATCTTCCCACTGTTAGACAAAATTTGTATACTTTTAAAGTATTGGGTAATGGCTGACAAAGAACTACTGTCTTTGAGAGAACAGGAAACTGTGAGATGAGCCTCATCTTTTCTATACTTGAGCATATGAAGATGGAACCCAAAGAGTATATAGTAATTTTGTTTAGCTGAAGAGGCAATTATCTGTTTCAGTAGTGCAGAAGAAGGTGAAATTTGAGAGGTAGTTTCCCAGTATTGAGGGAGCTACTCAAAAGGGCGGGGGTAAAAATGGGGCTCCATTGCCTCCTTGGCTGTGGTCTAAACTCTGCATGCACAGGGTAAGACTCCATGAGGCCCAGCAGAGCATAGCTTTTTGTGAGGCAGAGTGGTAAATAAAGATTTCAGAGTTTGCTTTGTGTTGGGAGGGTGGGGGGGGAGGGGAAGGAGGAAGAGAGGGAGGAAAAATGAGGTGAATAACAGAGATACAACTGGATATATTACATAGCAATAGTGGTCATAATCATGAGAAGCTTTAATTTCTCAAGTGATCAACAAAACTAAACATGTCTTATATAATTATTAAGAGTTATTGACAATGTTGATCCATAAAAATTTAAGAAAGATAAAAATTTTTAAATATTATATGGTAGCTGTTAAATACCTACTAATTTCCATATGCAAAACTCATTAACGGTGAGGGACACCACTGCAGAGTGAAAAGGATAAAGAAGGTAAAGTCTAAGCATTTGGTGAAATTCAGTTACCTTGGCAGATTATTTTTTGTGGAGTGATGGGCTGAGAGAGGAGGAGTAACAGGGAAAAGGGAAAGAAATTCTAAGATAATTCATACTCAACAATTTATTCTGTAGAGCAGAATTCTTCCGGAAATATATTTTATCAACAAGATCAATCTTAATTAGTCCATTCACCTCGGTGACATTCTGGTGTAGAGTCAAACTAGGTACAGTTATACTAAAAGTACTCCTCAATTTTAGAATAAGAGCTTAATGTCCAGGAAGATGTGAATTAACCAGTTAATATCTTACCCTCGTGTCCTTTCCATGTGAGTAAAGAATACGTCTATCAATTCCAAACATTTATTCACTTATTATCTGAACAAAAAAGTCAATTGGAAACAAGCTCAGGGAAAACATGAGCCTGGTCTTATCACATTAACAAGTGATTTTAAAAATTGTTTTAACCTTGTAGTACGTGGTTAGTCATCACTATGTGCACCACTAACTCAAACTAGATACTTGTTCTTTTGCCAAATAATGTCACTTTTAATGTGTGCAAATATCAATATCACAGTGAAATTCAGGACCTAAATTCTGACAAGGTGTGACCACATGCATGGTAATGAAATTTCATCTGTTCCCTTAAAATTTCTCCTCTAAAGATGCTTTATTTTAGGAGAAATGGAACCCATTTAAGTTTAAAATATCCATTCAAGAGAGCTATGAAAAAATAAACTGTACTGAAAATATTCTAGCTTTAAGTATATATGGATTTGTTATTCACTGTAACTCATTGGTAATGTTTTCTAAGGGACTAAATTTTTAATACATTATGTATGAGAAAGCAAAGTTTCACTGTGTTGTATATTAGGTTAAACCCTTTAAAATAAATACTAGACAGTGAAATTCATCACAATATGCCTCCATTTAACATTTTCCTGCAGCTAATGTTCATTTTTTAAAGGGCTGGCAAAGGGCCCAAAGGGGATCATGTAACACTGAAGAAAAAAAATCCCAGATCCCTGGAAAACATTATAGAGACATTCCAGTGTATTTAATTTTTTTTAAATGATATTTGTCAAATTGTTAGCCATCTATTAGACTGAGCACTCTGTGAATATACCACCATTTTAAACTGTTGATAATACATCTTATTGGCCTTCCCACTAGCCAAGAGTTCCTGGTAAAATATTTTCCTACCACATAACCCACCAGTCATCAACCATGTCAAACAACATTTTCAATTTGGATAATGAAATTCTACTTTGACTATACTCAATAAATAACCAAGAGATATATAATGTTAACCATATAATATTTTAAGCATATTTATATCAAGCTATATAACATATAGGAACTTAAGGCAAAACATTTATATTGATCTCACATACATAAATCTATTAACTACTATGTTTTACAAATGTATAATTTTTAACCCAGCCTTATCCAGAATGGAATCCAATTGCATATATGTATTTAAAGACAAGGAACATAAGTCTGCTTTGAAAATATCAAATAAATTAACTTAAGCCCTGCTCTCTTTGATAGCTAGATAAATATACAAAATATACACAATATGGAATTTGCCATTTTAATCATGTTAAGTGTACAGTTCAGTTGCATTAAATACATTCAGTTATTGTGCAACCGTTACCATGATCTATCTCCAAAACCTTCTATATCTTCCTAAACTAAAACTCTGTACCTGTTAAGCAATAACTCCTCATTACCCACTCCTGCCTGTACCAAAAAGTACGTTCTATTTCTTGTCTCTATCAGTTTGATTAATCTAGATACCTCATATAAGTGGAATCATACAATATTTGTCCTTTTGTGACTGACTTATTTCACTTAGTATAATTATCTTCAGGGTTCATCCATGTTGTAGCATGTGTCATAATTTTCTTTCCTTTTAAGGCTGGATAATGCATGTACCATATTTTGTTTATTCATTTATTCATTCATGAACACTTGTGTTGCTTCTATCTTTTGACTATTTTGAATAATGTTGCTATGAACATAGGAGTACAAACATCTATTCAAGTCCCCACTTTCAATTATTTTGACTATATAGCCAGAAGTGAAATTTCTGAGTTCTTTTGCAATATATTTTAATAAGTTCTTGATCTACCTATGAGCTTATTTCATATTTGAAAGATGGTTGTTGCTGTTTTGAGGGACACAGTGTCACCATAATCTCTCCTGGAATTTTCATTATCAATACTTTTCCTTTCCATGTCCTTGCCCTGGAAAGGTTGACACAGTTTCTTACAGAACAATGGAAAGAGGTTTCTTAAGATGGTCTACCACTCTTGACCTGTTTATAAATTCTGAATATTCATTTTGCTTAAGGGACTTAAATTTTCACTTTTGAAGGATCAAAGCTGGAACAAACTTGGTAAAAAACCCAAAACATGTTATTCATATCCCAGCCTTCATGTAGAACCTCATCCTGATTCATTGTAACTCTCTTCTGTTGCAGATCTATAAAACTTCAAAGCCTTCTTCATCAATCTCTTCCTATGTACAAGTCTCTCTCAAGAGACCATTCTTCATATCAAACGAAATCTAACTGTGCTGTTACTCTTCCTACTCTCTCCTTTGTCAGCCTCTCTATTCACTCTTTTCCAACTGAATTCCACATTGTTCTCAAATTATACACACTGATTTTTGGAAATTCAGCATTAAGTGTCATCTCTTCCTAGAAGCCCTTCGTGATATGCCAGGATGATTACAATTTCCTTGTGTAAAAAGTAGAGGGAAAATTTCCTTCCTCCATTGATTTGTTGTGAGAATTCAATGTGAAAAGATATGCTCAAGCACTCTCCTAGACACATAGTAAGTTCTCAATTAATATTGGTTGTTGTTACTAAAGAAACAAAATTTAATAGAGGATAAAAAAAGTTGCTTTATATCTTTATATTAAAATTTCTTACGTGTAAAAATCATCATTTTACCATTTAGCTGAACCTTGTTTTTGTTTTGTTTTCTTATAATTCTTACTTTCTTACCTTTTACTCATCCTAAGCGCTCTTCCCTAAATTTTTAGCAAGTTATCTTCATCTATTTCAGGAATACAGCCCTAAGCTAGAGGTGATTTTGAAGTCTGAAAATGAAAAATGTTAAACACAATTGGAGATAGGAAGAGGAGAGATGCTAATTTAATATTATAAAACTGTGTTCCATCTTTATGATGATTGTTCTCATAACCTGTTGAGCTAGTACTGTTTTTCTTAGCCATTTTTGAGTCACAGATCCCCTTTGCAAATATGATGAAAAGGATGGATTGTCTCCTGCCTCCCCAAAAATGTACATGCATGATTTTACACTAAAATTTGGTGGATGTGTGGACCCCCTCTGAAGAGTACATAGTACTCCCTCAGGAGAGTACATAGTTCCCAGATTAACAGTGAGTATTGTGAAATATAAACAGAGTAAATCTCAATTCTTCTATTTTCGTCTGAAATACACCTCAGGTTTTTTTGTCCCAATATTTTTATCTCATTCTACTACCTTCCTGTCTACACCTCTTTATTGTTTTCCAGTGGTTAGACCAAGACTGATTTAGCCAAATACACCAGACGCCATAGAGATCAACTGAGCAAACATGGCAGGGGATTATGTCGGTGTATAGGATAAATCATTATCTCGCTTTCCTCACATTTGTAGAACCAGTGTTAGGAAACTCCTCTTCAGGTACAAAGATAACACAGTAAAAAATATACATTAAATTCCTTAGTGTGTTTAAAAATTCTAAAACATAGAAAAATTAAAAGTTCTGAATTCATGTAATAGTTTACAAAATGTGCTTCAGTCCTGTTTCCTTCTAAAAATAGTTTTTATAAGACTACAGAAAACTTTGAACTAATCTGGAAAATTCTGTAATTTTTTTGTGAGCTGTTAAAATAAATTGGATAACAATTTAATTAAGGTAGACTAAATTTGATTCATCCAAGGGCTTTTACATCAGTGAATGAGATTATTTTCTAGTCTGTAATAGTCTTATGCATATGTTTACAGGTAATCTCTTTCATTTGATAGCAAAAACTAATACCATTGAGAACAGAGGAAACAAACAGGACAAACTTTCCCCCCATGATGAGCAAAGCAATTTAATTCTAAATCAAATACATTGATTACCAAAATGTCCTAACAATGCCATCCTATGGCGCTTAATTTTAACTTTGGTCTATACTAAATGCAGCTTGAACTTCTACTTGATAATTGACCTTATTACATTATATTTGACTGGCTATGCCTTATTGTTCAATACTCAGGAGGTCCTCCAAGAAGTGCATGCAACTGGTCAACCATCCCTATTTATCTACTTGTGCAGATTCAGTAGTTGTAAGTTCTGCTGTGCTGTGTGTCATCAGCAACCTGTCAAATGACACCAATACCCCTGAGGAATAGACATTTAACACTGTTAGAGACTCAAAGTATCATTGACTAGAAAAACTTGACAACATGAATGAGAATTTAAGGAGATTGCTTCCAGTCAAGTTGTGGAATAATTGATGGATTGATGGAAAAGAAGAAAAAGAGGGATTAAACTGCAAATGCTTAGAAAACATCTAATTTCACCTGCTTATTCTATAAATGAAAACACGAAGTAACTGATTACTTTTAGATTAGGACTGGGGACATGATTTAGGCAGAAATTCAGTCATTTGAGATTCAAGAAACCCAAATTCCAGACTTAAATTTCCCATTAATATTGGGCAAGATAGTTTTTTGTGTGTGTTTCAGTTGCCACAAATGTTAAATGAGAAGGTTGGGTTAGAATTCCACGATGCTAATCTCTAACTAGGCTATTATAATTTCCAGGCTAATTCTATTTCTTCTGAACATTTATATTCTAAATATGAGCATAGTAAATGTTGATCTTTACTATCAAGTTAATGTCCGGAAGCCGTGGTTATAATAATAATTATGATTGTTACTCAATTAGTATTAACTATGTTGGGACAGATAATCTAATTTGTCCTTTAAAATATATTAGATTTAAGTTATACTTTTTAAAGTTATTAAGAAAATTTTATTTTTTCATTCTAACAATAGATACAATTATTTATTTTTAAAAATACGTTAAGCAGTTACTATAACGCACATTTGCGGGTTCTGGAGATATACCAGTAAACAGTATAGAAAAGGACCCTGTTCTCAAGAATAGAGCACTGAGAATGTTTAAATAAAAAAAAATTTTTAAAAAAGATAATCTCAGAGTGTGATGATTTTTTTTTCCAAGAAATAAAACAATTATTTTTACAGAAAATAATTGCGCGATATGGCTATGGGTAGGAAGATGTTGCTGTACAATGGATTGTCACTTCTAAAAGGGAGATACTTGGCTAAGGCACACATCATGAGAAGAAATCAGTTATGCTGAGAGGCACAGAGAAAGGAAGGTGCAAAAGTCATGCAGTAGGAATGTGCTTGCCCTTTAAGGAACAGAAAGAAGGCCAGTCTAGCATGATATGGGGTGAAGGCTGAGGCTCAGGCAAGGGCCAGCTTGGAGAACAAGTTAAGACTTTCCACCAAAATATACATCTGCAACAACTAAGAGCCTTTAAACATTAATATAAATGCATTCAAGGGGAATTTTGCTTAAAACCTAAATTGACTATAGATATCCCCACCTTCTGTGGGGTATGAGTATGGGGAGCATGTCACTCACTAGCATGTGTGAGTGTGTGTTGGTTTGGGTGTGTGGCTTGGACAGGAATATTTCTTAAGAGTGGAGTCAAACTTTTCTACACTCCTCACTTCCCCTTGTAGAGACTGGCAAAGGAAAGAGAATGGGCAATACTAGAAGTAGATGTTTAGAAGTACACTTCCTATGTCTTGGAAACTCAGAGCTGAGTTTGGGGTTGTTTAGACAAAGGGAATTAATCTTACAAAGGAGAAGAGGGTGTTTAGTTCATGTGATACATGGCTGCAGGGGCCAACATACTTTTAAGTAGAGAAATGACCAAAATTCAAAATTTTGTGCAATTACTATGCAAACTGCTTCAGTCTCACCAAACTTTCTGTAAAGTCAGCTACACTGAAAGACATTTTTTGTGAGATTTTTTTGAAGGAATCAAGGAAAAGATCAAAGTTCCATGTTTGAAAGGATGCAAAGCAGAAAGGATAAAATTGATACAGGAGTGAGACTCAGAATAATGTGAAATCTGGAACTTGAGGCCAGAAGAGACCATGAAAACATGTGTCCTCCGGGAAAGCATACAAATTTTAGGAAGAACATGGGATGGGTGACTTGAGCTGCCATATAGTTATTTATTTGTGCATTTGTTCTCAACACTATGAAGTCTCCTAAAGAAAAAGAAAGCAATTGAAGGAAAGAGAGAGAGACTGACTTCTTTCTTAGAAACTGTAAGCATCCATGATGCTAAAAATTTCAATTGGTGAGAAAAAAAGCAAGTTAGTAGTTTAATACAGAGTTGTCAAAATAATTGGCTGATTGGTAAGTTTTTCACTTCTTAACCAGTTGCTTTGGCATAATATAGGCACAGCTCAAAAATAAATAAGAGTAGAACCACATTCACTTTATTCCAAATTCTGAGAAATTCATAAACATGTTTTTAGTTTTATCAGCAAGAATCCATGTGAATGACTTGTCCATTTGCTCTGGGATTCTGGAGTTTTAAGTGGGCCAGAGTTTTGAAGTGTTGAAAGATATTATAAAGCACTTACAAGTATTCAGCTAGTCAGACTGCTCAATTAGCTGAACATTTATAACCTCAAAATTTTGACAGAGCATGATTCATGTAGGAACAACCCCTTGGACAACAGATGGCTTTATTGTAGGTATGCTTGAGAGAAAGCATACAAAGTAATGTGATTTAAAGAAAATAAAAATGGAACATGTAGAGAAAGTAAAATTGAACTTAGGAGATGGATTGTACTCTAAAGAAAAGGAAATTATTAAAAAATTTAGCTGATATATTTTTAATGATAGGATTTTAAAATTTGTTTTACTTAATGTTCAAGACATTCATTTATGGGACACACCATGAAAACAAAAAAGACCATAACTAATATCTGGTTACTATCTAGGCAACCCATACAAACTCATATTACAAATCTAAATTAAGTATTTAGAAAAAATAAAAATAACAGGGTTTGGGGAGTAAGAACCAAAATGTCAACTAAAAACCTAAATCCACAGCATTTTAGCTTCCTTTTTTTCCCTCTCTCTCTTTTTTTTTTTTTTTTTTTTTAACTGTAGCTATGGGCTGCTTATATTCTCAAGAGTATTCTGGAGAAATATTAATTTAAAGGTATATTTTAGAATAAATATTTTTACCACTAAGACATATCAAATTTTAATTAAGAGAATTTCATCAGTTTCCAAAGGAGAAGCAAAAGGTGATGCATCCATCTAAATAAAAATATACACTTTCAGGTGTGTGCAGTTTTGGGGGTTTTTTTTGTTTGTTTGTTTTTTGTTTTTTAAATGGAAGTAAATATTACATAGCAATTTACTTTGGAGAAAAACATCAGATTCTAAAGCATGCTTTACTTGTATCCATAGAACAAACACTAAATTTCCTTCTCATTTGGAGCCTATTATGCACATATTATATTGGTTCAAGTTTTTTTTTTCCTTTATATTTTCTTTTATTTATTTATTTTTTAACTTCCTAGGAGCACAAAGCTACTCATATTACCAGGGGAAAAAAATAAAAAGCATGTAACAAGAAGCAAGTAAACAATTTTTACCAGAGGAAGGGGAGGGGGAGGGGGGGAGAAGTACCTCAAACAAAAGAGAGACAGAGAGAGACAGAGAGAGAGAGAGAGAGAGAGAGAGAGAGAGAGAGAGAGAGAGAGAAAAGGAAGGAAGGAAGGAAGGAAGGAAGGAAGGAAGGAAGGAAGGAAGGAAGGAAGGAAGGAAGAAAGACCTATATTATATTATGGAGACTTCTCCCCAACGAGGAGCTGCAAACATTTCCCTAGGATCATGTGAAACAATCTCACGACAGCATGCGAGATCTAAAGAACGGATAGTGGTATCCTTGTGCCTTGAAATATTTTTAGGAGAAACGGTACCCCATGCCAGAGAAAAGTACTACCACGGAGTAACTTTTCTTCTCCTCCGAATCCTGCAGTCCCGAGGACGTGAATCACAGCCTCACCTGGGATCAGCTCTTAGGGTGTCCAGCGCCAGTCTGAGACTTGTCCCCTGACCCCCAAACCCATTCCAACTCCCTCTGGACTCATCAGGCAGGTGTGCAGGTCTCTCGTGCCTCTGACCGTGCTCACCGCAGAGGAGTCCTGACCACTTAGAAGAGCATGCCCATCTGTGGTTCAGAAGAACCAGGAGCAGTATTTGTGGGTGATTAGATTCTCCACGCTTACTGCTCCCATCTTATATGTGGACAACCAGAGTTATCATGGAGCATTCTGTCTGACCGTACGGAATTAGCAATAGGTGAAAACAGAACACAGTCCTTCAAATCAGCACTCATTACCCCCTCACAACTGCTGCTTAATAATTAAAGACTTAATAAAGTAGTATTTCTGCTTATCAACTTTTCTAAAATAAATATAAAAAAATATAACAATGAAAAACCAGTAAGGAAACAAAAACGAATTCGTTTGTGCTTTATTCCCCTTTACTTATTTAGTCATTTCCCCCTTAACACTATTAAGCAAGAAGCAAGTTTTATAGACTGGAATAGAACTAATTTTTGACTATTGTTTATACAAACTGTAAATGTACACTTTAACATTATTATGCTTATTTGACCCTCATTACAACTCTGTAGAGTAGATTGTTACTTTTATTATCCTCAGTTTACCTGAAGTTCAAAGAAAATAATTTATCAAAAAATCAAACTGCTGATACAGACTACAGTCAATATTTAAATACAGCACTCCTGACCCTAAATTACGTTTGATTTTCTTTAATTATGCACCTTTAACTCTAATAAATTTAAATAAATGTTTTTTCAAAACATAATTTATTTCAAAACCTGTTATCTACCCAATGGGGACATATTCTAAAAGTATAATTCTTGAGTAATTTCAAGAAAGATCTTATAAAAGCGTATCCATGCTCTAAAGATCATTGTTTGCAGATATACATTTATACATTATTCAATGTTCATAATTTAAATGACCCAATAAATCAAAAGAGAATATCATATTTCAATATCTTAGACATTCACTGTTAACTCCTTAAACCTTTCCTTTATACATTCTTTTTTCTTTCGTATAGTTTGAACAATGAGAAAACTTGTTAGGAAATTTAGGTGTTACAAGCAAAACTGAATTAAAAGAGGAAATCAGGAGCAAGAGGGAAAGAGAAGTCTAAAAATAATAGTAGGGTTTTTGTGGGTTTTTTTAATTAATCATGATGATTTAGTTGAGAAAAAAATTAAATACGGTGCTCTGTGGGCACACAAAGCATTTATTTATATAAGAATGAGTTTAAATTGGCATTGGCTATAAATGTTGCCCATAAATGAAGTTTTATATTAAAGCAAAACAAATGCAACACACATTATTACTGATAGAAAATACAACTAAAATGCAGAACAGTTCATTAGCAAGCATGGACTATTCCACAAATTACTTACAAGGACAAGTTAAGCCCTATCAAGGCTTCTGCAGTCTGCTTCTATGTGAGACACTCCTTGTCACTGTATAGATTTTTTTGCCCTTCTGCTAAATGCTCCATGACTTTCTTGGCAAGACTGAATATAAGCTTTTCTTATCAAATATCAGAACTCTCATAATAATGATTTTTAAGATCATCCAAATTAATGACAACTTCAAGTAGTGACACAGACTAAAATAGAAAGAGCTGCTGGTGATCTAAAACTACTCACAGCATGTCCCAGCGGGTACTTGGACAGGAGCACATGTCACTTAAAAAAAGCACATAACCCTTTAGACCCAACAGTCAATTAGGCATTGGTAGAAATGTCAGCCATAAGTATGAGAGGCCTTTCAATTATTTACATATAATTTTCCTCTAATTAGTGAGAACTGATTTTAATTTTCCCCCTTTCTTTTCTCAAACAGAACCATATGGGATCAAGTTTAGAGGGCAGTTGCTTCATTAAAGAAAGCAACTTTAGAAAGAAAAAGAGAGAGAGAAAAAGATATTGAGAGAGAGAGTTTTGTTGTCAATCAGACTTAATGATTCTTAGAGAGATGGGGTGAATAAAATGCCTATCAGCATAGCAGTCTTTAAAGATTTGTAAGGAACTTTGCTAGGGGCTGTGCTGATGATGTAAAACAGTAAGACATTGTCAGAAGCGCCTGGCAAACAAAGTACAAAAATAATCAGTCTGGTGTCCCAAGCTACTGATACCTAGGTGACACAAGTGAAATTTTCTATTCTTCCTTTGAATGCTGTGTTGCTGGTCAAATAACTAACTATACATAGGATTTAAAAATATATATGGATGTAAATACATCATAGTCAAAATAATAATCCTCAAATTACTTTTATACAGCAATTTTAAAGGAATTTGAAACGTTTGAATAGAACTGGCTCTGGAATAATTGTAAGTACTATCCAGTCTCTAACATAACCCAGTCTCTTCGGTTGGGGTATGGTTTGGGAAAACTTTCACAAAAGTACATTTCATTGTTTTATTCTGTGGAATTAACAATAGTAAGATAATAAAAGTTCATTTTGCTGAAATTTTAATTGTATTTCTACATTTGAGAATTAACCTTGGAGGAAAGAATGTTCTGGGTCTTTCTAACTACATTATCTTTAATAATTTTTAAAAGTGTTTTTAGGTCATGAAACTAGGAGGCGAGACTTGGACTCATTTACACATTTAAAAGTAGAATTAAAAACCATAATACCTTTCAGAGTTTGATTTATTTGTATTTATTCATGTAAATATGCTAACTTGGAATTTGCACATGGGAATTGCCAAATGAGGTAGCAGGCATGTGATATTTCTCTAGCAGTTTTTACACTATGCTAACAATAAGTAAGAAAGATTGACATAAAAGAAAACGTTAAGCATTCACAGTTTTGTTTCCATTTATACTGACATTGTTATTTAAGACAAACTGCCTAAACTTTCTGAAAATCAAAATGTTTCATACAAGAGCTCAAGAGTGCCCTCAATCTTCCACATGTGGCTTTAATTCAAATAAGAAGCAATATTACCAGCTGAATAAAGGCAACTATCCCAAGAAATCCCCCTGAATTCTCTGTATCATCGAATGAAGATAGGCCAAACCCAAAAAACAGAACACCCCAAAACCAAACCAACACAGCCAGGTAGAGTCAGAATTCACATAGACAAGCTTCTGCTAATATATAGGATTCCTCTTGTTCTAATAGGATGGAACAAAGAGTTCAGTTAATTCTTTTGTCTGAGTCAAAATGTAGGTTCTCAAGGACTGGTGAGTATGTGCAGCTTTGTGGGAAACAGTAATGACTTCCTCTTCCTATTTTCCCACATCTTCAGATTGAGCTGCTACAGAGACGTGTGAAAAACCTATAGAAGAGTTTAATCCAGAAGTGGGGCAGAGAGGGGCTGGATTTGCACAACTCATATCCCAAGGGATTCCTAGTGTTTTTCGATACGACAGGCTCCAATGCCACTCCCAAGCTTGTATAACCTCAAGTGGGGCCACAGCTGCCAGCTGACTGTAAAAACCAAGCCTGGCCCAGATTTCCTCTTCTCTGAAGCTCCTAGAAGACTTGCCTGCATTCTGTCGCATTCCTTCTGTCTCCTTTCTGCCATCAGCCACTTCTAATTGGGAGGTATTTTCCCCCAGTCCTGAAGCTGTCCATTGAATAATTCTTGATTCCCCGACCCCTACCACATAAGTGAAATCAAGGGATCATAGTGTCATTTGGTATTGGAGTCTTGGGCAACTATCATTTTACAAAGGGCTGTGAGAATGGTTTCCTTTTAACTAGTCTCCATGATTTATTCCAGATTTCTCCAATTTAAGTCAATGCTCTATGCCAGAAAGACTTTCCTAAAATAAAACATTTTCTATTTTTTCAATTTCCTTTCCTATTTTAAATCTTCTATGGCTCTCATTACCTGTATTTATGAGTGATTCTAAACACAGCATATACTCCAAGAGTCATAAAATACCCTTCACCTTCAACATACTAGACTTGCTATTTCTAAAACGCCTTCTGAAGAAGGTTTATTAGCATGGGGATATTTCTGAAACCACTCCAACCCATTTTTGTAGGTACAGATAGAGCTAAAAGAGTGTCAACCAGTATGAGAAGAGTCTGATCCTGGGGTGAGGAGCAAAAAAGATGAGAAGGGAAGAACTATGGAAATGGGGAAGAAAAAAGGTGGCAAGATTTCTCTGCCAGTTGTGAGGAGATAGCCTAGTAGGTGCCTAACACCAGTGAGAATAACTGGGAGGGATAAAGCCAAAGGCCACTTCACAGGGCTCACTTTCTGGGTATGTAATCTGTGCATTAGCACAGGGTCCCACACCCAGAAAGACCCCACTCTTGGTTTAATATTCTGCTGTCACCCTCTTGAAATTCTTAATAATTTTATTTTTGAACTCATGTTTTACAACTGAAATCTATGAGACAATTGAGCATTCAAGAGTGGAGGTATGTTCAATATGTGTGTCCACTCTTCCTTGCCTGCCCATGAGCTCAGAATTCCGGGTGGGCTCGCCATGTGTGGGAGGTCCCAGAGACGCTGAGGACAAGCTAAGCATGTTATGTCTACAACTGAGTGGGCAGGATTGCTGACAGCTCCGAGAGGCCACTGTTTCCCTGAGAACCAGAACACACTTCGAACACAGAAAAAAACACAACAATGTTGTAAGAAACACTATGCCTAGAGAACCCTGTCATATCCTTTCTTTTTTATATTACTTTTCTGAATTAGCCAACCACGTAGGCTAAAAATGATGCACAGAGGGAAAGGGAAAAATAAGGCAACCTATAGGTCTTTGTTCTTTTAGTCTTTCCTTAGCCATCATTAAGCCAAAGGTAGAACTGCTGGTAAAACGGTGTGAGTATTGACAAATGAATAAAAACTGCTGTGTTTTGTGCAGCACTTCTGCTGTTCTAGTAAGAATGACATACATATGCATGTATGAGCTATGAAAACATGACTTGTGTAATTTTGGTGATTTCACACGAGTCAAATGCTTTTATATTTCCATTTAAAATGGGCACGTTACCACATAAAGATAAACGGTAAAATTCGTGTTAATTTAAAATTTTAATTTTTCTTTACTTAAAACATTAAAAGAAAATGAAAAAACAAACAAACACAAAAAAACACCATGGCAAGTTGGAAGAGGCCATAGAAAAAAGGAAAAAGCTTTAATTTTAGGACCTTTAACAACACTTTTCTTGCCTTTTGAACAAGGGACCCCACATTTTCATTTTGCAATGCACCCCATAGATTATGAACCTGGCCCTGCTACTTCAATACCTCCAATTCTCATATTGGATTCCAATAGTTGGATTGAGTTTATTACTCAAACTCCAAGTAGAGGACAACTTGATAGACTCTTCTCTACCTGTGTCTTGACAAATTAGTTAGGGCCAGTTGAGGTATGGACTAAATCTCTCTTTCCGGCACGATCAGGATGTAGTCAGAGTCATGGGTAGGGGGAGACAAAAGAGAGGTTCAAGCTGAGACTAATTCTCTTAATTTATTATCTTTTCAACAATTTTTAAAGGTAATATATTTACATGATAGTAGTTAGGACCACAGGGAAAAGTTGCCTGAGGACCCCCTGTGAAACATCCAATTGAAATACCAATGTTCAGAATGTGAGATACAGTGATGTGGGACTGAACTTCATTTCTGTTCGGGTATTTTCTTGAGTATGGAGATGCTAGTACCCAAAACAGTGGCCAGAATGGAGTAAACTCATTGAGGAAGACTTGATAAAGAAATTCTGAGGTTTCTCTTGGTTGCACAATTTCTGTCAGATTGAACTATGAAAATACTGCCCTCTTCACTTAGCTATCTTCTCATTTTTTTCACTAATAACCAAAATAATAGAGAAGTAGGTAAGTCAACAGAGTTGTGAAGATGTAATAATAAAAGGAAAAAACAACTCTCCTCTCCTTTACATTTGGGAGCTTTTGCCTTGCCGAGAACCAGGAATGAATGCCAAGTTGGGGGCTTGGGCAGAATTGCTCTGACTGATTGAAGGGAAGAGAGAAGATGAAAGGAGAGGAGAGGAGAAGGCAGGGGAGGGGAAGAGAAGGTAAGGGAGACTGAACTTCTGCAATAGGGAAGGAAAAGATGGGAGAGCTCCTAGACCTTTCAATAGAGACATTGTAGAAATGTCTAAAGGGGATATTTCAAATGGTAGTTGCTGGTTTTATGATAAAATTCTTTCCTTGCTTCATATTCAAATGAAATCTACAGTTTCTTACTAATGTTTTGGTGGAAGTGGATTTGCATATGTGAAGAAGGCTAAGGCTGGGGTAAAGATTGAAATGGGGGCGGGGGTGGAGGGTGGAAGCAAGCGCCAAGAAAAAGATTATGTAATAGCTGACACCAGTTTAAGTTATACAGATTTTAAAAGATTGTCTTTACTATTTAAGAAGATAAGAAAATGAGCAAATTTCTCATTTAATATTCTCTGTCTTCCTGATAACTTTTGGCTCCTCAAGTTGACTTCTTTCTGGGCACAGAATCAATTTTCCTCATTCCTTGGTACCTCTCCAATGGAAACAACTAACTTCAGTGTCTCCAATTTTACCATCTATCATTTTGTCCAGCAAGTGGACTCCTTGGAAAGATGATAAAAGAGAAATGTCCGTAGCGATATGTGGCAAAGGCAGAGAACATTCTCATAATAAGGGGAAAGCCTGTTTCCCTGGCCACCCTCAATGGCCTATTTCCTCCACTCTAAATATAGAACACCAGGGCTTTCCTCACACCTGACCCTGATGCTTCCAGCTCTGGGAGATTAAGTCTCTACTCCAATTTAAGCTCTACATGTAAACAATATGTCTTAGCCATTCTTTTAATAAATTGACATGTTTTTCTTTAAAAAATTATGCTAATGATATATTTCTAATGTAAAATATTTGCTGCTCCTTTTAAGTTGCTAGCTTTAAGCTACATTTCCCATCATTATTAATAAGTGAAAAGGAAAAGGTTTTCGTTGGCTACCTCTTGTGTTTTGAACCCCAGCACAGAGTGTTTGAGGTTTGAGAACCTTACTGTCTGGACTGAGCAGTCACTAGCAGTCGGTCAAGGAGATAAATCACTTTGACTCCAAATGGAAATCATAGGCAATCACTCACAATACCTGCCTTATGTTGATTCATGGTACAGCACGGCCTCACCTGTCCCTGTGGCCTGAAGAAACCATTTGTGGTTTTGATCACATGTGATTCTCCTCTGCCTCCAGCTTCCCCTCTCTGGTCAATCCATCACACACAGACAAAGTTAGCTTTCTACAACACATATTATATTTGTGTTATTCCCCACTCAGAAACCTTCCAAGATTCCCTACTGATTTCAGAAGAATCCAGACCCCTTAGCATAGCAGTCAAGGTGCTTCAATATCAGAACTCAACCTTTCTATCTGGTACCTTTTCTCTCTGCCCCTCTTCTCCCCTTTCCATCCCTGCACCTTCTTTAAATATATTTTTAAATATTCCAGTAATTCTCATTGGTGCTTACTCTTGGGATCAGCAATATTCATTTATTCATTTATTTAGCATTGGACATTAAGCCTTACCTCATTAGTTTTGTACTGATATAAGTAGAAGAGGTTGGCTGAATAATATCCATTCAGCCAAATGTTGTTTATCTAATTATCATTTGGGAAATTGATAAAAATACACATTTTTCAGCAGCACCTTATCTATGTCAGAATCTTTGGAAATGGGATATAAGAATTTGAAGATTAAATAAGTTTTTCACATCTGGTATACCCTAGAGTTTGAATATTCTATATATTTGACATTAAAAGTAACAGCATTCACCTTATTAATAATATTACATTTTTCTCAATCATGTCCATGTCACCAAAACATTAATATCTTGCCAATACCTACTGTACTCACCACTGAAACATTAATATCTTGTCAATGCTTACTGTACTCTGTATCCTGCATAGGGCATACATTGCCCAAAATAGGCATAGTTTTCCAGGGCTTATTATTGAGCAAGAAAAAAAGGCTGGAACATATCTATAAATACTGCAAAAGATACAGGAAATGTGCCAGAATGCTGAGGTTTTGCTGGGATTCAGTGACTAGAGCTAGAAATGTTTGATCTTGGAAGTCTTTAGGGAGATAGACTGTTTTGAGGAGAAGAAAATCATTTCAACTTTCAGAAACACGTAAAAGCAAAGCATATGGAAGATTCATGAACCCTGATCAAGTTAAGAGTCCATCTTAGTATGTGATGGGAAAAGAGAAGTTAAACATGGAAATGACAGTGAGCCTTCATAGGTAGAAAAATTAGAAGCACACAATTAGATTATTTTGATACGTAATTCATTCAACAATTATTTATGAGATCTGAAATGAGCAGCAATGTAGTTCCAAGAAATATGAAGTCATCCAATGAAAATAAGTGATGTTTACTTAATAATTACTTTTGATTGGCTTATACATGCCAGTTACTGTTTTAGGCACCAGGAGTTCAGCAGTGAAGAAAACAGACAAAATTAGCTCTTACCATCATGAAGATAGACAGTAAACATTGAGACTGACTTCCAGTATCACTTCCCCTGTTTCCTTAACTGAGTAGCAGTAATACAGTGTGAGGAATTTTTTTCCACTCAAGGGGTAGGCCAATCTCGCTACAGGTAACCCTATTATCTCTTGCCAATGGTTACTTGAGGAAAGGAGCTTATAACACAATTCTGGATAATGAGATGAGAAGAAATATTTGCTGGAGATTAATAAAAGTACAGGGCACCAGTTTCTTGTTGGACAAGAGAAAGAATCAGATGACCTCAATTTTTTATATGAGGGGATCTATCTTTGGATGAAACCAACACTGTTGGTAGAGGAAAAGAGACATGGAAAGAACCTGCTGACTCCACCACCCCAGAAGCCTGTACTATCTCTGTACTATCTCTGGTATTTTTCTTATATGAAATAATTCTTTTTTTTTTTTTTTAATGTTTAAGCTTGAATATGTTTCCTTATAGGAAAATACATCTTATAGGAAAATACATCTTAACTGATATACTCGTACATGCATAACAAGTTTTACACATCTCATTTGATCTTCAACAACCTTGTTCGGAAGGAATATTCCCTGCTCATGAAAATGAAAAATAAAATCTTAAAACTGAAGAAAATACCAGAAAATTTTTAATAAACTCCAAGCATGAGGCTTTAGGATTTAGAAATGTACTATATAGAAGCAAGCTAACAGTCACTGAGCATCTTTTACATGCTGATTACTCTTTTAAGCACTTCACAGGTTATTTACTTTTAATTTTTATAACAACTCTATGAGTTTATTATTATCCTTATTTTACAGATGAGTAAACTGAAGCTCAGAAAGTTTAAGGAATTCACCCTAGGTCACAATGTGCTGCAAACATGGATTCAAACTCAGATTTCCACTCCACCACAAACTACTTCTTGTGAGAAAGCATTTCCTATGAGTGAGGTCTCATAGAAGAATAATCATCAGGGCTTGGTAATGTGAGAATTTAAATTGCAGAACATTAGAGGAAGATGTATGAGTCTGTGCCTGGAATGATAATGTAGTAATGGTGAAAAAAAATGAGACACTGAGAATAAAGCCCTGATAAAGACTAACTAAATGACATTAGTGGAAATTTCAAAGGCAGAATTAAAGTGACTATTTGGGATTTATTAGCATATTGCACAAGGATAACAAATGACTCTTTGGGGGAGCCCAGTAAAGGATACAAGAATAGGAGGAAACAATGAAACAGGGAATAAGAGACATGAGAAATATTGGTTCAACTATAAGCAAAATCACATGCTAGGTTCCGGGAAGAAGAGTTTAGGAAGACTATGAAGAAAGCCTATCAAAATGAAAAATGAACTAATTCATCATGATGCTATGGACTCTCATATTGAAGATGTAGAGTGGTAAAATAGTTGGACCAGCTTCATCTGCCTACTCATTTAAGCAAAAAAATGCCTGGAAAAATACCCCAAATTTGAGAAGTCAGCAGAGATTAGACCTTCAATTCATTTGCCTTCCCAACATAATGTTTCCTGTTGTTTGGGGGGGAAGAGAATGTGGAAGGGAACTTATTGGGTGCCTGTTTTGGGGTCAACGCCACTAAGAGCTTCACATATAATTCTTGATTCATCCTGTTGCATGGATCTCAGAACAAAGCTTCATCATAAAAGCTGCAGGGAACCATGGACATTCAATCCTCAGAAGTATCATGGGGTATTTTTGTGCTATATTCTGTTTCACAATCAAAGAAGGGAGGTTCAGAATCATTAAGTCAGTAACCTGTGATTATGCCACTTGAGGTGATGAAATCAGGAATGGAATATAGGTTTGTATGACTCCAAAGCTCTGGATTTATCCAGTTTTTATAGATTTTTTCTTTCACTCAAACTTTATTTTAAATGGTCCATGAGAAAAAAGCAAAAAAGATAAAGTGAAAGAATCAGAGGCAATAAATAATGCCAGATATGTATTCACAGGAGTAAATTCATTTAGCTCAGTCAGTATACTCTTTACAGTATTTTCTAATCAGTGTTCACAAGTACAACAGCACAGGTACTTTACTGGCTTTTGTAGAATAACCAAGATTGAATTTATCCTTCTACCTTAAACAACTAGCAAATAAGAATAAATCTCTAAAAGTATGGTTTTCAGGGACTAGACAGCAGGTAGCAATGGCCAATGACTCCTGAGGGAAGGGAAACAAATGAATTGATCTCTAGTGAAGGGCCAGGCCACAGCATAGGGAGGGTGAGCCCAAATAGAGCTCAGTGGTCTTGTTCAGTTGAAAAGATAGAGTTGAGAGTTTGGAGAGTCTAAGGTGGCTAGAATTTCAGTGGCAGAATCTGGGAAAATGGATCTGGACAGAAAAAGAACTCCACAAATTTACAGAGGAGCTCCCTTAAATCTCTGGCTGAATATTATGCACAAATGAGAAGAAAAGACTTGAATCCAGGAAAGAGCCACTGGAAAGAAATATCTGGAAAAAAATTCCCCAAACCTCATACAGGACTGGGAATAGGTTATGTTCTTAGCAAGAATTTAAAGACCTCATATATGAGGCATAGAATCCTTAGAAGGTATTGCATCAGTAGTGAAGATAACTGGGCCCTGTTCTGGACCATCCTAACACAGTTTAAAAGGAAATCTTAAGTTTCAGTCCAAAAAATTTACCTGTATGCTAGAACAAAGACTAAAATTACTTAAAAATTAAATTTAAGACTCTAGTCAAGATGGTGGAGTAGGTAAACACTGTGTTCATGTCCTCTGATGACCACATCAAAATTTTAGGTAAACTACAGAACAACTATCACGGAGAACCGCCTGAAGCCTAGATGAACAGAAGTTCTATAACTAAGGATGTACAGAAGAAGCCACATTGAGACTGGTAGGAGGGGCAGAGACAAAGACCAGGCTGATTTCACACCCATGTGTGGTGGTTAAAAATTGGGAGGAATATTTCAACTGCAGAGGCCCCACATGAGGAGTGAAAGGTCTCAGTCCACACCAGCCTCTTCAACTCAGGGGTTCAGTGTCAGGGAGAGAAATCCCCATAACTTCTGGTTGTGAAAATCATCAGACATTGTGGCTGAGTGAGACAGAGGGATGCTAGAGTCCCAGGTGTTTCTCTTAAAGGGCCTGTGCTCAGATTTACTTCCTGATGGATTCACTTGTTCTGACCTCCAGTGATGGGGCAGCAGCTTGGAAAGTGCCAAAGACATAAAGAGAGTAATTGAATTGCCTGGCTTCAGGGCATGAGCTGAGGGGCATCTTTCTCCCGGATAGAAGTTCTGGCAGAATCCATTGTTTCTTTGTTGAGCCCTCCCCACTCCTGGCATGCAGATGCAGCTGGCCACCCTAGCTGAGTCTCCATCAACCTGGCTAACACCATTCACCCCTGGTGATTCCCTCACACCCCATCCCACCCAACTTACAGGTCCACCCAAGCCACTTTTAGTGGCCTTTTCATACAAACAGTCTGTCTTGGCCCATTCTGTGGCCTTCCCTAAAATCTTGCAAAGATACACAAACACCAAATAAACAGCATCTGGAATCAGCACGCCCCATAACTCCTGATAAGCAGCCACAACCTCAGCACTATTGGCAACCAGCCTTGGTTCACAGCTTAGCCTCCTCCAGGCACTTCCAAGCCCAGCAAAAGAGGCAACCATCTGCAGATCACTAGTAACTCATACCAAGTGGCCCCAGGCAGAGCACAAGCAGCACATGAACTTGATCTGCAGCAGAACCCCTCCAAAGAGGCCCCGGAACCCACAAACCTAGTGTCCAGCTTCAGACCACACCATAACACGACCCAACCACCTCCACAAATGACACTCTTAAAGGGCAGACTCAGCAGGCACCAGAGACCCGCTAAAGTGGATCCTGCTCCATAGGGTCAGTCCCTGCACAGCAGCTCCTCCACTGTAGTCACAGACAGTTCTCACAGCCAATCACCCTGAGGGTCAGTCCCTCCCATTGCATGAAAACAGTAACCAGGACTTAATAGCAACAGGAGGGCACACACAACCCACACAAAATACATATCTGGAGCACCTGACTCCGATGACCAGGGAGACTGTGCCACTGGGTCCTAAGTCATCTACTACATAAGGCCATGCTACCTAGACTGGGAGATATAGCAGCCCTATCTAATATACAGAAAGAAACATAGGGAGGCAGACAAAATGAGGAGTCAAAAACACATGTCCAAAATGAAAGAACAGAACAAAACTCCAGAAAAAAAGCTAAACAGGAAGGAGACAAGCAATCTACCAAAAGAAGAGTTCAAAACACTGTTTATAAGTATTCTCAATGATCTCAGTGAGAATTTCAACACAGAGATAGGAAACAAAAAAATAAAGATAAAGAAATTTTAAAACAATCAGAAATTAACAATACAATAACTGAAGTGAAGGATACATTATAAGGAATCAATAGTAGATTAGATGAAGCAGAAAGTAGAATCATCAATTTGAAAGATAAATATCAGAAAACACCCAATCAGAACAGCAAAAAGAATAAAAAAAAAAAAATGAGGATAGTTTAAGGGGCCGCTGGGACAACATCAAACATAACAACATCCTAAGGAGAAGAGAGAGAGCAAGGAATTGATAACCTATTTGAGGAAATAATGATGGAAAACTTCCCTAACCTGACAAAGGAAATAGACATACAAGCCCAGGAAGCACAGAGGGTCCCAAACAAGACGAACCCAAACAGGCCCACACCAAGACACATCATAATTAAAATGTCAAAGGTTAAAGACAAAGAGAGAATCTTAAAAACAGCAAGAGAAAAGCAATGAGTTACCTACAAGGGAACTCCCATAAGACTGTCAAATGATTTCTCAACAGAAACTCTGCAGGCCAGAGGGAATGGCACAAAATATTCAAAGAGATGAAAAGCAAGGACCTATAGCAAGGTTATTCTCCCAGCAAAGCTATCATTTAGAATCGAAGGCCAGATAAAGTGCTTTCCAGACAAGAAAAGTTAAAGGAGTTCATCACCACCAAACCAGTACTACAAGAAATGTTAGAGGGACTTCTTTAAGATAAAAATATTTTTAAAAAGATCAAAAATATGAATGATAAAATGGCAATAACTACATATCTATCAACAATTACTTTAAATGGAAATGGATTAAATGTTCCAGTCAAATACATAGAGTGACTGAATGGATAAGAAAACAAGACCCTTACATATGCTGCCTACAGGAAACTCGCTTCAGATTGAAATATGTACATATACAGACTAAAAGTAAATGGATGAGGAAAAGCTATTTCATGAAAATGGTAACAAATGAAAAAACCTGGGGTAGGAATACTTATACCAGACAAAATAGACTTTAAAACAAAGGCTATAACAAGAGGCAAAGAAGGATCAAGTAATTCCACTTCTGAATATTTATCCAAAGAAACCAAAACACTACTTGGAAGAGGCATGTACATCCATATATTTATTGCAGCATTATGTACAATAGCCAAAATATGGAGGCAATTTGGGTGTCCATCAATGGATGAATGGATAAAGAAGAGGTAGTACATATGTACAATGGAATATAACTCAGTCATAAAAAGAATGAAATCTTGCTACCTGCAACAACATGAATTGACCTAGACGGTATTGTGCTGAGTGGAGTAAGTTAAACAGCAAAAGACAAATGTCATATGATTTTACTTACATGTGGAATCTAGAGAACAGGATAAATGAACATACTAAACAGAAACAAGCTCATAGATACAGAGAGCATTTTGTTGGTTGCTGGATTGTGAAGCAGGGGTGGTTGGAGAATGGGTGAAGGGGGGAGAGGATTAAGAAGTGCAAATTGATAGTTACAAAATATCTGTGGGGATGTAGAACACAGCATGGTGAATACAAAATCAGTAGTATTGTAATAATTACGTATGATGTTAGATCGGTATTGGATTTATCTGGGTGATCACTTTGTAAGTTGTATGAATATCTAATCACTGTGTTGTACACCTGAAACTAATGTAACATTGTGGTTCAACTGTAATTGAAAAATAATCCTTGAAAAATTAAATTTAATACAAAAGAAATATAGCACTAAGAAACATAAAATTCACAATGTCTGCATCCGATAAAAATTTACCAGGCAGGAAAAGAAGCAGGATAATACAACTCAAAATGAGGACAAAAATTAATCAATAGAAACAAACCTAGCAATGAGAGATGATAGAATGAATATATAAGAACATTAAAACAATTGTTATAAAATTCAAGGAAAAAAGTATTATTGAATGAGGGACAATGTCAAGTGGGAGAACGTATGTGTAATTGGAGTTCAACTACAATAATGCAGAACTAAATTCATTTTATGAATTATTAATTATGTTTAGTATTGCTTTAATTTAAAGATCAATAAATATACAAGTACTGATCAGTTATCATATGTCAAATATCATAATAATTCAAGCAATAAATGAGGAATAAATTACCTACTACCCCTGCTCTAAAGATTTCACATTCTCTTCAGGGCCAGAAGACAAGTAGAAAGTTTGCTCTTTGTCTAGTACAAGACAGAATACACGAATACATAAAGCACCATAAAAAAAATAAAATTTAAGATTCAGGCTCAGAGATATGCTTTCTAGAGGAGGGGACTCTTAAACTGGATATTTGAGAATGAGTATAAATCTGAGTTACAATTATGGGTCACAGAAAATATATTCTAGATGTAAGAAATGATTTTGAATAAAGGCAAGCATGCAAGAGAATGAGGAACATTTTTAAGAGTAGTATGTGCCGTAGTGCTTTTCATCAATTTGAGATGGAGTCATATCTGTTCAGAATGTCAGAAAAGGAACAAGTGTGGGTGCAATCCTGTCACCTTCCTATTAATTCCCACTTCCGTTCCCCAATTATTTCAGGAAATTCAGAGGAAAAAAAATTAGAAATGCAGTGTTTATGTTGTACTGGTTGGTTGGTTAGTTTGCTAAGGATGCCATTACAAAGTACCATAATCTGGGTGGCTTAAATAACAGACATCTATTGCCTCAAAGTTCTGGAAGCCAGAAGTCCAAGATTTAGATGTTGACAAGGCTGGTTTCTTCTGAAGACTGTGAGGAAAACTTGTTCCACGCAGCTCTTCTAGTTTCTGTGGTTTGTTGACAATCCTTGGCTTTCCTTAGCTTGTAGATGCATCACCCCCAGTTTCTGCCTTCATCTTCACATGGTGCACTCTATGGATGTGTCTGTCTATGTGTGTAAATTCTCCAGTTTTATAAGGACACAGTCATATTGAATTAAGCGCCCTCTCTTCTATCATACGACCTCATATTAATTCACTAATTATATCTACCATGACCCTATTTCCAAGAAAGGCTATGTTTTGACGTACTGAGGGTTAGGAGTTCAACGTTTGAATTTTGGAGGGACACAATTCAACCCTTGATGATGGGGAAATGTTGGTGGCTTTGTAATAGGGGCAGGTCTTGACCAGAATTTTCCTTTAGGGAGAATAATCTGGCAGCTGTGTGTGAATCAGCCTCTGAAGGTCTCTAGTCACATCTTCCTCATGCTATCTTAAATCCAAACATATAAATGGTACCCAAGCAGTCCCTACAGCCACCATACCTTTTTCTTTCTTTGCCCTTGCCTATACTGTTGCCATACCTGGGATTTCTCTACCCCACTTATGGATAATTCTTACTCTCTTCCAATGTCTATGTCCTCAAGTGCTTTAATTATACTCATCTTGCATAGGATAATGTCTAGCACATTTTAGGAAGTTTTCCCTTAACATGCTGCTCCCTTTTGAATTGTATAGTTCACAGTCCTACTCTCATGAGCCTGCCTTTAAAAAAAATTAACATCAAGATCCAAGATGGTAGAGTAGAGAAACATTACCTGTGTCCTTCCATGAACACATTAAAATTACAACTAAATTATAGAAAAAGAACCTGGAGTATCATCTGAGGTCTAACTAAACAGAAGTCCTATAACTAAAAATACAAAGAAGAAGCTGCGTCAAGACTGGTAAAAGAGGCAGAGATGTGGAAGGAGCCCCAAACCTCCATGTGGTTGTTGAGAATCTAAAGCAATATCTCAGCTGTGAAGGTTCCCCCCAAAGGGGTGAGGGACCCCAGCCCCAAACCAAGCTCCCCAGCCTGAGTACTGGTGTTGGGAAGAGGAACTCCCAAAACATCTGGTTGTAAAAAACAGTAGGTATTCCAACCATCCGAGTGGGTCAGAAGGCTGAGGGAAACTCAGATGTCCTCTTAAAGGGAAAGCACACAGACTCCCCGCTCGCTCACAGGCACTCACCCTGGGCTCTGGTGGAAGCACAGTGACTTGGGGCATGTTGAAGGCATATTGGGTGCAGATTGAGGTGTGTTACTTCAGGGCAGGGGCTGGAGGACAGTTGCCATTTTCCCTATGATGGGTCCTTCTCCCATGCAGCTGGCAGGCAAGCACCAGCTTTAATGTGTTGAGCTCTCCCCCTACGCTTACGGCCAAATCTGAATCTGATTGGTCTGGTGAGCTCCGCTGATCCACCTTGCTGACTCATTTGACTCATTAGGTCCCTGCCCCACCCAACTCCCACAACACCTGAGGCACTTTCTCCATGGCCGCCAGTCCTGCCCACATTGTACTCTTTCTTGGAAAACTACCAGAATCCAGCAGGCCACAGGGTGGCAGAGATTGGCCTTAGTGTGTTCTGAGAGTTTTGCTGAATAGTTCCAGGCTCAGCATGGGCACCAAACCTGAATTTTCATTAGCCTGGTGACCACAACTCTTCCCACTCTAGTGACTCCCTGAGATCCTGCCTCACCCAATAGTGTCCTGCATGAGGCTCTATTGGTGGCTGAACCTTAAGGGAGCCAGCAGGTGGTAGCAGGCCTCGGGGTGTTCTGGCTTTTTGTGGAGCAACCCCAGACCTGATTCTGGTGTCAGACCTCCTCGGTTCACAGTGTGGCCTCTCCCACACGTCTCCAGGTGCAGCACAGGCAGTGAACAACTGTGGATCACTTTGTAGTTCCTACCAGAGAGTTCCAGCTGGTCACAGGCAGTGGGTGACCTGGGACTGCACCAGAGCCCCTCCGAAGGGACCCCGGAACAAGCATACTCAGAGGTTGGCTCAGACCACAGCAGAGCACTGCCAAATTATCCTCACAAGTGGCACACCCAGAAGGCCATTCTCACCAGAGCCCACTGGAGAGAATCCCATTCAGTGGGTTAAGCCCCCACACAGCAGCCCACAAGCTGTGGATGTGGCCAAAACCCACAACCAATCAGCCTGAGGGTCAATTCCACCCCCTGGCTTACCAATAGCAATCAAGGCCCAACTATAACAGGAGGAGTTACAACCAAGACTACTCCACGCCAATGCTACTTCGAGGGGGCATGTGCATCCATATATTCATTGTATCATTCTTTACAATGGCCAAGGTGTGGATGCAGCCCGGGTGTCCACCAATGGAAGAATTGGTAAAGAGGAGGTGGTCCATGTATACAATGGAATATTGCTCAGCCAAGGAAGGGAATGGGTTCTTGCCATCTGCGGTGGCATTGATGGACCTGGAGGATATTGTGCTGAGTAAAGTATGTCAGACAGATGCAATGTGATGTCGCTTATATGTGGAATCTGAAGAACAAAACAAACAGAAACTCCTAGATACAGAAAACATTTTGAAGGTTGCCAGATGGGAGGGGGTGTCAGTGAAAAGAAGGGAAAGGGATTAAGAAGTACTAATTTGTTGTTACAAAGTAGTTATGGGGGTGTAGGGTATAGCATAAGGAATACAGTCAATAATGTTGTAGTAACTATGTATGATATCAGATGGGTACTAGATTTGTTGCAGTGATAAATGGGAGGGGGTTGGGGCAGGGTGAAAAATGTGAAGGTGTTAAAAAGTGCAAATTGGTAGTTACAAATAATCATGGAAATGTAAAGTAAAGCATAGGGAATATTAGTAAATGATATGGTAATAACTATGTGTAGTACTAGGTGGGTACTACACTAGTCAGGGAGATCACTTCTTAAACTATATAAATGTCTAACCACTATGCTGTACACCTGAAATTAATATAAAATAATATTGAATGTCAACTGTAATTGAAAAATTAGAAAAGGTGAAGGGGAATAAGAGGTCCAAATTTCCAGGTATAAAACAAAGAAGTCATGGGGATGTAATGTACAGCATAGGGAATACAGTCAATAATATTATGATAGCGTGGTAGTGTCAGATGGCTGCTGGACTTATCATGGAGATCACTTCTTTAGGTATATAAATGTTGAATAACTATGGTATACACCTGAAACTAATATAATATTGTATGTTAGCTATATTTTTAGTAAAATTCTTAAAAAACGAATTACCCCCCGCAAAAAATTTTAAAAAATTAACACCTGTGTGTTCTCACATACATTATATTTTCTTATAATTTGTGTGCATATTTTTTCTCCATGAAACAATGACACACTTTAGTTTAGATATAGTGTATAATTCATATTGGATTTCTTGCAACTAGCTCTGCAGTTGATATTAAATAAAGAGCCTAGAGGTAAGGCTACAGCTAAATTCCCCCTATTCTTTAAGGCTTATTTTTGAAAAAGCAGTGTACATTATGAAAAGCCACATCTACATCACAGTCGCTATATGCATGGCACTACTCTAAACGTGCAATATATATTTACTATTTTAATCTTCATAAAAACCCAATGAGTTGGTTACTATTATCCCATTTTATAGATGATGAATCTGAGACACAGAGAGGCTCGGTAACGCACCTAAGGTTACATAGCAACTGAGTGGCAGATACTATAATCTAATCCTTAACCACTTTGCCAAAATGCCTCTCAAAACATATTTGTTCTCTCAATCAAAGTCCTTTATTTTGGAATCGTTTCCAGCCAGGCCACCAACTAGCCACATGATTCTTATCTAACTTCCTTATACTCTGTTCTGTTGTTGTTGTTTTTTACTAATTCTAATGGTACTAACATCCTCATAGAATTAATACATGTAAAGACTTTAGAAGAGGGTCCAGAATTGAGTAACCCACCACACACACACACACACACACACACACACACACTGCACAGCTGAGAATTTATTGTATACTATGTAGCTAATTGAAGCCATACTGCCTCCTGCTGATGATTAATAGTGTCTGGCTTCTGAAGAAGTACGGTATTGGCAGATTTTTTTGCCTTTTTATGAAGGATGGGACTGGGCTGTCACTTTCTATGAAAATGAGAAAGAGGAGGTCAGAGGTGTTTTTGATAGCAACACAAAGGACCTTTATATGGCTTTAAAAAGGATTGCGGCATTAGGAGTCTGAGAACCTGGCCTTCCATTGGCTTAGAGCAGTCATCTTGACCTCTCGTCTCTCCTTGTAAAGGGGCAATGGAGAGGCACCAGGGAAGAAGGAAGAAAAATTTAGAAAATATTTCAAAAACTACCACCTTGAAAGGAAATTAAAAATTCAGAATTCTGCACAATAAGAAAATCCTGTTCATTGAGCCTGTTGAACAGTTATCAACAATTCTTTAGAAAACTCGAGCAGTTTACATGTGGAGCCAGTTGCTTTCTAATTGCTACAGCAGGCTACCACTGGGAAGAACAAAGGAAATATTTAGCACATCGTAAATTCTTCTGCAGCCCTGTGGAGTGGCTGGAGTTCAGATTACACGTTTATAACTAGCATTTGAGAGCAATTTCTACTTCACTTTGAGAAAGTTGTTGGGGAAGCTGTTCAGCACTGTTCCTCCTATAATTCTGGAGAAATACAGACCGAATGTTTAAATTCAACAACCCAGTTCAGTTGTGTTGGGATTCAGTGAAGCTTGGAAAGATGTAACAATGACAGAGGTCTTCTCTTCTAGAATTTGCTTTTTAATGGGAAGTAGATTTCTCTGTGGGTGAAAAAGTGTACCTCAGATACAGGTGTGGGGTGTTCTGGCAGCTCTCTGAACTGAACAGTGGTCTTTTCATAGGCCAAGACTGAGACAGCCGGAAGAATAGGCAGGATCTAAAAATAGATTCATTTCAGATCGCCAAGGAGAGCAAGCAAGAGAGTGGCAGTAAACATGTTTCATGCCACCAAGGATGGCTTGAAGAAGCTGCACCACATAGTTAAGGAAGAAACCATTACAATGCACTAAGGGCAACAAGAAGCCAGTTGGATATGAAAAGTCAGAGGTCAGCTAAGATGGCTCTTGAAGCTACTATATTTATGGTAGAGCTGATGAATGTGTATGCCTGCAATGTCTAATTTATTTTTACCTTTGAAGAAAACGGTTCAATTTTGTATGAATTTTAATGTGTATGTTTTCTCAGCAAACAGAAATACATTGTGGAATGAGTGGCTGATAGTTTTATTTTTTTTAATGAGTTGTCTCTGGCTTTAGGTCCTGGTGCTGGGGACAGCCATGGGACTACTTTATAATTTTTCACCCAGGTGATTGATAAAATATGGGAGGCCCTTTCCTCCATGATAGTAAATGAATGTCTCACCCAGCACATAGTAGAACAGGCTGAGGTTTAGGTCTTTCCAATGCTAGGAAAATTAATGCTTTTCTGGACTTATGGTGGCTAAATTTCCTATCTTCCCAACCGCCCCCACACACACAAAAAAAAGAATTAATAATCTTTTCACTACTGCATAATGACTCATATTTGAGGAAATTTCCCAAATAAAGTAAAAAAAAAAGTAAAAACAAATCTAGATGACCTTCCTACTTATTGAGACTACCGTGTTTTCCTGAAAATAAGACCTAGTCGGACAATCATCTCTAATGCATCTTTTGGAGCAAAAATTAATAGAAGACCCGGTCTGATTTTACTATATTATACGATCAGGTCTTATATAATATAATGTAAGACCGTGTCTTACATTAATTTTTGCTCCAAAAGACGCATTAGAGCTGATTGTCCGGCTAGGTCTTATTTTTGGGGAAACACAGTAGCTCAAAAATAAAATCTCTATAGATTTGAACTACAGAACAAACCTTGTCTAACTCAGGAAGAACATAAACTCTAACCTCACCATCTTCTGCCTGATCAAATTTAGGATCGCAGCTTCTCTTTGTTTTAGGAGTAAAACATGAATGAGAAGTAGGTATGGTGTTAATCCCCCTTTAGGTTTTGGTTTTGCTATATTATTAGATAATACAATTAAATTGAATAAGGCAGCCATTTAGTTATTACATTTGTTAATTTAATATTTACACTTTCTCTTCCAATATCTTTCATAATTTTATGCAACTATTTGCTGATTGACATAACTGAATTTCTGTTATGTCAGATGTATAAAATTGTACCTCAGTAGGGAAGAATTAGTCAACAAATCTCTTTGGTTACTCAGCATGTATTCGGCACATAGTCTTGTTAAGTAATAAGTTGTTTTGTTTTGTTTTGTTTTTTAATCTGACATAATACAAAGTGCTAAAGCAAATGAAAAATAATTTTAAACCATTAAAATACTTGATCTGTCTTCAGCATCAATCTGATGACCACATGATCTGCAAGGATTTATACCATGTGAGCGCTGTTGCTTGAAAACAAAAACAAGACCAGCCATACGTACGTAAAGTATATATGTTTCAAATAGATTTTCAATATTTTTTTAAAAAACTGGCTAGAAAAGGGGTGAAATGTATGAAATAATGAATTTAAAAATCATCTAAAAGCTTTTCAAGTAATAGAATATTTATCAATGTACACTGTCAATTGATTTTTCAAAACAAATTAAAATGTCTACACAATCAAAAGATGTCTAAACTCCAGCCAATGACTCACTTATTTCAAGCAACAGTTGATACAAACGAAATCCAGTATAACCACTCCCTTAGATTTCATTGTGATGGGATTTACTCTGTATTCATAGATGTAAATACTGGCCTAGAATATCCAATGTCTTTGGAAATTTTATCGAATAAGTAATTAATGAATTGCTACTTTAAACCACAAATTCATACAGACACGTTATAACTACACAAATTCAAGTATTTAAAATAAAAGTATGAGATAAGAACAACCCTAATAAACATAATTCTAAGAGAGAATCTTCCATTGTTGTGAAGCTTATGAAATTGAAGGTCTCATGTTTTAGGAAGATAAAAAAAGGAATTCCTTTTCTGTTGTGGGATAAATGGACTATCTCACCCATGAATAATGATTAACGTTCTTTCACTCAGAGAAAAGGTTCACACCTGCAGCATTGGTGAATTACAGGCCCCATTTCCTTGAAAGAAACTTAATAATCACTATTCACAGGTGAAGTGTGCTTCAGTTGGATATAAAAAGTTGAGATAAAGCCAGTTTGCTTTGTTTCCACTGCTGTTTTTTTCCCAGCATTCCATCCCCTCCAGTCACTGCAAAAATACTTGAGCAGCTTTAAAGTTATCCAAAGGTGGTGCTGTAAATACCTTTTCTTCTCAGCTTAGTTCTGTGTTTATCAGAGATTCAGAGGTGGTTTTTAAGGTCAGAAAAACAAGCTGCCTGAAAACTTGGATTCAAACCTAAGTAATAAGGTCGGCATTTCTTACAATTGTACTCTTCTTGTTGCCATCCAGGTCTAAACTGACCTTAAGTTTCCTCATTTCGAGCCCTAACTTGTCAAATAGGGTCATATAACTATAAATACAAATATAAACATGTGTATCCACTTAAATAAAAGTGTAAATATAAATTATAAGCTTATATATGAGCTTGAGTGTAAATTTAAATGTAATATTAACAAATATAAATCCAAGCATACATATAAATATATTTTTCTAATTTGGTAGGAAGGTTTTGGTTATTTTTATTGCTGCTTTAATTCAAGGACGATGCTTATGGCATCTCCTACTGAGAGGTCACACTGATGGCCCACGTGCCATCTGGTGTTTGCATATTTTCTTGGCTCCCAGGGTGTTTTAAAAAATATTGAGCCATGATTTAAAAAGTAGGATATTTTACATTAAAAAATCTAAGTTCCTCAATTACTTGAAAAGTCTTGAGCTCTGGCAACACTACACCTTCACTCCCTCACAGCAGAAACTGACAGGAGTTGAAGCCTGTGTTGCTTGCAGAACTGACTTGTACATGACTCAGTTACCATTTCCTGCCTGAACCTCCAGTGCACAATCCTAGAATAACCAAGTTGTCAATCCTTCATCAACCCTCATATCTCTTCATATGGTTAGTTTTTTACTATTCAAAACGACCATAACTGCTTCAGAGTCTGCCCTTGTGAATACTTAGGCCTTTAGGTGGAAAGTGTAGTTGAAACTGTGCATTCGTTCAGCCCTTGACTTTTAGCAAGCATTTTATGAAACACTGGCGATGTAAAGGTAAGGCAATTCTGCCTTCAAGATTACAATTTAGTTGGAAACAAAGAGAGACACATTAAACACATAAATAAAACTCTCAAGTGCAATGATACAGATATTGGCAGGGGAATTAGAGCGTGCAGAAGAGTTACCTGACCTAGGCAGGATGTGGAAGGTGTGGCAGAGTTGAGGAAAGAGAGGGATATATTCAGATCTCTGCAGAAAAGGCTTCTCTCCTGGACCCTAGAGATAAGGGAGGAGTTGGGGCAGCCAAGAGTGGGGGTTGGGGACAGGTTGGGTGAGCCAAGGGTTTAGTCTTTTTGTTTCGTTTTGATTTGTCTTGGCTTTATTTATGATAACTTACTCTTTGACTTCCATAAGAGTGATGCTTTTATTAAAGAAAACAAAAGAGTACTCAATATACAGATGTATGTACGTTTAAATTATACTCAGCTATTTCACCCAAAGTTTTCTTTCTCCAGCTCTGAATTCAGCATTACATCTAACATTGCAATGTTTTTAGGAACACTGACCAAAAACAAACTTTATCACTGTAAGCCATGTATTTTCCAAATAGATATTCATCTCCACTTCAGAAATAATCCTCAGATTTTTTATCTCTGATCAAATCTGGGGATATTTGATAAAACATAAGAGAAAAAAAAACATACCAAGACTGTTTAGTGAAATGAGAACCCCCGCTCAAGGAAACCTTACACAGAAACATAATGTATTAGGAACTCATGTTATTAGCCACTATTGAGATTCTGCAAAATTGACCTCAGACTTGGAAAAAGAAGAGAAACATTTAATTTCAAGTGTTTGGAAATTGAATTCTAAATTTGGTCAGATCCAATATTTTAGTTTGACAGAGTCAAATTGTTCATTAGCATTTCAAGTCTTAAAATTCCAATTGATTAAATTTATGATTACAAAAAAAAAAAAAGAATGAATAACCAAATAAAAGTAGTAAAACTTTCTAATTTAACTACAGTACAGAGCTTAGAATTGTTTCATAAATAATTCATTTGTAAAATGCAATTTTGTTCTGATTTAAAACAAAAGTTTTTTTAAAATAAGTGGAATTCTTATGGGATTGGCATCAGCATGTATTAAAGGATAGTAATAATTCTTTCACACAATAGAAATGTAGTTTGTAAAGAATGAAACATGTTAATGTTTGGGTATCAGGGTTTGTTTTATGTAACGCACTTTTATTTGAAAACAATCGTAATCAAGTTATGAAACACAATTAAAAGTATTTAAGTCTCTCACACATAGGCTCCTTTTCAGTGAAATAATGTCAGTCATCATAAGGCATTTCAAGTGCAATTTATACAATAACAGTTAACCAGATAAGTTCAAGTTGGCAGGTCTCGCAGTGTGTTCAGCTTCCAACTATATTACCAGTTCTCGTCTCTTTGTTAGTTGAAGTAGTAGGCCTGCCAGGTTTTTTCTTTCAAAAGCTTATAAAATTCATAGTTAAGAGGCAGGTCTATGAAAACTTAAAAACAAAGAGGAAGATGAATTCAAAAGCAGCTGCTTATGCAGTTTGATTGCATGATTTCACTGCAAGCTATGATATCTTCACAGCAGCTTCATACTTAAAAGATTCTGAAAGTTGATTGATTGTTCCCAAACTGCTACATAGTTTTATTTGATTAACCACGTATATTTTTGCCAATATGTCTGGCTACCTATTTAAAGTTAGTGCATTGCTGGCAGTATTACAAAAACAGATTTTAAGGATTGGAATCAGATTTGGCAGTCAAGGATTCTGTTCCAAACTCATAGGTGATCTTAAAATTTCATTTGACATAAAAAGAAAAACTTTGCAGTCAAAAACAAAAGGCTGTACTTTCATTGAAAAAAGCTCTTGGCTGCCAACGTGTTTATTTTTCCTATGTTTTTGCTCTATCATTGAGTCCTTTGAAGAAATATATTGAAGTGATATTATTTAAAAACATATATGCACACACATTTAATCAAAGTCTTTACTTAAAGTGAAGTAAAATCTTACTCCTTTAAAGTAAAAAAAAAGACATATTTTCAAAAGTTCATTGCAATAAAAGAATCTTTTGTCCTTCCTCTTGGCATTTTAAGGTTTTAACGAGTTGTTTATATATTTCAATGGCTTGAAAAGACAGATGTATTTTATGTAATCTTCCATGTAAGCTTTTTTCATTTCCCTTATAAATTACTTTTCCATATTTTAAAATGCAGTTATGTTTTCAGGGAAAAATGGCCAAAAAATATGAGCCGCTATTTGTTGGCCACCATGAACCTTTAGATAAAGTAGGTATAAATCACAGTAAGCAATAAAATTCCATCCTAAAAATAAACCACAACTTTATTGAAGAAATATCTATTAAAATTGTGTTGTCTCGTTTTCATTTTACCTAAACATTAATGTATGGGTTTCATTTGAAAGCTAACAATTCACAACCCATGTTTCATATTCTAATTAACATAAAAGAGATCTGTTTCAATTAAAGAAAGCAAACTTCCTAAAGATTCAATGATGAACTGCTTTTATATTCCATGAGCTAGGGCAGTAAATTATATATAACACACTAAGAAAAAAAAGAAAAAGAACAGTAAAGAACAAAGACTCCAACCCTGAAATATATAATTGAATAATAATAATTTAAGTACACATGTCAGGTTGTGTATGTAGCAAGTTCAACCCATAGCAATGCGGACCTAATGAAATGGCTTCTTGCTTTTTAATCTCCATAAACCTTTCCTGCTGTTTTTAGCTCTTACAGGTTTGAATACAAATCAAAGGTAGGCCTTCACTTCATCTGGAGCTGGAGTCCAGAAGACAAACAGAAAACAAAACAACTTCTGAAATGGCTTCAATAGACTAACAAACGTGTTCTTTGATGGATGATTAAAAAGCTCTCAAAGTTAAAGGGGCCCAGCTAAGTAGATGGCCTACCTTAACATTACTGTAGTAGGTAATGAGATTCCTCTGTTTTATAAATACCTGAGTGTAATGAAATAATCCACCCCAATCTTTGCAATTAAGTTAATGTAAGTTCTATTATTTGTGGGATACATTTAAAAAGGCAATGTGAGAGCTCCCCCTATTGACTCACAATAATGCACAGTGTACCCTGAAATATACTTCCAAATATTCATAATTAATATAAAATTTCAGAAGTTTAAGGGATAGTAAATATAGTTTGAGTTCATAATTTTATACTTGTAGGAACTGAGGCCTAATGACATTTACTCTCATGAGATAAATTTACAACAGAGTTGGGACTGGAACCCAGAGTCTTTGTCTCTGAGCCCTATTTTCTCTCCATTATAGCGTCTCCTGATGTCCAGTAGGTCATATAATTCGAGGTGGGAAGGGGCTAGTGAGACCCTATTGATTTTACTCCAACTTCCTCTGGTCAAGGAGACTCAGAGAAGCCAAGGGACCTGTATAGATCACACAGGAATTATTGGGTTAGAAGTGAAATCCCAGTTATATCCTCCATCTGTCTACTGTTTCTACTCTGACAGTGTGTTCTGCTTTGTTTTGGGCCCCAAATCTCTGTTGTATTGCAATTTTAAACTATATATTTTTTAAAAAAATATAAGAGTTTGAAATTCTGCAAGACAGGAAGCCATTCACGGGCCTTAACATAAAATTTCCTCACTTTTGGGTAGTACATATTTTCTGTAAATTAACTAGAACACATATATTAATAGAGTCTCTGTATTTTCTTACATGTCCTCCTCTTAAATTATTTTAGATAATGTGTGCAATTGTGCAAAATGGTAAAAACTTCTCTTAAAATAAACCACAACAAAATCATAAAATCTATTTTTCTAATTTACTTCTTGGTGAAAATATTAGTAATTAATTGGCCAATATTGATTTATCACTATCTGTCCTATAACTCCTCATGAGATGTTATTGATTTCATTTATCGGATGAACAGAATTTCCCCTCCCCCCATATCTGAAGAAATGTGGGGATAGATTTATGCATTGAACAAATCTGTTAACTCCTAGAGGGCAGGCATCACATTTTATACATCTATTTTTTTCAACAAACACATTTGTAAGAACATGGGGCTTTGAATGAAAGCTTTTGAGTTGCCATTGTTTGTCATGCAGCTTCTACTGATGTCTGCTCCAAGGTGCCACAACTGATGGCTGCACTCCAGTTGGAGTGGTTTTCACACTCCCACCACCCTAATTAATGCCTTATTCTACATGTGACACTCTTTCAAACCACTGAGGGCCTGTACATGTTACCAAATGACCTTCCTTTACTCTATATGCTTAGCCTCTGTTATAGTTAGCTGTAGAAGTGCATGTGAAAAGAAATCAAACATTTATCAAACAAGATCTTGTGCTTGGTGATGAGAAGAATAAGACCCATATTTTCAAATAATTTAAGACTGAAAGATAATAACCCTATCTCCTTGAAAAGTTGAGTTTAATCCATGTATTCTTCATACTTGCATGATTAAAAATATAGAGGCAATAGTAATGGGGCTTGTTTGTTATCAAAATGAACCAAGTACATGGCGTTTTTGTCCCCTGGAGTTGCTCAAGTATTCTAAATTGTTCCGCTGTCTGTTACCTTTCTGGGTGCCCCACCCCCACTATCAGCAGCACACCTCACTACACAAGACAGAAACAATCTTCTTAGAAGAGAATTTATACAATGTATTTTATCAAGTTTGAGAATCAGATTATTGCATTCCATGAAGATACACTCAAAGTAAAAATCAGATAATTATGTATCAGTTCCCATGTTTGATTTTGCCTTTCAAGAAAATTAAATAGTGATGGTTAAAGTGTTTTTATTCACTTTTCCATACACACAAATAATTTTTAAAAGGTGCATGGAATGACATTCAAACTTGATGAACATAATGGAGGTAATAAAACATAGCTTTGCCGTCTACAAACTAACATCTCCTTTATTTTAAGTTTAATATTTACTTAACTAGCTATGCTTTATCTTTTATTTACTTGAAAAGCCTTTTTCAGAATTACTAAATTTTGTAGACTTTGAATAAATCAATTACTGGCTTCAATTTCTGGTTTTCCAGAACTCTTCTTGGAATTTAGAATGGAAAGATGAAAATATGTTATATTAAGGTAACTTTGATGATGGAACTTTTAGAATTGGAAAAAAAAAGAACTAATGGATGTCAGTACTTCCTACAATATGATAAGAATGAGCAATCTCATATAATCAGGGGAGGCTGAGTCTGGCAGTAGTTAGAGATGAAGAAAAAAAAGAAAAAAGAAAAAAAAGAAGGCAGATGATGTTGCAATGATGAGTAAAGGATCTAAGAAATAAAAAGTGAAAGAGGACCTCAATCAGGTGCTCACACAGTTATATAATCTCCATAGGGAATTATCTAGTCACTGCAGGAAAAGTCAATTGGCTTCATCTGTGTTCATCTTCCCTCTAGCTGTGAATATTCTTGTATCTAGGGGAGGGGTGGCATTGGTGAGGGGCACTCAGCACAGCTAGGATCATAAAAAGTTTGGCCATTGGCAATTAAGAACAGTGGGGCTCATAGTCACCTACTTGCCCCTGAAATCTCTGAAATAAATATTAGCATCCACTGACATCCTAGGCTCAGCAGTCAGTGTCTTGGGGTGAGCCCTGATTTTGGCAGCTGACATTTCTGGTTACCAGCTGTTAGACATGAAGCAAGTTCTCTGATTTCCTTGAACTTCATTTCCTAATTCCAGCACCTTAGGATAATTGTATTTAACTTGCAGGGTGGTTGTGAGAATTAAATGAGACAAGGCATGTAAAAATACCAGGCAGGAAGTAACTTGTGACTATCATTTCCAGATAAAATCAAACTAAGAATGAGGACATGAGAAGTTGAAAGTAGTGAATAAGTAGAGTTCCAAAAGAGGTTTATTTCCAAAATACAATAACTTAAATACAGATATCCATTTCTAAAATACTTCAGAGTACTAAATCAAAAGAGAAAACCTGCATCATAGTTTTCATAAATTCTGAAAAAAAAATCACTTGATAACATTTTACATTCATTTTTAATTAAAAAGATACTTTAATGCAATTAAAATGTGTATACTTATTGGTGAAACAAAGTATCACCATTAATTCAGGAATAGGGCAAGAAGGATTGCTATCTCTGATAGGATTTTTTCCAGCTTTATTGAGATATAATTGACATATAACTTTGTGTAAGTTTAAGGTATACAGTGAGATGACTTGATAGATGTATAAATCGTGAAATGATTACCATTGTAAGGTTAGTTAGCACATCCATCTCCTCACATAATTACAAATTTTTTCTTGATGTTATTTAATATTGGTCTTGAGGTGTTATCAATCCAGTTGGACAAGAGGATGAAATATTAATAAGAATTTTTTTTTTTTTGTGTGTGTGTGTGTGTGTGTGGTACAGATCTGGAAAAATCCAACATTATCAACTGAAAAGTAAGTAATGATTTAAAAAATATCAGAATTACAGAATTGTACACCTGAAATACATGTAACTTTACTAACAATTGTCACCCCAATAAACTTTAATTAAAAAGTACTTTAATTAAAAAAAACAACTTTAATTAAAAAAAAAATATATATATATATAGCATTTTAAAAGAAGAAGAAAATAATCTTATTTTTAGAATACCTTCTTAATCCAAGCACTATATTAGAGATTGAATATATTGGCTCTAGAGGGAAAAATTTACTTTTAGCTATATGAAAGAAAGAATGTACCTAAGTGGAAAATAGACAACTCCAAAATTTTACACACACACACAAATTAATTACAAAGGTCAACATATCTGTAATAAGTATTTAAAAAAATAATTCATGTAGACGATAAAAGGAAAATGCAAAATAAACCTTTTCCCCTTCGAAAATCATTCACAAAGAGCTAATCCTATGCAGGCTTTTAAGGAACAAATTTCAAAAATCATGCTTTAGCTATATTTTCACTGATAATTAAAAACTTACAAGGATAACATATTTTTAACTATGGATCTAAAAACTTAATTCCTATTAAGAAAGTATCCAGATTGGAGAAGTATTTACCTAGACTGTCCAGTCAAAATCATAAAAATCAAATGTCACAATGAAATTATTTCCATTTTTAGAAGGTGAAAATGTACTTATTTAGCATTTAAGTATCTTTTTGATAAAATAACAAGACCTAGAAAAATTCCCCTAAGGTGGTAGGTATAAGTAATTGCAAAAGGTACTTGATTACTTCAGATCAGTTCAACTGGCAGAACAGTTTTCTTATTATAAATGGGAGAAATAAAACTCAGATGAAAACGGGTGTTCTCTACTACTCTCCCCTTTCAACTGCTGCCCTGCTGACCTACTGGTCCTAAATTTTGGGAAGTATTGAATTTTCATTTCAGTAATCTTCATTACTTTTGACTAAAGACTATTTATTTATATTTTGCTTAGGGAACACAGTCAATTTTGATTCACTGTATAGAGTTGGGGTATACAATGTAATACATGTGTAGTTTGAGGTTGGAAATTCCTCTGAAAAAGAATTAGCAGGTAAAGTTTCAATGGAATAATTTATACCCAAAAAGTAGTGAATGTTTTATTCCTACTTGAAAGTTTGGGAATAAAATATCCTTAGAGTGATTTGAAACCTGTAGGTTTTTGTTTTTGTTTTTAATTATTTTTTTTCAGTTACAGTTGACATCCAATATTACTTTATATTAGTTTAGATGTATAGCAGAGTGGTTAGATATTTATGTAATTTATGCAGTGATCCACCTGATTAGTTGAGTATCCACATGGCCTATACATAGTTGTTGCAACATTATTAACTATATTCTCTATGCTGTGCTTTACATCCCCGTGACTATTTTGCAAGTACCAATTTGTATTTCTTAATGGGAGTTGGTTATAAACTGCTGCCATCACCCCTAGCATCACCAACCTTCTACCAAACTGCCCACGACCCATACGTACAAAAGTTTAGACTCGTCTAAATATGAAACTTATAATGAGTGGACGGTAAAATAAGTTGGTTTTCATGATAAGATGGTATGTTCTTATTGCATAGTTAAATACATGGGAATCAGAACATGCAGTAGATTTCATTTTGAGTTCTGATACGCGTCTGAAAAAGCAAATTCATAGTGGAATATAAGCAAAAATATTTACAGTAAAATACAGTTTAGACATAGAAAGAGTGAACCTTCAAGTTTATGATTTAAGTAAGATACCACAAGTGAAAACCTGATTTAGTAAGCTTTTTCTTATTTCTTGAAATTGTAATATAAAAGTGCCTTTAGATGTTTTTAAGAAGAAATAGAGCTTTATTAAATTATTTGCATGGATAATTTCTGGATGTTAATTTCTAACCATATACAGATTAGATATCTTTAAAACACACACACACACACACACACACAACAAAAACAAAAAAACTCCTTTGTACAAAAATCCTAAAAATTCTGGATAAATTTTTTAAAAAAATCATCTTTTTAAATGCTTAACTATTCTGGCAAGAAATAAAGGAGGCAGATTCATAGAGGCCAAAAAGAAAGCAAGCATATATCCAGAGATCCATTACAGCAGTAAACTGGACAGCTGCCCAGGGGAACATCTGCCAGGCCCTGGTGGCCCCAAGCTTTCTTTCAATGAACCAAGTGAGTGGACTATAGATAATAAAGCCCATGGACTCCACAAGGTGGGATGTTTAATTATAAGTGTCTTTATGATGCCAGACCTTCAAAAGACAACATCTTTAGTGAAGAATGAATTATAAAAAATACCACACCAAAAGGAAAAACTGAAAAAATTGGCTGTGGATGGAAGGAGAAAAAAAAGCCTTTCCTGAGAATTTGCAACCACAAGCAAGGCATTACTCAGGTTCTGGGCCAAAATTCATTCTATTTGTGTGGTCTAAAACCCCAAGATGAAAATTTAGTTTAAACTGATCGTGGGTTGCTAGTGCCTCTGGCCACCTGGCAGAAGCAACATTTATCTTCTGTGGGGGAATACATGTTAAATCATGGCCATAAAATTACCCTTATATAGTGTTACAAATATGAGGTCTCAATTAAAAAATTAGAAAATACACAAAGACTTCAGATTTACTTATTATAAAATATGTATGCTCAATGCATTTGAAAAAAAATGATAGAGTATGACAAAGAAATATAAACTATTCCAAGTGTTCAGGAATAATTTTGGGGGAACACCTGCTAATAGAATGTCTGTAAATAAAAGATTTGACACAGCTGAAGAGAGGTGTAGTAGATTGGAAGATGTATAAGAAATCAGTTTATAGAACAGAGAGACACAGAGACTGGAAATATTAAAAACAGGTTAAGACACATGTAAGGTGGAGTAAGAAGATGAAGCCTGTAACTGGAATTCTAGAATGAGAAAGTAGAGAAAATGTGGAAAAGGCAATATGTAAAGAGGTAATGTCCAAGAACTTTCCATAATTGATGAAAAAACTTCAGAGTGAGACAATTCAGGGCATCCCAAGCAAGATATATAGAAAGAAATCCACACTTGGACAAAGTGTCATAAAATTATAGAATTTCAAGACAAAGAGTACTGAGGAAAAATAGATTACTTACGAAGGAATGAAAACTAGGCTGATCTCTCAATAGGAAGAAAAAAAACCCTAGAAGGCAGCATGATAGATCTGTAAAGTCCTGAGAGAATACTATTTGCAAATTTAGAATTATATAAAAGGCTCATGAAAAATTTTATACTGAAACTAAGGACGTTTACTACAAACTCGCTCTCTCTAAAGGATCATCTAAAGAACCAACTTCAAGAAGAACAAATGTTCCTGAAAGAAAAGTCTGAGGTGCAAATAGAAATGATGAGCAAAGAAAATAATAATTGTGAGGGTGAGCTACACAGATTTCGATCATATAAAGTTGTAATTATCTAATCTCTGAAATTAACAAAGCAGAACTAAAACAATAGGTAAGAGTAATATAAATTGGGGAAAATTGTGTTTAGAATACATTCTATATTCCTAGAATTGTTTAAGAGAAGTAAATAAATGGATTAAATGTGGACTTTATTAAGGTAATTATTAACATCAAATTTTCTTGAGTAAATACTAATAGACTAGAAATAAAGTATGGAAGTTTTAAACTACTATACAAAAATTACACACATGCATGCATAAATACATAAATAAAGAAATTGGAGAACAAACAAAATTAGTAACTAAAAAGAATTTAACTGCAGCACTGACTAAAAAGATGAGACTATTAAGCAAATAAATTTGAAATCTTAAATGAATTGAAATTTCTAGGAAAATATAACTAGCTAAAACTGACAACCAAAGAAGAGAACATCTGAAGAGTCTTATATACTAGAAACTTAAAAGAGTAGGAAGACAATATTTAGAAGATGTCAGTTCTCCCCAAATAATTGAGATATTTAACTTAATTCCAATTAAAATCCCAAGCTTATTTTAAAATACATATGGAAGAGTAAAAAGTTAGTACAGTCAAGATTGTCCTCAAGAAGAACTAACAGATATTATGATTTATAATACAGTAACTATAATACAGTGTGATATGGAGCAAGGAGAACCAAACCACCAAATAGCACAGAACAGAGACTTCAATGGGCTCATGCATACATGGGAACTTCATATATGAATGACAGGTCCCTAGGGAAAGGATTCAACAAATGGAACGAGTCCAATTGGTTATCCATCTGTTAAGAAAAATTAATAAAATCCCTAACTAATGACATAAATAAAAACAAATACCAGATGGATAATGAACATATGTGAAAGATGAAGCTTTTAAGACTTTTAGGAGACACTCTTAGTGAATATCTTTGTATCCTTGACACAGGGAAGAATTCTGTAAATAAAACACATAAGGCCCAAACTGAAAAGGAAAATATTTATAAATTCAACAATATTAACACTGAGAATTCTATTATCAAAAGATACCATATGGAAATGGACAGACCAGCAGGTAGAAAAAAAGCTGGTAGAAAATATTTGCCAAATATATCAAGAATTTCTACAAATTAATTTTAAAAAGGCAAACAACCAAGTAGAAAAAAAAAGGGGAGGGGGAGATTTGAATAGACATTTTATAGGAAAAGAAACTTAAAAGACTGGTAAATAGGAAGGGATACTTGCCTCATTAGCACGCAGAAAATCCAGTTGAGATAAAATTTATACCCCACCAGAAGGGCAAACATTTTCAAATATCTGACAATATCAAGAGTTAGTGAAGCACTGGCCACTGTAATAAACTGCTAGTGGGAAAATAAATGCAATAATTTTGGAAACAGTTGGTCATTTTCTAATAGAATTTAAAAGATGCATACTCCAGATGCATTTCTACTCCCAGATAAGGACTTTCACATGTACACAGGAATTGTGTACACAAAATTCTTACAAACACTGTTTATAGTTAGAAAAAACTGAAAATCATCTAAATCCTATTAAAAGGAAGATGAGATAAATATCTATAGGCAACATTTTGGGGGAGGATGTGTACATATGTGGCAAAACCATGAAGGAACACAAAGTGATATGTTTAAAATTCAGGGCAATAACAATGACATCTTCCAGGGGTATACATGGGACTTCAAAATGTTGGTAACATTCTACTTCATAAGGGTGGCAGATATTAACATGCATATATGGTTTCATATGTAATTTTCCTATGTAAAAATGTTATAATTAATATATTTTTTGTAAAAATATATTACAATCTATATTGAGCATTTGTTAGGTTTCAGAAAGAGTAGCGATACATTCTTTCCAAAGACAACTATGATTTTGGTATTAACTTAGCAGGGTATGGGTGGATGGCTAAGTAAGTACAGGTATCTCCCATTCTCCGAAAGTTTGCATCATGCCACTACATTAGTAAGGTAATGGCTTTTTTCATTAAAACAAAAATCCTCTTCGGAGCCCTTTTGGTTAGCAAAATCAAGTACTAAGGTAGGTCTTTCATAAAAGCTGAGCAGCAAAACACTAACTTTTTTGGACAGTGGGGAATATACTTCACTTTACCCCATTTTTGACTTATGAAAGGTTTCCTAGGAACGTTCTACTTTTCAGCAGTGGGGTAAACCTGTATTCTCAAAAAAAGCATATCTGACATTGTAAAATGGAGTCAATCTTATTTTATGCATATTTATAATTCTAAAAGATTTAGACTCATCACTTTTTGTAAAAATATCAGTGGATGAATAAATTTCCTTACTTTTAAAAAATTTAAAAACCCTACAAATTTCATTATGTATGTACTATATAGAGATTTGGAGGAGGTCACTGCACCGTTCTACTGATGATGAACCATACAGTGTGGAATTGTCTGATTATTAATAAAAAGTCTTTAATCAGGTATTGCATCCAGTCTCTGGAGACAGATGTTTGGATTGTCCCATTCATATGCTATTTTAAGTGCTAATTTTATATTTCTACAGGTATTTCTCTTACTGAAAGTGTACACATGGGATGTGGAAACTGCATTGTCACAATGAAATGCTTCTACTACTAGTATTCTGAGATTCTAGAGAGGGTTTTCTTTTTCTTTTCTTTTTCTTTCTTTCTCTTTCTTTTTTTTTTTTCTTTTTCTTTTTTTGTTTTTGGTAACTACAGGAATAATGTCATGAAATAATTGGTTTTTACTTACACACAATAGAATATAAGTACAACTGTTTTGCTTAATCAAGTATGTGGAAAGCTGTTAGCTCATATTCAAGCTTAAATAAGGTCTTTCAGTCACTACATTAAGATAGTTTTGTCGTTAACATAACCAAACAAAGAGGGAGAACATGCCTGACACATAGAATCTCTGATACACCAAAACACATCGAGCAAAAATACGCTCAGTTTAAGGATTTAAAAACTCTTAGTACATGTTAAAGTAGGACCAGACTCCTTGCACTGGCATTCGGTTAGTGTCTTGGAAAATAAAATGCCTTGTGATAAGTAATCAGATACATCATTATGCGCCTGTTAGAACAAAAAGTACTGTATACTGAGCACTATAAAGAGTAGGAAGTGGGGACTGGATGCTCCAAGAGATTCGGTAATAATAAAGAAAAAGGCATCCTTTCAACTCAGGACAGTAGCTGATTTTATTCTAGACAAGGCTGGAACTGGAACTCATTCGTACCTGATGACTAACAAGGGCCTTATACAGGCCGTCAGATGGTATCGGTATCAGTTTAGAATCTGATGGGAAGTTCACACAGTGAAAGTTGGTATGAAGTATTACGATACATCATAAGCAGCCTCAGCTCAAAATTTTTTGCTCATCTCCAAAACCAGAAATTAAGCCAGATCTTAATTTTGTTCCAGCTGAAAGAAAAATACATATGGATTTTATTTCTCCCTATTTAGGGTTACTAGATCTACCAAATAAAAATACAGCAAGCCCAGTTAAATTTGAATTCCAGATACACAGTGAATATACTTTTAGTATATGGCCCGTGAAATACTGGGGACATACTGATACTAAAAAATTATTTGTTTATATTTTAGCAGTCAGTATTTTAGCCAGCAATGCTTATTCTATGTTCTCCCCAAAGTTCCAAGTTTTTTGCAACAGCTGGTCTATGGTAAATTTTTAAAACTAATATGGAGCAATGACTCTGTATTCAGCTTGGACCTGAGAGAGTAATTCTAAACATCTGAAGAAGTTAGATCATGTAGGTTTATTTGTTATAGATCTGGCCTCTATTCATGCCAAGAGAAAATGAAGTCTCTAAGCTAGCCAGCATGGGTGGTGAATCTTTGGATCTTTGCCTGGTGAGGCTTCATTGATTCTTCTTGGCTTGATTTGCATAGGAATAAAGGATTCAAAAATGATGGAGAAAGGCAATAGCCTTTGTAAGATACTTAAATTCCATTTAAACAGTGTGACTAAAAGCAGCTGGTCTTCCTGAAAAAAGACACTTTTTTTTTTTTTTTGAGAGAAAGCCAAAATCAAGAGGTAACTACTAAGTGTTTAAGCTATAGATTGAAAGGCCACGTCCCCTTAGAGTTTTTGTGTCATTTCAAATCACCCCTAACAAACAGTATAATTTAAATAAGTGTTATTTAAATTGTCCTTAGATCTCAAAAATGCAATAAACAATACTTCCCACAATTATCCTACCTGTAATTATTGACACGTGTTAAAAATCTTAAAGGAACAGAGGTAAATGTGTAACACATTGTGCTGGCCCCCTTCCATATACATTATACCAATGTTATAAAAGAGTTATAATAATTTGATAGAAGAGGCATGATGGGAATAGTCAGCAGCAGTATAACGTAGTGGAAGGATCGCAAAGTTTGTAATTACACCATTACACCATACTGACTTGGAATTCCCTCAGGAGATAGCTTTGCTCTTTCATACAGCTGTATTTTCCTCTTAACCTCCTAACCATGCAACAAGAAGCCTTGAGATATTTCTCTCCACTTGCATCACCCTATGTGTGGGATAGAATCCAAGCACGTGGTCCTTCTTCTTTCGTATAAGCTCTCTGCCCACTTTGAGGACTCCCAGAAAATTTCTCAGAACTTGTCCAGGACACATGGACTCCCTAGACATCCTTCAGTGGCTTCCCTCCCAAGAAGCCCTTTGACCAAGAGAATTCCTCATGGCAGCTACTTTAGAGAGTAAAACTTTACAGGCAGGCATAGAGATACGCTTCTGTAAGCATTTGTACTACAGAAAAGACATGTTAACTGGGAATAAGGAAACCCAACAAGCATACATCGGTTATTTTATCTCCTGTCAAGACCAATGACTGGAGATTGGAGCTATAGAATAAGGAGTCACACCAGAACCAGGGCAAAGGGGTGGAAATCTGTCCACCTATGAATGCTTCAACCTTAACAACATGATTTTCTGGATTGAACTCCATCTAGTAGCCATTTTTCAATGACACCAATTTTGTCTAAGGTGAGTGAGTCCTTTGCAAATTAGCACTCTCTGAAGTCAGATGATGCTTTCAATTAAGGATACTCATAATGTAATTCAACCTGATGAACGAAGAAAAACATGTTATCTCTTTCTCTGGGTTCAAAGCAAACATTTCGTGTCCCATTAACAATACCCTGGCCTGACTACCCCTCCTTTCTCTTTTTAATTCTTCTGTAGTTGGCAAAATTAAGTAGACCTCATGTCACCCCCTGGGGGGAAAAAAAAAGATAGCTGTCGAATTTTCCTATGATTAACTCAAACCAATCATTGTTCCTTAACATTTATTTACTAAAAACACAAACAATAGCATGCATCCTTATACATTTGAGTGTCACTTTGGTATTTCTACAATAGAGACCGATTTATAGAGAAGTAAAAGCCAGATTTTTTTTCAAGGGGAAGGAACACTATAAAACATGAGCAATTATATGAACAGAAATACCGGTGCTGTTTATTCATTTTATTTCACCACTTATAATGCTGCTATGAAACCTCCCTAAGACCAAATCTTTCGTATGAACTCTTTGACCTCAATGAAAGGTTACTCTCTTCTATTTTCTTTTCCTGATTTTTTTTTTAATTTATTGGGGTGACAATTGTTAGTGAAATTACATAGATTGCAGGTGTACAATTCTGTATTACATCATCTATAAATCTCATGAAAGGTTACTCTCTTATGACATTATAGAACTTGCCATCTTCCAGAGAATCTCCATATTTTTCTATCCCACTCAAATCAGGAGTGGTGCTCTAAGCCAGTGACATCTTCAACCCATTATGCCCACTATAGTCAATATCAGTTGTTCCAAACCAGTGTAATCAAAATCTCTGATGTTAGGCCCCAAGAATCTATATTATTAAAAAAGCACCCCCCACCCCGCCACATCTCCAAGGGATTCTGATGCAGCTAGTCCACTGACCAGTATTTATAAACTATAAGATTGCTAGCCCCCTTTTTAAATTCTTCCTCAACTCATTGTCAGTTATGTAAATACCTCCAAAATTCTTGTCTTGACTTTTCACAGTTCCAGTACTTAACCTACTACTGTCTACTTTTCCAAATCTAGCTCCAGGACTCAGGATATTGGAGAAATATGATCAATGAGGAGATGGGATTTTCTACAGATATTTAGAGCTCAGCTTCAAACTGGACTTTGCTAAATCCCAACCAATTTTTTCTTTTCCCCCACTACTGATTGATTTTCCTGTTGGATTAACGGCATTCCTTCCAGATCTTATCTCTCCCTATGTCCCGATAACTTCTGGCCTTTACCGCCATGCTCAACAAATGCCCGTGGACCTTTTTCAATAAGAAGTTTAGAAATGTCAGATTTTAGCTCCTAAGTGGCCCATTACTTAACGTCTTAAGCATTGCTCTTATACGACACACGTGCCCTGGAAACCCTTCCTTCCTGATTCCCAAGCTTATATAACAGTCCCGTGTCCTCTAACACTATCTGTCTCCCTTTTCTCTGGCTGTTACCCATGGAACCTCAGCACACGTTTGATTAGATATCAAGGTCTTACCAACGTAAGCCTCATACTATTTAGGTAGTACTTGCACTCCATCTGTCTTCTCTAAGAGCTTGCAGTCTTCTTGAAGGCAGGAACAGGGATTCAGGCATCTCTGAATCCAGTACCTCATACAGTCCATAGCACATTAAATGTATCTCAGGCATATTGAATGGGTGACTTCGACCTACTCTCCTTATTTGTAATTTCCCCTCCTCCCATGCTCACCGGTCTACTGGATCCATCCTTCAAGGCACAGCACTGTTTCATTCCTGATCACATCCACAGTAACTGATGGTTCTCATCTTTAAACTCTTTAGAGTTTAACAAATACTAAATTTAATAGTTAATTATTCAACAAGTGCTACCCCTTAGTTTAAATCTTACTTCTGCATCTAATGCCTTAAAAAAATAAGTGCATCTAATATTTTGTGGAATTGCATCACAAACGAAGTGTTCAATACTATCTTGAAGGTTAATTACTGAAGATAATCAAAAGAAAATCTGCATGTGGAATTTTAGGTAAACTGTGCTAAGAACTATGAAACCTGAGTTCTAGTTCTATCTCTGCCATTAAATAGATACGGAATCCTGGAGAAACCACTGATTTTATTGAAGTCTTAGTTTCTTTATCTATGAAAAAGAGCTTCAGAATGTGATTGCTAATGGCTCAGTTAACACTGAAGTTCATTATCTAGGGACATTTCAGCTGCCTTAGGAAACTGCTGGAGCAGAATATCTGTCCCACCTGTTCTCTCTGCCTGGAACATTGCTCTTCCAGATATCTGCTTGGCTCCCTTACTCACTTCCTTCAAGTTTTTGCCCACTTTCCACCTTCTCAATGAGGCACCCTGCCCATCTTACTGAAGACCCTGATCCACCCTTCTTTTTCATCCTCTTCCTTTCCACAGCACACCTGTCACCCTTTATGCTGTTGAACACTTTAATTTTGTTTTCATAGTCCTCTTTACCTTCTCATTTATTATGTTCGGTTGCTTGTCTCTCCCCACTAGAACACAAGTCTCATTTATTATGTGCTGTTTTCTGTCTCATTTACTATGTAATTTTCTCATCATTATGTTCTGTTGTCTGTCTCTCCCCACTAGAATGTAAGTCTCAAAAGCCATGGACCTTAGTCTGCTGTGTTCAATGATGTGTCCTGAGCACACAGAAGAGGACCTGGCAATTGATGCTCAACAAATATTTGCTGAATGAATGGATCCATTTATAATGGGAAGAACCTTAGATTCTTAGATTCAAAACTCCCTGTAACCTAAGCCATAGGCATCATTTTGCCTTTGCCTATTAAAATTGACTGAATAATAAAAGCTGTAAGGCAGGAATAGGGGCACAATTCTAACAATATATATCACATTATAAATTATTTCTTAAAAATGGGCCAGAGCAGATTCTTCTGAATGTGTCCCTGACAAGACCCTCATATAGTAATACTATAACTCTTTGGGATCATTGGGAAATGAAACATTCTACATATAGATTTCAATCTTTGATCTTGAAATATTTCTAAAATGTTGTACCACATATTCATAAACACTACAATCTGAAGATTAATGATTTTTATTTGATGAATACATATGTTATGAAAACTCAGTGTTCTGAATAGCCAATATTTATCTTGCTATGACTGTGAAAGAAGATAGAGGAAATATATACATTTAGGATAAATCGATATTGTCCAACTACCTACTATGAAAGTCATATTTGGGAGCATCTTAAAACTTATGATTTGCTTATAGAAAATGAATTGGATTAATTGAGGACTGTAATTTAAATCAAGGTTTATCAAGACTTCCTTGTACAATACATTTTATTTTTTTCTCCTTTCTGTCACTATTTTATTTATTTTAAAGCTCTGTCTTTCCCTTGATCTATGTCCTATTTTCTGTTTGTTTTTAGCTTATTAGTATTTTTGCACTTCATCATCCTCCCAAGATGAAGAAAAAAGAAGACAAACAATGTAGAAATTGGTGCTCAGGTGTTTTAGGGGAGGATTGACGAAGTAGGGACAAAAGGTGTGCACTGAGCAGGACCAATGTGCCTGAGGCCACAGTGATGGACAGAGGAGAGAGCCACCATGGCCTGCCACATCGGTAAATCAGAACATGTGAAGCCCTGTCCTGTAGAGGTCATAAGGGATTACTTCCCAATTCTCCTGGACGTATAGCTTATACTATGGTCCTCCAGTGGAATCAAGGTCCGTCCACTATATACCAAAAGGGACAAATTCTATTACAGGACTGTAATTAAAGGTTCTACACCCACAACATCCCAAAGGCTTGAGCAACACCATAGTGATTCCCAGGTGGTTTAAGGACTAAGGAGACCATGCTTGTGTGTTCATTCCTCTGCTCATATTTTCTCTTGATTCACCCATTTTATGCTAAATTTTACTGAAAATGACCTGGAGATTTTGAACTCCTTCCAGGAGGATTGAGTATTGTTGATTGAGGCCCAATATTCTAGCTATCAAGTATTCTTCATTCTGTTAGGAAAACTCCCCCCCTCCTCCAAACTCTGGCCCAACAGCAATTTGCTTTTTGTTTTGGCAGCATTTTGGATCAGGTAAATGATGTGAACATTTTCTGAAACTCCTGCTGGAACTCTGAGCACCTGTGAAGAATTTATCGATAGGAAAACAGCCCATCGTGGGCATTACAGTGTAGGCCACACACATACATGTGCCAGAACTTATCTTACTTACTGTATGTCACTATCTATTGAGTTACCTATTGCTTCTACTTGCTTTGAGCTCCACAAGGGCATATGACATAATTATACTTCCATGTACAAGGTGCTTGGACTATGACAGAAACTTAATAAATATTTGTTGAGTAAGCTAGTAAAAGTCTCAAGTAATTAATATTAAACACACTGCTTAATTAGGTATAAAATCCCTTGTAATTCAATGTTTTCTTCCTTGTGTTTTAAAATCATACATGAAAGGCAAGAATATTTCCACTATTGTCAAGCATGATGTAGTTTTAGAATGTACATAAAATTAATATAAGGTACTTAAAAACAAAACGTGAAAGTTAGAAAACAGTTTTTTGTAAATAATTCTTAATTGAATTTATGATCTAAATTTCTTATAATTAAAACTAAAACTAAGTAGGTGTAAATATAATATACACTCAAAGTTTCACTATCTATAAAATGCGAAGAATCATATGAACCTATATAAAACATAAGTATATGATATATAACTGTTCTATATCTATGAAAAATTATATTAACTTGGTTAGCTTTGTAATACAGCTGACTATAAAATTCTGTTTAATATACTCACTAAAGTCTTAGAGACTTTATATGTATGCTAGATATTTTTGCCAGGACTATTTTCCAAATAAGGTAGTTTGCTATGATCGAAGACAATGGCCATTGTAAGGGAAGATTAATTGGAAGATCGCATTTTGTGGTTCTGTTCCTCTTTAAATTCTCAGACTAATAGTTCAATAAAAGCTTGTAACTTAATGATAATTGAATGAATGCCTCTGCATTTCAGCCTGTATTTTTTAGATTTGTTGGAAATTTTTTTCAAGCCTACATTTTACTTATTCTCATAAATCACATTCTGAATTTTTAAAACTCCATCCTATATCCTTTCCTTTTCATAGAAACTCATGTAAATATAATAACTTCTTCTAAAGCATGGAATCTTCAATGTCAAAGTTTCTTATTTATTATTATTTTTTTCAAGTTAAAGATTTCGGGTCACAAATGTACCAAAGGGCATGTTTCCTGCTTTCAGATATCAGATATTTCCAAGATGCCTTATTAAGTATTCTACCTTTTAGTATTTTCCTTTAATGGATTTTTTCAATATGATTTTTAAAATGCTTAACTTTGTGTTTCATAATTTTGGTATAATATCTGTTCTAAATCTATGAAAAAAGTGGCATAGATGATAAATTCGTCCTTTCAATATTTATTTTGCTTATACATACATATAACTTATGACATAAAATTTAATTATTCTCACTAACAGGCTAGAACCACTCCAAATTCCGTGTGTGTGTGTGTGTGTGTGTGTGTGTGTGTGTGTCTGTGTGTGTGTGTTCCCTAAATTATTATTGTAAAGAATGTTTCTAATCAAGCTATCCAAAATATGAATTGAACCTCAAAATTATTTCGATTGATATAAATGGACAGAGGTTTACGTGGCCTTTTGTGGTAATGGCAGCCAACCATCAGAGATGAATGAGGTGAAAAGTCCATGACTGATGCCTTCAGATGTCCACACAGAGTGTGGTCTACTCACTGCCCCCATTGTGCAGACATGTAGCATTTTGCAGAGAAGCTTATCCCAAAAGAGTATTTCCTGTTTCTTCTGCAGAAGGCTGCCTAATGGCCTCCTGAAACACCAATGAGACCTTTCTTACACAGGCAGGTTTATTCTCTAGATTACTAGATCACTAGCTGTGGCCACAAAATCCAGTGGGCCAGCAAGCTATTGCAAGGAAAATCTACAAATGCATTTTCCAATAAAGTCAAGCACTGGCTACTGAATGACTAAAGAATATATTTTGCACATGCGTGCAATGTGAGTTTTCACATATAATGAATTTTTGTTGTGATTTAAAAAATCTTAAAAATTGAAAACACCACAGAATTCATTCACGTCTGTCCTCTTACATACATTCCCAATCAAAGAATACTAAGTTTCAAGGATTACATTACATGGAAATTTATGGAGTTTTTGACATGTAAAATAAAATCTTCATATAACAAAAGTTTGCAACTCTAGGCCTTGGATCAGCTGGTTCTTTTAACTTAAATACTCAGTACGTTAATAAGTACAAGCGTGAAACGTGACATTAATGTGAAAACTGTAAATTTTAACCATGAATCAATTTTTCATTGAGAAGTTCTTTAAGTAAGAGATCTTTCAAAAATAATATTTGTTACTCTTTACACATATTCTGTTGGGAAAAGAACATCAATGTCATCATCACATAACGGGTTTCACTTTACAAAATCACAGCTTCATAAAAATCACCTCCTTACAAATCATAGTCCAGTTTAAGGGGAACACTGATTTGCTTGCGTTCCACTAGCATCCTTGCAGACCCTCTCCCTTGAAGGCCCAACACTGAATATAAAATACTGTTTAAGAGAATTCTCTGAACTCATTGTAATTATCTGCTGCCCATGGAGCACCAGTGACTTCCTTGATATTCTCCCAAGAACTAATCTCTCAAACAGTGAAGGCTTAGAACTAAATAGCGTGCAAAACAGTTTCTTAGAAATTCTTGCCTATTTTCTGTAATCAATAGGTGATCAATCATAACAAATAGTTGCTGAGCACATCCTACCTGACATTATTTCTGATGAACTGACAATAACCAAAGGGGCTATCACATGAAATTTCTGTGTAACCAGTTACTCCTCTCCCAGCTGTTCCTGTGTATTTGGTTCATTGTACCAGGTGCATAATGAAATAAAAAGACCCTTACTAAGTCATGTGTTTCACAGAGAAAAGGGTTAGATCCATTTGTCCGGAGGCAGCCTGAACCAGAAGAGCATGTTGTTATGGTCTTTTAAAGACTCGTTTATTAATTCAACATATATTTATTAAGAGCTATAACATTCAAGGAGCTATGACATACATAGGTTGAGATGGAGATAGAAAGCACTCAGGAGGGGGAGGGAGGTTGAATAGATGGAGCACAGAGGATTTTTAGGACAGTGAAAATACTCTGTGTGACAGTGTAATAATGGATAAATGCCATTATCCATTTGTCCAAACCCATATAATGTACAGCACCGAGAGTGAACACTATTGTGAACTATGGAGTCTGGGTGCTTATGATGTGTCAGTGTAGGTTCATTGATTATACAAATGTTGATCGTGGGGGAGATGTTGATTGTAGGGGGAGTTATGCAGGTGAGGGAGCAGGAGGATGTGGGAAATCTCTGAATTTTGCTGTGAATCTGGAACTGCTCTAAAAAATAAAGTTTCTTAAAAATGAAAGACTGGAGAGACAGAAGAAGACCACTGATGAACTCCAATCACTCTCATTATAATGAAAATGCACTTATCTGGTGTGTAGAAATATAAAGAATCAGAATTTTAGAGCTGGACCCTGAGTACTTCCCCATGGCAGAGGGGAAATGGAAAGTACGAATAGATGATTCTCCTTTTTTGACATTTGAAAGTAAGACCCTATGTGGGAAGCTCTGGTAGCCTCTTGCTATTCTGCAGGGCTGTTTTGCATAGATTCGTCAGCTATGGGAATAGCCAAGGTCCTCAGAGAGAACAGAGAAATCAAGCTCATTGCACCCTGTCTAGTAAAAGAGGAAAATCCACGTTCAAATCAGCCTGAAAGTTAATAGAGAAAAGAGTCACATAAATGCTTTTCTTTTCCCCAAGGCTAGGCTACTGTCAGCAGAAGATGATTGAGTTAGCAAAGGCATTTCCCTTTTTTTTCTGAGATTTTCAGCATCATGAATTCCACCCATGCATACTGCCACTATTCCTCACTGTCTCCCCCACACACACACTTTAAAGAGAGCATCTATCTAAGTCGGCCAGCTATGCAAACCTCCCCAGTGAACTTTGCCAGATTTCTCATCACAAACACATAGCATGATGGAGAAATAGCTGAAATTGGCTTAAATGGTTTCCATTGTACTGATGAGGAAAAAAAATGGGAAATGCAAACAGACCAAGTAATTATGCTCTGTTTGCTTTTATTTAAAAAGGGTGATGAGAATTTAAGCAATTTTTAGTTTTTACTGTTCCACTTTAATATTCAGAAAACAATTGCTTGATATCCCTTACTGCTAGTGATAGCTGCAAAGGGACCACTAAAGAAAGTATCCTTCCAAAGGAATAAATGACCACACTATATATGTAATGCATTTGGCTCCTGTTCATTGGCCTTAGAATTTATATATTACAAAGATACTACAGATTTATTTTATTACTTTTAAATATTTAGTGATCATGCCATCATATATTTAAGAAACTTTAGATTTATTTCTCTAACAGGTTTTAGAAAAGAGAAATACTACTTTTGTATAGATGACTTTGTAATACAGATTTTGTTGTCCTGTAATTCCTCTCTCTCTCTCTCTGTCTCTCTCTCTCTCTCAGTCTCTCTCTCTGTCTCTCTCACTCTCTCTCAGTCTCTCTCTCTCTCTCTCTCCCCTCCCCCCGTTCCTTTTAACAACATCCTACTAATTTTCTACCTTCTGTTATTAGACTGACCAGTGTTAGAACTTCTATTACATCCTTAATGTTCTATCTCATTATTACTTTTTGCCCCATTTACTAATACTCACAAATAGGATTTTAACACATGCAAAAACCATCTGGTATGCTCCGGACCATGAGATCCAGGAGACCTGTGCTACCTGAAAAGGACTTGATTCATTTAGCACTGCTCATTTAAAATATTTTCTTTGGTTGGTCTAGTGCTTGTTTTAAATACTTGAGTGCTCCAGTTTAAGATTTATTATGCCCATTAGTATTGCTTTGTTGAAACTCTAGTATGCATTCTAACAAGTGTCTACAATTTATGATGGTAAGTTCAAAGTTGTGTAATTATTGTAGTAATTTCCAACTCATTCACTTGTCATTTTTTATTTCCAGACATTCCCACAAAAATTTCCAAAATTAAAGAGGCTCTTGTCCAATTTGGTCTTTGTTCAAGAGTTAATACTTTTAGCTCTTGGTAAAGCAAACGTTTGCCTCAAAATATATCGACCATTTTTTCCTAGTTAGCATATCTCACCTAACCTCCAAAAAAATGAGTGAAATACTCAAAGAGCTGGTTTCTGGAGGTCATTTCTCCAGAATGCAGTCTTTTGGACTCATGTTTTAGATTCAATGGATGAAAGTGTAGTGAATTTCCATCCAAGATGTTTTCGAAATCCCAGTGAAGACAGCCTTGCCAGATCATCACACAGAGACATGAAGCTTAGCCCTTTCTGCCCTTCTGATTCATCCAGTCCTAGAGAAAGCCACTGCAGTTAAGATGTACTATTTGAGCATCACTGCCACACGTAGCATCTGCATGGGTATCCTGGTCCTCTACGATTGCCTATAATGTCATTCCATTCCTTGACCATTTTACAGCCAGTGCTGTGTTCGTAGAAGTGCCCATGTACTGGTCTTTGTGTCTAATAGAGCCCTTTGTCTTAGACGTTTAAAGGTGTGTCTCTTCCTATGTAATACAATTATCTCTTGTTGCCTACAACAACAATGTTGTGATCAACTAACAATGGCATAGATGTTTTTAAGAAATTATTTGATTCTTGCCATGGCAAACTCTTAGGCTTCAAAAAAAGAGAAAGTTTTCCCCTAAAACAGTTGTCTTGTCCACTGAAAACTTTCATAAAGGTGGTTTGTACTTAGGTAATTCTGATATCTATTTACAAACTTTTCTTAGCAGTAGAGACCATCCTCTTAAGTAAAATACTATTATACACCTGATTAAAGTGGAGGTGGGGATTCAGAGACCCATCAGCTGAGCCTTTATTTTGCTGTTTGAGATGATTGCTGAGGCAATTCTAAGGACTTTAAGGATCTGAAAAGCAAAGCTTAGAAACCATTCTTCAAGGTTTTATTTTCATTCTTTTAGTTATAGATGTTATGAGTTAACAGGCATGAAGCAGATACATTTTCATGCTAATCAACATCACTTAGGGGAGGTAACATCTGCATTTTTCACTCTAGATCCTGTCACTCTGCCCTTTATCACTGTATCTCTCTCTAACCACACCTATTGGCTACCTACTTTTATTACTCTTGATGGACATTCCAAAATGCTCTTATTTCTAGTCTGAAAGTCATCTAGATGACACATCTATGTCACATCACGTGGTACATCTTAAATCCAATAAGTATTTGCCCTTCAAGTTCTTAGGTCCATCAACTTCCCCCTAATTCTTCCTAGTAATCAATTCAGGTGCCATCCAGGAGAGTGGTCTTCTGAAATCTATAATAATAATTTTACAATACCAAAATATCTAAAGCAGACAATGAAGAAAAATCGCTACAATTTCCTATTAGGGAAACAGTGAGCTTTTCCATTAAAGCTTTATTATTATAGGCTAGCATTTCTGAAAATGTCTGATTCTGGGTTTAAAAAAAAAAAGTTGTGTTTTAACATTCTGGAAAGCAATGAAGTCATGACAAGGATTATGACGCTTTTTGTTCAATTTGGTGGCTTTGGACATGCAGGCCACACCTTCATGTGTTTTGTCTGCTGTGTATGTTCCTGTATAAAAAGACTGTTTATAGATCCAGAGTTTGTTTTTTATAGGAGCTGCCAAAATGTGTAAAACACCGTGCAGGTGTCAAATATTGCTATTCCTTATGCAAACACTCCTTTCATGGAATAGAGCAGCAAAAGAAAAATATTCTAACATCAAATACAGCTTGTCACTGATGGACTTTGCTATGTTAATTAGAGATCTTATATGTCTGAGCTTGATTCTCTTGGAAAGTACAAAGCTTATGTATTAGATTTATACTGATTTAGTGATCTTGTGCCTCTGAGCTTGAGTAACTTGGAGAATTCATAGGTACATAGGTTTAAGTATTAGATTTATTCAGAGATTAACTTTAATTACAAAGAATTTTCTTGAGTGGGTTTTGCATTTGCATTTTTATATCTATCATCAGCTGTCATCACTCTCCAGAAAAACAAAACAGGACAGTAATTAAACTAATTTGGCCATTCTGCCAGAGCTGAGTCTTTTGTGTTTTGGGAGGGAGAGGTGAGAAATAGAGGATGGAAGAGAAAAAGCAATTTTCTTCAAGGAAGAATTAAATTCAAACACAGTCAGACAAATTAAATGCTTAATTACTTGTTGCACTTTTGAACTCTTCTATAATATGAGTCTATCGTTATTCCAACCCGAATGCATGTGCCCCATTACCACAAGGTCGGACAGACTGAACCTTTTGAATAGATTTTGCTGTGTGTGAATCTATGTCTACTTCACAAGAGTGGTTAAAGATATTTAAGGAGAAGTGTGTCTGGGAAAGGGAGAGGAGTTATGCGAATAATATAAATAAAAGGTATAAAGTATATTTAATGTAATAGAAATCTATTGCAGTTATAAGGTTATGTTTTCTAAAGAATCTGAAAGTGTCAGCTTCCTGTCTAACCAGATAAAATAATATCAAAGAGAAATAAGAGTTGGAATCCTGAATAGAAATATGGTGCTCTTAGGAACACCTCTGTGGTCAATGATACACAATAAGATGATTTATTGTCAGCTTTGTTTCTCCCAGCAGAAAAGCTTTTGGTGACTGGTAGAGGATTATTTAAAGTGCACTTTGCATATCACAAGATACTAAAGAGGCATCTTTTCAAATGCATATTGTCTATAGCATGCATGCAGAAACAGTGTCCAGTGGGTTCAGTACAGCATTTAAATATGTGCTCCAGGAAGTGCTTAGATACCACTAACCCCTGGCTCTGGTGTCAGAAAAGCCAACCAATGCACTAATTGCCGAGGCAATCTCAATAGTGTAGAGTGTTCACGAGGAAGAATCAGCTGCACAGAACGTGCTCATAATCTCTCAGGCGGACACCCAGGGACTCTTCAGCAACTCCAAATACATGGCAACAGGTAGTTATGATTATATATTGGGCTGCTACAATATTCACATAACAAATTTCAATTGGAACTCACCGAAAAATTATGAGGCCCTTACTGCTTATAAAACTCTGGGTGGGTGGCTGGGAATGCAACATTAAATATATGAGTTCATTTCCAAAAGATACTCTACTTTGATTAAGGGGTCAATGGAAAAGATTTTTAAGAAGTCTGTGATTTTCATAAAATGAGAATTAGAGTAAAAAAATGAGATAATTGGGAAAAAAGGGACCTCCAGTGTTTTAATTGCACTATTGCACAGGAAAATCCTTTTAAAGAAAGGCTTCCTTCTCCATGCCTATGTCTAAAGTTGTCTTTTTTGGGTCTGTTCCTGTTTGTTGTCCTGTCTGCACAATCTTGCTGCAGGTCTCTCTGCTAAGTCTTGATTCTTTGCATGTCGTGCCCACTCCCCACCCTCTCTTAGGAACCGATGCTTTGGAGAGCTCTGTGATTTTGAATGCTCCATAGCCAACCACCATTTTCTGCCCAATCTTATACCTAGGCCTAGATTCTTAATGAAGATAAGACCAGAAATCTCAGCCTCCCTACTCACATGGTAAGTATTTGGACAACTGGTTTCACCTCACAGACTAGCAGTGTTCAATAACTGGTTATTGAATAAAGAGATGAATACAATAGCATCGAAATCCTGTGGTATTCCTACTCCAGATTTAACCAACTTTCTAAGTTTTCCTGAATTTCTACATGGTTTATTTTATATTTTGCTTTTTGTTTCTGTTTATGAATTCACATACTGTAAAATGACTTCTCACCTCATGGAAAAAGATGATTATCCATTTAAGGATGGAAGAAGATTTTGATGGTATGGAAACTGTACCTAAGCCTAGAGTGCCTGATGGTCCTGAAGCACGATTCTTGACTATTGAGACCATTTTCCTTCAGATTTTAAAATGAAATGCTGCTGCCCTGACCCTCTGGCTATATCAGATTCTAGGTTTCTTTGTGTTGCTCATATTTGATTTTCTGTGGATACCTAACCATAAGCAAGCATTATCATGTGATTTACCACATTGGACCACAGTTTGCTTCATGTTTGAATGTGGTGTGGAGGGCAGAGGTAGTTGTCTATGGTGCTTATAACTAGGCATTGTCTGCTGTATAAAGAACACTGTACCCATACAAGTTATGAGATCTGATTTTTGTTTACTTGTTATGTAACTCAACCCCCTTTTTTATGGCTTTGTATGGTTTTTAAATTTATCTAAAGTTCTAGTACATGACAACGATTCACAGCGGTTTTCCTGGCCGTCTCACTTAGGAAAACCATTTAGTTTCTTCAGTATATCAGCCAGTACAGAAAGTTGCCTTTTCTTCTCAGAAACTGAGTGGTAACAATTCATTCCCTATACGTATAAAACTGGACTTTACTCAATTTACCCCGTATTGCACATATGTGGGAAATTTTTCATTTTTAGGTTAATTCAAGGTACTTTGGGTAAGATCACACTTTCTTAAATTCATGAGGCTGAAAGTCAACTGATTTCTATGCTTATCTTTTAAAAAATTTACTTGAAGCCAACCTTGTGATTTCCCTTGAAAATGTTCAGTCTATCTCTTAATGCACCAGTAGGTATATCACAGGGACTTGTTGCTTTGACAGAATTTTATGGTGAATAACATTGGCCACGTACTGTTGAAATGAATATTTTCCCCATTGGTACATTATGTAATAACCTGCAACCTCAGAGTGAACATCTGTACTGTGAAAACACCACGAGTAGAATTTTAAGGTCAAGTTATGTTAAATCTGTGTTCTCCAAAGTAAAAGTCTCTTTTGTAATAAATGACATACAAATGTCAACTTTATTATGTACCTAACAGCTACACATCTATTATTATTTTGACCCTATAATAAAATTTCCTTATGACAATGCCATTATTTTAAGTGTACTATAATTTATCCAGTATGCTGAGGTTCAAAGAGCAGGCTGCCTCTTTTGTCCTCTCTTTTTCAGCATTTTGTGGACAACTATTTCCTTCATTCTGCTGGCTTTGGGTTTCATTTGATCTCCTTTTTCTAGTTCCTTAAGGTGTAAAGTTAGATTATTGATTTGAGATCTCTTTTATTGTTTTAATGTAGGCATTTACAGCTATCAATTTCCCTCTGATCACTGCTTTTGCTGCATCACGTAAATTTTGGTATGTTGTGTTTTTGTTTTCATTCATCTCAAAGTTTCATTCATTTTCTAATTTCCCCTGTGATTTCTTCTTTGACCCATTGGTTGTTTAAGTGTGTTGTTTAATTTCCACATATTTGTGAATTTTCCAGAAAACCTTCTGTTATTGGTTTCTAGTTTCATTCTATTGTGGTCATAGAAGATACTTTGTATGGTTAAATCTTTATAAATTTATTGGGACATGTTTTGTAGCCTAACATATGGTCTATCATGAAGAATGTCCCATATGCACTTGAGAAAAATGTGTATCATGCTGTTATTGGGTGGAGTGCTCTATAGATGTCTTTTAGGTTGGAATATTCATTTTTGAAAAAGGTACAAAAGCAATTCAGTGGAGAAGGGGAAAATAATTTCAACTAATAGTGCTAGATCAATTGGACATCTACATGCAAAAAAAAAAGAAAAAAAGGAAAAGAAAGAAACTTCCATCCATACCTGGTACGACATACAAAAATTAACTCCAAGTGAAACACACACATTGTAAAGCTTAAAATTATAAACCTCCAGGGAAAAAAAAAGAGAAAATTTTTATGAGCTATGTTTAGGCAAAGATTTCGTAGAAATGACACCAAAACCATGATTCATAAAAGAACAAATTGATAAATCAGACTTCATAAAAATTAAAGACATCTACTCTTCACAAAACAAGCCTCATCACTGGAGAAAATGTTTTCAAATCATATACCATATTTTGCCATATATAAGGTGCACTTTTTTGTCCAAATTTGTGAGGGAAAAATAAGGATGTGCATTATACAAAGGGTGCCAAAAAATGTATGCACATATTAAGAAAGGAAAACTGTATTACAATCGTAATACTCAATATATACTGATAAAAAAAGATGAATTCAAGTCATATTCGACTTCTGCAATTACAAGAGGTGCTCAAAGTGGTTACCATCACCGTCCAGACACTTCTGATTATGGCGAACCACTGCTTTAGCAATGTTAACCAAAGTGTCCACTTGTATACATTTTTTTGGTACCACCAGTAGAGGGGTAGTACTAATTCCATATCTACATAAATGTTTTTAATACTTTTATTTATGCTTATGAGCTAAAAGTGTAACTCCAGACACCAATAATGACATCTGTATCCAAAATAATACCCTGGAATATGATAATTGGTTTTGTTGAACTTAACGATGAACGATAAACATACAACAACAAAGAGTTCTTGGCCTTCTATGATGCATAAATATTGTAAATTTGTTACCAGTACATAAAATTTCTTGTACCTTGTATCTGTTCATGTGTTTTGTAATTATTTGTTGCATAAAGTTTCTTGTACCATAATATGTTAAAAAACAAATGCTAAAATTCCTTTATAATACTAAGAAGAAGTACATAAATGTAAACAAATAAAAATTTGAATTAAAAAATTAAAATGAAAGATATTTTCCCTGAAAATTTGGGCCAAAAACGTGGGTGTACATTATACATGGCAAAATACAATATCTGATAAAAGTGTCATATCCAGACTATCTAAGGAACTCTAAAAATGTAATAATAAGGAAACTTGAAAACCTGATTAAAAACAAGCAAAAGATTTGAATAGACACTTCATCAAAGAAGATGTGCAGGTAGCAAATAAACACATGAAAAGATACGCAATATTTGTAGTCATAGGGAATGTATATTTAACCACAATTAATAACACTACATACCTATTAAAATTGAGAAATCTGACCACACCAACTATTGGCAAGGATTTGGAGGTATTAGAACTCTCCTACACTATGGATGCAAATGTAAAATGGTACAATCAATTTGGGGAACTATTTGAAAATCTTTTAAAAAGTTACACATGACCAATCATAAGATCCAGCCATTCCACTTCTAGGTATTTATCCAAGACAATGAAAGCGTATGTCCTTACAAAGACCTAGGGATGAATACCCATTGCAGCCTTATTTGTAATAGGTAAAACGTGTAAACAACCAACATGTTTATCAAAGGTAAATAGATAAACAAATTGTGGTATGTCTGTATAACAGAATGCTACTCAGCAATCAAGGGAATAAATCACTGATACATACAACATTGACAAAATAATTATGCTGAATGAAAGAAGCCAGACAAAATGATTCCATTCATGTAAAAGTCTAGAAAATATTAATGTATGCTGACAGAAAGAAGATCAATGGTTCAGTGGTTTCCTGGGTTTGGTTGCGGGACAGAGAGATAGAGAGAGAAAGAGAAAGAGAGAGAGATGACCAAAGGGCCCAAGAAAGCTTTTGGGAGTGACGAATATGTTTATCACCTTTATTGTGATGATGGATATATACATAACTCCATGTAAAAAACCATTTACTGTATGTTAATAAGACCTCAATAAAGCTGTTTAAAAATAAAACGAATGGGATTATGTCACTTTCCTGGTTAAAATGCCTCAGAGCCTCCACAGCCTCGGACAGAAGCCAGCTCCCTGGTTTACACTCTTTCTGATGTTACGGTCTTCTGTAATTCCTCCACACATATCTTGTGTTACTACCATGTAGAACAACTTGGAGTTCCCCCAAGAAACCACAATTTGTGAAACCCCTCATTGGGCAAACACTGCTTTTTTTTGGTTTAAAGCTTCTACCTCTGTTACATGTCAGACAGACACCTACTTGGAGACTCAGTTTAAACAACTTTTGCCAAGTTTTCTCCACAATTCACCAAGGAATTAGGCCCTGTCTCTTCTGTAATCCCATAGCACCCTGTTTAAGCTGCTATGATTACACTCTTGATGGGTTGGAATTATTTGTTTATTTTTAATCACTTTTCCATTAGATTGTGAGCTTTTGAGGGCAGCAATTCTGTTTTATTTGACTTTCTTCCCAGCAGGTAGCAGAGTTCAATAAATTTTTGTTAAATAAATGTACTATCTCAAGACCAATAAGGTAAAAACACAAACTGTTTATATAAAATCATGATACACAAGAGCCAACTATTGCTACTGCTCTAAATATGTTGTGAAGGTAAAAATTATCCCAGGAACTATCCAAGCATCTCTGAGAGAAAGGAGAAACAGGTTTACATCATACTTTCCATCAATAAATTATTCCACAAACTCTATCATCTAGATTTATATCTCTCTCTGAGCCCAGTAAGATCATGATGTTCATACATCTCAAGTATCCTAGTCTCACATTATTGAAGTTAAAACAAAGTTATTCAATTATAATATTGCCAGTGTTTGTAAGTAGGAAAAAAAATCGGTAAAACTGCTAATAAGGGAATAAAACTGACTTAAAACCACCTTTCTACTCTAGAAGTAATAGCATAATTAAATTTTAATTCATTTTGTCATATTTTCTTTAGGTAATCTTAAAACAACACAATGCTTTAAAAAATATTTCCTGCTTCCTGGTTTTTCCACTTTGATTTTGTATAATGGTTGCTCTTTCTTAATTAAAAACGCTGCTGAAGGATAAAGGGGTAGTAATACAATCAGGCTAAACTTTTCAAATGTCCTTCTTTATTGCTTTCTACCTTAATGAAAACATTGTCACACTACGCCATGGTGATATAAAGAGCAACATAGCATAACAGTTAGCATTATAGTGTAAATCAAAGAAAATATTTTTTTTGCTCTCTGAAGAGTCTGAAAAAATCTATAATTTTTAAAGTTGGTTTTGGCACAGAAATATCATTCTTATAATAATATTTGCTGTTAATTGTATTATAATTATTTTCACCTATTGAATCATGTGAGCAATGTACCTTCTCTTCAATTGAGCTTGAAAGGCCAAATGACTGGTGACTGGGAAAATTCAGAAGGGACAAAGTTACAAAACCAGCTTCAGAAGAGAGACTCCTAATCCAATTGATTATGCCTCAGAGAGTCTGTGAGTTCCCTTTCCATAGCTGAGCAATCCTTTTCCATAGCTCCGCTTTAAATAGCTATGAAATCCAGACCAGTGGAACTATTCCAATCTGCGGACAGTGTGATTAATTCAGAGAGCTTGGCATGGTAACAAAGTCAAGTGTTTCTCACTGTGAGAAATCCTCAACTTATTTCATGGATAAGGTTGAACAAATCTGGAAGTATAATACATGCTTCCATGGAAATAGCATTAGGGAGTAACGCAAGGGAGGGGCTGGAAAAAACATCATCTTTGCTGGTGGTTTCTCAGAGAGTTTCACAGAGACCTTTGAGGAGGTCTTGAGGTACTGTACCAGCCTGTGAGGGATAAACCCTCCAAGTTCATTACGTTGAGGAGAAGTGACTCTTACGACTCAAGCATCAATGATGACCCAGTTATTCATTATACAATGAGCATCTGTTATATGCAGAGTGCTGCTAGAGATTCAGAGTGGAGAGAGACAGACAAATTTCTGGTCTGAGAGAATGTTTCCCAAAGTTTGATTCTAGGATCATCTATAGCACAGCTGCCTTCGGTGTATGTCAATAACTTGGAAACCATCCAGGTTATCAAATAAGAATTTTGGATGGTTTGGACTGGGAATGTGTAGGGTGACCTTCTTCCCTGAAATATTTATGCATCTCAAAGGGTGAGAACCACTGCTCTTGAACTTTCATTCAATGAAGAAATAAAACAAACTAAGAAGCTACTATGATATACAGCATAATTTGATTTCTGTAACAGGAGAGTTAAGAACTACTATTTAGATTTTTTTAAGGGGGAACTATTTCTGGCAATAAGAATCTGAAAAAATCTAGGAAAGAAGACATGTTGCAATAGACTTTCTGGGAGAATATGACTCATTTCTATGGTTGGCATTTGGAGGAGTCATGCTCTATGTGAAGGTAAAACATGAGTAAAACCAGTGTATGCTCATGAAACACTAAATTTTGATTAGTAATAGTTCTCAACCTTGACATTATAACACTTGGAGAGCTTTCAAAAATGCTGGTGCACAGGCTCAATCCTCAGAATGCTCACTTTGTCTGTTTCTTACAGGGTTTGACATTAGTTTTTTTTTTTTTTTTTTTTAATTAAATTGTATTATTATTACTATCTGAAGTATTTTATTTTTTCAAAAGGAAAATCAAGAAGATGAGCTGTTTGGCAAGAGGAAACATGGGTTTGGTGAGTGAAGAAATGAGTTGCCACTTGACAGGCTGTTAGAATATGCAGGTGGCTAGTCCTGAATGATTAAAAAAAAAAAGCAAGTTGGGGTTCTGGAAAGAAGATGGAGCAGATGTTGATTTGGAAGGGTATTTTTAAAACTTTGAGTATGGACAAGGAAAGAGATGCAGTTAGGATTTAAGAAAGCAGGAGGAGCAACAGACATTGAAATGTTTAAAGTTACAGCAAAAAAACCAAAGCATAACCAAGGGAAGAAAGAGCATCAGCAGAATTCAGGCAATCATTATTATGATCAGCTATAATAGTAACTCTCACTATTAGCTTCACGTTAAGAGTCACCTGGTGTGTGATCATGTTTGAGGACCACTGACTACAGAGAAGTTGAGTAGGATGGAGATAAAGGAAAGTTCTCAGAATTTGGTAATTAGGAGATCACTGGTGATTTTTAAGAGAACAGTTTCAATCTGACATTTGGGGTAGAAATCCAAATAGTAAAGGAGGTAAAGAATGAAAGGTAGTAAAGAAGAAGCATTGATTAAGCCACACTGTTTTAGAAAAACATTTTGAAACAAAACCAAGACTTTTTTTTATACTTCCCCGAAACTACTTTTAGAGAAAATAGCTATATTCAGAAGACAGCATTAAAAAAAATCAAACAAGTCCATGATCCACTTAGTTTCTGTGACCCTAGGGCATGGATACAGCAAGAACTTTGGGACAGTATGTCAAATTTGGGGAATGCCTTTGGGTGAAAATGGTTTCAAAATGTCCTCCATGGTGATTTCTCACTTTCTTCCTTCTGTATAAAGTCTTTTCTCCTTTCCATTTACCTGCTTTATTGCCTTGTTTCTCTCTTACACTGTAAAGCAAAATGATCTAGTAAGCTAGAAGATCTAAGACTGGCGACCAATTTAATTAGAAATATTTTCTACCACGAATTTCGTCCTTGATTGGATCAAACCTTTTCTATTTCAAAGAATTTTTTATTTTGATGGGAAAAAGAGAATGATGTTAAAATTTATCTTTATTTTCTGCAAATATCTGCATAAAATATACATGTGAGGGTTAGTGCCCAAGCATATTTTGATGTACTAGGGTTACATCTACATTTTTTTCTTTTTTTGTTTTGTCCTTTTATGCTTAAATTTAAAACCCAAAAAAGTCAGAAAATAATGATTCTTTAAGTGAAAGTATCATTGCTGTTACATATGTAAGCTTCATGACTATTGATGCTCCTTTTATTTAATGAACATACGGTAGATTCTGAATTTACTTCAAACTGCTGCTTCTCTTCTGGTTTTCCCAGATAATTTTGTTCTTTTCTTTTCTTTCCTTTTCATGCTTTTTCTTTCCTCCTCCCTTTTTCTCCTCCTCTTTCTCCTTCTCCTCCTCCTCCTCCTCTTTCTTCTTCTCCTCTCCTTCTCCTTCTCCCTAACTTTCTGCCACCTTTCACCGAAACACCACACTTGTATTTTTCTCAGTCTCAATTACAGCTTCTGTTTTGACATTCAATGATGAGTATTTGAAGTAAAGGGATTAAGGAAACATGTAAAAACACAACTATCTTTTTTTATTTGAGGAATCTCCATACCTTTTTCCATAGTGGTTGTACCACTTTACATTTCCACCAACCATGTAAAAGGTTCCAACTGCTCCACATCCTATTCAACACTTATTATTATTATAGCCACCCTGACAGGTCTGAAGTCATATTTAATTGTGCTTTTGTTTTGCATTTCAATGATGATTGGTGATTTTGAGCCTTTTTTGTATAACTATTGGCCATCTGTATGTCTTCTTTGGAGAAATGTCTGTTCAAGTAACATGCTCATTTTTTAATCACGTTAATTGTCAAACAAGTGAAAATAGAACTACCATATATAATCCAGCAATGACACTTCTGGATATGCATCCAAAAGAATTGAAATTATGATCACAAAAATCTGTCTTCACTCCTATATTCACTGTAGCACTATTCACAATAGCCAAGATATGGAAATAACCTAAGCACCCATTGATGTGTGAATGGCTGAAGAAAATATGGTGTATATTTACAATGGAATATTATTCAGCCTTACAAAAGAAGCAAGTCTTGCCAAGTGACAACGTGGATAAACCTGGAGAACATTATGCTAAGTGAAGTAAGCCAGCGACAGAAGGACAAACACTGCATGATCCCATTGGATGAGGTATCCAAAATAGTCAAGCTCATAGGAACAGAGAGTAATATGGTTGCCAGGGGCTGGAGGGAGGGGAGCATAGGGAGTTGTTCAACAGGAATAATGTTTCAGTTATACAAGATGAATGACTTCTAGAGATGTACTGCAAAACATTGTGCCTATACTTAGTAATACTGTATTGTGCACTTACAAATTTGTGAAGAGGGTAGAACTCATGTTAACTGTTCTTGCCACAATAACAAAAACAACAAGAAAAATAACATCAACAGAAAGTAGTGAGAAAATTACCACCATAATCTTATCCAAAACTATATTTTAACTTACAGTTTTATGCTAATTTCATTAAAAGTTTGCTGTAGAAATAGAAAATATCTCTTTCCAGACAATATTTTTAGTCTTTATGGCAACACAGTAGAGCCAAGAATGGGATTATAATCCAATTTGATTCTGTCTCTTTATCACTACCTCTCTTCCCCACAATGTAAGTGAGAAAGCACTTATCCTTGGAAGTATGGGGAGCCAGACAAAGTAGGAAGTAGGCATTTGAGAGATGAAACAAATAGATAAAATCAGCACACTTCCTCTAGAATTGCTTCAGTCGCATGAGCATATAAATGCCCTTCATATTTTAGACCAGTCTGAGTTGAAATTTATGTATTTGCAATAAAACATTCTTCTAGAATTGAAGAAAATCAGTGGAATAAGAATCCAGAGACCAAGTGCAGTGTCTGTCACATAGTACACACTCAGGAAATATTAGCTGTATGAATAGGTTTTCAGATTTTCCTTTACTTCTCTATGTAAACTTGGGCAAATCATACCATTTTAATGTTTCTGATTATAAAATAAAATGTTAGTGAACATTTTCTAAGATCACTTCCACTAAACATAATGATATATTTTCTATGAAGATAACAATAAATATTAGCTATTATTAGTAGTATTGGTATTAACATCAATTTCATATTGGAAAGACTATTTCTTTGCATGTTTCTATTTTCCCATTCTTTTTTTCTCATTGTTTCCATGAGCATCAGCATTTTACAGAAAATTATCCATAATAAAAGTAATAAGCGTTATATTTTTGGGGAACTATCTTCACTATATGTTTTTAACACACCACTTTTTATACTGTTAAAAACACAAGATGTTTATTATAAAATGATTTAACAAGACAATTAATATTAAATCACAATAGACATCTTACTGCTTTACTGTGTTCTGAAAACTATAGATAATTTTCTCCATTTCAAATATATTGCAACATGTAACTAATGCGAGTTGTAGAAACATCTACTGCTTATCAGTAGCATTTGCCTTCTAGACTTATTGAAACAGTTTGAATATTTTTTATTATTCTGTACTTTATTTATTTATTTTTTTTGCTTATATAAGATAAAGTTAATTACACTAAAATACTAGAATTACATGTAACTGTTGTGTTGTTATACAACCAAGGTTAAACCTAAAAATTCTACTTCAAAGCTTTTGCATGGAAGTTTAATAATTACGTCTTATTCATGACTTAGGGAAACGAGTTAACAGTTTATGTAGAGAGAGATAATGATGACTTGAATGAGAAGAGTTGAGAAACAGTTTATAGAACTGCAGCCATATTGGAATTTCTACAAACGTCAAACAAATTTGTGTTGGATAATGTTGAGAATGTGTGATGATTTGACAGTTTATAGTAGTTGCTATCAGGTTGAAGTTGGAAAATGGTTAAATTCCCTAATATGGTGGAAGAGGTCATTATTTAAATGAGATAGTAAACCTCACTTCCTAACCTCTTATTGCCTTAAAGATTCCAGGACCTTCTCTATAAGAAGGTGACATCAAATCTTAATATCTGCTCCAATCTTATTTGAACTCTGTCATCATTGTTTTCTTTTAAATGATGACTTTGGTTCACTTCATAAATACTGTAATTTGTGGCATTCAAACAAAGACTGACTCAACCTTCAACAAACTCTGAGCTTTTTCCTTTTGTTTTACAAGAAGGATTCTAAAATAATATTATATTTAGAGAAAAACACTAATAATATTTGTCAGGGAATTAAAGAACTGCAATAAAGAGGCAACTACTATCCCTCTGTGATAAAATTCAGTCAGATGGAAGTTGATTACACATGTAGTATAAAATGGATGTTTAAAAATAATCACTTATCTCCAGATACTTAAAATTTTAGTGTAAAATATTCCCTTGCATCTATCAAAATATCATGAGCAGAGAGATTCAGCAACTATAATGAATGTAGAATATGGTTTTTTAAAGACACAATTCTTTACTTCTTAGCCAAAATAGATCATTAGAAAGAAGCCATGGTTAAATCAAGACCATGGTCATATGGTGTGTTCTTTTCATTGCTTATTCATGAAGAACCTGTTTTCAATTGCTCTAAGTAACAATTTTTTTGGTTATAACATAATGATGTGTTCCATTTGGTGATCTTCTTTTTGTTTTATAGTCTAATTCCTTAAAGGAAAGGCGAGAACATTTAGAAGGCATCGTAGGGTCTAGGTTTCTTAAGTCTTCATTCTTATTTAAAAACAAAAACAAACAAACGAACAAAAAACACTGCTTAACGTTCAAAGACTCTGATGCAACTAATGCAATACCTTTATAAACTATTACCCAACTGAGAAATAATATTAAAACTTTAACAATATTACAGGTTCTTAAGAGATTTGTAAGGAACACCATGACAGAATTGCAGCTGGAAAGGAGGAAAAATCACGTTTAATTTTTTTTGTTTTTTACTTCATTGGCTAATGTAGATTAAGAAGCATTTGCATAATTATTTTTAAAGATAGGCTTATATCAGAGCTCTGAAACAGATGAGAGATCAATTTTGGTGTAATATGTGCTTAAAGGATATCTCATCAGGGCTCCAACTCTAGTAGACGTCCTGTGCCATCTGAAGAACTAACTGAATATAGTTTGCAGGACAAAGGGGCGGAAAACTAACCTATGATGATAGAGTCAGAATAGTGGCTACTTTTTGCTGAGGGCAAAGACTGGGATGGAGCTTGCATAAAGCTTGTGGGTCCAGGCAATGCTGCATAATTTGAATCTGAAAAAGTTACCTGGGTGTGTTCACTTTGTAAAAATTAATGAAACAGTTCACTTAGGACTTGTGTGCTTTGATATATATTTCAATAACAAAGATATGGAGAGACACTCTAAAAGGCAAGTGACCTAAATTCCTTAGAAAATCATCATAAAAAACAAAACAAACAAAACAACCAAATGCAAAGTGCGAATCTTGACTGAATCTTGGATTAGAGGGAAAATAGCTATAAAAGTCTATTGGGGACAATTGGAGATATGTGAATATGGAATGGACAGTAGATTTATATTAAATCATAAAATTGTTAATTTTCTTAGGTATGATAAGGGTATTGTTGTTATATGGTTCTTAGGAAATTTTCACTGTTGTACTTGGAGATAAAGTGTCAGGATGTCTGCAATTTACTTTCAAACAGTTCACACAAAACTACATGAGTGTGTATGTTTGTGTATGTGTGAGAGTGTGAGTGTGTGAGTATGTGATAATGTGTAAATATATGTGTGAGTGAGTATGAGTGTGAGTGAACAAATAACAAATGAGAAGAATTTTAACAATTTCTAAATCCCAGTGTAGAGTATACTATAATTTTCTTTCAAAAACATATGTATTTTTAAAAATTTCCCAAATAAAAATGGGACTTAAAAAAAAAAGTAAGGAAGAAAAGGGGAAACAATGACCACTTGTCCCAAATTTTAAGTCTTAAGATTCCTACTGAACTGTTCTGAGGACCAAGATGAAACTATGAGTGCTGTAGAAGAATGTGGAAATAATAGGCCATACACACGGGATGAGTTACATTCTTATAAACAAAGCTCCTGAACATTCACTGTCCTAAATTTTATTTTTATATGGCACACATTTAGAAAATTTAGGAGTGCCTTGGAAAGTTGTAACAGCTGGTCTGCGAGTGTTCAGCCCCAGGGCTGGGGGTGGTTGAATGTCTGAGGAATTCCGCAGCCTCTGAGAGAAGCATGTTTCAGAAAAAGGCCCCAAACTGCCTAGGAGCCCACAGTGTGAGAAACAAGCCACTGGACGGGCCCTGACAGATGTTATGAAAGGGTGGTGTTAAGTGCCTTTTTCAGGATATTAAACCAGCATCCTAACTGGCAAAAAAATGAATTGTCACTGACATTATGTCGGCCCATTGGAGACCGTCTCTGCTACTTTCCGTGATCTGGGAACCATTATACACGGGAGATCGATATGCTCCCGGGCAGGAATTTAAATAATGATTTCTAATAAAACCTGTTTTCAACTGTTTGAGCCAGAGGATGGAAACAAGTCACAAAACATAATGTGTTTAAACTTGTTCTCCCTCTCTTTCTCTCTTTTTTAAAGACCTGAATAATGGAAGAGAGATTTGGTGATAAGGAACAAAAAAGGCCTTTCGGTCCTGGCCAATCTGCTTAGCTAATGGCTGTAAACTGACACCCCTAATGAAATAAAAATGTCTCAGTTCAAGTGCATAGCTGCACAATTGTTAACAACCCTGAACTCTGGCTGCCATCCTGGTGATGGGTACTAAGTAATGCACTGACAATTTCCCATGACTTCCTTCCTCTCAGCCCCGGCCCATTGAAAAGCAAATAAAGAATCCTGCACAAAATTAAAGGATGGTAACATCAGGGATTTAGGCCAGGGGAATAGTGGGGTTTATCATTTTTATCTCTCTTCTCTACTTGTGAAAATAGGCTGCTTACTTTTCATGTGGAGTCCTAAGGCCTCTGATGGGTAATTGTTCGGCTGTGAGCTTGTGAAAAAGGTGCAGGTGAGATAGAGACATAGAGGAGGTAGCCTTGAAGCTGTCACAGACCCCCATTCACCCCTGGCCTTATGTTGCCAAACCCCTCTGAGCTCTGTGGTGCAGACGGCAGGCCGAGGAAAAGCCCTGTCCAAATGTGCTAAGACTGGATGGCTGTGGTTAAAATGGTTTCCCCCGGCTTCCCTCACTGTTTGCAGTTGTCTGATTTCAATCAGTGGCAGTTCCCTCCACATGTCCAGCCATCAATCTTCTGCTGCCCCTGGATGAGTGTGTCACAGCACGGGGCATGTTCCAGTTAAAAAATAGCCTTTGCCGCAGCTTTCCCTCCACAGCCACTGATAAGTATGCCTTTGATATTTTTATTAAAAAAGAAAGAAAACACATTGGGAAATATGTTTCATTTCTTATGGCACAGACCAAAGTCCCTGAGGTTGGGGAGGATTGAGGTCTGCTGAGAGGGAAAGGAGGGAGGGGTGCTGAGTTCTACCTTTGAAATTCCAGAGGCTGGCCAGGTGGAAAGGCCCACTCCTACACAACTGACTCTCTACCCTATCTATAAGGGTGCTCCCATTACAAAGACGTGCCTCAGCATTTTTTGCAAGCAGCAAACCGACATCACAATTCTCCTCCGACAAGGAACACACCATTGAGGGAGAAACATGGTTTTGAAAGATAGAATTTGAAAACAAATTATGGTCCTCTCTGCCATTAGTTGTTTGTCTTACCCACTGGTGGTTTTGGTAGCACCTTTGATAGACTAGCTGTACCTCCTGTTTCACAGCACACTCAGCGTCAGGAAGGCAAGCATAGTGTGGGAGGTGGGGAAGTGTCACTTCTCAGCAGAGCTCTCCTGGCGGGGCTCCTAGAGATGCCTGCCCAGTTAGTCAGCTCCAGGAGACAACACAGTAAACATTCCGTATCCAGGTTCCCGGTGCTTATTTTAAAGCAGGCTGTTCCGATCTACTTATTATCAGGGGTCCACTTACCTTCTTAGCAGAATCATTAGAGAGCCCTCTGGAGGTGCAGTGACATAGCCACCTGGCCTCTCCACCTCTCCAGCCCTTTGTTCATCTGTAGGGTTGAGCGGCTGGCTTGGGTAAGGTTTACTTCAATTAATTTTTTGAAATGAAGTCAGTTGTCCATTGTTGGGAGGGACTTCCAAGGTATTCAGCCTCATACCTGGCAACAGAAGAATGGAATTTAAGGTAAAAGAGGACCTCTGCGTATCCCACCTTCTCACGCCTAATATTTTTGGGGGAGTTACAAAATCATGGGTTTTCTAGTAAGGGCTCACGAGTCTAAGAATATGTAGGAACATTGGAGGAGGGAAAGGAGGGTTTCTAAATGGACTGCTGTGGTAATTTGAGCTGAACAAAGCTGTGGGTCAGGAAGAAATTCTATTTTGGAAAATCTTAAAATTAGAAATAACAACAAAGAACCCAGAATTTGAGGAAACTTCCAGGCCTTGTTCTAGGCATCTAGTATTGAATATGCTCAGAATAAGGGTTCAAGGACGTGATAAGCCTTTTGCCCCGTGCAAGACTACAGACAAAATTTACAGAAGGCGGTATCCCCATTTTAGAGAACTGATTCATGTTAGAAAGGGGGAAGGGGAGTCATAACAGTTCCAAAAGGACATGAAGGAAGCAATTTCTTCATTAGATACAGTTTTAAACCACTTAAACAATTTGTCCATCTGGTTAAGCCTTTCAGCATGGACTGACTGAATTCAGTGCCTTCTCCCACTTGCTGACTTGACATAGTTCATAAAGTTTTACTAGTTCTGAAATTTTAAATTATTGAATGAACACAAAGTCTGTTTTTGTTGGTACCTCTGATTATGACCTGTATGTTTAGGACATGAAGACTAGAACAGAAAAGAAAAATTATTCACCCCACAAATAATTTTGGAGAAGCTGCCATGTGTTAGGTACTGTGCTTGGAGGTAGGGATACAGCAGAGAGGAAGATAAAGTACTTCATGGAGTTTATATGCTAGAGGAAGAAACATACAAAAAAATAATTAAATGGAAAAATGAAAGATATAATATCAGATAACAATCCAGGTGATTAGGGGTAGGCTTTCTGAAAAGACTTTTTGGAATAAAGAACTGAATGATCAGAAGAAGTGAGCTAGAGAAGCATCTGGGAGAAGAATGTCCCATGCAAAGAAACCAGACTGCATGTCTGAAAAAGAAAGCAAACCTGTGGTAGGGTAGCCATCCATCCTGTTTCCCCAGAATGGAGGGGGTTCTCGGGACATGGAATTTCAGTGGTAACACAAGGAAAGTCCTGGACAAACTAGGAAAAGTAGCCCCCTTGTGTGTTTCTGAACACCCCAAATGAGAGGCTGTGATAGAAGATGAGTTTGGAGAGTAGATGGGACTGAGATCCTGTGGGCTACTGGGGGCCATGGTTTAGAGTTATTTTATTCTGCTTTTGATGAAAGGCTTTTGTAGGATATTTGTAGGCCTCGGGCTCCTATTCTACAAAAGGTTCCTATTGCATAATGTCAATGACACTTGAATGATTTAGTATTTAGTATTGAATGGATATCAGGCTACATTAGTAATGTTCTTACGGGAATTTTGGAAAGTGAAAAATATGGCAGATTTAGAGATAGAATAATCAGGCTTTGTAGTTGGCTAAAGTTGCTACACAGGCTTCAGTGATGGAATGGGAGAAGGCAGGAAGATGGCTTTGGAATGAAGACTTTAATATTGCAGACCTTAATTTCTCAGTGGAATCAAGAAAGGAAAGATTCGTTTTTTAGGGTAATAAAGTTTATTTGTGGGAAATTATGGGGTTTGACTCATTGTAGAAACTTTGTGAGAGTTTGATAATGAAGGGGGTTGCATTATTAAATTTTATAAGGTAGCAGGAAACATCATCACGTGATGTTGGCATTGCGTTACTTGGGCTATTCTGTAACCCAATGCTCATTGTACAACCCTTTCTCATGAACTCAGGTAAAATTAGAACAGAGCATAAATCCAGATAGAAAATAGAATGGAAGGTAACAATTGAAGATACTGTACAATGTTACCTTGGGGGAATATTCATGTCTGTATTGACCCCTATCAGAAGATTCTGGAGATAACATTAAATAGGCATTCATAAAAGGCTTTGGGAACTGAAATGATGGTTTCATTGGTTCCCTGTAGCTACATGGTAGCCAATGACTAGGGAAATAGCCTCACAATGATGCTTAAGGGACACCTCTGACCTTTGCTAAATTTGTCTCTCAAGGGAGACAGAACCACCTTTAGTTTAATGCTGATTGTTAGTTCACACTCCTATCACCTTATAAACAAATGCAGGAACTTTCCTCCTTATTGGTCTTCTTAATACCATTCTTGTCCTCATGGAATCTATTCTCAGCAGAATAGTCAGAGTGATCTTTAAAAAACAAATAAGTTCCTATTACACTCTGCTTAGAAGTCTGCCAATAGCTTCCCATTACAGTAAGAATAAAATCCAAGCTCTTTTGCATGGCCTACAATGCCCTACCTCATCTGGCCTCTGCCTTCCTCTCCAGGCTCATTTTATAGCCCTCTCCTCTTGCCTCAGTCCGCTCCACCCACAAAGGACTTCTTGCTCTTCCTGAAACACTCCAGTTTGTTTCTATATTAAGGCCTATACTGAGCAGTCCCACTTCCTGGAACACTCTTCTTCCCATCTTTGCTGGAGTTATTCTTTCATATGAAGTAGGTACCTACTTAAATGTCACTTACTTGTACTTAAATGTCTCCAATATCTAAAATAGCCACTGCCACCCTGTCATTTTCTATTACCTTAGTCTGTTTTATTTTCTTCATAGCTTTCAGTAGCCATCCATTTCATTTATTCAATCAGAACAATAAGAAATTCGGGACAGCTCTGAGACGCTCTGGCCACCTTTGTTCTTTTCACGTAGGAATGTTTATTCTCCTACAGGGCAGTTGAGCTCAACTTGTCCAAGAAGTTCACTCTCCCCTTTCCTCTGGTGTTGATGAATATGCTTTGGATTCATGTCTTCTTACATAGTGGTGGTAAGATCTGAGTCTTGGGATTGGTCTTTAGGGTTGAAGTGGACAAAGCTCATTATGGCCTACTTTGGTTTGAAGCAACCTGGGCCTGTCTATTCGAAGAAGGAAAGGACTCCCGTGCATTACCCTTCCTAACTCACTGATATTCTGCAGTAGATCATTAGGCTAGCTAATAATCAAAAGCACTAATCACTGCTTTTGCTAATCAGTGTCTTACACATAATCTCTCTCAGCGACCTCCCACAGAGGGGTTATTGGTCTGGCAGATGATTCAGACATTCCTAGGTTTTCTGTCCAACAAAATATATCTTCAGAATATTCCATTTATTATTCTCAACATTTAGGCTTGCCAGAAATGCCTGGAATACTATTAATGACATCAAAATAATTTTTTTTAAAGACTTTATTGGGGAAGGGGAAAAGGACTTTATTGGGGAACAGTGTGCACTTCCAGGACTTTTCTCCAAGTCAAGTTGTTATCCTTTCAATCTTAGTTGTGGAGAGTTCTGTTCGGCGTCAAGTTGTTCTTTCAGTCTTAGTTGTGGAGGGCACAGCTCAGCTCCAGGTCCAGTTGTCGTTGCTAGTTGCAGGGGGCACAGCCCACCATCCCTTGCGGGAGTCGAACCGGCAACCTTGTGGTTGAAAGGACGCATTCCAACCAACTGAGCCATCCGGGAGCTCAGCGGCAGCTCTGCTCAAGGTGCTGTGTTCAATTTTAGTTGCAGGGGGCACTGCCCACCATCCCTTGCGGGACTTGAGGCATTGAACTGGCAACCTTGTGGTTGAGAGCCCACTGGCCCATGTGGGAATCGAACTGGCAGCCTTCGGAGTTAGGAGCACGGAGTTCTAACTGCCTGAGCCACCAGGCCGGCCCCCAAAATAATTTTTTTTAACCAGAACAAAAGGAAAACTATATCTTAAAACACTTAAGACAATGATACCATTTTCATCTTGCTTGCAGCTAATCCTCCCAGTGTTGAAATGGCCAATGGCATGCTGATGGCTAAAACACAAATAAACATCTCCACCATGCAATGCAAAAAGTTTTACATATGTTTCTTTAAAGTTGGAAGTTTATATTAAATAAACTACAAACTAAGGTAAGTTTACCACCTGTTTAATTTCTGTGGTAAAACTCTCTTTCCCTGAATTATATTAATCTGGTTAGATTTGTGGTAGGCAAATTTAATAAGAAACACTTTGCATATTTCTGTAAGACGTTTTTCAGTTTTTGTGTTTATTTACCATGCAAACTATTTTTGTACAAGTTTCAAACCAAATAATTAAGTGGCTATGAATTTGAGCTATCTGGTAACTTAGTGCATGGCTTCATTCCTAAACATCTATTTCTCAGTTTGATTTGATGGACTTTGAATCTTTTATATTAGAAATTTTGAAATTCATTCTCAATTAAGAGTATAAAACATAGTATTTTAATTTTTTGTATCTTCTCTGTTCATGTCTGTTTCTTCCAAGCCTGCCTCTTTATTAATACATTCAGAATTATTAGAGAAAAAGAAGGGGGGAGAGAGAGATTTTTAGTCATTTCCCTTCCAGCTCCTTCTTAGTAACTCTTTCTTGCCCCCTGATAGCTTGTCTTGATTCTAGGGGTCAACCTTCCTTTTTCTCCCTCAAATAGTCCTTCATTTTATGTTCTCCTCAAAATCTTTTAATATGTAAGAGGATGAAACACCGCATTGGAGAAAGTAGAATGTGGTGATTAAAAGCCTGCCCTCTAAAGACAAACTACCTGGGTTTGAATTCCCAATCGACTACGTAGTAGTCGTGTGAAGTTGGGAACTTTGTTCCAGCTCTCAGTTCCTTCCTCTATAAAATGGGAAGAATACCAGTGCTCATCTTATACACACTGTTATTTAATGACGGTATTTTAATGCACTAACAGTGCCTGGCATTTAGTAAGCACCCAATAAGCATTTGCTCTTACTATAATCTCCCTTCTAAATCCTGAGTCATGTGTATCATTAGTCAAAAATACTACACAAGACAACCCTGGGCCACACTCGGGCTCCCATGTATGACCTATGCTCCTTGCACCAACGTGTTTCTTTGTTCAAATCAGGTTAAAATCAACCTGTGGACAGCTTGGAAGAAGAAAACTAATCATAGGAATATCTACAGTGTGTCTGGAGGAGGGGGAGGGTCATGCACACCCATTTATCGTGAAGATGAGAAAGGAAGAGTGAATTCAGAACTAACTTTGTGGCTGCAAGCCTTGGATTTCATTTAGAGCTGTCTCAGGCAGCTGCCTCCCCTCCCCCCGCTACCCCAAATGAGTTCCTCCTAAGACATAGCTCAAGCCCAGCAGCCAAGACCAATTAAGACATACACTCAGGACAATTATTCTCAATTGAGGAACTCTTGGGTGAGGTTAGCTGCCCAGAATTTAACATCACCACTGGGCCTCCGTCTTTTTCTTTTTAGGTAAAGTGTTATGTAAATTTGTAATTATTAATTTTTACTTATATTTGTGAAAAACAAGATTTTTTCATGAATAACAGTTAAACTTATCAGTTTCTATGAACATTTATTTCAGCATGTAGATTTCTAAGAAATATGGAATTTATATTTATTATATATGTGTACTATATTATTAAATATTTATTAAATTATACTCTTTTATCTAAGGATTTTTGTCTAATACAGTAAGAGAGTTTAGGCATATCGTCAGTACTACACAATTTTTACATTAAAGATATTGATCAAATTCTGTTTTATTTCATATATATTGTTTTTTTATTACAGTATGTAGAAGTCATGCAAAGCCAGTGTGCTTATCAGGGAGTCACTTTTTAATAAAAGAGCGATTCTTTACAGGTAGGATACCTGATGATAACAATAGAAGTAAGATAAACCTAAGACCTATCTGATTTTGAAGTACAACTTTGCTTGCATTGGCCGTAGAAAAGTCTGCTTAATGGCCAAAAGCCAGATGTGTAAATTGTAAATCTTGCTTTTCAGTAAGGAGCACTGTTTCTACACAGTCTCTTTTCATTCTCAGACTCTAAAAAGCCACACTGTCCATTGTCACAAAGTCATTGGAGGTGAAGTGACCATGAGTATCCAAAATTGCTCAAGCCTTTTATGGCACAGAGAGTTGCCGATATTTCCATCTGGCTCTAGCATCACAGGAAAATAACCACTGGTCTGGCATTATACCATCTACCAAAGGCAAGTTTACCTCCTAGGAATTCAAGGTTGTGCAATGTTCTTTCTGAAAGGAATGATGTCACCTTGCTATATTTTAGTTAACAGAAAACTATTGAGTGCATATTTTGAAAATCAGAGCTATATCTGAGGAAACACATCAAAGGAATTCAGAATAGTGGGAAGATTATCTGACATTTTTAAGAAAATCTCATAAATGCTTGCAGTCTTAACATAACATAACATAAAACATAAAAACATAACATAACATAAAACATAAAAACAAACATGAAAACAATATAACAAAAAATAAAAATTTTATTTTTTATTTTTATTTTTATTTTTTCAGTTTCTTTTAAACAGTGATAATTATTGTATAGAAATCTAAGTTTGAGTTTTAATGATGCAATAAGAGAATAAATTTTAAAATAAAGTACATGTATGAAAGTATAATTTAATTAAACATATTTAAAATCTCATATATATCATATTCATCAGTCAAAATAATTGGAAAATGTTTTGAATTTTCAAAAAAGATCCCTAAGTCAATAATAAATCTGGAAAACTTAAATATCTTAGAATCAGTCATGACTGGATGGGTTGCAAGAGATGAAACCTCAATTCAAATTAGTTCAAGCAAAAAAGAGTATTTATTGGGTCACATAACAATAACAGACTGGTTTTAAGCATAGTTAGATAGGTACTCAAGAGATGGCATGAGGAATTGTCTTCTCTCCCTCCATTTCTGCACTCTTAGGCAAACTTTTTCCTATGTGAAGGAAAAAACCTTCAAGGAGCACGAGGTTTACAGGATTTGTATGGCTTGAAATCTGGAAAGAAGAAAGATCATATCCGCTTACTCTATAATAATCTCCCCAAAGAGCTCTGCTTGATACTGCTTGGGTCATGTGCCTAAACTGGGCTAAGTACTTTGCCTTAAGGGATAACATTGTGTGCCTACCCTTATATTCAGGAAGTACGGTAATGAAATTGATGGCCCCATCATAATCACAGTATGAGGGAGAGGAAGCAAGACAGAAAAAATTAAAAAAAAATAAAACCAGATGTTTGCCACAATGCAGTAAATAGTTACTCTGTAGAGGTGATATAACTTTACTAGAGGTTGTTGATCGGAGTCACTCAAGAAGCATTTATTGACTTCTGGTATAGACATGGAAATTCATATCCAGAATTCTTTTATTCTTGGGTACTACCAAAAGGAATATAAGCAAAGTTAAAAACAAAAGTACAAATTCCATTTTTAACACTTGGCATTACAATATTTCTAAAGGTTTCCAAAAGCAGTAGAGTGCATACAGAAGCTGCAAGGACAGCAGAGAATAAGAACACGATGGTGGCAGATTTTTGAAGGCATAATCAAAATGTACTTTGTGAAGGGGAGAGTTAGACATGAGGATCAAAATACTTGTCTGTATCTTCAAAGGGGGGTGTAGAAACAGGAGTGAGCTAGTTGAAGGTAGAAGACATCATCCCTTACCCCTAACCAAATAGAATTATTAAATCAGAAAAAGAGAAGGATTTACAAAAAGAAAAAAACAAAAACAGAATCATACAGAAAGCCATATTTGCATGAAGCTACCTAGATTTGTGATAACTGAGGGTAAGATAGAGTCTGTTACCAAGAAAACAAAAACAGGCTACTCTAGATTAATACCTTGTCCGTCCCCCACTAATAAGAATCTCTAATTGTAACAGGTCCACACTCAATTCATACAATAATAAACCATAAGGAGAAATTAGCACACATCTATGCAGAGAAGCCATAACAATAAAGAAGGAAACAAGCAGCAAAAGTTATTAACCAAACTGCTTACCATGTTAAAAAAGAAAAATGTCACCATGAAACAGACTGAATTTTAAACAAATATTTTGCTATACAAAATTTTTAACTGAATGTACAATGGCTTCTGGGGATGAAGACCACAAAACAGGAGAGCAAAAGCTTAGGGAAGAGGTGAAGAGAATATTGTCGTAGGGAAAACTGCATAACTCAATAAGGAAAAAGGAAAAATAAAAGCACAAAAAAATGAGGAAAGATATAGAAGGAATTCAAAAGGGAATAAATGTTGAGGGGAAAAATAATCAGTGGACACAGATGAAAGAAATGACAAAAATAAACAGACACAATTGAGATAAATAATTAAAAAGAATTAGAGAGAAAATAGCAATAGAAAATAGGAAATGGCGACACACCATATGCAGAAGGAGTCTATGAAAGGGAAAATAGAATAGATAAAATATTTATATATCCAATTGAAGAAAACGTTCCTAAAATAAAAAGCACTTGGGTCTAATAAAAAGCACTCAGGTCATGTGTTACAGATATTCAACACCTGAACATTTTTAGTAAAGTTATTGGACTTAAAAAATAAAGAAATCCTTTGAGCAGTTGGGAAAAGATATCACTTATATGGGATAAAACAATCAGTTTTCCCTCATATATCCTTACAGCAATATTTAATGTCAGAAGTCAAGTGCTTTATATTTGGAATTGAACCATGAAAATAGAGAATATATCTTATTTTCAAGTATCCACAAAACTTTTATAGATATCAATCATACTTGGCAAGAAAGAATATCTCAGTATACTCCAGAGTAAAATTAATACATAAAATATCATCTGATCACAATTCATTGAAACAAAATTAACAAAAGCAACAAAATGCCCCCAGTTCCTAGAAGTTAGAAAATTCTTAACAACAACTTGCTAAAAAATGTAATCTCAAATTATAAAATGTCTAAAAATGCTGATAATTAAAACACTCCATATTAAAACTAACAAGATATAATGAACATAATTTTCAGAGAAAATATTGTAGTCTTAAATATTTTATCAATAAACAGCAAAGGTTACAAACAGAATATGCATATATCTAAAATGTAAGAAAAGAAATAAAAATATTAAAAAGGAATTAATAAAGATGATGTTAATTAGAAAATAAATAAACCAATAAATAAATAAATGAAAGCAATAAAAACATTCAAAACTGTTTGTTGTTGGAAAAAATAGATTAAAACACTCACTGACCTGGTTTTTTTTAAGTTCAGAAATAAAGGAAATTAAGAGAATTATAAGAGAGTGTTTTGCTCAATTCAATACCAATAAATGAAAACATCTGAACAAAAAGAGCATTTTTATTGAAAAATATAGTTTACCAAAACTGACTCCTGGAAAAAAAAAAAAAGAAAAATCTATACAAGAAATAGAGAAAATTGTCAAAGAACTTCCTCTCTAAAAAGCACCAGATGAAAATAGTTAACAGAGAGTTTCCACCGAACTTTGGGAAGATAATGTTACTTAATTACTTTCAGAGGATAAATAAACAAGAAAAACTTCCCAATCTTTTCCAGAAAACATAAGCCACCTTGATTCCAAAGCCTAATAAGGATTGTCACTATATTATTTAGCTTCTGTGATGCATAATAAATTACCATAAACTTAGCAGCCTAAAACAACACACATTTATGATCTCGTATTTTCTATGAGTCAGGAGTCCAAGTATGGCTTAACTGGATCTTCTGCCATAAACATATCAGCTGGGATGCCTTCTCATCTGGATGCCTGATTAGAGAAAAATCTGGTTTTGAGCTCACTTAGGTGGTTAGTAGAATTCATTTATTTGTGGTGGTAGAATTCATGCCAGTTTAATTTTTTCAAAGACACCAATGAAGTGAGAGACTCAAGAGAAAGTTTGCTAGCCAAATGGAGATGTATATAAGGTAAGGTAAATATGGAAGTTTTGTCCCATAACCTTTGCCATATTCCATTCGTCAGAAGCAAGTCATGGAGCCAATATGTACTCAAAGGAAGTCGATTGTACAAGGGCATAAACACTACAATGTCACCTTAAAGTCTGCCTGCCACAGATCCTGAAGAAAACTATATGGACCTGTTATTTATGAATATGAACACAAACCTTTTGAATAAAATATTGGCAAAAAGAATATAGCAACACCTTAAAAAACAGAATGCTATAATCTAGTGTAGATAACTGTGAAATGCAAGGATGGTTCAATGTTGCAAATCTATTATTATAATCCATTGTATTCATAGGTCTAAAAGAAAAAAAATATGAACATTTCCATAGATGCTAAAAAGGCATTCAACACAATTCAATATCTATTCTTGCTTAAAAAAAAAAAAAAAAACAAAAAAAAAAAAAAAAACCTATGTAAGTACTTAATTAACACTTAATAAAATGACTCCTTAACATAATAAAATATATCTTATCTCAATAGCCAGCTACATGATTTCCTCTAAATTAGGAACAAGAAAAATACCCAGTATCACTACTGTTATTAAAAATTGTGTTTAGGTTCCAGCCAATGCAATTACAATAAAGCGGGGGGTGGGAGAGAGGAATATAGAGACATAAAAATTATAAAGTTAGGAGTAAAATTATTATCTTTTATAAGTGGTTTAAATATGTACCTGGAACATCTAAGAAGATCCATTAAAAGCTATTACAAACAGTAATAGAATCCAGTTAGTAAAGAGAGTAGAATATAAATATAAACCAAGACTTAGTTCAACTATGTAAATAAAATAAATATAACCCTTTTCTGTTGTTCTTGTGATGAGAGACTCAAGCTACCAATGTTCCACCCTCTCAAGACACCAGCCCGTCAATCTTACTCAACGACTAAAATCTTTAGTGTGATCCCCACACTTGTATCTGCCATAATGCTGCATGTACATGGTCATTGTTTATGACACCATATCTCGGTTCTCTCAAACCAAGACCTGCAATTCGGTTCCCTGGGAAAGATATTCCTGATTATATTCAGCACATTCTCTGCATGCCCCTAGTACTTATGGCAGGAGTCCTTCTTTCCCTAATTTGTGTTTCCTTCTATGTTGTGGTTTAAGTAAGAGTTAAGTAGCATATGTTTTGTTTGTCCAAAGAAAGATTTGAGAACCTTGTCTTTTCTGTGCACCCCACCCATAGTACCTACCTGGGATAGTCCATGCCCAAGTATTCAATAAATGCTTCTTTTAATTTTTAAATAAATTTTCAATATAGGGAACATATTTCCATGGTTCAGACAATACAACAGATAAAATGATATATAGGGAAGAGTCTTTCTCCCATCCTATTCCCTTTCTTCTCAGTTCCCATCACTTCACAGGTAACCCCCATTGTTATTTTCTTATTTATCTTTCCAGAAAAACTTTATTCCTGTGTAAGCCAATACAGTTATAGGTTTACTTTTTTCTTATCCTTTTTATCTTTTTTTATACTTTTTAAGTGGTAATATACTCTCTGAATGATGTTTTATACCTCAACAGTATATTTTAAATATTTTTGCATGAATATGTAGAGGGCTTTCTCAATTTTTAAATTGCACATTTCATTATAAGGATAGATTATCATTCATTTAACCAGTACTAGATAGTCATGTCGATTCCAATCTTTTGCTGTTACAAATAGTGCTTTCCAATTGACACATTAGACAGATACAGATTTACATTAAAATTATACATACAGAAATTCATTTGCAATGAAATTACATATTGATAGCCTAGAACTACCCCAATCCTCTAAGGTAACTTCTTCATATTTATGCCATAACTCATGATGAGTTCCTGGAAAAAAATCTCATTAAAGGTCATCTCCCATATTCCCTGCCCCTACTTACACTGTGATTGCAATAGGAAGCCAATCATTTCCAACGAGAACAGGACTCACTCAAGGGAAGGATGAGCCTTACGCCCTTAATTCAGGATTGTGAAAATAGAAAGGGTGCCTGATTTCATCTCTTCCTATAATAACGCCTTCATTGAGTATGATAGTCTTGAAGACATAGGCAGTTGTTTTATGTGCACTTGAGGCAGTCAAAATCACTACAGTTGCAGGCCATATATTACCACCGTGGGTAAGAACTTGGATTTTGAAATCAGACTATTGCCTGTGACTTTGGGCAACTTACTAATTGATTGGCCTCTGTAACATAACAGTTCCAACTCAATGTCTGATGAGTAGTAACATCATATAAGCATTTGCTACTATTACACTTTTCAGTAAATGTTAGTAAATATGCACTCATCATTCATAATAAAAGCAAACTGCTCACATTCTGCCTGCAGCCCCATGGAAGACACAGTTGAGGTGGAGATGCTTGGAGTTTGCTCACACTGATTGATGCCTGCCGCTGTCAGACTTGATTAAATCCTACAGAACTGTTTGGTCCTGTTCACCCACCAGAAAGTGACATTTACACCAGTGGATTTGTATCACCTCCATTTTTATATGTAGGCATAGGCTGAGGCTTGCATTTATGAATTGCCCTAGACACTTGATTGGTTATATACACACACGGTGATCTGCAACTGTACTTGCTTCACTGTAATCTTCTCTACAAAATGAACACCTAAGGCATGGAACTACTTCAGCATAGAGATTGATAAAGCAACAAAGTCACGAGGAACTATTAAAACCGAATTGAAGCTATGGTTTAAAATAATAACAACCACAGAATTCCAGCAAAAGAAAAAAAGAAAGAAAATCCTTCATTGTACTGTACAAGGTCTATTGCAACCCGCCTCCCCACCCACCGCCAAATCACAAATAACGTGAAATCAATGATTTGACTAACGGTTCCTGAGAAGCTAGAGCTAAAATTAGAGACGAGACTGAGGTCACTGTTGCTGGCAAAGATTACATGTTAATACTCATTCATGTCATGGACTGGTTACTACCCATCAATTTAATGGTAGGTAGATGGCATCTGTCCTGAATCTAACGATTTTTATAATTATTTGTTTTCATCAGAACCTCTTAGGAAACAAATCATCCTTGACCCCAAACTAAATGCAGCTCCTCAAATACAAATATGATATGTTAACTTTCCAAATATTATACTTTGAAAACTGGCGCTGAAACATAAAAGACAGCTTAACAGCAATGGATGAAAGACTGAATCAAGGTCTAATACATAGGATTCTAACACACAGAGTTTTCCCTTTCTATAATTTCTAAACTAAAATTTGTATAAAGAAAATAAAAATGTCCCCCACCCCACGTTCGGTTGTCTATTGTCATCTTAAAACCATCTTCACACCCTTCTTTGTTCTTTCCTCTACTGGAGGAGTTGAAGGCCTGAACACCATGCTTCCTGGATGCCCTTGCCACCGGGTTTCAGTTTCAGGTCTGAGAATCAGAGGCCCGTGTGTGAGATTTGCCTGGTGGGAGAGAGGAAAGGCCATTGCTGCTCCGATAGTGACAGGAAAACATGTGGGGCTCAGCACAGGGCCAGAAGACAACATGATGATTTTGCCAGCATTTCCTGGAAACCACCTACTTGAGGGCTATTGGCAATCAGCTGTGGCTCCCTGACAATCCTGCCCTTCCCGATTTCCTAACCATTAGCAGCAGCTTTCTTGACCTTGGTGCAGTCTGCTCTTACAATGATTTTGTTAGTCTCTGATCCACTCTATCAAATCCCTTCCTGCTTGAACATCCTAGAGAAGTGTATATTTTCCCCTCCAAAGCCTCACTGATCCAACATTTGGAACCAAAAGTAAAAGCCAGTGTAGTCTGTTCCTGACTTTGAACTTCGGTAGACATTTCTAGACTCTGCTCGGTCATCAGCTTCTAGTCAGGCACGGACTTGCACACAATAGGTGGCCAATGGAATGGGGACATCAGCCAGGAGCACCCCTCGGCCTGGCCCTTAGGAACGTCCTAAAGGTGATTCTTTTTTCTTTCCCCACCAACCAGCTGAATGAAACCAGTTCTTGGAGGAGGGCAGAACCCTTGACGGTGAAGATATGAGTTCCTGAGCAACTCTAAAGTAGAGTCCCTCTATTCTGCCTCCCCACACCTATGCAAACTCCCCTGGAAGGGGAAAAGAAACATTTCATTGTGTTGGGATTGTTATAGCAGTTAGCCTTCTCCAATTACTGCACCGTCTTTGAAAGCAAGAACTATATTCTACAACTTCTGTTTTTCCCATGGAGTCAAACATGTATCTGTGGAGAGACTAGACAGTCAATAATGCTTATTTTATGAATGAAGGAAACAAAAGATGGGTAAACACATTTACTAACTTAATAATTGGGTGATCCCTGGAGGAGATTCGCTCTAACATACAGTAGTGATCATTATGTCACATGTCTTAGAATGAGAAAAATCTACTAGCCTTCCAGACTGTTGCTGATGTCATGGCTGAGGGCAAAAAGTCGTGAATATACCATCAAGATGAAAAGCATAGATGCTGGGTTCAAACCTACTCTGCCACTTACTAACTGCTTTTCTTCAAAAACATATTTAAACTTTCCAGGTTTCAGTTTCTTCGTCCATCCATTTCATCTGGAGATGATAATCACAGTGCAACCATGGAGTAGGATTCTTGGGTGGGTTCCATGGCTTCACATTTGTAGGGTACCGTGAAGAGTTTTCAGCACGTCATCTTGTATTTGTTAGGATTGAATATAAAATATTGAAAAGTATCCTAGCCTTTCTTGCCTTTGGCAACAAAGCCATCTTTGATTCTTCAATCCTCCTTCCTCCTACATGGATTTTACTTTGGCTGCTTTCCTTTTGAAGAGAATGCGTAGAAAAATTTGGGCTTTTTCCTCATCTTTACAGTTTCCAGATTTATTCTGGTTTGCAAGAATCCTGGATGTGCTTCCATATTATTTTATCATCTCACCCTTATTTTTACTACGTTGATGCCCCAATTAAGAGTAAATGTCCCTTTTCTTTCTCAACAGCTTTAAAACTTAGTCAGGTTTTTTTTGTTTTGTTTTGTTTTTTGTTTTTGTTTTTTTTTAAGGACCTTATGATTTTTAAGAAACTTATGGAGATATTTAAGAAATTTTGAATTTTATACCCCCAGTACACCAAGGCCTGTGCCATAAATCTTGTGATTCACTGCTTATCTCCCTGCTTGTATTACTCTTTGTCTCAATTGCTTGTGACATTCGATGTCTATAACCTGTATGCCCGCTGCCACATTATTTTTCACACCCCAGTTTTCTCTTTGGAGCCTAGTCCCCCTTAAATAATTTAGGACGCCCAATTCACTGACTTTTAATGTCATTCAGTTCCTCTGTGCTCTTCCTTCTATACATTCACCCTGCCTCACACAGCTTTGATTTTCTTTCTCCTGTCACACCTCCTTTCATGTTGAGATCAGCCATATGTCCTCAGTAAAGCTTTTGTATTTCCTCCAAAAGAACTTTCCATGTGGTGTTTAGTCTTTTCTCACTACAACAGACAGCACTGGTGAAACGTTGTTTTCAATTTGTATTGCAGAGCTCAAATGCATATGTTTCTCTCTAGAGATAATGAACAGGTCTGCTACTCAATATCATGACAACCTTCAACAGAATATCATTTCTCCCTCCCCCATCACCCACCCAAGGTAGTCACATAAACTCCCAGAAGTCAGTAGAGTGCAGGGAAACCTTCAAGAAGATGGCATGCCTTTGACACTAAGTTGTTACATTTCTTCTTTTTTTTTAAGTAGAGTTATAGACACATATGTAAGACCCTTAAGCCAAATGTGATCTTCTTTTACTATGAAGGATCTTTGCTTGAATTTTCTCATTGTTTGTTCCTGAATTCAAGAGGAAGAAGAGAAAGAATAGCTCATAATAAGGACACCGATATATTCAGTGTCCTATATGTAACATACTTGGCAGAGCTATAAAGCAGACCTTTTACAAGTTACCAATGCTTTCTTTAAAATTATTTATTAAAAGAGCATTTTGTTAACTGTATCTCTGCCTCGTACTGGCTTGGCGCTTCCTTCAAGGGCCTCCGTGTCTGGTAGTAGCAGAAGGAGTTGGGCCACAAAGCATGGTGGGGGTGTTCGTGATCAATTCACAGGTACACAGTGGAATGTTTTTTTGTGGTTTCTGAGTTCATTAAGTACCTTAAATGGAACAAACTAGGCCACAAGCAAGGGGCCGCTCTGTGGATAACTCTGACCTCTGTAACATTTTAACATCACTGCAGTTTGTTTTCAAATCTCTCCCTGTCATCCCTTTGGCAAAGCCTTTTTGCCCTCTATCTCATTATTTCCTGAAGCTCCTTTGTTTCCACTGGCCTCCCAGCATGTTCCTTCGCTACATTCTCTCCTGACTGGTCTTTAAGACCACGTACTCCAAGGTTTGCTCCCCTCACCTCCCCCACCCTTGCCACGTATAATACATCATGCTTTTATCCTCTTAGTTTCTTACTCAATTATTAGTTCCTTAAGAGACAGAACTATATCTAATATATGTTTTCTTCCTGGCATAAAGCAATGAGATATCATACAGGGATATAGCATAGTAAAAAGGTTCAATATTTGTGTGTAGGAAGAGTGGATACATTAATAACATATGCATTGCTTTATAATAAACATATATATATATATATATATATATATATATATATATATATATATATAAAAGATATACATATATCTTTAAACACTGAACAAAATGCATGACAGTCTCACCCACATTCTTCAATGGCGGATACTGAAGTTGAGGTTTCTTATGCCATTTTCTTATGACTCATGTTTATCTACCTGAACACTGACACCAGTAATTCACAGCCTATCGCTTCCTGAAATCCCATGATGCCCCCCAATCTGCTGAGTGGGTAAAAGTTCTTGATTCTAGGAAGGTCAGAGAGTGCTGCATTTTTCCTATTCCTCATTTTAGCATGTCTCCAACTCCTGCTTAGCTATCAGTGACTGCTTGTTGCTGCTTTCAGTCTGTGTGTTTCTTTCCTCCAAATTTGCTGCACCTAATTTACTATGTTTGAAAATTAGCTTACCAGGCTTGCGAGCGGTGTGTATCAAGTGAGAGTGAAGAAGTTCTAAGAGAAGGCTTCAGAGGATCTTCTCTCAATGAGACACAGACACCTTTGGCCCTGGGCTCTGTGATTTGAAGGTTACCTGCAGAAGAGTTCCATGGCAAGCTGCTGACAGGTGAGACCAGCCAAACCACCGAGACCCAGTCTCAGTAAGTGTCCCTGGTAGCATGTGGCTCGGCTCCAAAAGGGAGAGTGTCTCTGGTTGGCAGAGACTTGAAGAACTCAACTCTGACTTAAAAAAACAACAACAAAAATAAACGGTCTAACAGCGACAGGGTTGCTTAAATGTCGAAGTCACGTGAATTGTGAAAGTAACTAAGAACCTTCGGCTTCAACATTCAGACATATAGAAAGCAAAAGAAAATAAATGGGTGGGTGGAGGGAAGAAAGCCCTGTCAGTAGCTTTCAGCTGCCTCATTTTTTTTTAATTTTTTTTTTTTAGTGGAAAAATTGTTACAAATGGGTTCTTCAGCATATGTTATTAATTTCATTATTCTGGCTTCTTGCCAGCTAAGCATCAAACCCTGGTTTTTGTGACTTCAGTTGCAACTAGTAAAACTCATGTGGGCATTAACAGAAACAGACAAGAAAACTTTTTTTTTCTTCAAATCAACTTCAAGTGACTATTTGAAAGGCTTTTATTTCATAAAACTAGTTGGAGCATTTGTTTTTGTTGATAAGAAAATTATGCTTTCCTATAATATGGTATTTCCAAGCTTATTTGAAGGACTTTGAATGAATTATTTGTACTTACAGGTAAAAAAAAATATTTAACTAATGTTTTAAAATGTATAAAATTTTAGAATATTTTCTTTTTTTTACTGTACTACATAGTTATTTGATAATAATGAAGACAATGAAGAGAGTGTTTTTCTACTAGATGAAGAGGTTGTGATAAAGCTCTGCAAACAGAATGGCAAATTTATATTGAAATGAAAGGGTTCTTTAGTACACTTTTTGAGATAATATAATTCTATAATGAAAAGTCATCATCCAAGTCACAAAAAAATACTCAGGGGTTAGCATCTTCCCTCCTCTTTAAGCTGGCATTTATTGAATGCCAATTATAGGCCAGGCTTCTTAATAATATCATTTCTTGTTTATCTAGCACTCATTACGAACCATCTAATGTGTTAAGTGTCTTTTATATAGTCCGTTTTAAGAAATCCCTACAAACCTTTGATCCAGGTATTTCCATCTTCAGTTACGAATGAGAAACTAAAATCACAGAGAATATGTCTTGGCCAAGGTCACATCACCAATAAATCTGAATGGGGAATTCAAATTGATGCTAAAAGCCAAGGTCGCCAACTATCCCAGTCTGCCAGAGACCAAGGTTTGCATAGAATGAGGGATTTAGGGGTCCTCAAACTGGAAAATTCCTACATAGGTAACTGGAGATTAAGTTAGTCACCAAACAGAACCTGCGATTTTACCTGCTGTCTCCTCCCTTGTCTCATGCTGCCCTCCCCTCATGATCACTTACTTCAAAGCCCATCCATTGCCTGAATTTTGCATTCTTTATTTCTTTATTTTAATCCTGAGCAATCATCCTCCTACTCCTTTATATTTTTAATTTTTAAAATCTTCCTAAGAACACAAGACATTTGAAATGGGTATATCCATTTTACAGATGCATACATTCATTTCTTCCACAAGTATTTACTGAATGCCCTCCATGTACCAGGCACAGGGGTTACAATGGTAAACAAGAGACAGTCTTATTGTTGTGGAGTTTCCATTGACATGAGGGGGGACAGGTAAGAAACAGGTATATTTTACATCTTCCGGTTATTGAGTGTTGTGAAGCAGGGCAAGGAAATTAGAGATTGGTCATGTTTGGTTATCGGTTGGTGCAAAAGTAATTGCGGTTTCTGCATTTATGTTTAGCCTTTTAAACTGCAATTACTTTTGTACCAATTTAATACTTCATATGTTGTAGTCAGGGAAGCTGTGAGCAATACTGAGGCAGGAGCGAGCTTGGCATGAAGGCCAGGGGGCTGAGCTAAGAAGTGAAGTGAGTGTTGGATCAAATACCTCCGAGGCTGTGCTAAGAAAATTGTTGAGGAGGCAGTTGGGTATGAATGCAAGGTCCCTCTTTTTTTACTCTCTTTCCCATTCTCTACCCACAAATCAGAAGAACAGACTGCACAAATTGGAAAATGCTTCCCTGAAATCTACTTTGCAATTTGGCTCTGGTGGCTCACATCAAGTTAGGAGTCAGAACTGGGTGAATAGAAAGAACTACAGGGTGATGAAAGAGAATGATGCCTAAAGTCTTATGTTCCTGATTTTTATCATGATTCGCAAAGTATGGTTTGGGATTGGTGAAATTCATCATACAACTTGAAGATTTCTTTAGCCACTAAATTAAACTGGACCTCTAATGATAGTTCTCTCAAGTGTTGGGGATCCTATGGTTTTAGCTGAGTGAACATAGCAATAATAGTGAAAATAACCACATGGATGCCTTGCATTTGAATAGTGATTTACAGTTCTCAACACCCCCTTTTTTAGCATCACCATTTATTCCTCAGAAAACTGAATGGGGTAGACAGAGAACATGTTAATCATACCATTTTATATTTGGTGAGACTGAGATTCACAAACGTAATAGGGGGTTTGTTGGAAGTCATATTTGTGGAATGTAGAGATGCGAGGGCTGGAACACAAACTTCATTCTTAGTTCAATGGTTTCATGTGTGGTCTGCATGCCATTTTGAAGTGACAACACTATTGGAAAGTGAGACTGAGGAAGAAGTGTCAAATCTATAAGCACCTGTCTCCTTTGGCGATGTCAGGCACCCTTTCACTGCAAAGCCCCAGGACTTCTACCCATTCTTCTGCTTTGGGTTAAGTTCTATGCACATTATAGAAATTCTCTCAGTGGTCTGAAAGGTCAGAGGGCAACTCAGGGCTGTCAATCTCCTTGTGTCAGGCACCTTCCTTCTGATCATATTTAGCTACCCATTACCCTTTCTGCCAGGGCATCTGTTTGTCTATATGAAAGTAGGTCTATCTGCTCTTTTCTCTCCTACTCCCACATAGGAAAAATGAAAACGTTAAACATTTCAAATACATTGGCCTTGATTTAAAAAATTATATTATTCTCTGTCTCCCCACCACCCCAGTATTTTCACATTTATCTACATGATCAAATATCACTTATCCTTCAAAAAAGTCTCTTTGATTCTAAACCTCTTCTTAAAATACCTTCCCAATCTCTCTGACTTTCATACCCAATTAAAAAAAAATATTCTCTACCTTTCCTCCTCATCCAGTGCTCCTTTTAATCAGTCATTAGATATTGTTATTTTTGCTGATCAAATAGCTTTGCTGATCAAATACTCCTCTCCATCCTTTGAGACTGCCCACGTTTCAGCCGTCCTTATCTCTTGAATTGAGTACAGCCTCTCACTGGTTCTCCTATCACCAGTTTCTTCCTAATCTAATCTGTCCTCAGGTTGCTGCAGAATGTTCCTCCCAGTCCAAAGTGATTATGACAGTCTCCACTGCAAAGAAAGTTCTGTTGACTCCCCAGGACCTGCAATATGTAACCCAAATTCCTTAGCTTGGCACCCAAGACTCATCACAAGCTGATCCAAACCTTCTTTTCAAGTTTTATTTCCTGCCTCAATCTTTCTTCTTTTCATAGCTCCATGCAGGTGTGAATGTTATTCTCTCTGCCTGGTCACTGCTCATTCATCCTCTAACACCCAACTCAAGGGTCACCTTCTCCTATTCCCCTGTGTGATTCCACAGTATTTTGATTATACCACCTTTCAGCAGTTCCTGCCATAGACAATACTATTTTTCTCTTTAGGTGTTCTTCTCCCTGACTATGCTACTATGCTGTTTGGCTCACTGCCTGGTACAGAGTAGGTGCTCCATAAACTGTTCAGTATATATTGATATGAATAAAAAAATGCATGAATGGAGTGGGTGATTTGGGTAATTTTATTACATAAGTATCACATAAGTATCAACACATATGTCCTTTTTTCACCACCAGGGAAAAAAAGTTCAACTTTACAAGAAACAGGTAACTTGAATGTGTGTGTGTGTGTGTGTGTGTGTGTGTGTGTGTGTGTGTGTGTGTACACATTTGCCCGAGTAACTATTCCCAAAGTGTATTCAACTACTGTCATTTTAACAGCTGCCATATATGTAAATATTGCAATAAATTTAAGGTTGCAACTTAAGGCATGAAAGTGAAAATGAAAAATTCCAGTGAAACACTAGACTGCAGCAGTATCAGAGGCTAAACATTATAGATCATATCACAAGATGTAGAACCATATAAAGTAGTGAACCTTTTTTGACCTCTTACAAAAATGCACCATGAAGGAACGAATAATACATAGTTTTTATAATTAAAAGATAGAAGTATATCATAAACTGTGAATTTGTTAATTCTCCAGTAAAGTAGGATCAGTAAACAAAATATCCAGCAAAATATGAATTTTTACTTCTTTTTATTCTTTTGTATTTTCTATTTTGACTACAAAAGGCATATATTATTTTAATAATGGGAAAACAAAATTAAAAAATAGCATACTTACATAATTGCATGCTCTTTAGGTTAAAGAAAAGTGAAATTAATGGCAGGATGTAATTTTTAGCTCCTTATATTACACATTATAATTTTATCAGTAATTAATCTTCTCATATTACTTTTAAATGAAACTGTTTCTCCTAGTTTTTTAAAAATAAACTTTTTAAAATAACAGTTTTAGATTCACAACAAAACTGAGCAGAAGGTGACTTCCCATATAGCTCCTGCCTCCACACAGGCTTAGCTGCCCCCCATTATCACCATCCCCCACAGAGAGGTACATGTGTTACAATTGATGAACCTACATTGATACATCATAATTACCCCAAATCCACAGTTTACATTTGGGTTCACTCTTACAATAGAATGTTGTACATTCTATTGGTTTGGATAAATGTATAGTGAATTTTACCCACCATTATAGTATCATACAGAATAGTTTCACTGCCCTAAAAATTCCTCTATGCTCCTTCTATTCGTGCTCCTTCCCCCTAACTTAACTACTGATCTTTTCACTGCCCCTATAGTTTTGCTTTTTCCAGAATGTCATACAGCTGAAATCACACAGTACATAAGTACTCATATGAAGGCTTTTCAGATTGGCTTCTTTCACATAGTAATGTGTATTTAAGTTTCTTTCATTTTTTTTAATGGCTTGATAGCTCATTTCTTTTTAGTGCTGAATAATATTTCATGACCTGGATTACCACAATTTATTTATCCATTCACCTTCTAACGGGCATCTTGGTTGCATCCAAGTTTTTGGCAATTATGGATAAAGCTACTGTAAATATGTGCAGGTTTTTGTGTACACATAAGTTTTTGACTCTTTGGTAAATACCAAGGAGTGCAATTGCTGTGTGATATGGTAAGATTATGTTTAGTTTTGTAATAAACAGCCAAACTTGTCTTCCAAAGGGGCTGTAGTTTGCCTCAATCCTTGTGTCATTCTTAGAGTGGGGTCTCGAAAGGATGGGTGAGCATGCCCTTCTAATAAGAGATGGGCTAGGGGCTTGGGTAGGGTATGCATGAAATTCCATGGTACCTCTCCTCTCCTCACTCTTCTAAGCTGAGGGTCAAGGTGCTGTTTTATTTCAAGTTGATATGTCCTTATTTGGAAGTGAGGGCAAACATGTTTTATTATATTTATTAGCCACATTTATATTCCTGGTCAGTGAACTCTATTTACAAGCACTTGGCCCATTTTTCTATTGGCAAACTTACTGATTGGCATGAACTCTATTTAATGATATAATCCTTTGTCATTATTCTGAAATTACTTTTCCAAGTTTATTGCTGACCCTTAGTCTTGCTTATGATAGGGTTTGATATATTGTGGTTTGCTTTTTATGCACTCAAATATAAATATACTGACTTTTTTTCCCTTGGCAATTATTTCCTCTTTTTCCAAAATCTGGTCTCAGATGACAAGTTAACCAAATATTTCTTTTTTGTAGTTTTATTTTTGACATTAATTTTTAATATATCTGAAACTTACTTGGTTGTAATATTAAGATCTGGTTTATTTAATCCACTGTCATAGCACCATTCATTAAATTTATTCCTGTGCAACATATTAGATTTTTAAATTTTAGTTTCATTAAATGATTTTATTGGGTTTGTTAGGTTTTCTTACTTTTTGCTTATTTTTATTTGTGACAGTAATTTTGCCATGTAGAAAATGCTTATTACAATTATTAAGATTCGTTTCTATATTTCCTTTTCTATTTCTTTGCTCTGCCTTTTGATTCTTGAACCTAGGCCATTCTGCCTTGTTATCATTCTGTATTATGTTTTTAATAACCAGTAGAGTAAGTCTGCCAGCATTCTTCTTTTTCAAAAATTTCTTTGATTTCTTGCCTTTTTATTTTTCTGGATACTTATGATTTCAAGAAAATCTCATTAGGGTTTCCACTATTATAATACCTAATTTGAGAAAATTTGCCATCTTTACAATATTAAGGTGCTTATCTATCAACATAGAAATATTACTATTTTTTATTAAAATTAAAAATCATGGTAAAGAGGTTCAAAGACAAGGATGATGAGGTCAAGACTCCAGATGAGACTTTAGCTACATGCCTGATTTGGGGATCCAAGGACAAAACTCCACCCTCCCCATTGCCCATCGCTGTATAATTCTTTCTCACTGCATGTATAGTCTTCATGATGAAAAAGAGTTTGTTTTCTTTCAGCTCTTAGTTGTACATAGATCTATAGATTCAGAACACTTATGTAAATTTTTGAGTTTCCATCTATAACATAGTGTGCCTGGAAAATTCATTTTAGCTTTCATTTGAGGGGCAAAGGAAGCATCATATAACTTATAGTACAGGAGGGAGATTACCAAAGGGAAAAGGAAAATGATCAAATTAAGCTAATCTCATAACTCCCTTCTTTAAACAGAGGGGTAAACTAAAGCTAAAAGCATTCAGATGCATGAGTCAAGCCTCCTCCTGATCCTGGATAGTTAAAAGTCGCGGGTTCCTCACATAAGGCTTGCTTCTCGAAGGAAACCACAGTGAATCTATTATGTGAGAGCTCTTATTTCAGGATGTTGCTGCAAGAATTCCTTCGAGTTTTTCCTGTAACCTTGAGCAATCCCTCTAGACGTCTTTCACCGATCACACACAACTATGTATAATCATACATTACCAAGAGAAAAAGGTTTTTTAATCTTCAAATTTGATGATAAAACAGTATTTTTTTTTCAAAAAATACTTTGAGTGATTCTTCCTCCTAAAGTTGATAGTTATTGCTTTTATTTATGATTGTATGGTACAACTACAATTCTTAAATTAAGAGAACTTTTGAATGAATTTCAGCTCTGGCCATTCTGCCGAAGTGCTAGCATAAATACTTGATTGTTGTTTGATTATTTATAAAGGGCTGGACTGCAGCCTCTGAGTTTCCCATTGCTTTTTTATTTTTTATTAGATGTTTTAGAAATATTTTATGAACACAGGATACAGCATGGAAATCAGGAAAAATGTGATATCTGATGAAAATATGGCAGTTTTAAATCTTACTATTCCCCAATTATGAATTTCTTATAACCAATTTCCTTCTCACTTAGGAAGAATTACTTCCTGGCCTAACAAAAGAATCACTATTAGGAAATGCTTTACAGAGGCATAGATACTGGGATTTCTCAGAACAGAATTCTTTCTCAAGAGGGATTAAGATTATAATAATTTATTGGATAATGACAATTCTTTTCTTTTGTCTACTCTTGCAATTGTGCTATAATTCAACTCTTTCAATCTAAGATAGGATTGCACCCACTTGTTTGATCATTTTTTTTCTGATTATATCATATAATCTCTGTGCCTGCCTGTCAAGTACACTATATTGAGATGAGAATAATTACTTTTTTAAAAATAGTATATAATGTTGCTAACTTCCCCTTTGAATATTAGACTAAGATCTTTAGAACATCTTAGAGATAACTGCTATCAGCAAGGAATTCTGACATTAACATATACGTATATTTATAATTTTAATAAATTAAGAACATCCTAAAGCTAATAATGCATACTGAATATATGAATTGTGTTGAAAAGCCTCTATTAGTGATACAGAATCAAATCAACACTGTCAAAAGTAAAAGTGAATCAGTACAGTCAAATTACTTCTTGGAGGCAGCATGTTATGGAATTCTATCGTCATGCTCTGTGCTTTGACTAGAAGGTTTTCTGCAGTTTGTGGCTCAGGGTAGAATTGGAGGGAGCTTGCAAAATAATTGATTAAATCATGAGAAATGGTGGCATTTAAATACGGCTCACACTCTACCTCTTTCTTTGCCAGGTCTCTTAAGACATTATTAAAAACAGTAAGTTTTACATAAAATATTTAGACAATAGAAAATATTCAGGAATAAAATGTATATCCTGAAAAAATAGTTCAAATCATGTTTAAAGCACTTGTGTTTACACACCAAGAAGAAAAATAAGATTTAAAACATGAAATAATCAACTGACTATGTGTTAAATGGTTGTTACCTATAACAAAAGGAAATAAGCATTTTAAAAATAAATAAATGTATTTTTATAAAGCATGAAAAAAGTCTTATAACCAATAACAGGGGGATCTAGTGTGTGCAGACATTCATTCATTTGCACATTTTTATTACTAAATTATACATCAGATCATGGTAAAAAATTTCAGTGGTTCCTATTGTCTACTAGATCTGTAGTTCTCACTGGTAGTTGATTCACCTAGAAAGCTTCTTAAAAAGGCTTGTGTTCGAGTATCTCCCCTGACTAATGAAATCAGGACTGTGAAGGAGGAACCCAGGTAATGGTGCTGTATTAAAAACTCCCTAGGTGAATCCAATACACAGCAAAAGTTCAGAATAAATATCAACTATCTGGATCTGGCATTCAAGGCCTCAGCTATTTAAGCCTTGGTCCCCATTTTTTTGCTACATAAACTTAAGTTTTACTCAAATGACTTAATAACTATAATTGCCTTGTAGTCTTCAATCTCCTTATACATCTTTGCTGATACTCTTCTACCTGTGGTCTTCCCTGATCTCCTACCAAAGTCTAACCAGGTCTTTATATGAAACAAATAATTATTGAGCACCTACCTGCTCAATCTTACCATTCTATGGTAACATTTACATTTCATGCAATAATATACCTCACAGCCAAGTGGAAAATGTGCGTAATTTAAAGGGCAAGAATAAAATGAGGCTATAATAAAAGACAGAAGGTACTTCGAAGGTACATTGTAAAAGCACCTAATCCAGTCTTAGGGCTTCCAGAAAGCTTCCAAGAGTCTGCGACCTGAGAGATGAATGGAAGTCAGTTGGGAGAGAGGAAAAGAATGCCCAGAAGAAGGAAAAGCATGTGCGAAGGCTTAGAGTTAAACGAGAGCAGCAGCTCTTTTAGGACTGCAGTGAGAGTGCAAGCTGGGGAATGGTAAATTAATCTGGAGAAAAAACCAGAGGCCAGATTATTCAGGGTCTGTCAGTCCACGTTAAGATATTGGACATTAATTCAAGAACATTGTGAACCAGGGAAGGGTTTTAAGATAATATATGCAGTTTAGACAGATCATGTTTGTGTAGGCAAAATGGATTCGATGGGGGCAGACTGGAGACAGGGAAACCAGTAAGATGGTTATTGCACTCATCTAAATGACAGATTATGGTGGCCTAAACCGGGGTGGTGTCAGTGACTCCACTGTCAGTCACTGTCAGTTGGACAGTGACTCTGGCACACAGGGTTGCACTTTGTAGGGAACTCTCTAGAAAGCAGACAATAAAGTTTTCAGTCATCTGCACGGAGATGGTGGTTGAAGACATCGAAGTAGAAAAGGTTTCGGAGGGGAACTAATTATGAGAGTGCTAAAAACAGAACCATAGGGAGCATTGACTTCTAAGGGAAGGGTCAGGAAGAGGCATGAGATCAAGCGCAGGCAAAGTACTGAAAGCAACCAACTATTGACTAAGGGACCAAATACTGACGTTTTGATTAAGATAAACTTCATAGAAGTTGTCTGACAAACTTGTCTGCTGGTAATATAGGCATCTTTTCTTGCATTATATTGCATATCTGAATTCTTCACGAAATTGGAGCACAGATTAATTTTGCATATCTCATGTTAAACACGCAGAAGTTGAGTGCGGTGTAATACTATACTGTATTATTAGAAAAAAGCAGCAACTAGAGATAGGAAACTTTAAAAAATAATCATTAGGAAGAGGGGATGCACAAAGAAATAATGGCAGAAAAAAGTATAAACAACAACTGATTGAGATGAGGAACGGTAAACATATTCTCTAGAGTGTTTTTCAGGATGGCTGTGAAGAAAGAGCTTTCCCTCACCTCTCAGCTGAGATTACATGCTCACAGACACTGTATGACTCCCCTTTGTAACACTCTTCAAAATTGTAATTACATGTAATTATGTAACTAGTTAATTAAAGTCTGCCCCTTCCCAGTCTAGAATATAAGCATCTGGAGGTCAAGGAAGGACTGAATCTATATCCTTAGTTACTAGAGTAATATCTGATATGTGAAACAAGCTCATTAAATAATTATTGAGTGAAGGAGGGAGGGAAAAGTGATCCATATGAAAAGTGCTGAAAGAGAAAAATCTGAGATGAGGCGATGTGGAATTGTGAGATGGAAAGTGTGGCCCAGAATGCAGGAGTAAACAAATGTGAAAACTCAAAAAAGCACTGATCAGAGGGTGGCCATATGGCCCAGTTTGCCTGGGACATTCCTAGTTGACACCTGTCGTCCCAGTGCAATGGCTAACAGTCCCCATTTCATTCCTCAAACTGTCTCAGTTTGTGTGATCAATAATATGAACACTATAACAAGACATTTGGACAGAAATTATGTATGTATATATATTGCAATAATACAAATCTATATTTCATTTAGGATGACAGTTTATTGTAAATAAAATATGATAAATAGGAATTAGCATAACATACTAGTTGTTTATAACATTTAAGAGGTGTTCAACTTCATTGGTAATCTCTTGATTTGGCTATGACTATCATCATTGCTTTATTTCAAGAATACAAAATTGCTCATAAAGTCCTGATTTTATTTTCCCAAATCCTATTTCCCCCGTGATACAGTAGAATTTTTAGGAGCCTAACTCTGCTTTTAGTGGAAGGCATGGCTGCACGATTCTGCTACTTCAAACAGCTGTGTGTAAACTCCATTCTTGACCATCAACCACCTAAATTTGCAAAGCCTTTGGAATCCTTTGGATCAAAGCATCTTTAAGCGTACATTTCTATTATTAATTTGGATATGAATTTAAAAGTTTGCCTTCTGGGCGGAATTGAATTGCACTGCTCATTTTATTAAGCTGATCAAACTTCATTATCTTGTAGCAATTCTTTTCTATTTACTGTTCAGGATAAACAGATGCTCAAACTAATCCTGGAAAATACCAAGTAATAACTTTTCATTTCAGTGCGGGCCATGACAGACACAATTGAGGAGAGTTAAGCAGTAACAGGCTGTCCTGCAGCTCAAAGCAGCCAGCAATCTCTCTAGAATCTTGTCGTTATTACTACAGCAGATGCCCTGGTTTGATGCATAGATGGAATTTTTCCTTGCCTGGAGATGCTATAAATTTGTTTTATTCATTTTGTATCCACAATACCTGGTACATAGTCGTTGCTCATTATAAAGCACTGAGTCATGAAAAATGGAAAATTATTTAGCATTGTTTTCAGTTTAGGTTAGCAAGTTTGTTTTACAATTTAACAAAATTTATATAGCATGGCATAAAGAGAGCACTTAAAAATATTTATTGAACTGGTAAAATGATTATCCAATTATTTCTCCTGAAAAGGATTTGAGGGCTCATAATGAAAGTCATTTAGCAGTTGTTTTAACATGAGGTTATATTTCTGAAAATTGTTTTGGACTTGACAGATTTATAATATTTATCATTATTATTATCATTATTGTATATGCAGTCATTATTACATCACTTAAAGAAGGAAAGTCACATAGTGAAGGAGTTATGCAGAGATCATTGTACCAACATAATAAAGAAATAACTCAGTTCCATCTTCAAACTCTTGGCCCTAATATTACCTGGGCCCTTGTTTACTGAGTATGATGCCTTAAATTACTGTGAATCAGGGCTACCTCCTTTCTGTTCCTGGTCTAATAACTCATTAACTGTGTGAATACTTAACTCGCTGGGAAGTCACTTAACTTGTTCAGTCTCATTTAAATCTACAAAACTATAGATTTAAACAATACGGTCCTATGCTCCTATAGGACTTTATAGGTACCTCTGTTATCAGAGCTGAGATGTGCCCGGTGCTGTTCTAAACATTTTATGTCTATTAACTCACTTAATCTTCACAAAAACTCTATGTTTTCCCCATTTCCTCCCTCTCTTCTTTCATGTTGCCCCTCTCTCCTTTCTTCTTTCCACAACAAAGGTATGCCCTTTTCCAAAGTCATGCAGTTACTAAGAAAGGCAGCCAAGATTTGAATGTAGGCAACTGGGTGCCAGAATCCAAACTCTAACCACTGTTTTCCACCTTACTTTATGTTATTTCATTTTAAAAAATGGGTATGTATCTCTCTTCACCACTAGAATGAGAGCTCCTTACGGCCAAGTCCTGTATTTTACTAATCTTTCCTATTCTTCATTCTCACATATTTTGTTGGGACCTGGTACATGGTAGCTATGCTATTAATATTTGCCAAATGTATAAATGAATATTTGCCCTGCTATCTCAAAGGGACATAATTCCTGTGATTATGTGAATGGATTTTACAGATGAATTAAGGTCCTTATTTAATTGACTTTAAATTAATCAAAAACGAGATTACCTTGGGTGGGCCTGAGTTAATCCGGTGAGCCCTTTAAAGGAGACTAAAAGCCATAGCAAAGTTCCTTATGGCCTTGACGGAGTAAACCGCCATGATGTGCAGTGGATCACATGACAGGAAATGGCAGATGTCCTCGAGGAGCTGAGGGCTTCATCTTACGCCACAAGGAACTGAATTCTGCCACCAGTGAGTTTGGAAGAGAATACTGAGCTTTAGACAAAATCATAGCCATAACTGACACCTTGATTTTTGCCTGGTGAGATCCAGCTAACCCATGGCCAGACTCCTAACCCATGGAAACCATGCATTGTTTTTACCTGCTGAGTTTGTCATAGCCTGTTGTGAACAAAAGGAAACTAATCCAGAGCACTCTAGTTGAACATTCAAGTTTTTGTTCTGTTGATTTCCATAGTTTGCATGCTATAGTGATTGGAACCATGAAGACATGGCAAAAAGGACTGAGAGTGATATAATTGTAGTAAAACCTCCTTGTGGAACATCTGTTCCTATTTCTCTTACCCCCAACTCCGCTTTGGACATCAAGTGCTGGGAATGCAGTTACTCCTTCCCTCAAGTACATGGCACCCATCATCATTAGACTGTACAAGTTTCCCTCGTGTTTTAGGTTTTGTTTCCTCTTTATTCCATTTCATCACTGTAATTCCTCCCCTCTACTGGCATCCTCATTAATGTTTTGATAGATGTATTTGGCTATGTAATGATAATCCTCATAGTATACAGTGTTATTGAGCTATTGTATGTGTGTGCCCTTACTTTATGTGATTGGTATTATGTAATAGTTCTCCTTGTATTTTTACTTTTATTCTCTCAAGTTTACAGTTTTAAGATCTAGCCACGTTGACATTATCAATTTGATGTGCGTTTTTGTTTTGTTTTTATTTTTGTTTTGTTTTTTACTACTGCTGAATATTGCTAAAAACACACCTACCACTTATCTATTTCCCTACTTTTTGGACCTCTAGGTACCTTCCAACTCTCTTCTCTTACCCACGGTACTGTGGGAAACACCTTCAAACATGTCTCCATAAGGACATGTGCTACAGCAATACTCACGAGTGGTATTGAAGAATAATAGGGAATGTATTTGTTTCACTGAATTTTGTCGGTTTACTCTCCAGAATGGCTAGTTTACATTCCAACCAGTAGCACATGAAAATTCCTACATCTGCATATTCTTACCAAAACTTAGTACTATATAATTTTCTACTTCATATAATCTGATGGATATAAAAATTGTATATCATTAGTCTTTTTAGTTTCCCCTTCTGTGATGCTGCAATTCCTTTCCTTTGCCTATCTTCCCTTCCCTTCCCTTCCCTTCCCTTCCCTTTCCTTTCCTTCTTCCCATCCTTTAATTCTTCCTTCCTGGTAGATCTCTGGTCGGAGGAAATCATGACTTTGAGGTACCAAAAAAAAAAAAAAAATTCCTTCTAAGTGTAAAACAGGAAATATGTTTGCTAAAAAATCATAGAGTTCCTCCATTTCTTTTAATTTATTAGTATATTAATGTGGTTTTCAAATTACAAATTTTAACAAAATCATTTTGAAATGTATAATCACTAAACTACAACAGTTTCTCACTCTAAACCTACTGTAAAAGTTGATGTTTTTTGGTTCTCTTTACTGTTAATTTGACATAATACATCTGTTTTTGTCATTCACTTTGGTTGCTTTGTAGGTTCTGGAAATATTGAATTTTCATTTCACCCTTAAATATTTCCCCATGATTTTTAGGCTATCTATTGGCCACTTTCCTTTAGCTCAGTAAATACTCAAGAACAGTGTCTGCCTAATCCCCTATCACCATATAAAGAGGCAATAAAGAATTTACAGCAAGGTTAAATCTTATGGGGAAAATATTTAAAAGATCATTAAAGTAATTATTCCCTGGAAGCCACGGTGATTGTTTTAAAATCAGATTTCTAGAATCATATGGCTATCGAATGAGCATAGAGTTGGTAGAGTTAAGCACAAAGTACGTCTTTGTCACTGCATTTAGCAGTCTTTCAAAAAAATGGTTCAGATTTCATTGTGAAATCATATGGATAAAATGGCATACATGATGTGACTGGGTTTATTGTTGTGCTGAAGACAAAGAAAGATAAAGTCTTCCCCTGGTTTGCCTGACATGAGTTGTTAGTCAACTCAACTTTCTTGATGGCTAGGTTTTCTGGTTTACTCTATGCTTGTCATCCACTTAAGGAAGTGCTAGGTGATGAAGATGGCACTCAACCTGAGGTACTGGAACTGCTCAGTCACTGCATACTTCCCATCCAGGATTTATGCATACAAACCTTTCAGGCAGCTCATTTGGGTCCTTGTCAACCAAGACTTTTGTGACACCATGGATGGCCCCAAGCAGCTCTCACTATTGGACACGATCCTCCGTGCTACAAACGGGAGGAGTCTGGCACAGAAAAAACACTAAGTAGCAACATCTTCACGCACTCGTTATTTCCATGTTGGGTAAAGACGTAATAAATAAAGAATGTTAAAGCACTTAGGAAACACAGGAGAATACGTAAGTGCCAATTTTTCAGAAAGATTTCTTATTGACAAATGTAAATGTTAATACACAAAACCCCAGCATGTGACAGTTTATGTATTTCTTTCTAACAAAAACGTGACTCAAGACCTAGTGTTGACTGATTAAATTGCATTGGAAGGTGTACTGGTTTTTCACTGCTCCTGTAACAAATTACCACAAATTTAGCAGCTTAAACACAAACTTGTTACCTTGACTGGTTTTTCTGTTCTGGATCTCACAAAGTCAAAATCAAGGTGTCTGCCAGCCTGGCTCTTACCTGGATGCTCTGGAGAAAACATTTCCATGTTTATTTAGGTTGTTGGCAGAATTCAGTGGCATGCAGTTTTCAAGTTGAAGTCCCCATTTCCCTCTTGGCAGTTGTGTGTCATTCCCAACTTCTCGAGGTTGCTCATAATCCTTGGTCTATGGCCTCCTTCATCTTCAAAGCCAGCAACCAGAGGAGTTCTTTTCACCATTCCAAACTCTTTGACCTCCCCTTCTGCTTCATCTAGCTGTCTCTAGCTGAAGTAAGTTCTTTGCTTTTAAGGACCCACCTGGATAACCAAAGATATCTCTCTTCTTAATTACATCTGAAAATCCTGTTTGCTATTTCACATCACATAGTCACAAGTTCTAAGCATTAGGGTGTATGAGCATCTTTGGAGGTCATTCAGCCACCACTAAAGGTAAATTCAAGGGCTAAGATAAGCCATGCCACTGGACCTGGTTTGTGTGCATCTACTTTTTGGTGTGCCTAGGAAGAGGCAACACACTTAGGGAAGAAATTCATAATATGGTGTTTTCAATGGACTCCTCATCTATGAATCACATTCTATTTGAGAGCAGAGTCGAGTAGCCTTTATGGTCTCTTTATTCCCAGTGGACCTATCAGAGATTAGGATCTTTCAAACATGCACAAGATCGAACAGAGAATGTGCTAATTTAGTGGACTTTGCAGTTTTTAGTCTCTGAAACAACTCCATGTTATTATTCAGAATTCAATATTCCAATCTCTGTTTTTGGTGCCCACACTGATGTAAAATTGTCTCCCTAAAATGGGTTTTTAACTGATAACTTTTAAAGTAAAGTAAAAGTTGGCAGCTATCCAGGCAGAATTTTCAGCTTACTCTATGACATTGGTTCAAACAGTGCTTTTTGGATGAAATCTTTTGTGCCTTGGGCCTCTAAGCCTCAGCGTTACTGAAAAGCTAATGAAATTTCTATTATTTAAAGTAGCTTGGGGAATAGAAATAAAGACTTCACTAGAAGGTAAGTTCCCCAAGGACAAAGATAGGGGAATTTATTCACTGATATAGTCTAAGCACTTAGCATAGTTTCTGGCAAAATGTAAGCACTCAGGCAACATGTGTTGATGGGGGTAGTTGGGAGCTGTTCCAAAGAGTCCATTGGAGGAAACATGGGAGTTCAAAGTGTAGTGGCTTTTCATTGTGACAGTTTCTCATTAGCTGAGCTATTGCCAGGCAAGGAGAACATTTTTCTTCCTCCTCCTGTAGCAGTAAAGTAGAAAACATCTCTCTGTTGGTGATGCAAGGTATAGTCTCTTCCTGTTTGGGGTAATTGAAGATGGGGACTTAAGAGCTCCCCCTTCTGGCCTCCCGATTTCATTCTACGAGGTTTCCCTTTATTAATTTTCACAATTCACAACAGTTGCGAATCGGAAGAAAATAAGGACAAGATAAAAGGAATCAGTTAATAATTTTAAGGACTTGTATGGCTTAAGTTCTATGAGTGACAGATTCCTACCAAACAGGCCAGGAAAACATCCACCAGCCAGGTGACTGGCAAATTTCCATTCACTTTTTTTGCCTCCCTTGCATCTAATAAAGCAGAAAAAAATTACCTTACATTTTCCCAGGGGAATACTTATTTTCCTTTAGGGTATTCTGCTATGGAAGTCTGAATGAATAGAAAATGAGTATCAGAAAATCAAAGATTTTAAAGTTTATAAAATTTTATACTTCTCACCAATACAGATTAAAGCTTGCATCTTTCAAGAATAAAGAGAGTTAGAGAATTTGGGCTGCGAATCAGTTACATTCTCTACATTAGAATGTGTGACTGGGTCCTACTCGTAATAAATTACCTGAAGCTGAAAGGAAGGGTGAGGGCTCATCGCCTCCTTCCAGGGACTCATCGGCTTCACACAGCTGTTGTATCAACAGGGGAAAGTGTCAGTCTCTGAAAGTCACAGCTACTAAAGAAAGAGTGTAATCCACACTTCCTCATGTGCAATTGCTTGGAGCTTTCTAAATAATGAAGTGGGCAGGTTATAGGTTACAGTTCATTCTGCTTTTGAAGAACTATTCTGAAAACTAAGAAAGCCATATAGAAAAAAAAATCCAAAAATACGACCTGTATATACTTATTTTCTATATATGCTTTTCTCATAATCATTAAAGAATTTAAAAGAATGTTTACATCTTAGCTTCAAGGCATTTTTTTTTTCAGGAGTCTTTAAACAGAAGGAAATATTCTGAAAAACTGAATATAATTTGATATGGGATGCATTTAACAGCTGGAAGGATTTCACACTTAGAGCCCAATTTACAAAACTTTAGAGTTGGCATTGTTTCAGCTCTAGTCCTGAAAGTCGTAATTTCCCAAAGATTGTTTTCTGGATTTGGACATTATTTGTGTTTGGAACTTATATCGTTTCAAAAATGAAGTTATCATAGCTAAGCCTGGCCAGGCATAAATGAATAACTTCAGAAGTGTCTGCAAGCATTATCCACTCCCACTCCTATTGAAATCAGATGGCCACTTTTATTTCTTAACTATCAAAATTCTCTTCTTTGCAAGCAAGCAATCTATGCTTTCACATTCCATTTACGTAATTAGCAGAAGAAACTTGCTGCTTTGTAAAAAAAAATAAAATACAAAATTCCATTACGATAAATAGTAATAATGAATAGAAACAAACTTAATTCTGTTGTAACTGTGTGTGTGTGTGTGTGTGTGTGTGTGTGTGTGTGTGTGTGTGTTTGTGTGCTGGTAGTGCTGATGTGGGGGGTGGTTAGCATAATAGTGAGATTTAGATGAAGAGACTCTGAGGGACTGGTGTGGGTTTGTTTTAACTTGTAGGAATAAGGAAGGAAAAGAATGGTTGACCAAGAGACTACCAGCAGGGAAGTAAATAAACTTCACATTGTTATTGCTACTACTGGATGATTTGATCTGTCCCAGGTCCTGTGATCCCAGAACACTAAGGGACAGTGGGAAAAGGGGGCACTGCATTTCCCCCCTTATAGGTTCTCCTTGGTGAGCTCTCCAAGCCAGAGCTTACTTTTGTGCATCCAGATTTCTCTGGATTAAAAAAAATAAATCAAAGTTTGGACTCTGTTTTCAAATTGCACTTTGATGCAGCTCCAAAGAAAATTTGACAAAATTGCCAGTAATACAACCATCACCACTAGGCATCAAGTTGTCTCGGCCTTGCCTGTACTCATTGAAACATCTCACTTTGGATCTACGTATGAACCATTCCCTTAAACACGATCCATAAATTGGGCTTGCAGTTATTTGTTTTAGCAACTATACTCAAATGCTTTGTTCAAGGAATTTTGAGATTTTTAATCTTCCACCTGATGTGGTAGAAATGGCAGATATCTGGGAGTCAGACAAAATGTTTACATACTGGTGCTGCTATTTAGCTGTGTGACTCTGAGCAAATCACTATACCTCTCTGAGATTCAAATTCCTTGTTTGTAATGTATTATCTTAGTTTATGGTAAAGATATCATATATATCTTTGTGTGTATAGTATACACACACATACACACACACACACACACACACACACACACACACACATATATGACATAGCACCTGGAATAATGCATGAAAGATAATGAGGGTTCTATAAATCAGTATTTCCAATCCTGTGATGTCAAATGCTGTATCAAGCTTTCAAGTTTTATAAAAAAGTAAACTACAGAATTATAAAAACTATTCTAAAATTGATTTTTAACATTTAAAAACTAGCTGAGTATATTAGTGTATATCTCAGTCTAAAAGAAATAGGGCAATGGAACTAAAGCAAATATATAAACATGAGTTTTCTGCCCATTGCTGAAAGTATTGATTTATCAAACGAATAGTCTAAAAGATAAGTTTCTCAAGGAACAATGAAGATGGAACCAATGAAGACTTGTTTGACTGAAGGTATTTAGACATGAAGTCTTGTTCCAATTACAAATTATGTTGAATTATCGCAAAGTATATGATTATTTTAAATCCCAAACCAGCCTTGATGCCCCGGTACAAAGCTGAAGATGTAGAATATTTCAAAATATTATTTTCTATCACTCCACTGCTCACTTCCAACAGATCTTTGGCCAGAGGTCTAATTAAAGAAATAGAAATGTGTCCCTCATAATGTTCTACTTAATTCCTGGTCAGCCACTATGAGGTGTGCCATGAAAACAAGTTGCACAGCTTCTGCTTGGCTCAGAACATGCAAGATTACAAAATCTGCTTATCCCTGTTTTGTTTTAACACCTGTGGGGGAGGAAAATACAAGACTGTCATGTGGCACACAAAAGGCTCAGGCGTCTCCCTGTTTAGAAGCTGGCAGTCCTGAACAGCGAGACAAAATAAGGTTGTAGTATTAATAAACACCTGCTGGTACTCTTATACCCATTGGTTCTACCCCAGTGAAATAGTTAATCAACTAAACCTAACAAAACACTTGCCTAAACCCCAAGGCAGTATATGTGACCACGTGGCTTTGAGTCTACCCCGTGATAAAATATGAGAAGCCCATGTACTGTACTGTTTTGTAAAGGAGGAGAGCAGATTGTATCCCTGAGCATGAAGTTAAAAATACCAACAGTAATAATAGCATAGTTTCTATGTGCCAGGCACTGTCGTAGATGGATACTGCAGTGAATGAAAAAATAAAGGTCTCTGCTTCCCTGGAGGTCACATTCCAGTGGGAGAAACAGATGACAAATAATAAACCCGGTGATTTCCCTGGCTGTGTCTCTGAGATCACTCTGCTCATTTTTTTCATAGTATTTATCAGTGAGATGGAGGCTCATGGGGGTGGATAGGGGACTGAGGGACAGAGCAAGGACTGCCTTAGACAGAAGAGATCTGACATCCGGAAGAGGAGAAGGAACCAGGACTGGATCAAAATAAAGAAGACGGACTTCTCCAGGATAAATGCAGATGCTCAGCCAAGTGACCCGAGAAAGCAGAGGAAGTGGTCATCACTACACCTCTTTCTCCCCAGTGACAAATATATTCTTTCTGTGATGCCAGGCAGAATAACTGCTTTGGAGTAAAGGCCACTTTAATGATAATGTGGATGTTTATAATAATATATTCCTTTCATTTCTTAGCAGTGTGAGCATTTGCATTAGGCCTTGAAAATGTGTGATCTTCTCGTAACCCACTCCTCAGAAAGGCTGTGAAGCACCTTTCTTCAAAAACATTCTTTACCAAAATATTTTTTCCACTTTACTTTATGTTTACAGGACATATTGCAAGTTAGGTCTCATTTCTTGAAGTATTGTTTGGTACTTAAAGTAGCATGTAATATATAAATCCCATTTCTGTACACGGATCCAATAGTTGAGAGGAAAGAGAACACATCTAGTTGTGGGGGAGAAAAAGATAGGAAACTACAACTTTAGAAAAAATATGTTACTACTACATATATTTTGCTACTTCTATATCAAATTATATAAAATAAGAAGACAAAATAGAGAGGAGTTACAGATATTATTAGGTAAAAGCTGCATGAAGATACTTTATTTGTTTCTCAGGCTGTGTCTTGCACAAAGGAAGACTTCAACAAACGTTTGTTTAAAAAGAATGAAACATGAATGATAACCAAGAAATTGGCTAGGAAATACATTCTAGGGAAAGAAAATGATAAAATATTTCTATCATGTGGACAAAAAGTACACAAAGAAATGCACTAATATCAAATAAAGGAACCACAGAACAATTAAACAATGACACTGCTTTTTCTTAGGAGAAAAGAGAGCAAATAGTAAACAAAAAAGCCAGATAATAACATATTGTATATCAAATAGTTGGGATACACATTGATTTTTCTTTATTATATGAAATATTTAAGCCCCTTCCCTCAAAGAATACCATCATTTTGCCTATGCATATGAACATAATGGGGATAAAAATACATGTTATTTTTTAAAATATCACCTCTTGCCTACCCAAGAGGTTTAGCTATGAGCAACTGAAGAGTTAGAAGCTATGGAAATAGAAAAGAGAAGCTAGAGACCCACACTACAAACCTGGTTTCTTTTATATTTCCCAGTTGGGCTATTACAACTGAATTAAAGAACTTTGCTGAATTATTCTGTTGGCCTAAGAGAGTCTGGCCAGAGGTTCAGAAACAGAAACATATGGCAGAGGGCACAGGGGAATCTCAAACAGAGGACTGTGGCTTCACTCACATGCACCCCACACTCACACAGAAAACACACAGACAACTTTCTCACTGGTGAATCAAGAGAACAACTTCTTCAAACTTTTGAAATTAGAAAAGACATGCACGAGCCCTCTGAATCAGAAATGTTTCAAGAACAATATAAGAATAAATAAGCAATTTGTCTATTTCAATGATTATTTAATGGCACCATTACTAACCATTGTGGAAATATAATTGGAAGTGAAAGACAGTCCTAGTTCAATTACAGCAACATTATGTGTCACCTCTCTATACTGAACCAAAAAAATTCACACCCAAACTGGTTCTCATAATGATTATTATAATTTGTTAGTAATAATGCTAGTAGTACACAATTCTGTTATTTTAACATGCAACAAAATAGTATTAAAGGAGAGTTATCACTTACTCAAATAACTACTTAACACACCCAGATTTTAGAAAACTAAATCAGCATTCCAGGGACCATCAAATCCATTGTTAATGAAATGTGCGGGTATATATATGTTAGAAAGCTACTAAAAATTAAAGAAGAGAAAATAAAAAAGGTGTGATTAGTGGTGATAATAAAACGTGATATGTGATCAGACAACGATATTAAAATGTTAACTGCAGAACATAGGTGGAAGGTACTTAGCTGTTCATTATAAAATTATTTCAACTTTGCTGTATGTTTGACAATTTTATTAATATAAATAGAAAATGAAATTTAGGAAAACAAAAAGTTATAACTAAGAGAAATGAGTTAAGAACACAGCCTTGGCATGGTGAGATGCTCCTGGGCAGTATCATGGCCCACGAGGGAGGCAGTGTAGCTCAGTAACTAAGAGCACCGTCTTTGAAGTTAAATATTTACATCAAGAATCCAATCTCAGCTCCATTATTTATCAGCTGGGTAACCTTAATGTAACGGCTCTGTAAACCTCTTTTTTTTTTTTTTTTTATTAAATTTATTGAGGTGACAATTGTTAGTAAAATTACATAGATTTCAGGTGTACAATTCTGTATTACATCATCTATAAATCCCATTGTGTGTTCATCACCCAGAGTCAGTTCTCCTTCCATCACCATATATTCGATCCCCCTTACCCTCATCTCCCAACCCCCACCCCCCACCCCCCTTACCCTCTGGCAACCACCAAACCATTGTCTGTGTCTATGAGTTTCTGTTTCTCATTTGTTTGTCTTGTCCTTTTGTTGTTTTTGATTTATACACCACATATCAGTGAAATCACATGGTTCTCTGCTTTTTCTGTCTGACTTATTTCGCTCAGCATTACACTCTCAAGATCCATCCATGTTGTCACAAATGTTCCTATAGCATCTTTTCTTACCGCCAAATAGTATTCCATTGTGTATATATACCACAACTTCTTCATCCATTCATCTATCGAAGGACATTTTGGTTGTTTCCATGTCTTGGCCACCGTAAACAAAGCTGCAATGAACATTGGAGCACACGTGTCTTTATCTCTAAATGTTTTCAGATTTTTTTGGGTAGATACCCAGGAGAGGGATTGCTGGGTCATATGGCAATTCTATTCGTAATTTTTTGAGGAACCTCCACACCGCCTTCCATAACGGCTGCACCAGTCTGCATTCCCACCAACAGTGTATGAGGGTTCCTTTTTCTCCACAGCCTCTCCAACATTTGTTACTATTTGTCTTGTTGATGATAGCCATTCTGACTGGGGTGAGGTGATATCTCATTGTGGTTTTTATTTGCATTTCTCTGATGATTAGTGATGTTGAGCATTTTTCATATGTCTATTTGCCATTTGTATGTCCTCTTTGGAGAAATGTCTCTTCAAGTCCTCTGCCCATTTTTCAATTGGGTTGTTTGTTTCTTTGTTGTTGAGTTGCATGAGTTCCTTGTATATTCTGGATACTAGCCCCTTATCGGAGGCACTGTTTGCAAAAATCTTCTCCCATTCAGTTGGTGGCCTCTTTATTTTGTCAATGGTTTCTTTTGCTGTGCAGAAGCTTTTAAGTTTCATATAGTCCCATTCGTTTATTTTAGCTTTTACTTCCATTGCCTTTGGAGTCAAATTCATAAAATGCTCTTTGAACCCAAGATCCATAAGTTTAGTACCTATGTTTTCTTCTATGCAGTTTATTGTGTCAGGTCTTATGCTTAAGTCTTTGATCCATTTTGAATTAACTTTGGTACATGGTGACAAATAGCAGTCCAGTTTCATTCTTTTGCACGTGGCTATCCAATTCTCCCAGCACCATTTATTGAAGAGGTAAACCTCTCTTTTGACATCAGTAAAATGGAGCTGATATTGTCTACTTTATAAAAATATAAACACAGAAAAGTCTTAAGAGGATATCAAGCATTATTCACAGTTACCATTACTAACAACTGTGAAAACAAACAAAATGCCACTAACAGAGCTATAAATAAATTAACTGCATAAATACTAGCCCCTTAAATGGTACATATAAAGTACCATTCATGGTATATCAGTTAAGATATTTTGGGGTGCAAATAATAAAATAGTCAAATAAAGGTTTTTATATAATCTCACACAACGGAAGTCAAGAAACAGATGGTTTCATGACTGGTAAATTCAGTAGCTTAACAAGATCAGAGTGCGGGAAGAAAAATTTGTTTTTTTCTCATGGTCATAATTTGGCTGCAGCAGCTTCAGTCATAACTTCTTTTCTGTACAACATCCAAAGGTAAGCATAAAAAGAAAGTTATTCCTTGTACATCTCTCTTCTCATCAAGGAAGAAGCATTTTCCCAGAAACCCTATGACATATTTATCCTGGTGTCTCAGCCAGAAATGGATCACATGTTCACCTGTCTACTTTCACTAACAAAGGAGACTAAGTTCCCAGGATTGGCTTTAAATAGTCATGGTTTATCCCCTGGATTTGGACATGGGGCCTATATTCCCTAAGTACAGTATCACCAAATATCTGGAAAAAAAAATCAGGTTGTGGTAAGCAAGGTGAGAAAAATGGCCATTGAGTTGGCAACAAATCATGGCATGCTACACATGGAAGACTAATAATCATGTAAATAAAAACTCATAAATTACATGCTGATCACAATAACTGTGTGACGGAAAATTGCAAGAATCTCTGTGACGTAAGAAAATTTTTAAAGCTGATAGGACGAATTCTGCAGCAAAGTGTCTACAAAAGTATTCCACAATGAAGTTGATTACTTGGTGAATCTATGCTACACGTACCTTTAACTAAAAAGGTTATAAATTTTCAGAAAACAAGAGACCCACTTCTGAATAACAAAGTACTCCTCTGTCAAACTGTCTCTGATAAACCAGAATATACACAAAAGTGCTTTTGCTTTACATTTATTTTTTCAGGGTAAATGCTAAAATACATTAATAGATTGGTCCCTGTTATAGAATGAATGCTTACCAATGCCTGTTGTTATGAAAAATATTTTGATCAAAGTATATGCATTTATTAATTATGAATAGTTACACCAAAAAACTGGACATAAATGCCACAGTTCAGTTCAAGCTTTTACCATAAAAATGTTCCATATATAGGATGTAATATTCTGATAGTTTAGTTTGTGCACAAATACAGTTTACTAATATTAAAGAGGGCTATTTTAAGGGGTTGTTATAATTGTTTTAACTAAGACTAAAATTTCAGTAGTTTGCTCTGTCATTAGATGCTAGAAAGGTGGATACAGTAGGGTAATGTACATATGAAGCTTTTGGATAAACAAAGTTTTACATGAATAGGGAACCAGGCAGCCCTTTGGAAAACATGCCCCAAGTCCCCAGCTGACAGTATTTTGTGAGTCTTGTATTCAAGCCAAAAATCTTTGAAAGTCCTGAGGGAGCTACAGTACCTACGTTTCAGCTAATTTAGCATCATTTAAATGGGGCCATGCACTATATCTTAGGGTCTGGATTTCTTTATTTCCAATTATTTAATGGATTTATTGAAAACCAGTTTTATTTTTAAATCTTATTAAAAAGGCCCATGTGATTTTCTTTTTTTCTACACTGAAAATACATGCATTGCTTTGAATTAAATTCATTTCAAATCAACAAATATTAACTAATTTCTTACTATTTGTAAACCCTGAGTTAAGTGACCTGGAAGAACAACAGAGCTTAAAACATAACCCTGGACTTCGAGGATTTCAAGTAACCTAGACCTGAGTTTTAAATATTCTCAAAAAAAGTCTTTCTCGGAGTTGTTCTGTCAGTTGAAGACTTTTAGGGGGTAACATACCTCTGGATGAAAGAAAATAAAGTAGATGAAGGCTGGTAGAATAAAGGAGAAGCATTGCAGGGAAAATTCTACTGTTTTTATATACATCTATGTTATTCAAAAACTTTGTTGAACAATGAGCATGTGTTTCCTTGTAATAAAATAATAAACATTTTCACCTCAGTATTTTTGTAACACTAATGATAATTAATCTACATTCATAAACGTCATGAAAGTTATAATACATACGTTGTAGGCAGCCTTCCACATGGCCCCCAATGATCCCCCCCTCCTCATCATATTCTTACCCTTGTGTATTTCCCTCCCACATTGTACCAGGATTGGTCCATATGGCCAATAGAATATGGCAGAAGGGAAGTATGTCACTTCTGAGATTAAGATATGAAAGACTTAGGCTTCCCTCTCAAGGTTCTCTTTCTATCTCTACCTATTTCTCTCTCTCTCTCTCTCTCTCTCTCTCTCTCTCTCTCTCTCTCACTAATTGTTGTGGGGGAAGCCAGCTGCCATATAATGAGGACATTCAGGCAGCCAGCCCTGTGGAGAGGCAGAGGTTCATGTGATGAGGAAGTAAGCCCTGCCAGCCACCAGGGAGAATAAAGCAAATCTTACAGCCCCAGTTGAACTTTCAGATGATTGTGGACCCAGACAACATCTTGAGCAACTTCATGAAAGAGTTGCCTGCGTCAGAACCACCAGCATAGTTCAGAGACTGTGTGAGATAATAAAAGTTAATTATGTTAAGCTGCTTAGTTATGGATAACTTGTAATGCAGTGATAGTTAACCAATACAATGTACAATGCCATCTGCTGACTGATAACCCATAAAAGAATGAGGTCCAGTTATTAGAGAGCTTATTCATCAAAGAGTTATTGAGTACTTGCTATTTCCTAGGTTAAGTTTAGATTTTCTACCTTAAAATTTTCTTCTAAGAAGCTCATTAAAGCCAAGGATGTTTAGTGTATATGTTTTGTCTCCACTAGTAACAAGAGCTAAGAAAAAATTACTAAAATAAATTATTTTATATATGTAACTTATGATTTGCATCTTTCAAATAACTTCCTTTGGTTGATAGATACATATGTTTGGGACACTTATTTTTAAATCATTTTGTTATATAATTCTAGCTAATACAGCAAACTCCCAATTCTCAGTGGCTTAAATCGGTCAAACTATTTCTTACTCAGGTAAGACCACAAGTATAGCCTGGTAAGTGGGAAGCTCTCTGTGTAGTTCTTCAAGTACTGTGGATTCTTTGATTTCACAGATCATTGACTGATCATTTGCAACTGGCCAGTAGATCATAGAAGAAAGAATATGGACGATCAGGTAGGATGTTATTATGCACCAGAATTGGAAGTCCGGGACATCATGCCAACCACACCCTATTGGTTGGATCTTTCTACTCTTCCCAATCCTAGTAATTTTTATCAAGACTAAGGTTCAGAAAATGGACTCTTTCCTAATCTTTAAGGCCAGATTGCTAAGACTTGAAAAATACATTCTCTCATTCAGTTGTCTGTTTTAAAAATTCTAAGGCTATTGATTTTTGTCCCTTGTATTTCTGCTAAAGAAAGCTGAATCTCTTCTGGTTTTATTGTGCTTGCCATTTGTTTATTTTTAAATCCAAGTAGCTCCCCCAAGAGCCTAGCAAAGCTGATGGGAATACAAAATTTTTGACACAATTTTTAAAAAATAGACAAGACCAATACGTAATAATAATCTTTTAAAATGTAATGTTCACCAAGTTTATTTTGATTTGTATTTCAAGTACAAATGAACTTGGAATACTTGGTTTGACTAGTATATATAAAAATTAATAATTTTCCTCTATATAGCCATTTATATATAAAATTAATCACTTCACATATAAATCTAAATTATATGAATACCTGTTTTGTGAACATTTCTGTGATTTACACTGACAGTTTAAATCATAATTGTATTATTAGCATGTGCATTCACATACATATGCCTCTTACATGTTTTTTCATACTGCACACACTCTTAAACTGATTCATAGACCATATGTTCCATGTGATTCCAACACTGTTGTGCTATTCTATGAAGGGCCACCAGAACAAAGATTATAGATTATAAACTTTCTATAATTTCTCGGCATGAATATTACTGCTACCCAGGAGTATATTAAATTAGTCATTCAACTATAGAAAAACCTTCTAAACCTTTTTCCCCTTGAAGGATATATATATATATAAAACAGAGGACATATATATAAAAAAGGCAGGAAATAATCAAATATCTCACGTATGGGAGACTTTGTAGTTTCATGGTCTTATTTCAAATGTACCACAGAGGAAGGGAAAATTGATAAATCATGAAATAGAAAATTAGACAGAACTACGAACCTTACATTTTTTTTTCTAAAGAAATAATTCAAGTGATTTAGAATGATTATGGTTTATATGAGAAAGGAAGCAAACAGCCCAGAAATCTGGATAAGCATTTAGTAATAATATGAAAGGTGAAATAATTCAGAATTGTAAAATGACATCCAATGGAATATTTACATTAACACAATGAGCAAGGATATGGCACTGAAATTTTTGCATTTAGATAGAGCTTTTCAAATTACCCTGGAAAATAACTAGATTAGCTCATTTCTTTTACTGTGAAGACTAAACTTCACTAAATTCCAAGAAAACTCTTGTGTTAGAAGTAATTACTTACTTTTGTCTTGGAGATTCAATAATGACTGTAATAATCTCTAGAATCCAGTAGTCTGAAATATATGCAAGACACTGAGATTTAATTCTTCCTAGTTTTATGAATTTGCTAAAGTGCTTACCAGAAGCATGTTTATGCCTCTTTTAGCTACCTGTAACAAAGTATAAAAACAGCCTGTAAACCTTCCCACTTCTAACACCTAAAAATTCAAGATGAAATGAAACCTTTATTTTAAATACACAGGTGAAATATGCAAAAAAACAAACAAAGAAACAAACAAAAATAGGTTTCCCTAAGTGCTAGGAATAAAATGAGAACTGAACAACAGAAACGTTAGCTCGTGAACTGATACTGTAGCTGCTATAGTCTAGGATTTATAATTCAAAAATATAAAATATCCAGAGATATAATTCCTCATGAACAAGTTTCAGAAGGCATAATAAACAGCTGATTTAGACTCCAATAACATGAACAATAGACACAATCTGACAGGGCATACAAAATAGGTATTTTTAAAAACGACTGAAAACACAAAAAGAAAATTGAAATTATACAATAACCTAAAGTCATCATGAAAGAAAACTTGACAGACTTGAAAAAGAATTAAATAATAGACACCAATAAAATAAAATTTGATAAACTGAAAGATAGATATATTTCTTTTTTTAAAGAGAGAAATAAGAAATGGACCCCAAAATAACAGAGGTAGAGATTAAGAACTGGAAAGTCTGAAAGAGAGTAAGAGATATGGAACACAGAAAGAGGAGTTACAGCATATTTGTAAGTTCCAGATGAAGAGAAAAAAGAACAGGAGAAAGGTAATACTTAAAGATATATTCCTACATTGATGAAGACTTGATCCTCAAATTAAAGAAATATGAGCTCCAAGCATGATCAATAACTCTATACCTAAACACAAAGTAGCAAATTTACAGAACATCACAGATAAAGAAAATATCATTAAGAATAAAAGGAAAAAAATCCATCACCTATAAAGGAATTATGATTAGATTAACAGTGAATTCCTGGAGGAACAAGGAAGTCAAAAGAAAATGCAATGAACACTGGAGCACATTTGTCTTTATGTATAAATGTTTTCAGATTTTTTGGGGTAGATACCCTGGAGAGGGATTGCTGGGTCATATTGTAATTCTATTCATAATTTTTTGAGGAACCTCCACACTGCCTTCCATAGCAGCTGCACCAGTTTGCTTTCCCACCAACAGTGTATGAGGGTTCCTTTTTCTCCACAGCCTCTCCAACATTTGTTACTATTTGTCTTGTTGATGATAGCCATTCTAACTGGGGTGAGGTGATATCTCATTGTGGTTTTTATTTGCATTTCTCTGATGATCAGTGATGTTGAGCATTTTTTCATATGTCTATTTGCCATTTGTATGTCCTCTTTGGAGAAATGTCTCTTCAGGTCCTCTGCCCATTTTTCAATCGGGTTGTTTGGTTTTTTTGTTGTTGAGTTGCATGAGTTCCTTGTATTATTTTGGGGATATTAGCCCTTTATTAGCTACTATTTTTGGATATTAGCCCTTTATCGGAGGCACTGTTTGCAAAAGTCTTTTCCCATTCAGTTGGTTGCCTCTTTATTTTGTCGATGGTTTCTTTTGCTGTGCAGAAGCTTTTAAGTTTGATATAGCTTTATTTACGGTGGCCAAGACATGGAAACAACCAAAATGTCCTTCTATGGATGAATGGATTAAAAAGTTGTGGTATATATCCACAATGGAATACTATTTGGCAGTAAGAAAAGATGAAATAGGATCAGATGGATGGATCTTGACATTATAATGCTAAGCGAAATGAGTAAGACAGAAAAAGCAGAGAACCATATGATTTCACTGATATGTGGTATATGAACCAAAAACAACAAAAGAATAAGACAAACAAATGAGAAACAAAAACTCATAGGCACAGACAATAGATTAGTGGTTCCCAGAGGTAAGGGGGGAGCGAGGTAGTAGATGAGGGTAAAGGGGATCAAATATATGGTGATGGAAGGAGAACTGACTGGGTGGTGAACACACAATGGGATTTATAGATGATGTAATACAGAATTGCACACCTGAAATCTATGTAACTTTACTAACAATTGTCACCCCAATAAACTTCAATTAAAAAAATAAAATAAAATGTAATAACAAGTTCATTGTACTGAGTGAAAATGACAGCAAACAAACACAAAATAAACTGTTGTTAAACCAAAACAGAGGGTCTAAAGGCATATTTAGACAAACACTATGAGGCAGTTTATCATTTACAAGAACATCACTGAATAAAACTCTTTAAAAATGTATTTTAAGAAGGAAATTGAACCCAAAAGGAATATGTAGAACACAAAAACACATGATGTGAAATTAAACTGGTCAACAGGTGAGTAATTCTAAATAAACTTTGGCTGTATATTTTTGAAATGATTAATTTTGGAAGATAAAAATGAGGTGTAAGTAGAATACTGGATAACTCTTACTGTAGGAGATGCTTGGAGTAAACATGCTCCAATGATTCTTTATTGGCTAGGAGGAAAATTAGAATTTCTAAGAACCTTAGATTAAGAACACTATGCACGTTAAATTTTAAGATTAATCTTTAATAAAAATAGAAGTAGACTATAAGTCTTCCAAACTATATTCAAGGGGAAAAAAAAGAATAATTAAAAAAAAACTTGATCAATTGAATAGAAGGCAGGCAAGGAAAAAATAGAGATAATTGGATTGAGTAAAATAAGATTTTCTATGGCTCCCTATTTCTAAGAATTGGACTTATCATTGAATAGGAAAACTATATATACATACATATGAGACTATTTAACATTGTTTTCTCAAGGTACTATCAGATGTAGAAGAACCAACCTTATTATTATATTTAAAATAACGTAGCTGAAATTAAATTATAAACTTGGATGAATAGTAAATAAATTAATGTTATCACCAAACAACGTTAAAATTAAAATTAAGATGAATTAGGCTCTTAGATAATTAGATAACATTTTTACAAATGGTTTCCTGACTTCTTCTCTAACAGAAAATAACTGACATGTTAAACAAGCATCAAAGATTTTTGGAATGCCCAGCTGTACTTGAACAGATGTGGTAGCCGAGTTAAATAGTTCTTTCTGGGGTGGTTTCTACTTCCATTTCCTACCCAAAGTGAAGTGTCATCATTTTATAAATTTAATAATGCAAGAAACTAAAAAATAAAAGAAGATATGTTAGTGTTATTTTCCACATTTGGCTCTAGTTCATTTAGATACCTACACGTGATTGGTTCCAGTCAAATGGTGATGCTTGTGTTTTGGTCCCTGTCATCTTGACATCCCATTCTCAGTCCCCCATGTGCTCATTCAGCCCCTCCCTTCAGCTGTCCAAAGGATGACCTAACTCTGCCCTCCCAAGCCAGTGCTATAAATGGCAAAAATTTCCAACATCGTTCTTACAATAAGTGTACCTGTCATGTGTTCTGTTTCATATGAGGTTCTCTCTTTTCAGCATTCCAATGTAATAGCAATAATAACTTTAAAAGTGTGAGTGGAATTGGATTTTTTTGACCCTCCTCTACTTAGGTAATGTGAATTTTAGGTATAGCCTTATTATGGAATCTAAGGCTTCTGTTAAAGGTCAAGGTAAATCTCTAGCAGTGAGACTTACAAAAAACAACAAAATCTTGTTCAGCCTTAGTTTCTTCATTTGCAAAATGGGAAAATAGTACCTGAAATGCCCACCTCAAAGGAGTATTGTGAACAGTGAATGAAATAAAATACAACAAAGTAATTTGAAATGTGTAAACCTCTATGTCACTTTTTAAACATCTCATTCAAATGGTTGACTACTGACAATTTTTAATATGATGACTGCTTAGACTCTGAATATTTTTAAGTAGGTATTCCATTCAAAACACATAAGTGGACAATTATCTACATTTTCTTCAAATATTTTGAAAGTCACCTTGAAATTAATTCAGTGTTTCTCACTGAGAAATCCAATTACCACCAAACAACATATATCAATGTCCTACTCTTGAATTCTACTCACCCAGGTTCAAGAAAGCCAAAAAATAAAAAGTCACCTAGATAACATGGGAAGATTAGCCACAGCCATTTATTCTGTTCAAGAACTAGTAATGTCATCTTTTATAACAATGTTCAGGATATGAAATCACCTTTCAGAAATATTCTATGAACTGACAAAATATGACAATTGAAAACTTAAAAGCCTTTTTATTAGCTTTTCTGCAAGTCTATCAAGGGAACCAACTAGAAAGGTAAGTATAAAGAATTTGGGTCTAGTATAAGAAATATTCCTCCTTAGGAGCGATTTCCACTTGCTAACTCTAATACACTACAAAGTCAATGACAGATTCCTTTAATCAAAGTCATATTACAAATGTACTCAATGTAATTCAAAATGTGCTGAAGTGTATTCAATAGATTTAGCAATTTGTCAGAAAAAAAAAGAAATGGAGACCAGGTCAGTCTCAGACTACGGCAACACACACACACACAGAGACACACAGACACACACATACACATATTGTTTCCTATTACTATTTATTTTTTCTCAGATAATAGTAGATAAAATTAAAGTGGTTTTTATACACACTTTAAAAAATATTATTTCATAGGTAATAGAAAAGAAACATCAATATCACCAATTGGGACTGGTCAAGGTAATTCAGAAGAAAAGAAAGCAATGTGATATTTTGTTGCTATCGCAGAAGTAAAATTACCTTTCTTTGTGTGCCCTCTCTTAATACGAAATCATTGTGCACGCTGCAGAACAAGCAACAATGCCTATTCCGCAAGTCCTAACTTTAGGCACCACGGAAGTATAAAAGTGGTTAAGACTGTTCTAGCCTTCAAGGAGATTTTTATGGCAGCTTTATAAATTATATTTACTATAAATTAAATGCAATCCTTGCTTTCTTACTACCTCATGTAGACTAGTCCAAGGACAGGTCTCAGGACAGAGAAAGTCTTGTAGCCATGTGCCAATATTTAGTAAAAAAATACAAAAAAAAAAAAAAAAAAAAAAGCCAATCATAGTATTTCCATAAGATTTTATAATGCACTTAGCTAGTCCACTGGTGGTCTCTTCCATAAAATGGTTTTGAAAATATTTCAAAATGTCAGAGGAAAGGCAAAATGCCCTCTTACCAGATGAAAAGTCTCAACTTTGAAATGCATCTTCATTACATGGAAGACAAATCTTTCAAGGTATGCCTGTGTAATAAAACACTATATCAACATTATAGGTAAGTACCAACATCCTGGTGACTTATTTGAGGAACACCGGGTGTTTAGTGGAATACCAGTGGTCTCAGGCACTTAGCATTTTAAAAGCAGAAAATTAATTGCCATTGATCCTTCAATTGAGATTTATGAAAACAATGAAGAGTGAGAGTGAAGTCAGTTTTGTTGGTTTAACCTGAGCCTGTGATATTTTCACCCAAGCCATTGCATTGGCACTCACTTTGTACGTTCCATTTTCCCATTTTGAAACACAGCAAACATTTCTAAGTCAGATTTTCTAGTTGTTTTCTAAAAAGGTTTATGATCACAGCTGCAGTAGTTATGGGTCAGTTTATAGTACATGGCCCATAGATGGGCCCATATGTCCAACAGAGTTTGTTTGATACTATACCTTCCACAGACATGGGGCAGTTCTTGAGGTGTGCCTATAAACCTGCCGTTAAATGGACCAGCTGTACTCATAAACTTACATTAGCAGCCTCAATCCACCCGCCTTACAAAAGTCATTGGCAATAAATCTATGTTCAGTCTATATATGCACTTTTAAGTATTTTTTTACACTTCAGAAAAGAAAATATAAAATATATCCAAGTCTTCTGTGATCCTGACTGAAATAAGAGCTGATTTCTGTAGGGTATATAAACAGTGTTTTTAGAGGCCTAATTTTCTATTTCTTTGCAAGATGTGCCTCCTTCTTCTTGACAGCATTTTTCCTCAGCATAAGAAAAAAGAACAAAAAGGAGTTCTCCCCTTGATAAAAACTTTGAGGGTTTGGTCACGATTTGATCTATAGTGACTATCTCATTCGTTCAGTGTGGTACTTCACTGTGCAACCAACCATGAGCAAGCAAGTATGAACACGATGACCTACAATGACTCAGCTGTGAGGGTGGGCTTCTCCAGTGTACTCACCCGAGATGGACCTTCCTCACTTTCTTTATTTGCCATCAAAAGTCTAGCCCCCTACAGAAAAGGCACCATTAGAAGAAGCTACTTTTCCATCTGAAACAGTTCTTAACCAAGTGTATTTGATGGCGTTATACATTCATTAAATTTTCTATTACTTGTTTGAGCTCTTTTGCTGAACGCTTGCTATGGCTTTAGATTAGAAAAAGCCTTTCATTTGAAGTCAGAAATTTTAAATAGAAATTCCAGGTCTATGACCTATTAAATAAGTGTTTGGGGGCAGATTATTCCATCTCTCTGAGTTTCCTCTTCTACAAAATGGAGAAAACACTACAGGTGGAACAGTGCTTAATAAACATTTGCTGAATCTCAAATCTATGCTTCTACGTTGAGTCAGTCACAACATCATTTCAATTTTTCTACCTATTTCCAGAAATTATAACTTTTTTCCCTCTCCCATCTCCTAGGCTAGATGCCTGGAACAGAAATATTTCCTATCTGGACTATTGCAACAACCTCCAATGTAGTATCTCACTTTCCAGGTTCCCCCCTTTCTTTCTAGACAATCGCTCAATGAGATTCTCATGATCCAGTCATTTTCTTGCTCAAATCACTTTAATTCCGAATGTGTGCATATATTTAAAGTTTTTCCCTTATATTACAAGATATTTGTGGCAATTTTAATGAGTCAAAGATAAATATTTTGTTAAAACCAAGTTTGGAAAGAGTTTTAAAATACTTTGAGAATGTAAATGGACTTTCCAAATGAATCAAATTTAAAAGCCTTAGAAAAGTTTTTGTTGCCTGAAAGTTCTCATCTTGAAATGGTGGTGTGTTTGCTAAATTAACAACAGTAGGTTTTCAGTCAGCTCTGCACACATAATCAACAATAATTTATTCCTGATAGCATAAGTGATCCTTGGATAAATATTTTAGGCCCTGTATTTACTAATGTAAGCACTATTTCTGTGGGACAACCCAATGATAACAAAATTGGGAATAGCAATGGAAAAAATAGGTACAATAGCTCTTCATAAGGTCTCCTTGGGTAACAATTATTCAGAAATGGGTTTAGTTCCCCCCCACACACTCATATTTTTAAATATTAAAAAAGAGGAATTTATATCTCCACCTCATTTCTTTGTGACAAGAGGGTTGGCAGTGAGAAATTATTTTTCCTTCCTTCTCTGACTCAGCTTGAAGTATTTCCAATGACCTTGCGAAAGCATTCAATATTATTGGGACACTCCTTTCTTGTAATACTATTTTTCTTGGTTTTTAGGTATACTACTCTCCTACTTCCAGTCTCTTTTCTGTCTCCTTAAAAAGTACATTTTCTTCCACTTGGCCAATAAATGTTCTTTCTGCTCAGTGCTCAGTCACTGGCCCTTTCCTCTTCAAACTCTGTATCTTTCTGTAGATAATCTCATTTATACTCACAACTTCAATCACCATCTAAATGCAGAGGACCCACAAATTTATCTCTGTAGCTGAGAACTTTCGTTGAACTACAGAGGTATATACCCAACAGTTGATTTTATATGTCTACCAACCAGTCTCAAATGTATTGTACACTCAATACATCAAAAACCAAAATCTGATCTTCTTTTAACTGACTGTTTCCTGTCATGGTGACTGCAACTAACATCTTTTAAGTTACGTAAACCAAAAATCTGAATTCATCCTTGAGACCTACCCTTCTTTTAGCCGTCTCATTGCCACATCTGATCCATCACCAAATTATGCTGATTTATATCCTGAATAAAGTCAGAAATTCATTCCTCTTTCTGTATCTTTCCTACCAACTCTGTCGTCCAAGATACCACCATAACTTCACTAGCCTACCAAAAAGCCTTTAATCTGGTCTATCCAAGTTTACTGTGGCCCCCTCCAATCCAACTCCCCATTCTATCCAGATGCTCTTTCACATTGCTCCCTCACCCTAACTGCTCCCCAATTAAAATTCCTCACTGGCTTGTGATTACTGTCAGAATAAAACCAAAATACTCAACATGGTTTATGACACCCTCAATGGTCGTGTGCCTCCCTGCTTTCTCAGCTTCATCTTGCACTATGATCCCTTTTCTTTCTCAGTTTGAGTTGTGCTGGCCATCATTAGTCCTTCTTAATCATCATTGTTTTCCTCTTTGTCTTTTGGATCTTGCATATTCTTTATTTTTCCAATTTGCAAAGTTTAAAGTCACTTGCCTTTCAGATTTTAGGATCCTGACACACCCTGACTAGATTGCATCTATCTATTATAAACTTTCTAGCACTGTGTATTTCTTACTCCTGGTACTATTAAAATTTTAATTTTGCCTTTATTTTGTGGCACTTTTACTGCTATCCTTTGAATAGACTTTAAACTTAATGAGGACATTGTCCAATTTTACTGAGCGTGTGGCACGTAGTGCATGGTCAATAGTACGTTGCAAGAAAAACTTGATGAGTGAACATATCTACAATGAAAGATCCACGTTATCCAAGAGGCCATAATGAAAGTGTTCTCTCTGCAAGAAGCAATATAGTGGGGAAGAAGAAACATGCATCTTGGAGTCAAACAGATGTGGATATAAACCCTCTATTCTACCACTTAGAAAGCTTATCAACTGAGTCTCCCTGATAGTCAGTTCCCCCTCATCAAAAGTGATGCTAATGATGCTTTGTTTTAGGGCTGTTATGAGGTAAGTAAGGGACATAATTTAACAAATACATTCATTCAAACAATTTTAAGTGCTTAATATGTGGCAGGCATAACCATTATTTTTGTTCCTCAATATGGTTACATATTCATTTACATCAGTATCAGCTTTGTCACTTCATTGACATTAAGTGTTGCTTTGCAGTTAATCTCTGAAGTGTGTTCATGTGTTTTTTCCCCCGAAAAGATTGCAGGGCAGGTATGATGCATAAAACTTGTTTTTCTCTTAAGAGACTTTTATTTCTTATTATTGAATATTGCACATAAGTGGCAATCGATATATGTTGGTTGATTTATTTAATAACTTCTAATAACAAGTGCACAGCTAATCATCAGGAAGGATGTTTAAAAACCAAACAAAAAAGAGGTCCATAATATTTACTCTTTAAAAATACATTATAAAATGACAGAAATAATGCCAGTTCATGAGAGAAATTTTAAAAATACAGAGAAGAAAAAGAAAGTCAACTCTACTCTATGGGTTTATGATAGAGTAAAGAAAAGAAGGGGGTTGTCTAAACTCAACCATAAGAGCAAATCATACAGGCTGGAGTCTTTGGGTTCATCTCAGATTATTTGCAAGAAGTCTGAGAGAAAATACCAGCAAAATAAGAGTGACCTCTGAGAAAGACTTAATAGTTGAAAGGGTGTTGCTATTCCAGATTCTGAGCGCCACATGAGGTCTGATGCCAGGATTTGTTTCTCAGGCCAGTTCCTTATTAAAATCATACCTTAGTCTAAAAGAGAGCTAGGAATCCATGAAACGCTGTTTCAGTAAAATTTAGTAAGCTCCTGGAGAGTAAAAAGGATGGTCCAGGTATTCCTCCAACAGAAGGTATCTCAAAAGGAAAACAAGCCGTATCTCCCTTTCACCCAAGAAGATTCAAGGAGGTATCTGGCATATAGAGGTTCTCAATGTTGCCACTGAGGTGGGGGAAAATGGTGCCCAGAAAATGCTGAGTGAGAGCCAACTCTGCCTAACCCAAACTAGGGCAGCAGCAGAATGGGAGACGAGTACTAGAACAAACTTGCTACTGCAAGAAAGATGTTCCCTGACATATGAACGTGATTTGCAAGAAATGATGTCTTGTTTTAATTAGCATATCGTTGATTCCTAGAGAATTTAAAAATAGATTTATAAGTTTGTTGGTCATATAGTTCTTGTGACTTGCCTGTTCATGTCTCTTTTTCTATTGCAGCATTCATTCTTTTTGTTTAAAATGAAGTCTTTATAAATCTGAAGATATTAACAATCTTTCTGCAACATGTTATACTCATATTTTATAGTTTGTAATTTGTTCTATTTATGATGCTTTCAACCCAAATCTATCTATATTTTCTTTTATGTTTTCATCCTTTGCACATCACTCCAAGATCAACTAGACATGCATCTATAAGTTATTATATTTAACTCTATAAACCACATGAACAAAATTGTCTAATGTAATGGCTATCTAACTCATTTTGCATATTTAACCAACTAGCTTATTACCATTACTTGCATAAAGCATTACTTCCTCATTGATTTGAAATTCCATCTTTATCATATTCATTTTGTACACATCTATTTATTTGTTTATTGTCTATTTACTCTCAGTTTCCAGTGATCTACTGTTCATTCTAATAGCAGTACCACACTGTTCTAAGTACTATGATTTATAACCTATTTTAATATCTGATATATAAGTGGGCCTTATTATTGTTCTTTTAAAAAATATCTTGTACCATTAATGTCACAGGGGATTATTTAAGCCATTTATTTTATTTTTTTAAATCTTGCTTTTTTTCTTCCATTTATTTTTCCAGATGAATTTTAGAATAAATGGTTAAATTTGTAAATAAGACCTTGTGGACATTGGACAAGAATTTTACTAAATGTGTACATTAATATGTAGGAGAAGTGACAACTTTACAAAGTTGAAAAGTTCTATCTTAGAACAAGATATATCTCTCCATGTGTTGTTTTATATTTTCCTTTGCAGTAAACCTTTGTAGCTTTCTTTTCTTTAGTTTTGGTATTTTTCTTGCTAAGTTTATTTTAAATTACTACATATATTTGCATATTTTGTATTTTTTGAGAAGGATCTTTTTAATCCATTATATTTTGCTCAATGATCTTTCCTGTTACATAGAAATCTAGTCTCTGTATATTTATTTTAACATAAAATTATTGAAGATAATCTCCTTATACACAGTGTCTACTCCAAGTGCTTTAGAGTTGACGCCATCTTGAGTTTTAAGTAAAGAGACGTTAGCATTAAAGATACCTGTGGTTGTATCTTGGTTTGACGGTTTCTTCACTTTGTAAAATTGGACAAGATGCATATTCTCTGAACCTCAGCACCTTTATCTACAAAAGAGGAATGAATTTTTTTCCCCCCTTGATATGGTCAATTTGAAACACAGTGAAAGAAGTTTTGCAAAGCACAGAGCTTAACTATAGCATACAGTCGGAATGGAAGAAAAATATTAGTTCCTTCCTCCTCATCCTGTTCCTCGTAGAAAATATGAGTTGGGAATTTTATCCTTTAGATATATAAACTAGAAAAAAATAATTGTATATAAACATATATACATATAGCCCTTAAATGCATTTGTATTCTTTATTTAGATACCTTTTCTCCTGGTCCCATTAGTTGGTGGAAAAAATGCACATGGCTGCATCTCTGTCAGTATGTATTTTACAGTATTACTTTATTAATACCAGTGACCATAATATCAAAGTTAATGAATTAAATCACAGGACTGATCCATAGAATCACGGCCTATCACATCTGCAAGATTAATGAGCACTCTGCCACTAATGACAGCCTTCAGCCACAGGCTTTATTCGTTAATGGCCCAAATATTCACTGACTGAGCACCAAACATTAGGCACAGTACTGCACACTGAGAATGTGGAAGTGACAATCTCTGCCCACTGAGATGTGTGGCATTCCCAGCTATATCTTAAGCAATCAGCTGGTTGACTATTTTAAAGCAGTGACTTCTCCACCTGAATCTTCAGATAATATGTCTGATTATCCATTTCTTTCTCCTGAGCAGCTGCTCTCCCCTGACTTTCCCGTCTCTACTAGCTTAATAAGTGATTCTCAGCCTGAGCAGACGGCAGCAAACTATCGGACATTCCATTTTTATTTCTGAAGTTACTGCCCAAATCTTTGTTTCATTTTATGTTGATGCCTCAGGAGCTGACCTAGGGTAAATGGAAGCTACCAACTGCCAACTGTGCAGTCAGCTGCATGGTCGGGTCAAAGGTGCTGGCTGAGCTTGCAAATTCTAAGAGTTTGCCAGCAGTGAAGGTATTTGCCTTAGAGGGAAATGGTGCCCTGTACATACCTCTCCCCACAGTGCTGCTGAATGCGCCAATTTTAGGCAATGCCCAATTTGGAGAAAAAAAGTACAAAGAAAGATGATTCCTTGACCCTCGCCAAAATACATAAAACCACCTGCGCCTCCATAGTTACCCTAATCTCTTTGCCTCATGCATTACGGTACAGAAGATGCAAGTTTCTGTTTCCTCTGAGTGCTAAGAAGTGGCGTGACAGCTGGTTTCCATGATCAGAGCATATATTCCAATACTGCAAAACAAACAAACAAACAAACAAACAAACACCCCACAATACTCTTTTATCTATTAAACTAAAGAGTGTCTCATTACACTCCATGGATTAAAGATCCATTCATAAGAAAGAACGGGCATGTTTAACTATGGAAAAGGAATTAATATTTTATAAGTTTCCTAATATGCGTCAAGCTCTATGATAAGCATTTTATATATGTTTTCTCATTTATTCGTTTTTTTTAATTAAACTCATAGACACAAAGAGTTTAGTGGTTACCAGAGGGGAAACGGGGAAGGGGAATGGTAGAAGAGGGTAAAGGGGGTCATTTGTTCTTTTTAATAACCTCAAGATATATGCATTATTGCCCCCAATCTACAGCGCAGGAAACTGGAAACTCACTAAGATTAAGTATTCAAGTTTAGAGAGAAACTGTTTTTGAGTGGCAGAACCTGGATTAAAATTCAGCTCTCCTGGATTCAAATCTGGATCCGTTGATCCCAGAACTCTTTCTCTTTCTACTACATCCTACACGACCTCCCATTTAATGAAAACTTGAAAAGGTAAAAATTGTAATTTAAATATACTTTCCCTCAGTAAAACAAATAAAAACCCTAAAAAGAATAACATAATTAGTTAATATTGACATCATTTTATAAAAATATTTGTTTCATGCAATAATGAAAAAAAATTAATAGTAGAAGATCTGAGTGGGAAGTTTGTCTTCATTAAAAATTAAATTTATATTAGACTCATAGCATAAATACAAAATGTATGCAGATTTGCCACATGTAATGTAGAATATGCCATCTGTTGATTTATTTTTTTTTAATTCTTAGTGATCAAGAGAAAACAAAAGTTCTTTCCTTTATCCTCTCTCAAACAACTAGCCAATATTTGATTTTACATCCCCAGCTTCCAAATACATTTTGTGTTATTGGTTATGTCTATATTTAAAAAGGAAATACAAATCCATAATAAGATTTATTTTTTAATTTGTCAATGTGTAAATGGTGGAAACATGGTACAAGTGAGGGTGGGGCACCTCACCTCTCCCCTCTTTCTTCACCTGAGGTTGGTGGTGTTAATGTTTCTTTCCAAAAGAAAATGCCTCTGGATAAGGCACATGGATCCCCCTTGATAAACCATGGTCTGGGCACTGTTGCAAATGGTCGTATTAAGAATACAAACCCATCAAAAAGCACCCTCAGAGGATATTCTCAGGACAAACAATGGTGTTCTGCTCTTCAGTAAATCAAAAGTTTAGAGTCAGTGTTTATTTTTCCTTCTACCATGATAATGTTCCTGGAGTGATAGGGAGAACAAAAAGGCCTGCCCTTAATTATCCTTGGTTTTATTCTCTGGAGTTATTGCCAAGGAATACATGCATGGAAAGTTTACTCTTCATAGCTAGGCTGTCCGATCTGGTAGCCAAAAGACAGAGGTGGCTATTAAGCTCTTGAAATTTGGCTAGTGCTTCTGAGTAACTAAATTTTTAATTTTGCTTAATTTAAATTAATTTAAAGTTTTAAGAGGAAGTAGTGTAAAATATATTTGTTAAACAAATACAGGTAACCCCCGCATAACACGGTACTTCTATAACACGGTTTTGTTCTAATGCGGTTCGAGAATTGGGGAAAACCCTCGTTCAACACGGCATCCTAGAACACGGTTTCACTCTAACATGGTTTGAGAATTAGAGAAATCCCTGAACAACACGGAGCGTAATAAGAGCTTCCAAGAGCAAAAAATATCTCATTTGAAATTAGGGAAATCCCCAAAGAACATGGAACGTAATAAAAGCTTTTAAGAGCAAAAGGTATCTCATTTGAAATTTTTCATTCACTAAAATGTATGTAAATGCTTATTCAAAGAAATGAAAGTATACATAAAAAATTCTTTTAAAAGTTTAGCTAAACATAGGAACAGATAAATCCTCTCATCTATAAAATTTCATACTCCTTTAATACCCTTAATTCATTAGTCAGACATTCATTGAATGCCTGCTGTGTGTATGGCCCTGCAAAACAAGGCATAATCTCTATGCACAAAACATTTAGATCTTCTGTAGAGTCAAAATTAAGGGAAAAGTGAACAATTTGTAACTGTAGATTTTTTTGTTGTTGGTTTTTTGTTTGTTTGTTTGTTTATTTTTGTTTGTTTTTTCCACCAAACAAAAGGTCTATTTTGAGTAATCCATTATTTAAAATATACTCCTGTTTCTGAGTTTCTTTTCTTGGGCAATAGTTCAAAACAGTAATTTCTAATTTGAGAGAGTAGTTATCTCCATGTTTCATCAAGCTTTCTTTATTTAGTGTGGTTACACATAAACATGTATGAACATGAATAAATAACTATTGTCAATATTCTATAAAATACTATTATGTTTCCCTAGAAAGTGAAACTACACATACACACACACACACATACACACACACACACAGACACACACACGTACAGAGATACTCTTGAAAGTGAAAATTAAACCCCCCAAGTCAAGCTTACGAAACCCAAAAAGTAATATGTTAAACAAAATTACGAATAGATTGTGCTTGTCATGTTATTTTCAGAACGCAGTACTCACTTCCCCCTCATCTGTGAAACACATCTGTGATTTCTTTACTAACCATTTTCCAGCCTCTTTCATAAAATAACGGTTGTGTTCTGGTGTTTTTCATTTTGAATACTTAGAGCATGTCTCCCATCTCATCCACCGCCACATTGTTAAATCTAAAGTAGAAAGAGAGAGTGATCGCTCTGGTGTCTCCAGTTGGCAGCAGAAAATGTGTTGTTTTCAATTACTGTGTATAAAAGCTCAGCCAAAGGGAAAGCAACTTTTCAGGATGATGTGCCTACAGAAAGAGCTACCACAAATGTAGGGATTCCCAAAAGTGACACCAGCTAAGATTGAAGACTCTTCCCACGGTTTTGCCAAATCCCACAAAGGAAAATTATTTGTCTTCTAGGATGCATGACACAGGCAGACAAGACCTGGATCCCTCGAGAGTGGTGTTTGACAAAGGAAGCTCATCTGCCCAGGCTTTTGCTCCGAAAGATGTCCGCTCCCCACAATAGTAAAAGTTAACACAATACAGAAGTCTTGCTCATATAAAGGATTTGGGATTAACACTCTACATCAGTTCTGATTTTCCATATTTTTTTTTAGTAGAACCAGGTTTGCTAATAAATTGCCAGCTGTTAAAGTCACTAAGCCTATTTTCATCACAACCACCACATAACAGGACCCCTGCAAATACCTGAGGCCTGCTTTTCTCTCATTGTACACTTTATATTGTTTCAGATGAAACATACCCTCCGCCAACATTTCTGGGGCTTCATCGTTAATGACTCAAAATACAGTTACAAGGTTTGGGTGGTAAGTTGGCAGACCCTCAGGCTCTGTGGCATCTAAGCCAATTCCTGTCCTTTCTAAGGCCTGGAGATAATTTCAAAAGAGATAGAAGAGGGTAAAAAGAAGAAGAAGAAAGAAAGAAAGAGAGAAATAACGAGAGAAGTCAGGGGAGCCACCAAAAACTTTGACCAGTTACTAACTTACCAAAAAATTAATTTTCAAAATAATGCTTCGTCAGAGGCAGGTTGGAAAAGAGGGAAACAAGGAGTAATTGATTAGAAACAAAAAATTGAGGAGAAAAACAGTAGTGTTCTTTCAATCAAATTATGTGCAACCCTATCATAATTAAAGAAAATGTAAAGTTTAGATCTTGAATTATGATCAATAATATCTATTCTTCCTAAGAATCACAGATTTTCTGTCATCTCTCCCTGCCAACCCCCTCCAAGAGAAAGTAAACAATTTACTAGAGAAAGAGATTTGTAAAAAAAATGATGGTATATAAAGATCGTGAGTATTTGGAGGAGATTTCACAAAAATCACATGCTAACAGCTCTAGCTTCTCAAGAGCAATGAGCTTTGCCCCTGAGAAAACATTATTTTCATCAGCCACTGCTCTAGCTAAAACGCTGGTTTTGACAAGCTGTGTTCCTGGTAAAATGTTATTGTTGGCAAAGCAGCTGGTGGGGAGACAGCTTTGGGAGGTTCCCTCCTGAGTGGAGATGTGCAAATTGACTACAGCACCTGTGGGAGAGTCAGGTACCTCTGACCCAGATTCGCTCTGTTTTCTAGCACCCTGTCCCTTTGTTCTGTAATGAGAGCCAAATGTTCCCGTTCCCAGTCCCTCCGGCCTTGTAATGTGACGCCACCGACCAGCCTCTGATGGGCCCCCCTTACCCTTCCCCACTCCTGGGCTCTGTTGCTACCATTGGCCTGAAATTGAAAAGGGCTTTAAAAGCTCGCTGTTCTGGGTGTCACGCTAACCCTCTCTGCTCCCTGTCTTCTGAAATAGCTGTGCCCTGCTGACTTTTTTTCACGGTGAACCAGAGTGTTAGCAGGTCAGTTATGGAATCTAAACTTTTATTTATTTATTTTTATTGGCGGGAGAGTGATCTTATTTTTCAGGCAGGAGAGACTCCTCTCACAAATGAAAACTCCAGTGAATTTTATTATACTACATATGACCCATAGCAGGAAATGCCTATGCCTAACCAAAATCATGGATGCTGCAGTTTAAGCCCCTGTTTTTCTGGCTGTCTCTTCCCCCCTCCCCCACTCCATCTTAGTTAAGGACATAGAGAAGTGAAGCCCTAGCCATGTGCCAGAGCAGCTTGTGCTGTGCTCCAAATTAAATCTGAAGATGTCAGGACGTGGCCTGGTTTGATTTAGAAAGTTTATTCTTTACCTAAGTCCGTGCCTCATCCAACCAAAAGTCCCTGCCCACACAGAGATCAATCAACCACACCTCTGCTCAGCTGACAAACAGGAGTCTGTCCGCAAAAGAAAAATGTGGGGAGTCATAGATGCTGTGTACAGAGGACCCTTTTAAGGGTTCCTAATACTACCCCGCCACCCCCACACACACACACCCCGGAACTCAGCTTCAACCTCAGTTAAATTACCCTGAAAAGTTCAAGAAGCACATTACTTTTGTCCCTTTTATACAAAACAACAAAAACATTTGATCTGAAATTTGTCAGATCTGGCCCTGCTTTTCTAGGCATCCTCACCTTCTATTTCTGGGGACTCCCATATAAATTTTGTTTTTGCTATAATACCACGTGTTTTTGAAAAATTATCTCTTTGCCATGGCAAAGAGTTGGACTCAAATTCAAGAAACCAGTTTGGCGTTAGTATTCCAAGTAAAGATGAAGAGTCAAATTCAAAAGCTTTTTGGAAGGCGTATTTTTACTATAGCTATGAGTTATTAAACACTAGGCATTATGCTAAGCACTTTACAGGCATTATCTCATTCAATCCACACCACCTATGATATAGATTGTTGCCCCACTTTGCAGAAGAGGAAACTGAAGTCTAAAGAAAGATAAAGAACTTCCTTATGCTAATACATGACCAAGCTGGAATTTGCATTAAAGTTTGATTCCAAAGCTCTGATTTTTTAACAGAAATGCTAACCAGGATTTGCTGACTGAACAGATGCTGGGAAGAGAGTCAGGCTTTGGAGTCTGGGTGATGATGCTATACTGAGCCTAGAAACATGAAGTAAAATTCACAATAACACACAGTTAAACCTGAAACGGACTTGGGCAATTTGGATCAACTCCACCATTTTCCATGAGGAAACTGGGGGTCAGAGGTGACCCAATCCATGCAATGTCATATAGTATGATATTGGCAGAGCTCAAGCTGGAAGTCAGCTCTTCCATGTTCCAGGCTGTGTTTTTCCATTTTATCAATTCATTTGGCTAGTACTTTTAAACATCTCTCTTTTCAGCATGAGGTCTGTTAATTTCTTTTCAAAGGTTTTGACTAAAAAGAGAACCTATTCCACAAACAAGTCTTTATAGCACAGGAATTTCTATACCTGCTTAGGCAGGTACTACTGACCACCATGCCTCTGCTTCCATGCCATTTTCAAGTGCCAGCTATAAGGCCAGAAGGAGGGAAATAATAAAGTATTAGACATTGAGTTCTCTGAAACAAATGAGTCAGCTGGCTTAGAACATTGTGTTCAGGATCTCCAGAAAATTAGGTGAAACAAAAGAATTTAAAAATGTGCTGTTTTATTTGCCAGTGTAAGTTAAGGGCATTTTCCTTGAGGTATGTTAAACATTCTCTGTGCCTTTCAGATTTGTTGGAGAGTAAATATGTGACCTCTTGACCTTCATTTTCCTGACTCATATTTGACAAATTAGCCAACCATGGCCATGTCATAACGAAAACACCGTAAGTAGAGGAGAATAAGCACCATTTGCTTACATTTTTTTAGACAAACATTAATTTACCTATCCTATTTTGAGGTGCCGTCTTCTGAGCAACGTGCTTTCCATGTATAAATTTATTTAATCCTCACCACTATTCTTATATCCATTTTTCAGATAAGCAAACTAAAAATGAGAAACTTATTTTGTTCAAGTTCACACAGCTAATAAGTCGAATATCTCGGTGTTTGTTTACCTGCTCCCGCCTAAGCTCCACATCTTCCCACCAACACAAGCCACTTCCATTTGCAATTGTTCAAAGGCTCTTCATTGCTTACAGTACAAGGTCTAAACTGCTGAGGGGGACACATGACCCTCTCATGACCTGGCCTTTCTTTGCACCTCCTGCCTCCCTTCTCACTGCATCCTGTAGAAACAAATATACTACCTGCAGCCATAGGGGGACTCAGCCATTTTATAGTTTATCTTCCAAACAGTTTCAGGCCTGCTCACCATTGATCACATTTTCCTTGAAAATCTCATTCCTCACCAAGCTTACATCTACCTTACAGATCATTAAGGAAATGGAAAACATAATGCATGCTTAACCATATTTTACTTCTAGAAGACACTGGTTTTTCTCCACTATCTTATTTTTCTTGGTTTCAGAGTCACTAGGAAACTATGCAACTGTATGTGGATGAATTTTTCAATACACACTTGAAAAACATGTACAGTAACCTTTGGAACAGAATGAGCACTTGTGTCTGCTGCTGCCTCAGCACCACTTTTCCAGGCGTGCCTCTTTATGACAGCATAATTCAGGCATCCTGCCCAGCATTATGCACAAAGAAAACCACTGCTGGTTGGCAAACTCCACCCATAAATATGGTGGACGCTGATTCTGCACTCTGTCTAATCCTGCCAAAGCCGACAGGAGGGGCCCAAGGTACACAGACTTGACCTGGGAGGGGAGTTTAAGTCCACTCTAGGCTGCACAAAACTATAAAATCATACATCGTGTCTTGGTGACCCCAGGAGTGTGCAGGAAGTCTTTTTTAGGCTGAAGCATAATATATCTTGCCTTAAGAGGTAGCACAGATGTGAGAAAGTAAAAAGAAGTATTTAAAAACTGAGATCTCAAGAGACAGTATGCCTATAAGGATGTAAAAAAATTAAAGGAAGCAAATAATTCAAATCCTCAAACACAACAATGGAATCATGCCCAGGGGATCACAAGTCTAGATGATGCTTGATCATCTCTTCCTTCTCCCCAACAGGGAGACATTGTCAGTCCTTCCCATCATCCTTGTTAAAGCCCATTAAGAGTAATATGCCTATCTCATGTCTTCAAGGAAGCATGTGCTTTATACAGCACATGGAGATATGGATAATTTCCTTTCACAGACATGGATTTGGCCCTTGATATACAGGTATCCTATTTCCCCGAAAATAAGACCTAGCCAGACAATCAGCTCTAATGTGTCTTTTGGAGCAAAACATAATATAAGACCTGGTAGTATATATATATTATATTATATTATATTATATTATATTATATTATATTATATTATACCCAGTCTTATAGTATAGTAAAATAAGACTGAGTCTTATATAAATTTTTGCTCTTAAAGACGCATTAGAGCTGATTGTCCGACTAGGTCTTATTTTCAGGGAAACACGGTATTCACCTAATTTAAGAAAGACAGCTTATAGAAAATCCAAAACATTGCACAGCCTCTCAGGATTGCAGACACCATTGTGGGACTAAATCTTATTATGTTGTCTTACTGAAAAGTTTCATTTGAAGGTATTTTTAGAAAATTCAATTATATACCAATTGCCCTCCATGAACTAGCTCTAAAAGGAGCCCTGCTGAGAATAATTTTGGAGGAGGAAGTACTTTTGATACATGGACTCTGACCTCTACTTCATGTGTTTCTAAGTTCTGCTCGTACTCATGCTTTTCTTTGTTCACAGCAGAGACCTTCTGTCCCAAACTGACCATAGAGCTAAGATGCTCATAAACAACTTCCAGAATTCTAGATTGTCTTCTCCTCTTGAGAGGTCTCTCCTATTTCTTCCAGGTGGCATAAAAACTAAAGTGGAAATTGAAATAAATATTCTCTCAAACATATCAAGCATAGAAATGTACAAAGAGAATGTTTAAAACCAAAAAGCAAGTGAAGAAAGCAGGAGCTGGAAGGCAAAGGCAGGGGAAATTGGAGGAACTCAAGTTTCACAGGGATATTAAAAAAAAAAAAAAAAGTATATGTGGAGACATACTAATGCCAAGGCACTGCATAAAATAAATACTAGAAAGATCAACACAGACCTTCAACTATCAAACATCATTTGCAATTTCCTTTAAAGTCTACTGGAATTTTCATCAAAAGCAGATCAATAGCCATAAACAGCAGTTCATTAAGGATGGGACAGCCCTAATGATTCATATTTATTCTCGAACGCAACAGATTCAGCCTCTAATATGCCAAGCCAAATGGAAGACTCATAGCAGAGACCTCTTCACAAAAGGTTCACATTCCAAAAGGGAAAACAAACATTTAAACAAGCAATAGGGATTTACATAGGAGGTAGAATACACAATAATCAAAGCAAGCACAAAGTGCTGTGGAGAGAAGGGCTAATTATCTGAAGAGTGGTCAGAGCAAGCTTCCCAAGGGAGGTGATTTGTAAGTTGATCTTGATGGATGAGAAGGAGGACCAACATTTCAAACTGACAACAACGCCATCAGGTACCACAGTGAAACCTGCTCATGAGGAGCATTTTCAGATATGAAAACTGGAGGAGCTGTTCAATTCCATTAAACAGGCATGTGTCCAGAGCTTACTTCTGCTCTTAGCACTATTTTGAGTTTCTGTGGATATTAGGAAAAGAAAAAGAAATAAAATATGGGCCCCTACCTGCAATAGTTTGTAACCATAACTGGGAAAACAAGGCTTACTAACATGAAGTAATAAGAGAGTAATATAAAATAGTACAATCAAGTTCCAAAATGTGTATAGAAACTAAGTACTATAAGAGGTCAATCTTTGAAATCTTATGGTTTATAATATTACTAGACAAGATGGTGGATAGTCTATTTTTGTAAATATAATGGGTGGGAAACTGGTAATTATAGCTCATCTAATTAACATCTGTTCCAGATAGGTCATCTGAATCAATCATTAGAAATGAAATGCTTGATTGTTTAGAGAAAATTTGGCAATGAAGCAAATCTTACCAAGAGATTATTTGCCAAACAAAACCCAATGTTCTTTCTTTTAACCTCTAATGGGATAGAGTAAAGTGTCTTTTGCTTTTTCCCATGATCTAGCTGAACTTGGAGAAAGATTTTGAGATCACATGATCAGCTTCTTGTTAAACCTGACTGAGTATACTTAAGCAATTATTGAGGTTTAGAATTGGATATCAGATGGCAAATTAAGAGTAGGATTTCACTGAACCACAACAATCAGGTATGGAGCTATTTCCCTGACCCCTGAGCATGAGCCAGGTGTTGTCAAGCCATAGGACTCTCTGGGAATAAGTGACCACAACAAAAGAACAAGTCAGTAGATGACCAGGAGGGAAATGGAGGTAATAAAGAGGAGAAAAAAGAAACTCTATGGGATAGCCAACAAATTGTCGTATAATTACATAAATGCACAAGCACTCTACCTGAAGTTCTGTAAATATAGGAAACATCTTAATATCTAGCAGACATTTCTTTTAATAAACTAACTCTAACAAACAACTATAAATGTCTTTAATTAGTCTTCTAAAATAGATGGACAAATTATTAGTTGCTGAGAAAAGGTTATTTAGTGTGCAAATATGTCAAAACATTGGCTTCTTAGCTAGAGGGGGTGGAAGATAATAACACAGTCTTTGGTGGTATTTGGGTACATAACCACTACTTAGTGCCATCAATGACACAGCGAAGCTGTGATGCTAAACATAGCTGGTTATAAACACTTCATTATCCCTTTGAAATAAAAATTAGGTAGGGCCAAAGTGTAGGCTTTATCCCTAATAAGAACTGAACACATAAGCCCAGTGCATGCATTCAAAATTCTCTCTGTATATTTTCACCATCTAGTTCTGACGCTCTCAAATTTGACCCAGACTGTGGACTCTCTCTCTCTCTCTCCCTGTCCCTCTCTCTCTTTCTCATCTTTTGGGCTGGAATTTGGATCTCTTTGTGTTCTTCTTAGAGTGTGATGCCATTCCAAGAATAATTTGCTTGCTTCAATCTCCCTAGGAGTCAATCTGCTGGTTGTGATGGGAGTCGGGTAACCCCATCATCTTGCCTATAAAGAGATCTTGGTAGGTATCTCTCCTTAGGATCAACCTTACTCAGCTTCACAAAGTCAGCAGTCAGTCTCTCCTCCGTGATTTTATCTAGCTCATGCCTTCCCAGGCTGTGACTTTTCTTTTTCCACTTCCACACTATGAATACCTTCTCTCAGGATTTAACCCTAAGGTACACATAACTAAGGAACTGTCTGCCTATTCCCACCCCATTCCCTATGAGGGAAGTGAGGACAGTATTTGTCATCTGAAAGAAAAGTCTTTAGTCATAGAAATGAAGCACTAGTTGTAAAATTTCAATCACTACTGAATAAAAGACTTGAGCCAAACTGAAGAGCCTTTCCTAGTACTGCTGAAATTACCCAACACTGTGACTGACTTTTCTCACTGAGAGCTACTGACCTTGCCCCCACCTCCAAAAAGATTTTTCTTACCAAGTGACTAAATAAATTAATAAATAAATAAAAATGGCAGACAGATGAGAGAAAAAATAGTCCTTTGAGGTTTCTCTGATTTATTCATGTGCCCTAACACCAATATGTATCTGGCCTTTTACCTGACAATTATTAGATAATATACCATCCTCACACTTTTTTCCTAAATAGAACACAGTCTCAGAAGTCAGCTTAGTCATCAGACATCTATATCTATAGATATATATAGATATATGTATACATATATATGGATATATATAATACATGTAATATAATCATTATATATTATAATTAATATATAATATATACTTTTAATAATTATATATTTATATAAATATTAAAATAGTAAACATAATTATAAATCATACTACATAATTATATAATTATCATAATTATCATAATTATATTTGATATATATATATATATCAAATCCGTCAGTGCTCATACTGACTGAGGACCCAGTGACGACCAGCCCCTTCTCTCCCAAACATACAAGGACTAAACCTGAGGTCCTATTGGTTTAAATGCTGCTGATACTCCTTAGGTACTTTCAATGCAGCTTGTAGTTTAGACCAAAGACGAAATTAGAATAATACATGGTAGACCATATGGGCTTGAGTAGCCATTACAGTCAATCTTGCAGACTGTCATGTACCACAAAAGCATAGAGATTGTCCCTCTCATTGGCACCCATTTCAAGTTGGCATTTACCAAAATAAAAGAGAAAATGAAATGATATAAACCACTCTCACGAAATATTGTTGGTCTGGCTTACATTCCAGCCATCTATATGCATATTCATTTTTATGGCTTAAAATGTTATGATTACACCTCACATTTTTTAAGATAAAATGGTTTTTAAAAAATAGAATAAACCAGAGTAAAAGAAGGAAATCTTGGGATTATAGATTAACCTTCAATTCAAAAGGTTTTTCAGTGTATCTCTTCTCCGGGCTCACACACCAGACACTCAATCTCACACAGAGGCTGTGAGATGTCATTGGGTTGCAAAAAGGATGAAAATCCTCGTAGTCTCTGGTTTTCTGAGGTTTTGTGGGTTTGAACAAGACCCTTACTGCTATTTGGCCTTGGGTTTTGTGGTTAATATATGATAAAGGGCTTATTACACAGTGATCCTTGTGCGTTTAGGTCAGCTGTGGCCATCAATCAAGAGACACTTTTTTTTGGCAACACACTCTTCCATAAAAAATTTCTCTGGCAGACTCAACTTAGTTGGTAATGACAGAGTAACCTCTTTGTCAAGTAATACACTTGATAAATTTTGCATGTGCTATTGACTGACAGACGTTCTGGCATTCTTGTAAGTAGGAACACAAGCTTCAAAGAGCACAGAAACTTCCCTCCTAAACTAAAGTTAGTTAAATTAAACACATTATATCCATGAAAGTTAAAAGAGATACTTCAGGAGTAAGTTCATATTTTGGTGCCTACTCTCTCTTAGTTCCTTTTCTTTACTTTGTTACAAGTAATGCCCCCCAAAACATCTTTTTCATTAAGATAATTCATATTTCTGGATGATTTAGTTCCATTCAACAAAAATTTCCTGACTTCCTAATATGTACTTGGTGTGCAGCTAGTGGTAGTGGGAAGATAAAGATAAATAAGACACTGGCCATGATCCCATAAGATCTTACATCTCACTTATAATCAATTATATGGTTGTTTTAATATTTCAGGATCAACAAATTCAAATGGATGGGAAAAGTGGGGGGGGTTCTCTTTTATTTGGTTCTAGGTTTATCTTGGTCTTCTATGTTTCCCATTAATACTGTGTTTCCCCGAAAATAAGACCTAGCGAGACAATCAACTCTAATATGTCATTTGGAGCAAAAATTAATATAAGACCCAGTCTTATTTTACTATAATATAAGACCGGTTCATAATATAATATAATATAATATAATATAATATAATATAATATAATATAATATAATATAATATAATATAATACTGGGTCTTATATTAATTTTTGCTCCAAAAGACACATTAGAGCTGATTATCTGGCTAGGTCTTATTTTCAGGGAAACATGGTAAGATACTGCCACACATATGGTGATTCTCCTTCTCTACCTTGTGAAAAAAGAGACTATCAAGAGATCCAAGAAGGCAGAGTAGATAAACACTGTGCCTGCTTCCTTCAATGACACATTAAAATTACAGCTAAATTAAAGAACAATCAACCTGGAGAATCATCTGAAGTCTAGCTGATCAGAAGTTTTATGACTAAGGATATTAAAAAAAAAGAAACACATCAAGACTGGTAGGAGGAAGGGAGATGTGAAGTGGGCCCCAAACCTTTGTGGTGGTTGAGAATCAGTAGGGAAATCACAGCTATGGAGGTGCCCCCTGGAGGAGCGAGGAACCCCAGCAACACATCAGGCTCCCCAGCCAGGAGTACTGGTGCCAGCAAGAAGAGCCCCCAAATATCCAACTGTGAAAATAGTGGGGATTCTGACCACCCGGGTAGGACAGAGAAACCCAGACGTCCTGTTAAGGGGAGGATCCCAAGAGGATCCCAAGAGGCTCCAGAACCAACGTACTTTGAGATTGGCTCCAGGCCACAGCCCAATTAGCCCCACAAGTGGTACACCAAAGGGTGGTCTCAACAGGCACCAGAGCCCACTGGGAAGAATCCCACTCAGTGGGGTGAGGCCACTGCACAGAAGCCTGTAAGTTGTTTATGTGGCCAAACCACACAGCCAATCAGCCTGAGGGTCAATCGCACCCACTGAAGTGTCAATAGCAATCAAAGCTCAACTATAACAGGAAGGCACACACAATCCACACAAGAGTCTCTCCTGAAGCACCTGGCAAAGGTGACCAGGGAGACTGTATCAGGATCTCACAGGGCACCTACTACATAAGTCCACCTGGCCAAAACTGGGAGACATAGCAGATCTACCTAACATATAGAAACAAACACAGAGAGGCAGCCAGAATGAGGAAACAAAGAAGTATGTCCCAAATGAAAGAACAAGAGAAAACTCCGGGGTGGGGGGTGGGGAGGAGTGGAACAAAAAAACTAAATGAAATGGAAGCAAACAACCAACCAGATACAGAGTTCAATACAATGTTTATAAGGATGCTCAAGAAACTTAGTGAGAACTTCAACAAAGAGAAAGCAAGCATAAAAAAGGATATAGAATTCATAAAAAGAGAACCAATCAGCAGTGAAGAACATGATAACTGAAGTGGAGAATGCACTAAAAGGAATCATTAGCAGACTAGATGAAGCAGACGATTGAATCGGTGACTTGGAAGACAAGGTAGCAGGAAACATCCAGTGGAAACAGCAAAAGAAAAAATGAATCCCCCAAAATTAGAAGTTAACAGACTTCTGGGACAACATTTGCATTACATGAGTACCAGAAGGAGAAGAGAGAAAGCAAGGGATTGAGAACGTATTTGAAGAAATAATAACAAAAAACTTCCGTAACCTGGTGAAAGAAATAGACATACTAGTCCAGGAAGTGCAGAGTTCCAAACAAGATGAACTCAAAAAGACTCAAACCAAGACACATTATAATTAAAATGGCAAAGGTGAAAGAGAAAGAGAGGATCCTAAAAGCAGCAAGAGAAAGACAACTGGTAACTTATAAGGGAGCCCCCATAAGATTGTCCGCTGATTTCTCAACAGAAACTTTGCAGGCCAGAAGGGACTGGCACAAAATGTTCAATATGATGAAAAGCAAGGACCTACAACCAAGGGTACTCTACCCAGCAATATTATCCTTTAAAATTGAAGGACAGATAAAGTGCTTCCAAGACAAGAAAAAGCCGAAAAACTTCATCACCACCAAACCAGTATTACAAGGAATGTTAGAGGGATTTCTTTAAGGTAAAAAAATATATAAAAATTATTAGTAATAAGATTACAATAGCTACATACTTATCAACAATTACTTTCAATATAAATGGATTAAATGCTCTTATCAAAAGTCATAATGGGTAAGAAATGGACTGAATGCATTAAAAAAAAAAAAAAAACATATGCTGCCTACAAGGGAATCACTTCAGATTCAAAAACTGAAAGTAAAGGGACACAAATGTTATTTCTTGAAAATGGAAACAAACAAACAGACTGAAAATAAAAGGGACAAAAATGTTATTTCATGAAAACGGAAACAAACAAACAAACAAAAGCTGTTGTGGCCATACATATGCCCGACAAAATAGACTTTAAAACAAAGGCTATAAGAAGAGACAAAGAAGGACTCAGTAATCCCAGTTCAGGGTATTTATCCAAAGAAACCAAAACATCACTTCGAGGGGACATGTGCATCCATATGTTCATTGCAGCATTATTTACAATGGCCAAGATGTGGAGGCAGCCTGGGTACCTGTTGATGGAACAATAAAGAGGAGGTGGTACATATATACAATCGAATATTGCTTGGTCTTGGAAAGGAATGTGTTCTTGCCATCTGTGGCAGCATGGATGGACCTGGAGGGTACTGTGCTGAGTGGAGTATGTCAGACAGAGAAAGACAACTGCAATGGATTTTGCTTATATGTGGAATCAAAGGAACAAAATAAACAAACAATACAGAAACAAACTCATAGATACAGAGAAAATTTTGATCGTTGCCTGATGGGAGGGGAATTAGGAATGTGAATGAGAAAAGGGGAAGGGATTAAGAAATACAAATTGGGGGGCCGGCCCAGTGGCTCAGGCAGTTGGAGCTCCATGCTCCTAACTCTGAAGGCTGCTGGTTCGATTCCCACACGGGCCAGTGGGCTCTCAACCACAAGGTTGCCGGTTCCACTCCCACAAGGGATGGTGGGCTGCGCCCCCTGCAACTAGCAACGGCAACTGGACCTGGAGCTGAGCTGCACCCTCCACAACTAAGATTGTAAGGACAACAACTTGACTTGGAAAAAAGTCCTGAAAGTACACATTGCTCCCCAATGAAGTTCTGTTCCCCTTCCCCAATTAAAAAATCTTAAAAAAAAAAAAAAAAGTACAAATTGGTTGTTATGAAGTAGTCATGGGGATGTAGGGTATAGCATAAGGAATATAGTCAATGATATTATAAGTACGTATGGTGTCAGATGGGCACTAGATTTGTTGGAGTGATAGATGGGAGGGGTTGGGGGTAGGGTGAAAAAGTGAAGGGATTAAGAAGTACATATTGGTAGTTACAGAATATTCATGGGGATGTAAAGTAAACCATAGTGAATATAGGCAATGATACGATTATAACTATGTATAGTGCCAGGTGGGTACAATACTAATCTGGGGGATCACTTCTTAAATTATCTAAATGTCTAACCACTATGTTGTAAACCTGAAATTAATATAAAATCATATTGAATGTCAAAAAAAAAGTATTAAAGAGCTGTCTTGTCTCGCTCAAAAAAAAAGGAAACTATCTATGGAGCAGGAAGACTGCAGATAAGTAACTCTTACATTTGCCTTTCTCAGCTATTTCAAATAAAACAACGATTAATTTTGACAAGGACAGGAGAATTTATTATGACCTACAATGGTCTGTTATACCAGTTTTGTTCTTGTGAAAAAGTGGAAAGAACAACTTATCTCATGTAACCAAAAACAAATTCTCATGGATTGATTAAGAAAAAAAAATTTTTAATGTAAGAGGAACTAAACAACTTCGGAATTAACTCAACCTTTCTTCTATTAACAAAACCTGTTAATAGACAGCTCAACTTTCAAGCATTGGTAGCGTGTCCACTGACTTCTACGAAATGCCAATGCATACTTCAGGATGGAGTTTAGATGAACAATTTCCAAGCTGTTTTTTCTAAGACTATGCTAAGGGAGAAGTGACAAAGATTCTATGTATGGAAATGACCATATGCAGCAGCTCTATCTAATAAAAACAGAATGCAAATTATATATGTAATTTTAGAGTTTTCAGATGTGTAATTTTTTAATTTACTAATAGCCACATTACAAAAAAAGAAAAAGAGACAAGAAATTCGTTTAACACTATATTTTATTTAATACAGTATTTCAAAATATTATCATTTCAAAAAGTAACCAACATTAAAAAATTGGTATGCTATCTTATGTCCTTTTTTCTACTAAGCCTTTGAAATCCAGTGTGTATTTTTCACTTATAGCATATCTCAATTTGGATTAGCCACATTTCAAGTGTTCACCAGTCATATATAGGTAGTGGCTATCTTATTGGGTAGCATAGGTCTATGGAATTCTTAACACAACAAAGGATGCTACCATCAAACTACATAAGACTATTAGTGTTAACCTTCTGGATCGAAGAACCAATTATAATGAAAAATTTTATATCATTTCAATAAGCTTCAAAAAGTAAAAAACCCACTTTTTGAGAGAACAAAATATAATCCAATTTAAATCTTATACTGATCTGAGCAAAAACTTCAATTAAGCTTGACAAGTAATTAAATAATTCTAATATTCAACAGTGTTCCCTTACCAATCATCTAATAATATAATCTGATGTCATAAAAGCATTTTCAACTTCAGATAATATTTGCACAAAACTTGAAAGTTCCACCAACCAGTTCTCTGGGTGAAATGCAGTCAGTCCTATCAATCCAAATGAACATGTCCATAAAGAAAATAAACTTTAAACTAACATTTATATTATGGTGGTAAAGTCAAACTTCTCATCAGCAATAACAACAGCTCCTGGTGTAGTTTGGCAGGAGCAGAACATGCAATGCAATTCACCACGGACTTCCAAAGATCAAAACCAACCAGATCTATAATCGTGTGTTCAAACATTCTCATTTTGAAAAGATAGAGTTTATTTGTTTCTGAAACAGCTAATTTGGTATTCACATAAATATGTCCTTAACTTCCCTTCTAACACAAGTATGAATTCCTCAAAGACCACAAGAGCCAAGTTTATACTTAACTATAGTGGAAAGGTTTGTCAAAATGATATTTTTCTATTACTGAACTTTTATTTTTGTTTGTTTAAAAACTTTTATATTTTTAAGAAAGATAGAAAATGATTATACAGGCAATGCTGTAGTAACTGTGCATCCACCCTTTATGTAAACTGTTGATAAATTCTTTTTTATGAGAAATAAAACCTCTTCCAAAATAACTTTGAACTTTCTATTGTGAATTTCATGTTGTAAGGTGATTTCCTATCTCGTGTTACCTGGTTTTAATGACAAATGTTAAGAAATCATTGAAAGGGAAGTGAACAGTGATGGACCTCAGTGCAGAAAGCCAAGAACTGGTCTTAGGGACAATCCCAGGCCTGCCACTGAACAGCTGCAGGACCAAAATGCATTTCAAGTCTCTGGCTCCCAATTTCCTTATCTATAAAATTTGGAAATAAGAATAAATAGACTCCAAGATTTCTTATATTCTGCAAATAAGTAGGAAAAATGCATAAATTTTAAAAGATCCATCATCTGTTACACTAAGCAAAGAAACTTTGACTTTTCAAAGGGCCTAACTGTGGAAAAGAAACCAAGGTCAAGTTTTCATTTAATCAACTTTGTCTATACAAAGGCTAACAACTGCCTAGTTCTGCCACTTCTATTAAGCGTCTAGAGAATTTAATTTGACTCTGTCTCATGTCTTCCAAAGCTAACACACAAAAAAGAAATACCAGCAAGCTTGATGATTTAAATGTGTAAATTGATGTTCATTGTCTAATATGTCCCTCCAGTCATCTAACATAGACATAACAGAAAAGCCACGGGTGCCATCAGTGAACATGTATTTAGGCGATACCCTCTCAGGAGACAGGAGCACACTGTTGAAGATCATACGGTCTGAAAGAGTTAATATTCCTCCAAAAGCTGAGCACTATACTCCTCGCCAAAACATAACATTAAGTGTGTCATATTGTGAGGAATGAAGAGAATATTCGTTTTTTTGATTGTGCTTACCTATTTGTTAAGTTTCAGAAAGAATCAAAGATTAAGTTTAATAACTGCTGTGTATATTTATGAAGAAATTTCCATTCTCCTATGGCATAAAATTCCAGTGTCGATAATCATTCTGCTTCTAATTTTCTAAAAATAACTACCCTCCAAAAATGATAGATAGATAGAGAGATGATAGATATTAGATGATTCATAGATAAATAGACAGATGATAGCTAGATAGCTAGATAGCTAGATACCTAGCTAGATGATAGATAGATAGATAGATAGATAGATAGATAGATAGATAGATAGATAGATAGAGTGTATGTACACACATACACATATAACATTTTTAAATTCCTTATAAGGCTTTGGTTTTGCCTGTAATTTCATTGACATAAGACTTACTGAGGAACCAGCTTGATGGCCAGCTTAAAATGGAACAGAGACATGAATGGAATTCTCTTGCTCCATTTTCTAATGGAAAGCATGTTTAATTATGATTTGTTTACAAACAACGGTTTATGTAAAATTCAATTTCTTGTTTGTATATGAAATGTTTAGCTTGTTTGAATGACCTATGGATCCATTGAGTACCCTTTCCTGTTTCTTTTCACTTGATTTTTACATAGTAATTAATATTTCAATTACATGATGATGGCAGTGGCTGTAAAAACAAATTCTTAATATTTATCTTGGCATGACTGGATATATAGCCATCTATTTATATGTTACTCCAAATTTTAAATTCAAGCTAATGTGTTCTACTTGACAACAAAATCATTTTGTAATATAGCTATATATTTTTGTATATATGTATTTAAACCATTTTTCATATTCACAATAAAAATGTAGTAGGAATATAATTTTAAATAGCATGAAAGATTAAGCACACCAAAAATAATGAAAAGCCAAAATATGCACACTGTGCAAAAACATAGTCAGTAGATTTCGCCTTGTGTAAACTTCATCCTGCCTATGTGGGTTTTAACATATTTCCATGGCTTTAAATAGGAAAACATCTTAAAGCTCAGCCCATGGGAAACCCAAGCTTGATTAGTTTTCCCTTTTACTACAGCCTGCAGAGTGTAAAACACAGCACATCAGAATTGAATTTGTCATCCCCAGACCTCACAGGAATTTTAGGAACTAAATAGTTAGGAAGCCATCCTGGTACTTCTCTTTGCTTTAATCAAAGTCGAAGTTTCAATTTAAACATTCAGGAAATCTCCCTTATTTAAAGCAATCAACTCATTGTGGACAGGGTCTGGCCTTACTGTGTTTAATTTTTTGGCATCAAGCAAAACTTGATTGGTCACAGCCAGTGCATGAGGCGTCCTTCCCTCTCCTCCAAGAAGAGAGAAGGTTTCCAGATCTTTGCTGTGTCCAACACAAGTCTAGAGATATTGATGCATTTTCAAATCAGCAAGGCACTGGCATAAACCTAGACTGGAATATGGAGCTCATGTTTAAAGCTTATGAGGGGTTTCAGCGTCAAACAACTGTTCCAACTGTGAGCTGTTCAGCTGTGAAAGAATATTCTCAGATAATATTGGTCAAGCTCCTTTATTCCTCTGAGTTCATCCTCTTTTGTTACACTTTTTGGAATAGGTGGCGAGTCACCCATCTGCATTTTATTTTCAAGATTTTAATTTCCTGCAGACAAAGCAGAAAGCAGATTTAGTGAGGCATGTGGCTGCAGAGGGCTTGTGACATCCTTAAAAGCTAGGCACTAGCATCTCCCAGGAAAATGTGATACAGGCATAGAGGTATAGGTAGGTGCGGATGGAGGTGAGGGCAGAGGTAGAAGTTGAGATGGAGACAGAGATAGACATATCCTAGCTACACTGAAAAGTTTGGAGTGAAAAAAAAAGCTAATAAAACTAAACCAATTGTACCACGATCGAAGAGAACTATTAAAGCTTTGACAAATAAATCACGAGGTCAAGAGTTGGGAACGGTCATGTCTATTCTCAGAGCTCTCAATGGCTCATCTCCTTATACTAAATCCTTAAAGATAGGGGAAATGATGTACAGACTCTTTTGTTTTGGTACCCCATGGAGATATAGCCAGAGCATGATTAAAAATATTCCACACTAAATTCACCTCTGACCTTTGTAACCCTCTATTATACTGTGTTTCCCCGAAAATAAGACCTAGCTAGACCATCTGCTTGAATGCATCTTTTGGAGCAAAAATTAATATAAGACCTGGAATTATATTTTAGATTAGATTAGATTAGATTATAAAGACCCAGTCTTATAGTAAAATAAGACCAGGTCTTATATTAATTTTTGTTCCAAAAGACACAGTAGAGCTGATGGTCCATCTAGGTCCTAGGTCTTAGTTTTGGGGAAACACGAATTGTTTTCCAATAATCTGTCCTAATAAAAAGCTGAGATTGGATGTATCATGTTTTGAATTTACTAGCCCTTGAGTGAAGATGATCTAGAAAGTCATATTTAAATACTTTGAACTTATAAGAAGGCAAATTCTAAAATAAAAATTAAGTGGTGAAAATATTTCATGTTGTCAAAATATTTTAAATGCACACAATTCTGGGTGCTCCTAAAGTTAGACGCTGTATATGATTCTGTTATTCCCAGGATACTTATTTGGCCTATGTATTGATCTGCTTGGGTTGCTATAACAAAATACCACAGACTGGCTTAAACATCAGAAATGTATTTTCTCACAGTTCTGGAAGCTAGAAGGCCCAGATCAAGGTCCAGAAGGGTCAGTTTCTGGTGAAAACTCTCTTTCTGGCTTGTAAACATCTGTGCACTCACATGGCTCTTCCTCTATGCTCAGGTGGAGAAAGGGAGACAGAGAGTGAGAGAGAGTGGTGTCTGGTGCCTCTTCATATAAGGACAGGAATACTATCCTATCAGGATCACACCCTTAGGACTTCATTTAACCCTAATTACCACCTTACAGGCCCTATCTCCATTGGGGTTAGGATTTCAATACTGAAATTGGGAGGCGGTGGGGGGGCAAAATTCAGTCCACAGCAGCCTATTAACCCATCTCAAATATTTAAGTTGGTTACCTACCAGCAAAAGAAAAATTCTCTTTTCCATTATGAACTCACAAATCCACATATACCTTCTTCCTCTACATATACATGTGCATATCATCAGAAAAAAACTACACTGTTGGAAATAAATCTGTACATCTGTATTTTTGTGTATTGCTGCTACTGTTGAAAAAAAAATGACCAATTTAATAAATAATTCCACTCATGTTTTAGTCAAAATCAGACACTACAGAACAAAATCGTTGCTCTAAAAACCAAACTATTATTACAAGATAACTTGTGATAATTGTACTAAATAATTTCACGCCTTTTCTCTAAACCAACAGGAAAGAAAATTGTACAGAAATTACCCCCCACAAAATAGGAGAAAAGATGTTGCACATTTTTAATACAGCGAAATGCCTATTACACTTTCATTTTTCAGCCATGGCATACCACAGCTCAAAACCCAAGGGCAAAGAACTCACTTAACTAAGATACATCCCATACATCACAAAAATGTGGCCGCCTTTACTGAAAGATGATGTAATATTTAAAGCAAGTATATTGTGTTACTAGGTTTTCTGTATTTTTTCCTTGTAACTGTCACAATTTGGATATGATAAGTGAGGACAACTATTTGATATACTGTATTTTATTTCCTAGTCATGCATCATTTGAGCCAGAGTTTCTCCCAAGTGTGGTCCAGAGAGCCCTAGGGGCCCTCTGGTTAGTCTATAATGCTTCATGTGGAGGAAGAACCTGACTGGAGCAGAGGTATTAAGTAGGAACTGATCACTGCAGAAAGCAAGTGAAGTTGTGGTAATTCTTACCCACAAAAGGAGGCCAAAGATCAGAAGCCTGACAAGCCTAAAATGTGAAGATTTATCACCCAGGCCTCATGGATAGAGGGCAAACAGGAGACATTTGAAGTCTAGGACCACTTCTCTATCCCAGGGCTGTATTTTCTTGCTTTAACAAGCCACAGGACCCCAACTTGCTCTCCTTTCTCCAACTTGACCCACTGTCTTCTTGCATGTTATCCACCATTACCAACCTCACCCAAGACTTGCCACAGAGAAAGCAAGGTCCTTTGAGCATTCTCCTCCTACATTGTCACCAAGGATGAGATCTTACCTTTTTAACCTGGTTTGTAGCTTTTGACTCTGGGGGAAAGAAGAGAATAAAGATGTAGCAAACATAGAAAGTTACAGATGTCCCAGAATTCTTGTACCCCTCTGAGATGATAACTGGACTTTTGTTTTCTTTTATTTCCAGGAATAGAACTCATTGTTTTCTCTTTCTCCCAACCAGGACAGCAAATCCTTTCCTCCAAGGCAAACCCTCTTAATTGCGAGGGCTTTTGGTATAGCTCATTGGTGTTCCCATCTCACAAGTGGGAACTTTGCATTTTCTACAGCTGGTGATGGGTGAAATTATATTAAACATCCTCTGTCCTACATGAAAATATTCCTCTCAAACCATTTCTTCACACAGCATTTTATTAACTTTTTTCATATTGTTCTTTTTAAAAATACCATAGCAGTCTTATGGCATTTTAAAGTAAAAAAAAAAAAAAAAAATCAAACACTGAGATGGGGTGCATAGTGAAAAGTTTACCCATCCCCTTTACTTCAGTCCCACAATCTGCCCTATCTCCACTTCAGGCTGTCCGTTGGGACAACCAGTTTACATTGTCACTATATATGAAGTATCATATACTATATATATACATATACACACATATACTATATATATATATATATATATATATATACACACACACACATATATATGTGTATATATATATACACACCAATACATATATGAAGATTTATGTACGTATATGTGTATATGTCTATCTATCATCTATCCATCTTTTTGTTTCTTAATATAGTAAAGCATTCTCTGCATTGTTCCAAAAGTCTTGGTGCAATTTTAACATTTAGTAATTTTAGAAACATAAATGCTACAAACTTTCACCAAAAAAAAAATTAAATGGTAATCATTTAAATTTCATTTATTCTTATTTAGTCTTTTAAATTTTGAGTAGTATACTTTTAATTTTAATATTTTCATCAACATTTGCCATCTTCAATTTGAGGGACTGGAATGTATATGTCATCCTGCCCCTTGCTTTCTCCACTTACTGTGTTTTGGTGATTGTTCCATCCCAATATGCATAGCCCTCTATCAATCTTTTCTAGAGGCACATTGTAGCCCATTGTGTGAATGGAAGATAAATGACTTAACTAGCCTTCTATTGGTGTACATTTAAGTTGCTAAAACAACATTCTAAAGACTATTCTTATACATAGATATTTTTGCTCATTTATAGTAGCATATCGCTTAAGAATGCTTTCAACTAGGTAACAAAAGCAATAATATCCTGACAAAGGTGGGCAACTTCACGGGTTTTAGCCTTGAGTCACACTAGAAATAAGATAAAGGGAAAGTTTCCATTACTTCATCTCCCTGCTCTACTTCCACCTCCCTTTCAAGCTCATCCTTTGGTTGGCACAGAGATCTCAGCCTCAGCATGAAAGCCATCAGTCCATCTTTATACCAGAGAAAGTACTGAAACTGCTCCCTTCACTACTGTTCTTGGCAATACTATGGAATTTTTCAATCTGATTTACTCTTTTAATGCCTCATCATCTTCATAATTAAGAAAAGCCTTGAATTAGTTTTTCAAAGTTTGAATACATGCTTCTTAATATACTATATAAATGATAACTGAAGCCTTTAGCTTGGCTTTTTTCTGGTGGGTCAAAAGAACAACATGGAGATTACTGGCCAATTATTACTTAGCTTCATTTGATGCTGAGTCGGCGAGCTTGAAAAGTCACAGCCAACTTTTAGTTGACCAATTAGGGAACCTTTATAGAAGTAAAACCTTGTTCTAAAGAAGCGCTTCAGGATTCTAGTGACAATAGCTCTGTCAACTCCTGATGTAATCTGTTGCTGGAAGTCTTTCTGGGGACTTATGAACACATATTTATGTGGCAGTAAATTCTATCAGATATTAATGTTCAAGTTCTTTTGTCACTGAGTTCATTATTTCCAGCAGGGTCTCTTTCAAAAAGTAATATATACAGTAGTTAACAGTGACCTACACTGCCCATCCTTAGGCGGAGACTTTGCAGAGCCGAACTGCAGTGGAGTGAGACACAAAGGTGTTGGTCTAAGTGTGTAACCAGCTCGCTTCCTGGCATTGTGCTCTCATATCTGGCTGGTGGTCTCTCCAACCTGAAATGAATGCATGCAAGTGGGAGATCTCTTTCCGCTAGGAGCCTTCCACTTAGATATACTCCATATTCCCACTACACTTTGCTGAAGCCTGCGTGAGCTCAGCCCTCCCTAGTGCCTTGACCTCCTGGCATATCACAGAAAGAGGAGCTTTGAGCAGTCTCTACCAGCCTCTAGGTTTTACCCCCTTGACACACCCTGGGACATTGAGTTTTGGACATTGCCAACTTAAGAAAGGAAAGCAAAATCACATGTTAATTTTGGTGTTATGAATCTGCTAGAAAATAGGGGGCCTGGAATAGCTGTATGCTAAAAAATACTGGTCAAAACCACGATGAGACTTTTTTAAAAAAATAAGAGGTTACTCAAAGTTCTGGCTCCTCTTGCCTCCCAGCTGCTGTCTCACAGACCCCTGCTCTATTCTAAGGGCCGGAAAAGCTTCTATACACAGGCTCATTTGTGGTCAACATAAAGTAGACTGTAGCCTTGTACCCACTGCCTTTGATTTGTTAAAAATAACATTAATATACATTCATTGTAGAAAATTTTGAAAATACAGAAAAGCATAAAGGAAAGAAAAATTACCCAAAAGTCCACCACTCCACTCACTTTCTTAGCTGCTGATCTAAAAACAAACACAGAGATCAAACGAGCAGATAAATGCTCCAAAGTTTTCTGGTTCCTTTTGACATCGTTTATACCCAAATATTTATTTAGCCGAGGAACTGGCAGCAAAATGACTAAGCAAAAAAACTGCCTTTGAATCACAGCATCTTAGAGGCAGAATAGACAACCTGAAATCCTACCCAGGAAACTCCTGCATACTACCTCTGAGAGAGTGTAAGCCAGATTCAGCTCAGTGCTTCCAGGAATGCTTTTACAGATAGTTGGCTAGGCTCTGTGAAATTCTGTTTGCTAAGAAATTCTACCTACCTGATGTACTTCTTACCCCTGGGTCCTAATCAGTACTCTGAAGCAACATAGAATAAGTTTAACTTTCTCCTTTGATATGTTAACAATCAAATATTGAATCCTCCTAAATCTTCTTAATTCAAGAGCAGGCTATTCTGGACATTCTACTCTGAATGAACTCTACTTTGATCAAATCATGGTGTCCAGAACTGAATCAAGAACTCTAATTTTGCTGAATAACATAGGAGATTTCATGTCAACTTCTGTGATATTGACACTGAATATCTATAATATTAACATCAACCTAATAATCAAAATGCAGTTAAAAAACATTTCCTAGATATAATAATATTGATTCAACCTCATTGGCCACACCCTGCACTGCAGAAGTTGGCAGCGACATTGGCTATTATCACCATATTCCACCAGCTCTGAGAGGACATCTTAGACAATTGCAGTGCCCCACATATGTTGTGATGGCTAATTGTATTTGTCAATTTGACTAAGTTATGGTGACCATTTGTTTGCTCAAACACCAATCTAGACATTATATATGACTAACATTTAAATCAGTAAATTTGAGTTAAGCATTTACCTTCCATAGTGTGGGTGAACTTCATACAATCAGTTGAAGGCCTTAAGAAAAAAGACTGAGGTCCCTACTGTAGAAGAGAAAAGAATTCTGCCTCTAGACTGCCTTCATGCTCAAGACTACGACATCCACCCTTGCCAGAATTTCCAGTCTGATGGCATGCCCTGCAGATTTTGGACTTGCCAACCCCATTATTGCATGAGCCAATTCTTTACAATAATCTCTCTCAACCTCTCTCTCTCTCTCCCCCCCACCCCCCGCTGGTTTTATTTCTCTGGAGAACCCAGACCAACACATATGCATACAACATTCTTTCCCTCTTCCTTTCCTTTCCTTCTCTGCTATTCCTTACTTTCTTTTCCAATGTTTGACATACCAACATGGACCCTTAACTGTATCTGACCTCAATTCATTCTTTGTTCTCTAGACACACATCTTCATTTCTATATATAAATAATGATTTTCTGGGCCTCATCTCTAAACAAATATTTTTCGGCATTTCTACTTAATGAAATGCCTTGGTACTTGCTGCCTTGTGAACCACAGTTCTTCCCTTAAAACACTGACTAGAATCAACTTTACAGGAAGACTTAAACTCATGTATCTCTGGTCACTGATACCTCCAGCATAAAACATATCTGTCATATGACTACTTATATCCTAGATCCTGGTTTATGTGATTTTTGGTGTTTTTTACATGTTCTTTTCTTTTGGCTTCAACTATTTTTTTTTCTTTTATATTAAAGACTCCATGTCTTTCCGCTTAGTCTTGCCTAGAACTATGTTCAGAACACAGTGGCTTCTTCATAAATATCCTTCACTATAACTGATTCAAATAACTTGAGGTTTTCTAGTATGAATAGGGGAAAGAGATAGACAAAATCAGTCAGAATTTCCATAAATCTAAGCCTCATTTGGATCTTGTTTTAAGGCCACTGAGAGATTTGTTATTTATCAAGATTTTTTTGAGACTGATTTTTCTGAGGGTTACTGTTAAATGTTTCTAAGTCTTCCCAGTACACACGTGCTGAGAAGATCATATACAATGATGCATTGCTTTTCAAACTTTTGTGTGCATGGGACTCATCTGGAAAGCTTGTTAAAATGCAGATCCTAATTCAGAAGGTCTGCATTGGGCCTGGAACACTACGTCTCTAACAACCTATCAGATGGTGTTGATGGTGCTGGTCCATGGACAACACTTTGATTAATATGGGTCTAGTAGAGAGAGCATAGGCACTGATGTCAGAGCTGAGACCAAATCATGACTCTCTCACTTACTAGCTCTGAAGAATGACTAGAAAAATAAAAAAAATTACAAGATTAAATAAGCAAATGCATATGCAAGCATCTAGAATAGTGTCTGAAACTTAATAATTGTTCAGTCATCTTAATGTATTTCTTACCATTTGAATGACTATGCCTATCTACCTGTGTTATAGCTCTCATAATATCTGGCTCTGTTAACCTTGTCACCTTCTAATGGTGGTATTTTTTCTCAAAACATCTGTCTCTACTTTAAGACAAAATAGCTTACACACCAAAAAATTACTAAACCTGGCAAAAATATAAAGGCAGGAACCAAGAGAGTAAGTGTGAGAGTCATTTTTACAGGTATAGGATTAGAAAGCATAGAATATAATGGGAAGTAGGTTGTAAGGTTCATCAGAAACATTTATTTAAATGGGAGTACTCTACCATGACTAAGGATCCAATGTTGCACCAGTCTGCTGTTGCCACAACAACCACATAATCTCAGTGACATTCCTCAGTAAACATTTATTTCTGACTTTGCTGAGGTTGGCTTATATAGTCTGGGATTGGCTGGGCTTGCTCCAAGCCATGGGTTGAATTCAGATCTACAACTAATGTTTTTCATCTTTCATGGACCAATGATTATTCAACGCATGGTCTTCTCATGGCTAAAGATAGGAGTTCCAGAAGACCACCCCAATTGTGCAACAATATTTTAAGCCTCCATTCCTATCATGTTTAATAACGTCACAAAAACTAAAACAAGTCATGTGGCCAAGCTCAATGTTCTAAGTATCTGAAAGGAAAAAATATTACTTTGCATATGTCATGATTATCTACTTAGAAAACAATGTATAGACAAAATATTAGAAAAGTGAATGACTGTAGCAGGATGGCTAGATACAAGATCAATATACAAAGAAAACTGCATTATTATTTGCTAGAAAGTAATATTAAAAAATATAATCTGTGAAAGATACCATTCATAGTTGAAACGAAAGGGAAATTGTTCAAAGATATAACAAAAGATGCACAAGATATGCATAGAGAAAACATTGAAACTTTTTGAAAGACATTAAAGAAGACCTAAATATTCAAAAATATGGCTCATGTTCAAGGTTAGGGGGACTCAAAATTATAAGAATATAAATTATCTCTGATAAATTTCTAAATTCAATTTAAAAACACTAGTAGGTGTTTTTTTCAATGATTTGACAAATAACTCTAAAATTTATATGGAAAACCTTAGAGGAGTCAAGACATTGAAGAAGCCAAATAAAAAGAGTAAGGAAAAATATATTCTTACCAGGTATCAAGATTTATCATAAAATTTAGTTAATTAGCGCACTATAGTATTAGAACAGACATGGATAAATTTATTCATTGAACAGAAAGAAGAACCCAGATTAAGACTTATGCTGTGGGTAGGACAATTGCTCCTTCACATTTAAAAGAAAAATTGGATCTCTACTGTATGCCATAGCCATCTCTTCACCAAATAATAATTCTAGTAGATTAAAGAGTGATATGTGGAAGACAAAACTATAAACGTTAGAAGACAATATAAGAGGAGATCATTACAAACTTTAGATATGAGAAAGGTTTATGAAGTAATACGCAGAAAATATTTAACTATGAAAAAAATTGATCAAGTTTACTACGTTCAAATTATCCCCATTGGCCAAGGTGGTGCCATGAGCATGAAATCCCCCAAGGGGCACACAACTGAGTGCCAAGTGGGTTCGTAGGCTGTGGTGTCAGAGAAGTCTCAAGGAAGAAGTAGAAACTACAACGTCTGAGGCAACATACTGACAGTGTGTACCTACACAATCTGATTGCAGCTAATATGGATCTAATCATTGAATCAAAGCCTAGAGAAGACGTAGGGTTGAAAGAATGTAAAATGGTTCACAAGCCACCATGTGACAGTAATTTTGTTCATGTTAGACATAATTTTCTTTGGCTTACTTAAAGATTTCTACCTGGTTATTTTACATTTATTATTTGATAATTTCAATATCGTTGTTTGTGGTTTCTACTAAAATTCACTCATAGGGATTAATTTTCTTACATGCCTAGTGATCTTTAATTCTGAGCTCTATCTGGTTTACCTTCATCCATGAAAAATTGGGGTCCTAAACTGAGGATGCTTATCTTTGGAGAAGAATTCTGCTTGTTTTTATTAGAAGCAGAAAGGTACTACTGGCCTTGGACAACTTTATCCCCTTGGAAAGTTCTTAGATTAATTGTGGAGCCTTTGATTCATGTCCCCCACCTTATCGTTGTCCCAAGTCCCAGTTTCCCAGTTATAGCACTAATATAGGCATGTAACTTTAAGTTACTCTCAAGTTTATGATTTCACTTGCAGCTCATATTTTGCTGTGTTTTTGTTCCCCAGTGGTGGCTTTTTCAGAGTTTTCCTTTATTTCCTGAAAGCCCAGAAATCCAATTAGAACAAAAACACAACAAATTGTGTGTAACACAATCCAATTAGTGTTTTAGACAGATCTCTTTTTTTCTCCCTAGAAGGGCTCTTCACAGTATCTGGTCTGCCAAACCAACAGAGGCCAAAGCCATGAGTAACATAACTTCTTTTACTTTTATTAAATTTATTGGGGTGACATTGGTTAGTAAAATCGTGTAGGTTTAACTGTATAAGTTCTATATTACATCATCTATGTATCACATTGTGTGTTCACTACCCAGAGTCAGTTGTCTTTCCATCACCAGATATTTGACTTCCTTTACCCTCTTCTACCACCCTCCTCCCCCCTTACCCTCTGGTAACCACTAAACTGTTGTGTCTATGAGTTTCTGTTTGTTTGTTTGTCTTGTTTGTTTATTGCTTTTAATTTTGTATCGTACATATTACAGAAATCATATAGTTCGCTACTTTTTCTGTCTGACTTATTTCACCCAGCATGATAATCTCAAGATCCATCCATTTTGTCACAAATGGCAGTAATTCATCATTTCTTACGGCTGAGTAATATTCCATTGTATATATGTATCACATCTTCTTTATTCAATCACCTATCAAAGGACACTTTGGTTGTTTTTATGTCTTCACCACCATCAATAATGCTGCAATGAAGATAGGGGGACATATATCTTTATAGGTAAAAGTTTTCAGATTTTTTGGTAGATACCCAGAAGAGGAATCGCTGAGTTGTATGGTAATTCTATTCTTAATTTTTAAAGGAACTTCTATACTGTTTTCCATAGTGGCTGTACCAATTTACATTCCCACCAGCAGTGTATCATGGTAACATAATTTTGGACAGGTCCTGGCAGCCTAAGGTCGGCTGTTCTCAAACTACGTCAATACCTAATTTCTTTTGTATAAAAATGCAATACTAGCTGACAGTCATGCATTGCTCCTTTCTATCACTCTAGTCACTTCAATCCTTTAGGTGTAGAATTTTAAAGGAATCTTAAAAATGCTCCAAGATGAAGTATGAAAGATTGCTAGACAATGATTTTCCAGTTCTTCTCCTGACACTACAGCTCTTTCTCTGCTGTTTCCCCCCACTTCTCTGCTGTTTCTATTCTAAAAGCAACAGGCAAATGAGCCTAGTCATCATAACTTGTGCCTTGATCTAACTGAGTTACATGACAAGATAAGAACACAGAGAAAGTTGACTGTAGTGTTAACATGAAACAATCGAGAATTAAATTAGCAAAATCTAAAATAGTTTACAATTCTGTTTTTACTTTGCAATTCTGGCCTATAACCAGACAAGAAAATGAAAGTGATTTTGCTATTTAAATACAGAATAGCTCATATATATTTTAAATCACATATTGAGCAACTTCAGTAGACTACTATGATTTTCCTGCTTGTCTCTATTTCTAGACTATAAAATATTCTCTCCACCTCTCTTCTCTTACATCTAAACCACTTTTGTTTTTCTTGAGAAGATGGGTCAGTTAGTTCATACTTAGATAAACCACTCTGTTCCAAACAGAAGTAATTCCAAGCAACTGTCCAACATAAAGAAAACTAGAAGACTGGACAAAATGTTTTTAGGTCTATGCTTTAAAAAGGGGGAAATCTACAAGATAGTGAAGAATTATTGGGGCAGAAAAGTGGGAAAGTATAGGAGCCTAGAAAGTTGTGTCTGAGATTTAAGGCCATTTTCTCTCTGGGAACATTTCCTGATTTTGGGTGGGTTACCTGTGAATTTGAGATATACTTTCGGCAAACTTGCAGGACGAAAGGATCAGAGATTGGGGTCAGGGCCTGTCAGAAGTATAGGGTCCTGGTGAGTCTCCTTGCTTTGACTTGGCTGTGCCTTAAGGGTGAACTAGAAAAACAGAAATACTTGAAATGAACTGGAGGAATCCCAGACTCCCAGTACTGCCCAGGCACCTAGCAAAAAACAAATGTAAATCCTCTATGGAGAAAGAAAACACCACCTATAGCCTCAAATATTTTCCATATCCATTTTTGCAAAATCAATATATGGCACACAATAAATAATGACCTGCCAGTCAAACTAGCAGATAATAACACATTCAAGGAATTCAGCAGAAACAAAAGCAAGAAACAAATTCAGAAAGTTTCCATATATTGGTGGTATATGGAGATATAAGAAGCACGCTGTAAAGTAACTATGCTTTCTATGTTCAAAGAAATAACAGACAAGATTGGAAATTGGAACTGAAAGTTAAAAGAAAGAACCAAATATACATTTTTGAATTTAAATAACATTTATTAAGATTAGGAAATCAATGCACAGGAACAGCAGCACATTTGATCAGGCTAAAGACAGAATTAGTAGCTATAAAAAAAATAAATATATATATATATATATATATATATATATATATTTAGAATAAAGGAGAGAGAGACAGAGACAGAGACTAAGAATACAGAATGGTGGATACAAGTATTAGAGGAAACGGCTAGGATTCTAATATATAAATATTTGAAACAGAAGATAGAGGAAATGTGGGCAGAAGAAATACTTGAAGAGATAATTGTTGAGAACTTCCCCAAATTGATGAAACATATTAAACTACAGGTTTAAGAATCCCTACAAACCTTAAGCAGGATAAAAGAGATTCACACCTAGGTGCATCATAGTAAACCCATTGAACCCACCTACCAATGCCTTGGGTAAAAAAGAAAGCAAGAGAAGTAAAACAGACTCTCTCCAAAAGAGCAATAATTATACAGAGACCATTTTCCAATAGATGAAAATTAAAACAAGAGAGTAGAATAATAATCTATGGGCTAAGAATAATAACTGTGAATCCAGAATTTTATATCTAACAAGAATATACTTTAAGAATAAAGGAGAAGTCAGTATTTTTCAGACAAACAAAAATTGAGAGGATTCCTCTCCCGAGGACCTGTATTAAAATATAGTCATCAGGCAGAAGAAAATAAGTTCAGAAGGAATTTTGGGATGCCTGTAGAAGAAAAAGGAGTTTAGATGGAAGAATGGAGAGCATTATAAAGAAAAAATATGTGGGTAAATCTAAATGAATATTGAACTATAGAACAATGATAATGTGTGTTTAAAATAGTTATTGGTGCAATGATACATTAGAGAAATTAATTACAGTGAGATCATACAAAAAAGACATGCATATCTAGGCTGATTTATGAAAAAGTTAATACTATAGAGCAGTGGAGAGTAAAATGTGCTGGGATAATTGGATATCAATATTAAAAAATGGAAGTTATTCTGAACCTCATACACACACAACACACACACAAATAAGTTCCAGGTAGATTTTAGATATGAATGTGAAAAGCAAATAGTAACAAACGTTCTAAAAGATACATTAAGAGAATATCTTCATGACCTTGGAGTAAGGAAAAACATTTCAAAAGGCAGAAAATGCACTAATGATAAAGGAAAAGGTTGACGAAATGGAGTATATTAAAACCAAATTTTTGTAGGTATCACTCACCTCTTGCTATTTTTCTTTTCAGACTGTAAACAATAGGGAGCAATATATAAAGTGTAGACTATTTTACCTTGAAAGGGAAAGGGCTTATACATTGTTGTAACAAAAGTTCACATTCCTATTGTTTTGTTTTGGTTTTGTTTTTAGCGCTTCAGTAAGAGATTGAGTAGCAATATGTTGTGATCAGAAATGTTTTTGTGACAAAGGCTATTTTTTTCTCTTCTTTTTCTTTTTCTACTTAGAGAATACATAGTGAAGAAAAAACCAAACTACTGCAAAGGATACACTGCTATACAAAAGCAACTGAAATTCAGTGTAAGAATGTATTGACCTTTCTCTTTTCCTTTGTTGATTCTTAGTTCATTCAAGCAAATTCCTTTTGAGTTTATACCTTCTGTCTTTAGTTGCTTCTTTTCTCTTAACAGTTTATTCAAATTACAAGTACCCCAAACAACCTTAATTCAAATGCCTTTAATTATATGTTGAAATGCATGTTTTCCCATTTTCTACTACTTTAAAATTTCCTAACAATGATGATCTCAGTTATTCTGAAGTTCAAAACCACAGGCATAGGTAATAATCCATCATGGATTGGTGCCAAGTGTCTCTCCTGAACTCGTTGCTCAAGAGTACTGATGAGATTGTGATCATTAGAACCCCTTGGGGGTGAGAATCCTACACTTCCATGCACAGTCTTCTGCCTAGGCAGTCCACTGTGCTCAAATACAAGGCTGTTTTTTCAATTACTCAGAAGATGAAGTCAGCTTATTATACTGATGTGGCAGTTGTATGCATGCTCCCTTCCCTGGAGTATAGCTATCTTGATAACTTTATGAATACAATTTCAAGTCCAAAGGAATTCTAGGGGAGTGAGCCTTTTGCCAATTATTTAATACTTTAAATAATATATTCAATTAACACCTCAACTTTTCACAACACTCAGTTAATCACTAAAACCTGTTAGCTGGTCTTCCAGAATGAACTCAAGCCATCATTATTTCTTATTCAAATTACGGTAAATGTTTTCCTATGGGTTTCCCTGCCGCTAATCTAGACCCCTTTGTGTGATAAAAGCTAAAGATAGTCGCTCACTTGTCCTGTTTTAAAATTGCTTTCTCCCAAAGTTTCCCATTGTTGTCACAGTAAAGTTCAAATTTATTAACAGGCCTCCACGGTCCTTCACAATCAAGTATCTGATGATGCGAAGGTGTTCTGTGCGCCAGCATCTTGAACTACTCATAGCTGCCCAGGCTGTACCATGTTCTCTCTTTCGGTGCCTGTATACTCTTCCTCCACCCAGAACCCGACTTCTACCCCTTCGTTCCTCCTCTGAGAACTTCCCATGTTAAAATGGCTCTTTACGTTTTGGCTTTTCAGTCTCAGCTTAGACATCACTTTTTCTGAGTCTCCTCTAAATACCTAAGTCTGGATTGCATGCCACCTACCCGGTGTTTTTGTAAGACTTAGCCCCATAGAATTCTTATCACTATGAATTAGTTGCTCCTTTTCTTTTCTAAGCTACAAGTCAGTGAGCCCTTGGAAGTCAGGGGCTGTAACTGCAACATGGCTAATACCAAGGGTTAGCACTGTGCTGGAACAGACTGGGTAGTCTACTAAAAAATAATAGTATTTGAATGTTGAATGAATGAAAAGAGTTCAGCTAAATGTGGGTTACAAAAAATCTGTACTATTGTTCACTATTAAATAGTAGCTACTGTTATGAAAATCTGAATGGAAGAATGGTGAGAGAGCAAATTATACATAAATACCTGTTTGATGATTAACTAAAGCAAGGATACCATAAATCATTAACAAATGAGAAAATGTTTTAATAATTTTCTGATGATGTGCTTCTAGTCTCTTGTCAAAATTTGAGAATACCATGCCAATAAAATTAGCTCTGAAATTGGAGGCCGTACTTTTCAAACTCCAAATCAGCATACATGGTCTGACAAATTATTCTTATGATTTGTAAATCTATTAACACTTAAAAATGTTTTAAAATAAATCATATTTATTTTAACACTTAATGAATTGCTTTCCCTAAAATTAATTAAATTCTTCAAATAGAACTGTGCTGAAAATCTGAAATGTGTGGTTTCTGCATGTATAAGTGTATCAATTTAGGATGTTTTTGATGAGAAAATGCAAACTGACTTAAACCATGCAAAAATTTACATAGTAAATTACAGAGGTAGAGCAAACGAGTGATAGAATTGGCTTAATCCAGCAGCTGCCTCCATTTCCCTGTTATGCCTTTAGCTGTGTCCCCATATGTGGGCTGCATCCACAAGTTGATTGCTAAATGGCTGTGTAACAGTTCTAGGCCTCACGTTTGTATACCACAACATATTTAGAAGAGAAGAAACTTCTTTCTCGGAGATCTCAATAATCTTTCTCATTGGCCCAAATGGGATCACATGTCATATGTGAAATACTTGTTGGGATCTAATTGGTTTAGGCCTAGGTCTCTAACCCTATTCCTGTGGGAAGAATCATGGGACTGCCTTAGACCAAACATGAACTTTTTTTTGAAATTTCTGGGCTTCCCAGAAGAGAGGTAGACACAAAAATGAAAATTAAGGCATTCTTAGGAAGGAAAAATGGGGTGATGGATGCTGAGAAAATGGCCAACAATTTCCATTCTACTTCAGAATAGCATAATTGTCTTTCAACTATGCTTTTTTCAATTATTTTTCATAACTGTTTTTCAGTTATGCTATATACAGGAGATATATAAAGAGTATACCTTTTTTTATATTGTATACATTTTGAGTGCAATTGAAATTGAGCTTAGCCCCTAAACATAAATCACATTTTGGTATATAGTTTATATTAACCTGAATAACACAGTCAGCAATGTCCACATGCAAAACATTGTTCAAATTCAAAAGAAGTATGGCTATTTAACAGTGTTTTCTGACTGGTTGAATATGGTTTGCTAGAGAACATTATTAATAAAATATCTATGCTTAGAAAATATGTATGCAATTGCTAAATTGTGGAATTTATAGTCAAAGAATTAAAATGAACATAACTATATTGTTAAGTGGCTTCAGCCTTTTGTTTCTCAAATAAATGAAAAAATACACATAATACACAAAAATCTGTTTATACATCTTGTTTAGAAAATGAATTTAAATTGTGTTTCACTTTTCTGGCTTCCTCAAGGAAATCATAACCCAAATTTGGCAATATGGCAATATAAAGACAAAGTAAGCAATATATACAACTCATTTCTAAATTGAACCTGCCTTAAAGCACAAAAAACGTTTGATTTGTTTCATTGTGTGCCTGAGTTGGCTGTGCTAGCAGACCCAGCTTGAGCCCATGCCCCCAAGACCACAGCCTTATGCCTTTTCCCACGCAGGAAATCTCACAATATTATGGGTAACATACAAGTTAGAAACACAGAGGAAATGTTAAAGCCATCTATATTTTCTATATTAACTCTTTCTTTATACTTAGAATATTCTCATTTTGTTTCATTAAAGTATGCTTGAAATTTTTATCAACACAAATGAAATAAAATTTCATATAGTGTGCTATGAAATTTAATTAAATAAATCCAGATTCTCTCTTTAAATAATGTTAGGGTTAGAGTTTCCTACCTAAATTAAACTAGAATAAACACTAATGATATTTTTTTATGTTCAGTCTAGGAGCCAACATAGAGTATTTTTTAAATGATCAATAATAAATATAGCACACAATAGGCATTTAAGAATTTTTCATGTATGAAATTGTCATATTAGAAAATAAATAAATGAAATGTTTTATTAAGATGCATAGATATCTCTTTTAGTTTCTGAACATCAGATAATTTCTGTGTGTGTGTATGTGTGTGTGTGTGCGTGTGTGTAAGAAATAGAAACGACTGTTAGAACATCAGTAAAAGCAAACCTTATTGTCATTTCCTCTTTTTACACGTATATATTTGGCCAAAGTCATCCCATTATAAGAAGGAGACATGGCTCACAAATCATTTAAAAACTGTGGAACCTCACACCTTTTAAAGACTCTGAACTGCATTTGTTGCCAAGGTCAATGTGGTTACTAGACCCTTGTTTTTCTCGACTTGAAAATAGTTACTCAAAAACAACAATCATATTATTTACATAAATATAAATAAATTATATTTATCATGTAATTTAGATAAAGAGAGCTTAGGTCAAAATCAAAATAAAAGACAGAAATATTGCCCTTTAAGCAATGTCTCTTTGAAAAGCCCAAGAGTATTTATAGAACAGCCCTCAAGAGGCTGTTTCTGGCCTCGACTCCATCACTCCTTTCTAGTGAGACTTCAACATTGTTTTTCCAGTTTCCAACCTTCCAATTTATGCCTCCTGCATAAGAATGTAGGTTCTCTAAAGTACCTTAAATTGCTAAGAAATGAGGGATAAATGCAATAAACACAAAATGTTTTAAGAGGTAGTCTGCCACTAAAACAAAAAAGGCCAAGTTTTTCAATTGTTCCAACATTGCTAAACTATCCCAAACCATAGAAAAGGAAATCTCTCCAATTCATGTTATAAAGATAGCATAAATTTATTGCCAAACCTGATAAAATACATTCCAAAATATGAAAATTGAATGTTTAAATGAATTACATGTCTCTAAATGGCATTCACCACCCATCATATATTGATTAATAAAACAAACAACAAACAACCTTCAACTTAAACTTTGCCCTGCCTGGGTCTGACTATTCCTCTCCTCTCTCAGCTAAGTCTCCTTCCTGCATGCTTAGCTCACATCGTATCTCTAAAGCCAGTTCTGGTTTTGAGTATTTAATCAGAAAGAAGCCACATTTAGAAGACTTAACATCATGTCCAGTGTTTTTGTCCTGATTCTGAGACTTGAGTTTTGACTGTTTCTTGTGCCGGAATCTCTTAGTTGGTAATCTTCCCAGTTCTGGCCAGCATCCATCTTATGGAAAAGACTTCTGACCTGAACCCCTTTACATAGCTCAGGTGCTGTAACTGCTGCCACTAATCCTGAGGCTGACTGCCTCTGACTCACCTTCCAGGTCAGACGCCTGAATGTTGAATTGTCTGAAGAGACTGATGTCAGAACTGCTACTACCTCCACTCTGCTGGACGGGACAACCTCCCAGAACATAGCATTGCATCTCTCTTCACCATCTGAACAATCCTCACAGCAGTTGTGATTCTGGGTATAAGTCTTTCCAAGTCTGAGTCCTTTTAACTACCTTTAAAGAAGCAGTGCCTGGCAACAACAAATCTTGCTTAAATATTACCAACCCTCCCTTAACCACTAATCTTGGTATATGTTCCCATAACAACATGCTAAAAGAAAAAGAACACTAATGTGACACTACGTCTATAAGTCGATTTTCCCATGGAGAAATATACACATAAACACACACAAAAGAGACTAGATGGCAATTAACTTATAATTTCCTCAATGGGTAGATAACATGGTTTTATAGTATCTAAGAAAGTTTCTTGCACCCAGTAGTGTTTGGTGAATACTTGTTCAGTGATTGAGTAGCTAGATGCCGTGGCACTGCTTTTCTGCATCCCACTTCACTTTCTAATGATGTCTAGTCAAGTGTTTTTCACTACAAAGTCTTTCTATTTCTGTTATACTTTTCTTCTCAGTTCTCAAGAGTAAAGCTTTCTGGATAAAGTGGCAAATCTCGACATCCATTCTGCTCTCATTGTTAAAATCAAAATGCCTTAAGAACAGTCATACAGTTCATGGAAAATTGTTAGACGAACCACGTTTTATTCAATGTGCACATTCCCAGATATATTTGAATACATATTAACTAATATCAGTAGCATCAGTCTTCATATTAATAGGCATATTATGTTTTAATATAAATAACAACACCAATACATCTCTTATTAAATCAACAAAAATGTTTTAGGGCAATAGAGCGATGTGAGGATCAGTATTGGTGCATACAAGGCAATGTTTCTAAAATATTGCAGCATCATTTGGAGGCGAGGCATGTGAAATTCTATATGTTACTTGATTAATATGGGTAGCAATAGAGATTCTCAAACTGTAATCGTGTCTGACATTCAGCATCAATTCACAGTAAATTTGAGACGTGTTACATTGCAATTTAATTAGTAACCTCTCTGAATCACCATTACCTAATCACCTACACGTATATTTTTATCCATCTACACTTGCTTGAGACTAACCTATCATGCTTTACTAAGACTTTTCCTCTCCTGAGCAGCTCCTAAGTCCCAATTTCTCACATAATTCTTCCAATTTGTTCCCTTTTCAACTGTTCCCTTTAAGCCCTGCCTTCAATTCTCTCTCTCCAAGGTCCCTATGCTACCCACACCTTCCCCCAAAAAATCCTATTTACTATGGTTGGAGAGGAAGGACAAAAGCAATTTGGCTTTGAAATATATAAGCAGAGTCCTTGTTTTAAAGTTTTAACCAAATGAAGGTCTATGGCCTTTACTCAAAGCAAAAACCATTCCAGATTTATACAAATTAAAGAGTAACGTGTGCACCAGGAGATGTTTGATTTTGTCCCTACCTTAACTTGATTGCTAGGCAATTACGAAGAATAGAGAATAATAATATCAAACTAAAAATGGTTATTATGAGGATTAAATGAGATCTTATTTGACAATGTGCTTATTCTCTAATCAATGTAATCTAATAGTTTGATTTAACTAGGCTTTCCCATGACAACCAGACTCTTTTCTCAGGACAGAATGGAACAAGTTTAAAATTATTTACATAATTTTGGTCCAATGTTTATAAATACTTACATTTAATCAGAATGTAGTTTCCATATAAAGTAGTCACTCATTGACCTACTAAGCTGTTTCATACCATATTCAGAAAAAAATCATAGTTATAAACATAAACATATAATGAAATCATAACCATAAACAATTATTCTAATGTAATATATCTCACCAAAGTAAATCAATTAATGGATCAAAGTAACAACCTCTAGAGAAATATGCAAATGACCTAGATGTTGGGGTAGCACTCTTGTTATTGAGAGACTTCTTGCCATAAGATTAATTCTGTGAGCACAGTTAATTATCTTCTTTATTTTAATTGGGTATCATTTTCCAAACAGAAAATCCACGAGTAACAAGAGCAAAAGTAAACTAATAAAACACTTTCAATACAGTAATGAGTTAAATTATAAATATTAAATAAATAGCGTTTGTAAAATGTGTCATAGCAATAGCCAATTAAAAAAAAAATGTTTACAAAAGAATCTTGTTCAAAATGCCAGCCATGAAAATTAGACAATGAAGCAAACAACCCAACAAAAACTTTCAGGCAAAATTTAACAACAAAATAAAAAGGAGGTGGAGATGGGGGAACAGGAGGAAGAGCAAGAGGAGGAATACAGACGGAAAGTATATTTTTTATAGAGTTAATCTTTAATTTTATCTTGCACAGTAATAAATAAGAATTTTTTTTTAAAGGAGGGTGAATAAGGAGGACATCATCTTACCAGCTATCAAAACATACTACAAAGCTACAATAATTAAAACTCTGATGCTATAGAAATAGACAAATAATAGAATAAAGTGAAGACAGTTTTCAATCCCATGCTTATTTAAGAGTTTAGTATATTGAAAAGGTGACATTTCAAATCCCAGGGGGAATGGACTATCAATAAATGATGTTATTAAAACAACTGTACATTTAGGAGAAAAAAAATTGAAAATAATACTTTCCAGATAAATTAATTATCGTGACATAAATATTAAAAGTAATAAATAATAGAAAATAATATTGTAAAACTATTTCTACTATCTCCCCAATCAAGACATAAAATCCCAAGATAATAGTGCAAAGAAATGAGAAGACTTTAAAATTCTTGAAGCTTTTCTTTTAAACAACAGACTGAATGGGAAGGGAAGATTTAGGTAAGGACGTATTCTTAAGCTGTATACTACATCATTAGTTCTATCTGCCAAAAATTAGAGATAATATATGCATAGTACATTCACAATATAGAAAGCAGGTTGTCATTAAAAGAGTGAAGTAGATGTCTACACACCTCATAGAACAATGTTCTTATTATGTTGTCAAATAAAAAACAGCAAATTACAAAATATGTTCTAATGATCTCATTTATGTAAGAAAAGCAACACACGCACACGCACACACATGCATACCCATTTCTATATGCCCAGAAAATTTTTAGAAAAATAGATAATAACCAAAGTGTCAATATTGTTACCACTAGTGATTAAAACTGCAAGAGAGGCTGAGGAGCTTTCATTTTATACTTAGCGTTCTTCTCGAATTGCTTTAACGTGTTTTTTAAAACAAGCATGTGTTACTTGTGTAATTTCCTTTCAATACTGCATTTTTTAGAATAGTTTCAGATTTACAGAGAAATTGGAAGATGGTAGCGTGCCCATAACTGTGTACCCAGTTACTCCTTACATTCACTGGTATGGTATGCTTACTACAATAAATTAACCAATATTGATACATTATTTTTAAATAAAGTACACAGTTTATTCAGCTTTCTTTAGTTTTACCTAATGTCCTTGATCTGTTTCAAGGTCTAATCCAGAATTTCACATTACATTTAATTGCCATGTCATCTTGGCCCTGACAGTTTCTCAGACTGACTTTGTTTTTGATGACCTTTACAGTTTTGAGGAGTACTGGTCAGGTATTTGTAGGATGTCTTTCTATTGGAATTTGTTTAATATTTTCTCATGATAAAACTGGGGTTTTGGATTTGGGGAAGGAAATCATAAAGGTTAAGTGCCATATTCATCACATCATGTCAAAAAGTAAATACTATCAACCAGATTTATGACTGTTGATGTTGACCTTCATCACCTGGTTGAAATAGCTTTGTCAGGTTTCTCCACTGTAAGGTTACTCTTCCCATCCATCCTCCTTTTCACAGTGTACTCTTTGGAGAGAAGTCATTATGAACAGACCATACTTGAAGAGTGGGGAGTTACGCTCCCCCTCCTTGAGGGTGGAGAATCTACATAAGTTATTTGAAATGCTTCTACACAGGAGATTTGTCTCTTCTCTCACATTTATTAATTTATTCAATTATTTATTTATATGAGTATGGATTCATGGATAATCATTGCATACGTTGGGTCATAACCAGTGTTACTTTATTTATTACACAAATTGTTCCTCTTTGCCATTGGGAGATCTTTCCGTTGGTTTCTATACTTCTTTGACATGCCTCCATCAGTATATTTTGCTTTGATTTTGAGTAGTTCCTTCCTTTTGGGCATTACAAGATGCTCCAGGCTTACATTGTATATTTCCTTCCCCAGCCCTACAGTCAGCCATTTCTCAAAGGAGCCCTGGTTCCTTTTATTGGGGAATGAGATTAGAAACCACGATCTAGGCACCAGATGTGATCTTTGATACTGATAATGTTACTTCTAGATCCTCTCAGCTGAGCAAAGCAATATGTGTATATATACTAACTCCTATAATACACAAATATCTATAACTATGTCTATATGTTACATTTTGTATCTATATAAAGGTAAATATGAGTTCATACTGATTGTCTCCAGTTCTAAACCATTACCACATGCATCACTCTGGCCTCTTTCCCTAGTTTAGCTGTAGATCCCACTCAGAGAGAAATCTGACTCCCATCATCTGCCACCCATTTACTTAAAATTTTAATTCTAATATACATGTATCAGCATCAGAATTGTTTACCTGTACGCCCATGAGAAGCAACTTTATTAACTAGAGTATAGTACTTATGTGCAGTTCCTTTTACCTTTAGTCTTTTTTTTAAATTAAAATTTATTGGAGTGACACTGGTTAGTAAAGTTACATAGGTTTCAAGTGTACAATTCTGTAATAGATCATCTATATATCACATTGTGTGTTTACCACCCATAGTCAGTTCTCCTTCCATCTCCATATATTTGATCCCTTTTACCCTCGTCTACCACCCCCTTCACCCCTTACTCTCTGGTAACCACTAAACTATTGTTTATGTCTATGAGTTTTTATTCCTTTATTTTTTTTATCTTGTTATTTTGTTGCTTTGTTTTTTATCCCACATATCAGTGAGATCATATGATTCTTGACTTTTTCTGTCTGACTTATTTCACTTAGCATAATAATCTCAAGATCCACCCATCTTGTCACAAATGGCAGTATTTCATCTTTTCTTATGGCAGAATAGTATTCCATTGTGTATATATACCACATCTCCTTTATTCAATCATCTATTAAAGGTCACTTTGGTTGTTTCCATGTCTTGGCCACAGTAAATAAAGCTGTAATGAACATAAGAGCACATATATCTTTACAGATAAATGTTTTCAGATTTTTGGGGTAGATACCCAGGAGAGGGATTGCTGGGTCATATGGTAATTCTATTCTTACTTTTTTGAGGAACCTCCACACTGCCTTCTATAACAGCTGCATCTTTCACCTTTAGTCTTACAGACTCTGCTCATTTCCAAAGTTATCTAAGTCAGCATCTTTTACCTCATCCACTTCAGTGAGATTATTTCATACATTTGAAATATAGATATATTGTCTTGTTACAATCTGCATTCCTTCCTGAGATCCCCCAACCTCCTAAATATTTTTTAATTTGCATACATTAAGTTTCACTCTTTGTGCCGCAAAGTGGTGTGGGTTTTGTTAAAGCATAATGTCATGTATCTACCATTACAGTATAGTTTTACTGCCCTAAAAACTCACTTTGTGTCACCTATTTATCCCTTCCCCTTTCTCCTGAACACTTGTCAACCACTGATCATTTTGCTCTCTCTATAGTTTTTGCTTTTTCCAGAATGTCATGTAGTTGAAATCATGCAATACCTACCCTTTTAAGGCTGGTTTATTTCATTTAGAAAAAAAACCTAAAGCAAGTAATTAGAATATAATTGATTTAAAAGTACAGAAAAAAGGAATATAAATATCTGGTGTGGATTAAAATGTATAAACACCAAATATGTAAAATATATAGTATTTGTAGCACTTGGAGGCATTAAGAAACACTCAGCAACCACCCTTCATTAAAAAATCCTTAATTCCAAAGCCTATAAATCAGTGCAGGAGCTGCCAGCACGAGTGCCTGGCAGTCTAATTACTGGGGATGGCTGGTCTAAGGGGGAGAGGTACAGGAACTGGGATTTATCCACAGCTAGAATTCTAACCATTTCAGGGATATGGTTACAAGAGTAATTTTACTCTAAATTTGTTTTTGCAATACCAGACCTTTTAAGAAACCATATTATGTTTGAAAACCAAATACCCATAGGTATGATATAGTCAAAAATATCCTCCACATGTCTTAATAGTGTACTATTTAAAGCACAAAAATTATACCACACAGAAGCATGAAAGAGAAATGTAATGATCAAGCGGTTAAAGGATATGTATTCTACGTTAGGACAAACAATTATTTTTCGAAAAATGGCATTTCGGCAAACTGCAAGTAAAAGTATATTTGAACCATTAAATATTTGTTGTTACTCCTAAATTAAAATCATTAGGAGGAAAAGTGTTATTTAAATCTGATGCTGTTGTAGAAATAGATAAAAATAAATCCTTATGAGTTATTCAGATAGAAGATGCAAATAGTATTTCTATTTTAGACTCGTAGGTATTGCTCATAATCCAGTCTGAGTCAACTACTTGTAGTATTGTGGTGTCCTTGTTTCATGCCAAACTCAGGAAGTCCTGAACCAGAAATCTTTCAAGAAAGCCTATTCTTATGTGATATTTAATCTGATCTTTTGGCAAGTAAAACTAAGAATAATTTTGGATTGGGCTTCTGAATTTTTTGGCTACTTATCTAAGCTGAATAGAATGAAACTACTGAAGTCTTTTGTACTTTCCAAACACATTCTGTAATGAAAGAAGATCCTTATATTGTTTGTTTAAAAACCAAATCAAATAAGTATATAGATTTGAGTTACAATGCAAAACCAATATCCACTGCATCCCTGGAATGGGATATAACTTGAAACATCTGTGCTTCCATCAGTGTGCACTAAGCATGTGGACCTCACCTAGCACATACATAGCAGTTTCACTAAGCAATGCTTGTCTGTCCTATGTTTTCTTTCTTACCAGGAAGAGCAGATGAAAGTTACAAAACACTAGGAACTGAGGGTTTGTTAAATCTTTGGCATTGAATTTCCAGAAAATACCAATGCTTTTCTAAAAAAAAATGCGTGGGATGCAGATAGCCCCTGATTCAAATTCAGAAGCATAACTAATAAGAATAATGTATACACTTCACAACTATTCTTAAACCAAAAGATGCAAACCTACCACTTGTTAGAAAACTGAGAGGAAAATATGTTCTTTATCCCCACCTCAACAGCTTCGTTTTGTAACTCTGACTACAGTGGAGGTTTTGAGTCCCTCCCTTCAGTTTCTTCCCGTTCTGTACTAATTGCGTGTGAGTCATGGTAAGACTGAAGAATCAGGGTTACCACTGTGTGGCTGGCATATGTGGTCATTCTTGAAGTGCCACTGGGCATGATGTGCAGATCATTCCAGACTATTACTTGCCTTCACAACTTTCTGTAACAGGTGCAGCAAATGAACTTCTGCCCCTGCCTGCCTTCCTTAAATGCACACAAATAAAGCGTTACCAAGCCCTGGATATGCAGTCATGCCTACTTCCATGAATCATAATTTGTGTTCATGACTCTGCAACTGGGAATTAGTCATTTTGACCTAATTAGTTTGTTCAAAATAGGAAATGTTTGCACCAATGATTTCATTTCCAGATATAACTTATGTAGTCCGACAACATCTAGAAATATGTCAATTAAGATTTTCAACCAACAACAAATATATGAGTTTTGCACATTGCCATCAAAACCCCAAATGAACCCCAAGAATCATGTGTTGAAACTGGCTGCTCTCCTACACTTGTGCAGAGCAGTCATAATCAAGGGCAAACTTTCAGCAATGGTGAACCCAACCAAGTGCTTGACAAGGCCCCATTCAAGGAAAATGCAACAACTAAATCTTGCTTCGTGCACCTTTTAAAAATTGAATTTAAGTTTGACACTTTGTTGTTTTAGAAAATTACATGACAAACCTGCAGTTATTCAGATATTCAAATCACAGCTATTGAAAAAGCAAGCATGCTACCAAATATATAAATAAGTCTTTGAATCTGATACTTGTTCTTTCACAGCAAACACATGTACTTGACGTATAGAAATGTGCTCGGCCTTTAATTCTACTTCTCTATACATTTAATATTCATGAAGGCAAAATTAATGTGTGAACTGTCACTAAGATATTTTTAAAATTACTTGCAATCCTGCTAGAGAATAAGAATCTATTTTGGTAAGGATGAGCAAAGCACATTTGTATTTCCAAGTAAATTGACAACAATTTTTGCATTTCTACTTTGCTTTAGGTATATATAACATCTCCAGAAGCGACCGGAGAATATTTTCTAGACAGAATTATTTGGTGCTAGTTTAATAAGCATTTCTTTAACATCCACTAATATGTTTTGTAATTTTCAGTGTAGAGATTTTATATATCTTCCACTAAACATAAATACTTAATTTTTGGTGCTAGTATTAATGGAATTGTTTTATTTTGTAATTTTCCCCATTGTTTATTGCTAGTAGGTTAAAATAATTGATTTTCATACATTTACCTAGTATCTAGCAACTTTGTTAAGTTTACTTATTAATTCTATTACATTATTTACAGATACCTCTAGATTATATTTGCATCATCATGTTATCTACCTTTTCCTTCTTTTTCAAATATTTTAACTTTTTATTTCTTTTTCTTAATGTTACTGAACTAGTTAGGATCATGGAGGGATTCTAAAGAGAAAAAAAACCTGGTTGTATTAGTATTTTTAAAAGATATTCTGGTAGGGGTGTGTAATATCACTGAAGTGAGAGAAGTTAGGTCTAAAGAAATCTAACTAAGGAAGCATACTAGTACATGGGAATTCAGAGAAAGACACGCATTCAAGAGATGTTTCAGAAATAGAATTGACAAAGTGATGGTCATGATTTATAGACACTAAGATCTCTAGCCAGGTTGGCTAGCCATTACATGAGATAAGGGACATTTAAAAGGAAAGAGAATTAACTAGAAGTAGGTTGAGAAAGTAATACAGATCAACACATTTTGAAAATCTTTGATATCCAACTAAAATCACATTTCCATCTTATAAAACTAAATAAAAAATTTTAACACCTGGATATATTAGGTATCTGCCTCACTCAAAAGAGGGAAGACAGATAGCTCTGGGTAATCATCTTTTGAATCCTGAGCCACAGCCAAGGGTCTAAGTGTAGGATCCAAAGAAAGTTGATTTACAAGCTGACCAGTGGTCATGTGCAGGATAAATTAAAAAATAAGTTTAAAAGTGCTTCAATAGGAATTAGTAATAGAAATTAGTTTGCTATAGCAATTAAAGCTATGACATATGAAGGGATTCAGGTTGTAAGAAGCAGAAGCAAATCTAAAGAGAAGCCTAGAGAAAGTTTCTAGAAAGAGTAGAGTCCATGAACAAACTGTAGTTATGGATTAACCTCAGTATTAAGGTAACAGCTAAGAGGCATGATCTTGAAACAAAGAAAGATAGATAACAAGTAGTATTTAAAAGAAAATTTAACAAATATTTGAGCACTTATATGTTCTAGGCTCTTTTCTTGGAATACGGCCATGAATAAAACAGACACACACAAAAATACTCACCCTCATGAGAGGATTACATTCTAGTATGGGAAGACCAATACAATAAATGAGTGAAATATGTAGCATATCAGAAGGTGATATGTGTTATGGGAAAAATTAAGAAAGAAGAGAAACAATGTGTGCCGAAAAAAAATGAAGGAAAGTGTAAGTTGAAAATAAGGTGGTCAGGGAAAGCATCACTGAAATGACAACTTGTGCAAAGACCTGAAGGAGGTGACAGAAGCAACATTGCGTGTGTCTGAGAGTGTGCCAGGCAAAGGAAAGGGGCCCAGGACAGCCTTGAGAAAGGGACACTTTTTTCTAATCCACACAAAGGCAATCGTTAAGCTAATGGTGATCCGGAGAAGAGCCAGTGCAAATACCCTGAGTTGGCAGCACACTTGGGAAGTTCAGAGAACACTAAAAAAACTGTGTGGTAGTAATGGATTAAGCCAAAAGGAGTGTAGGAGGAAAAGAAGTCATATCTAATAGAGGCCATGAAAATGCAACCTTTCCGTGGTATGTGAGGGCGCACTATAAATGAATCAACTATTGCCACATTTACAGTGTCATTGCTAGACCGACATGACATATCACCACCCATTCCCTTGATCTGCTCCACACATTAAATTCACCAACCTATAACATTAGTATCTGCCAGACTCAAGTCCAAGTTCACTCTTATTGTTTTGTAACACGTGCATTTAAGTACTTCCTAGTCACTCTGGGGATCCAGTCCCTTTAGCCAAGTCAGTTTCTTCCTCCATTATCCCTTTTTAGCCTCAATTCATCTACCACCCCAACCAGACTGTCGCTGAGGTTCTGGCATGAAACAGAAGTTCACCTCAGTTATGACAGTAGCAGTATAGACTTTCTTGCTGTAGCAGTCATAAGTTTTGTAGAAACCCCTCTCAGGGTAGTAAGATCTTGTTTTTAAATAATATTCCCAGATGAGAAACTCACTTCCATTGGAAACACTCACAGGATATCAAAGGTTATTAGAAGTCCCTCCTGGCCTAAGAGCTTGCTTTGGGAAGTTGGTCAGCTCACTTTCATCAGGACTGCCATGGATTGGCAGAATTATAATGATGCTGTGGGTCTGGGTGAATTTGACGTGTGTGTGTGTGGGGGGGGGGCGGGGTTACTTTAGTCTATTTCTTGCAGTTTATCTTTCTTTCCATTTGCTCTAGTCATAGAACATCAACTCTGCCTCTCTGATCAAACTACTCCTCTCAATCAGACAATGCTATAGAAAGCAGCATTTCTCAGGGATCTGATGCCCTGGTTTCGTTCCTTTGCATTATTCTTTTCTAGTTCCTTTGCATACATGAAAAAGTATGAGAAGCGTCTCTGTTCATGAGAACTCAGAAGTCGCAGTCCAAGGAAGTAATCAGAAATAAAATATGCTGATGCATTTTAAGTTAAATCAACTCTCTTCTTTTTACTAATATAATAGACATCTCCCAAAGAAATGATAGCAGAATTATAGCTTGAAAACAAAAGTTGCAATGTAAACCAAGTTTAGAAAATGAGCAGCTGGAATACTCAAGTTTTCTTGCCTTCAGTAAACAACAAACTGTAATTTTAACAGAGTAAAAATATATTGCAGAAAACAAGTATTTTAAAATTTGGAATGACCCTTTCTCCGCTCCCCTCACCCCGAAACTTTAACAGAGCCACAATTTTCATAAAGTGTCATAAAATTCAGAAAATATAAACAAGTTTCTCTCAAAGTTTATAAAATTTTTAAAGCTGAAAAGGAAATTATTAGTCCACATAAAATTGGCCAAAATCAAAATATCTTAAAAAGTCTGTAAAGATTCAGAAAACTGAAATAATCTGTATTATTAAAGCCCAACTCTGCTGCTCTTTTTACTGACCTTTAGGTGGGCGGTGGGGTAGACGAAAAATGACTGTGGTGAATAAAAGCAATTCGACTTGTCTGGGTGTCCTTGCTTCGCAAAACTCACATCAAATGTTGGATGCCACAACGAATTGGGTTCTGCACAAACAAGAGCAAGATATTGAGATGTTCAGAGGTTTCCAAAGACAGAGTAAGTTTGCTGGTCCAGCAGTGAATTTTCCATCTCTGGGTTTCAAGAACAGAAGCCACGTGACCACTATTCTTCACAGATGGGTGTAGGAAAGTATTTCCCAAACTTTAGTCATTTAAAATATATCATTAATTCACTGTATTTATGTATTGTCTTAATTTTTTATGTTAAAACCATGACTTCTTGCTTAAATAATATTGTTGAAAACAATATCCATCATATTAAAGGTCTGATGTCTCGTTGCTTTGTTTTTTTCTAAAATACATTGAAATAAGCACATAACTTAAAATGTCCACTGAGGTACCATCTGAGGTCACTGCAGGTACCACCAGTGGGATACATTTCAACTTTAGGAAACCTGTGTGAAAGACAGTTAAGACACATAGGGACTGTCACTGCCCTTTCGCCTGACACCTATGATTCTAAATAGTGGATGGTTGCTGAAGCATGAGCTTTTTTTTCCTATTGCTAAGCATGAAGACGTCTACATAACCACCAGTAGAATCTTCTATGAATACACTTATCATTTCAAAAATGCTTCTACTTTTATTATCTTATTTTACCCACTGAACTCTGCAAAGAAATAGTAGGGATGAGAAAATGAAAGCTCATACAGTTGCAGGAAGGCCAATAGCACACAGCTGCTTCATGAGACACTAAGTCTACCACTCAACTCTGAGACTGATGCTCTTTCTATTACCTTAAATGCATCCTTGGTAAAGAGAATGATGTAGACCTTTATCTGTTTTATACCCCTTTAAAAATTTGTCCAAATTAGTTGTCTTTTATTTTCCTTTATTTATTCAAATGGGCAAACCATAGCTCAAGTAGCAAAAGAAACTCTGGGTAAATGTTTTCTCATATAATTTGTCTTTACACACTCATGTAAATGCAGTTCTGAATATAAAATGTAATTTTACTTAAAGTAATTATTGTAATGATATTTAAATGTTGGAAGGAAGCACTTGGATAATATTAATATCACAATTTTTATAATACTTTGTATTTTTCTTGATATTGTTTTAGTGGCATGCTGATATTCCAATAACTCAATTAATCAACCTATATTGTTTGAAGGGGACACTTGTGCCCAGTACTTGCATAGATGCTGTAGAAGTTTAGGTAGAAGTATAAATTAATGCATCAACAATAAGCTTACAATAGAATTAACAGAGCAAATTTAATACAAATGAGAGAAATGGTAAATAGCTCATTTATGGAAAAACTATATTCTACTGGATTTCCTATGTCTTTGGATAAGACATTTATCCTCTCTGAGCTTTTTCATTTATAAAATAAGAAGCTTGATTTTGTTCTTTTCAATTTCTGAAATTGAAAGACGATAACTTAGATCTTTGATAAGATTAAATTTAAAAAAAAATGACTGAAGAACGTGTATATTCTTTCCTTCCAAAGATAGAAAAAGAGATCAATTTAATAGTTATTAAATAAATTTTGCAAACACTACTAAAGTGATACCAATATTTAAGACTTAAATCACATATAAAGATAGATAAAGTAGTAGTAAGTTAGTTAACAAATATTTCTTGAGCAACTCTTCATGCCATGCACTGTTGTAATTACTGCTGATGATACAGGCAAGTGTTCCTGTCTATAATGGAGGTTACATTCTAGATTTGGGTGGGGTACACCAAAGAATAAATATTAAGGTCAAATATCATCATGATTTGGGATTGTATTGAAAACATTTAAGCAAGAATTGAGGCCATTTCTGATAATTTCTGTCTTTCTTCCCATGTGCTCCAATCACAAGGCATCATCAACTCTGCCTCTCTGATCAAGACGCTCCTCCCAACTGGACAGTGAAAAAGGCAGAAAGTAGGATCTGACTCTCGCTACTAGGAACTTTCATCAGTTCTTGGGAGAACTATCCCTAAAAAACCACAGCACATCCGTGGCTTCAGATGTCTCTTTCAAGTTCTATTATCAAGGGCAAATCCATCTGTACTTTGGTCAGTCTCTTGCTGCTGCTTCTTTCCGTAAGTATCCAGTGTCTTCCTCCTAGTAGTCTTCTTGTTAGAATCTTAACTAATCCCATGCCACTCTTTCCCACTTATGGTCCATAAAATAATCTCACACATCCTCTAGACTGAGAAACTTCAGGAGTGCAAATCTCAACAGTCAGCTCTCCTTGGCTCCACATCAAAGAAGCTAGTCCTTCCATTACCAACCTTTTAGATGTTTTTTAGGCAGAATCCAAATACTGACTAAATGCAGCTCTCAGAGTGGTTTCACTAAAGCCCTTTCTCTTGATTTGAGGTGAAAAAGAACTCAAAACATACCAACTCCTCCCTTCAAACATCCGCTCCGATTTCTAACCCTTATTCTTTCTACTCTCTTTGTGGGTGAAGGGTTAAGAGGATTAGTTTGGGGCCATCTTCTTTGAAAATGTGGTGTTATTCAAGCATTTAAACCTTATTGTCAGTTTACAGGAGAACAGTGAAACTTATTAAGTAGGAATGTAATCAACAAAATCCAGAATATGGGAAACCATAGGACAAACATCCCTGTTTTTTCAACAAATAATTACAAGGGGAAAAAGTAAGAAGAAGGAAAAACGTATAAATTAAAACAGACTGAAGAGACACATCAACTAAACATGATTCATGGACTTTGTTTGGATCCTAATTCAAACATGCTATATCTATAAAAAAATAGTTACAAGGAATCAGGAAAATGTAAATATTAGTTGACAATATTAAGGAAATACAGTGAATTCTTTTAGAAGGATAATATTGTGGCTATGTTAAACATTGCAGAATCTTTATCTATTAGTGGTATCTACCAAGGTATTTATAGATGAAGTAATATGATGTCTGGAATTTATTTCAAAGTAATACACTAATAGAGGAAGTGAGAATAGAGATGAAACACTACTGGTCATATGTTGAAGCCAAGTGTTCAATACTAGGGATTCATTTTATACTTCTACTTACTTCTTTAAATGTTTAGAATTCTCCATGAAACTAAAAAGGGAAATGTTGCTTCAAAGTCTTATAGCTCTATTTGAATTGTGACATTGATTGTCTTGATGCCTCATTTGAAGTATTCACTTAATATTTTTATATAAAGCATTATAGATGTCAAAATGTCCAACTCATTGGTTGTCTGATATCCAGCTCACTTTCTACCATACTGTATTTTCCTTCCTTGAAAGTTCAACCTGGACAACTGTTCCACTCTTTGACCCAATCACTTCAAAATGGTGTTGGATGCTCATAGTATGCAGGATTGGCGTGGTAAGAGAAGTAACTCACTGGAATTTTAAGTTTACAAGTCATTGATAGAACACTTCAAAATTTCTTCTACTATGGTAATTCTGAGATTAAACAAGTTCTATGATGAAGCTTTGCATAGGAGATAGCTATATTTCTTATCAGTCTCAAGGGAGTGACTTAGTTTTAAAGCCAAGCACTTTAAATTACATGCGTTGATGCCTCAATTTTTATAACCCTTCAACATAATATTTTAATGTAGATGATTTATGAAATATCAGTTGCCCCTCTGGAGTACATTGGAATTGAATGCCATTTAGAGTCTTTTCCTATGATGACATTATGCCATTCTAGATCCTTTCTCTGTAAAATCACTTCTCCTTTTAGTATCTGTTGTAAATTTCATGATTGATTGCAGATATTTGTCCACAGGGCCCAAAGCCCTTATACTTATTTCTTGTGTTGCATTCTTTATTAGGTCACCCAAAAATAACAGTGCCAAAAGCTGTTATGAAGACAGACATTTAGAGGACTTTTAGGGTAAAACTCATGGAAAGCAAATAAAAAGAAGGAGCCACATAATATTCCCTGCTTAGTGTTTCACTTTCTCTAAACTCAAATATTCCTTTTTTTCTTTTTATAACATGGATTATAAAAAAAGAGAGGGCAAATTAAGCTTTCTCACTACTATTAAACATTGCAAGTTACAGATGTGTTTCAACTAGGCATCGTTAATATATCATAAATTATCTAAAGTCTTTTTCCCTTCTTAGGAATGGCAAGGAAATCTCAAACACACACACAGTCCCAGGATAACACTGAATTTATATTACTAAGTAGAAGTCCCCCATTTCCTTGTTTCATTTCCTTGTACACTAAAATAATGGGTTTGTAGACATGCAAAAATTAAAAAGCTATAATCTCATCAACTAGAATATTTAGGTAATTATAACTTAATCTTTTAATAGCAATTAGAAAAAGACCAAAGGTTGGCACTGATGTATTCTCCAGTTAAAGGAGAATGGACATGGAATAATCATTACCATTTAAATTATAGACAAAAGTTGGAAATATATTAAAACTCATCACCCAAAATCTATTTATGAGGATCAAAATCATTGGATTAAGTAAAATTTTAATATGATGAGTGAGACCAATAAACCAAATTAGCCTGATAATGTTCTTCATAGAACTGCAAATTTAACAAATCAGAAAAAGAAAATAAGTATGATGAGTTGATTCTGAAAGGCAATTATATAAGTATACCCTATAAATGCATTGAAATAATTGAGATAATGTAGCTTTGTAAATGATGAAGGAGCATATACCTGAGAGGATGCCTGACCAAGGAAAACTGCTTGTGGGAGAATATCAGCCAGAAGGGGAGAAAAAGAGGAGCACATATGACAGATACAACTGAGTAAAAACACAGAAATTATCTTTAAAGAATTCTGTATTTTTATTGGTTCCTTGGATTTTTGATTGATATTGCTACAACATTAAATGGATGGTTAGCTCACTGCTTATGATGTATAATATTAGGAATAGTTCTAAGCACTGCATCAATCCTTGTAATCTTCATAAATATCCTATGAGAAAGTACTGTTATTGTGCCTGGTTCTACTTGTGATAAATTGAGGCACTGAGAGGTTACATAACTTCCTACTACCTCTTTCCTTTGAAAAGACAAGACTAACTTACATTAAGTAATTAGAAAACAATTATAAGTGTATTACAAAAGCTGTATGTGCATACTAAGGAAATGTAGAAAATGAAGATGCTCCTATTACAGACAGAGCATGGTCAAAGAATAAAAAAAAAATTATAATATTTAATTGGGATAAAGCCAAAATAAGATACTTTCACATCTTACTTCACCTGATTCAAGGGAGAAATAAAAAATAATAAATACTCTGCACAAAGATGGTAAAGAATAGAGATATGATAGATCACAGTCTCAACCTGACTTAGCAAAATGCATTAAAATAAATCCCAAAATAAAGAGGACTTGAAGAAGTAAGAACCTGAGGATGTCCTACCAACACAGTCAGATTGTTCTTTGCCATCGTACCATCTCAGGATATAGTATGTGAAGCTAAAAAATACAGGTAAATATCATCCAAATAGCCAGTCAAATTATATTTCCTATTCTCCAGGAACTGTGCTTTATTAGTAGTATTATTGTTATTTTCATTATCACTATTAGCTAATGAGAAAAAAAAAATCACCGTTTTCCTTGTTGTGGTCCAAAATCAGTATCAAAGCAAACAACGTAAACTCAGCAAGAATGACAAAGACAGACCTTAGGTAATAAACACTGTGCTGAAACACAAAGACCAGAAAGCCTGTGGAGATAATCATAACTTTTACCAGGTTGATCCCATAGTGGAAAGTTGTGAAGAGATAGTTTATGGCTGATAGTAAAGACTTGCTTTTATTTTCTTTTGTTTTTGCTTTATTTTAATGAAGAGCAGAATGAAATGCTGCTTTAAAAATGGTAGAATTTAGTGTAGACTTAAGAGAAATGTCTTGGCTGTAACAACCTACCATCATGATAGTGGAATAGCAAAGTAAATCATGAACTCTCCTTCTCCTAGTATTTTTATGACTGAGGGAGAGAGAGATATTGCTGACCTGCCTGGAAACAGGGAGATGGACTAAATGACTTCAGGGATTCCTTCCTGCCAGTTAGTTTTGAGATAACTCCAGGGAAGAACAAAAACAGACTACTGTTATGTCTTTGGTTTACCGTCAAGTAATGAAATAGGTTTTAAAATGTCTGAATAAAAACATTAGAGTACATGAACTCATTATGATATCTTAAGTACGCTTACATCAAAATCCTGGCGGATGTGAAAACATGTTCCTCCTGCCTTCTTGTATCTAGTATTTGCCGTCCTCGGCAAATTTAGCCCTGGTGTATCCCTAGCACTGAGGCAGGGGTTTTGAATTACTGATGAGGTCTTCTGCCTCTTTAAAGGTGGTATTAAGAGTACCAAGGAGTTCTGAGCAATATCATCCCTTTTTAGATCTGTCCATTCATCATGATCCCGTGCCAGAATTTGTTAGGTAAACATGATTGACAGACAGCCATCTTTATCCTTTATATGGCTGGAGGTCAGCCCTGGTGGAAAGTAATGCTTTTTTAATTAGCTGTTAGAGGATCCAGTTTCTTTTGTGTGGCTTGCATGCTGCTCTCTCTCTGAGCCAGTATCCAAAGTGGATATCTCTTATGCCTTTCGTGCTTAGTATAACTCAGATGACTGAAGAACAGTCATAAAAGATTCATATTGAAGCTGTTTTATAAAAATTTGCACAGCTGGCAAAAAATGGAGAGAGAAAACATACTTGAAATAGCAGAGTCTTCAGAAAGGAAAATGAGCAACATTTTTAAGGCTCTCTTGGCAAATAATGACTGCAAAGAAAAAAAAACTGTTTTGTCACAATACCTCTGCTGCAAAAATAAAATAAAATAAATATAATTTTAAGCTGTAATGTGCAAAATATAATTTCCCTCCAAGGAATTGGTCCTTCCATTTAAAGGTAAAATAAACCCCTGAAACACTTTTGGTTTGGCAGACTTTGCAAGAAAAACAAAGCAAGCATTCGTGACTAATTCAATGGCACTGTACTTCTTCCGCATTTTGTGAGGCAGGATGATCACTTCAGAAAAAACTGATGATTTTCATGCCCAAAACAATTAATTCAACAATATGTGAAACCAGTGTGAAATGAAGAATGAAAATGCTTATGCATATTCAAAACACATGCTTTTTTATTTAAATGTAAAATTGTTGGACTACACAAGAAATGCTCTCAAGCTTATAATATAAACTTCTAAGTAGTTTATAAATACAGTGACTAGATATGATGGTTTAGTAAAGGGTTAATATTAAGATCCTAAAAATATTTGTTTTACTTTATGAATTAAAAATAAAATCAATTAGTTGAATACAATGCATATAGACCCAAATTCTCTTTTGTCTAGTTTTGCGTGAAAGCTGGTCTATTGCTTTTCTCTATTGTTTTTTTCCCCCATTTCATTGATTTCTGATATTTACTTTTAATTATTTTATTCTTCTTGGGTACACTATACTCTTTATTTCATTATACTCTTTTATTCCTAGTTTCTTAAAGTGAAAGCTTAGATAGTTGATTTGAGATTGTTCTTCTGAGAATTTTCTTCCATCATGAGTCTCTCTCTCTCTCTCTGTCTCTCTCTCTGTCTCTCTCTCTGTCTCTCTCTCTCTCTCTCTCCATTAAGAAGTAATATGGTGTTTCAGAACACAAGAACTGGAGCCAAACTGCCTGGCTTTGAACGTGAGCTCTGCCACTTACTAGCTTGTGATTTTGAGAAAATTATTTAAGCCCTCTAGGCCTCAGTTTTCTAATTTGTAAAATGGGAGTACAAATATTTCTTGCCCATTAGATTGTTGCAAGGAATAAGCGACTAAAGATATGCAAAGAACTTTTGCAATATGTGCAATTTGAGTGCTATTTCATTGCAAAAGGCATGCATTCATAAAATGTATAGAGCACACATCAAGAATACTCTATATTAAATACCCTAACTTCATTTACATAACACATCAGCATTAGTAAATAATTTCTTGGAGTTTTTTTGTTTGTGCCTCATTTCTCACTGTATATATAAAATATTGGGTTACATTTAGGAAATAGGCGGAAAATCCATTTATTAAGTTGATGACATCTTCTACCCAGTGAAGTTCCTGGGCAATTTCAACAGAGAGACTTGGAGAAGTTTCTGTTGCATGTCTTGTTTGTGACAAGAATGGATTGTACTTATTAACTAATTAAGCTCCAGAAAATTAATGTATTACTAATCTATATTCTTTCTCTTTTGAGTGACTTGGTGGATATATTATCTAAGCAAACAACCTGCAATAATTCATTTAAAGCAGTAACTATAAGGCCAGATGAAATGCATTATTTAAATTTAAAAAAAAAATCAAGGATGACATGGTTTTAGAAAACATCCCAAAATGTAGTTTTTGTTAGTTGCATGCTTGACATTAGACAGGCAAATGCTTTCTCCCTGCATTTAGCAACTTCAGACAGAAAAAATTGGTCTGTACAATCTGAAACATGGACCACATTTGAAGTCACTTGAATTTTTAGCTTGCTAAGGTTGAGTTTTTCCCACAAAAGGGTCATAATGGCTGTCAAAGAAATCCACACATAAAATTTGTTTACCACAGTTTAAGCAAGCCATTTAATCTGCAGCTGGTCTGGCTACATATGACAATGCAGAGGGTGCTGAGGAAAATACCAGCAATCACACCGTGTGGACAGCTGAAATTCGTGTTTTTACACTGTTTTTGCCTTTGGTGTGTGGCTATGAAAATGGTAGTGGGGTGAAGGTGGGAATTAAAATGAGGAGAGGATAATCTACTTTATTGAGCACTTATTATGTGCCAGGTACTGTGCTAAGTTAGCCCAATACATATTACCTCATTTGATCAATTGAGTGAAAGCATAATTAGAAAAGCATTTCAGAACAAATGATTATGTGAGATTGGAGGTTGCAAAAGAGCCAGTTTGGGATAGAAGTCACTGAATAAGACTTTAAACTGCTCACTTGATCAGGGTTTTGACTCACCTCTTTTCCTCTGTGTTATGTGATTATAGGGCCAAGATTCTTTATTGCTATCGGTGCACTCAAACCCAAGCATTAATGAACATACAAAGTTTAAAGTACATTGCCTTCATTAAAAGAAACCTGTTTCAGGATGAGATTTTAGCTGCACATTTTTATTAATCCTAATTCCTCTTATTGAGATCTAGTTTTGAAGGGAAAATGCTGCTACTTTGGTGTTTCATCTCATAAAAGGAAAAGGGTTTGCAAGAAATGTATAAACAAATGCAGCACTATGGTTAGAATCAACTGGAAGAATACTTGTATAAATGGAGTCTGTCCGACACAATAAGCTGCCCTGCCCCCTCTTACTTATATAATAATCCTGGCTTTCAGAAGACTAATCACTACACACCATCTACACAGCATCTAATTTCCTCATCAAATTTCTCTGCTGGGTTTAGCCATGCTTGTCAACTTCCCAGCTCCCTCTTCAATAACTGGGTTTATTCTTAGTGTCTCGCCAATAAACATTCCTATGAGCAAACCCATGAAAGAGTAAAGTCCAAATTTCTTTATCGCTCCCTCTTTCGAGAAGGGTTTTCTGCTCACACGCCTGGGAAAGGTCACAGGTAATTTTGGCTGGTCGCTTTAGGGTGGCAGGATTGCAGCGAGCACATTGGGCTCTTTTGTTTAAGTACTTCACTGACCACCAAAGGTGGCCACAAGCTGCAGGGAGACCATTTAGAAACGTGAACAGGCAATAATGTAAGCAAGTCTGCCCAACTCAGTCTCCCTTTAAGCACAAATTAAGTTGGTCATATTCAGTTTCAGGACAAATGCCGCTTTTCTGCAAGCAAACTTATCTGTTTTATGACTTCGGTAGTAGACCTTGCTGAAGGCTCACAAAGAGTTTAAGGCTCACTTATTGTGTCAGACAATGGTGCCATGAGTGAATTGAAAGCTAAACCTGTTTCATATCAATTTTATCATTTTATAATGAAAGTTCATTTGAATCTTTCCGACTAGGTCTCTTCGAAGCGTCTGCCTTTCTAGATTCTTAAAAGGAAAGTGGATGTTCAGTACACTGTGAAAACGCATAACTACTGAACTGGCCATTTCTAAAACATTATTGGCCAGTGTTGCTGTACAAGTTGAATTGTGTCCCCTGTTCCCCCACACCAAAAAAAAAAAAAAAAAAAAAAAAAAAAAAAAAAAATATATATATATATATATATATATATATATATATATTTATCCAGTTCAGATAGTCACATGGGCAAATATATATATATATATATATATATATATATATATACTTATCCAGTTCAGATAGTCACATGGGCAAAAACTGGATTAGAGCTCATCTTAATGATCTCCTTTTAACTTGATTACCTCTTGATTAGACTATCTCCAAATGAGGCCACATCTGAGGCACTGGGTGTTAGAATGTCAATATATATATATATATATATATATATATATATATATATAATCAGTCAGTTCAGATAGTCACATGGTCAAAAAAAAAAAAAATATATATATATATATATATATATATATACTTATCCAGTTTAGATAGTCACATGGGCAAACGTAGAGAGCAAGTCTTATTTGCTCAAGAAGAAACTAATACAACAGCAGAATCTAGCCCATATGTTTTTAACTACTACTGTGTTTCCCCGAAAATAAGACCTAGCCAGACAATCAGCTCTAATGCGTCTTTTGGAGCAAAAAATTAATATAAAACCCAGTCCTAATACTATCTGAACTGGATAAGTATATATATATATATATATATTTTTTTGCCCATATGACTATCTGAACTGACTGATTATATATATATATTGACATTCTAACACCCAGTGCCTCAGATGTGGCCTCATTTGGAGATAGTCTAATCAAGAGGTAATCAAGTTAAAAGGAGATTATTAAGATGACCTCTAATCCAACATGTCCTTATAATGGGGAAAATTGGGCACAGAGACATAGAGAAAACACCATGTAACAATGAAGGTAGGGATCAGGATGACGCTGCATAAACCAAAGACTGGCAGCAAACCACCAGAAGCCAGGTAGGAGGCATAAAACAGATTCTCCTTCATGACCCTCAAAGAGAACTGACCCTGTTGACACCATGATCTTGGAGTGTTAGCCTCCAGAACTGTGAGACAATAAATTTCTATTGTTTGAGCCCCCCAGTGTGTAGTGCTTTGTTATGACAGCTCTAGGAAACTCATATAAATGTTAATGATAAGTTCCAGGATATTAAAAAAAAAAAAAAAATAGGTGGATCTGAAAATTCATTCTATACCTACAAATAATCAGTACCGTGTTTCCCCCAAAATAAGACCTAGCCAGACAATCAGCTCCAATGCATCTTTTGGAGCAAAAATTAATATAAGACCCAGTCTTATTTTACTATAAGACCGGTATAATATAATATAATATAATATAATATAATATAATATAATATAATATAATATAATATAAGACTGGGTCTTATATTAATTTTTGCTCCAAAAGATGCATTAGAGCTGATTGTCTGGCTAGGTCTTATTTTCAGGGAAACACAGTAGTAGTTAAAAACATATGGGCTAGATTCTGCTGTTGTGTAAGTTTCTTCTTGAACAAATAAGACTTGCTCTCTACGTTTGCCCATGTGACTATCTGAATTGGATAAGTTCTCTACTGCCCTCAAAAGCTAATAAAACCCCTAAGCTAGAATTTCTTAACCTTTGCACTATTAACATTTTAGGTGATCTAATTCTTCACTGTGGGCTGTCCTGTGCGTTGTAGGATGTTGAGTGTCATCCCTGGCCTCTAATCACTAGATGCCATTAGCACTCTCCCCTGGGGTTGTGACAATGTCTGCAGATATTTTCAAATATTCCCTGGGAGGCAAAATCACCCCCCAGTTGAGAACTACTGCTCTAAACAAACTTTTAGGAAGCAGTTGCAACCTTTTAATGCAAAAAACAAAAAAAACAAAAAAGAATTATTATTGATATTCCCTAATCCCCAATTTTCATCGCCTTTAGAGGCTTTTTTCCAAACCTTAGTAATAAAAGCCTGGTGTTATTCACAGGCAAACAAATCCTATTCAATTCTATTCTACTGGCATTTACTGAGGGCTTCTCATTGACATCCTAGGTTACCTAGAGACCCCTTGACATGTGATTCTTGTTAAAGTAGACTTGGAAAGTTATCCCCCTTTGTAACCAGAAGTTCTTGCCTAAGAATTGTGTCAGTTTGGCAAGCATTATCTTCCTCTGTCCCGAGAGTGAAAAGAAAAGTGTATGTGAGTAAACATCATTCCATCTGGAGGAAAGGGTGGTCTTCCATGGCCATCAGGTACCTAGCCACAGTAAATACTCAGTTAACATTTGTTGGATTAATGAATGGTTCTTGTTCCACAAAGACAAGAAATAAAAATCAGAGGTTTCAGGTAAACCACACTGAAAAATTGTCTTCCTAAGTTCATGTTTCATTCACTCTTCTTAGTACTATATATTTCCAACCCCAAAATATGCATTTGGCCCAAAATAGAATGATTTTTTTCTCTTCTAATTGTCTTGTGTAGGATATACCAATATGTATCATCTTGATACATTATTATAGTGTGATATTTAGGTTCTAGGCTCCGGATCAAGATAGACATAGATACATGGGTTTATCCCAGATGCAACAGGAAGCAACTGTCTTTTGACAATTCCTTGTCCCAACTCAGCTTCAGGTTTTTTGTGTTTGTTTTTTTTTTACCTGTAAAATGGGAATAATAGGACCTGATAAAGTTATTATGGGATAAAATAGGGCAATGTTTGCAAAACACTTAGCTTGATTAATAAGAACACAGTTACTGTTAATTATTGTTTTCAGGGCTAGATATTGTTCAAATTGATCCTTATAAACATTTCATTTTCCTAACTCTTCCTAAATAACCAAACTCTACTGCCATAGAAATTTTTTTTCCCCAGGATAACTAATAAATAAGGGAAGCCTTTCTGAAATAGGTCTCAGCAAACTTTTTCTATGCAGGAATGAGGAGAACTACTTTAGGCTTTGTCAGGCAGCCTCTGTTTCAACTACTTACCTCTGCCACTGTAGCACAAAACAAACAAACAAACAAAAAACCCATAAGCATTACCAAATGAATTCGGCTGTGTTCTAATGAAAGTTTATTTACAAAACCAGGGGAATGGCTGTGTTTGGCTCACAGACTATAGTTTGCTAACACTTAATCTAAAAAAGAATGAGCAGCTTTCCCCTTTCCTATGTCCCTACCCAAGCTTTGTATGTAGGTGCTTTATTTAAAAGAATCACTTCAGATAGAAACCGGGCATTGTCCTTTACCTTTAAAGCATTACATTTCTGTATATGATTCAGAATACTAATAATTTGATTGGATTTGTACAAATCATGAGATAAAATCAAGGCTGAGGATATCAATGATTCACTGCAGTAAATAGAAAATTGGGTGGTTCTTATGTTTCACTTCTGCTCAGACCGACAAGTTGGGCGTGAATGGACAGCCGGCCTACTGCGCCATTCTATCCATGGTATGGGTGGAGGAGCATCTCTGCAAGTCTGGGTGTGTCTGAGTTTGTCCTTCTGCTGCTGACCTTACCAACACCAGAGGAAGATGGATCTCCTGGTATGATCTCCCATGATAGCAGAAGCACTAAGGCAGGACCTGCATCTTACATGTTACAGTCGTCATAAGGACCCAGTCCCTGGAATATCGTAAGCACTTAAGATGTGTGACCCATGTATGTTTACAAATCTTTGATCCCAGTGGCCCAGACTTTACGTGGTATTATAGTCCAAAGAACAGAGTCCAGTTCATGAAAGTCATTTAAAAAAACACTCAGTCATTTACTTCGATTTTTAATACCATGAAGGCGATTTGTAGAGCTGAGAATGCCTCTTCAAAATCCTACTTTTGCCTGCCATCTATGTCTTTATTTTTAAATAGTTATTAACACCTCCTACATGCCAGGCAATGTTCTTAGCACTGGGATATGGGATCCCTGCTTCCATGGTCAGGAAGGTCCCTGCCAGCACATATTCCCCCCAAACCAAATACCCAGCCCTGGCATTTGTGCTTCCTGTCATCTTTTCCTTTCCCTTTCCTTCTGATTCTTCATGACAAAACCCACAGATTAGTCTGGTGACAAGCCAGACTCCTCTTTAGAAGGTAGCACAGAGGAAAAGCTAGGAAACCTCATGAATAATTACTTAATCCCGTAACAAAAACATAATGCATCTTGATTATGATGTTGTGTTTTGAAGCCTTAAATCAGAATTCAAACAAACGCCTATCCCTTTTGATAAATGAAAGAGTAGCTACTAACCCCAAGGCAGAGAAGAAAATGAGATGTTTAACAAGAAGACTATAACAACCACTGCCATCATTTATAATTTGATGTTCTTTATAACAGGTAATTTGTGGCGTGCACAATGTGGGGACACTTTTCCCTTTCTTGAGAATGCCAGTCCTGCTGATATTCAAAGCCTAGATACAATTTGTACTGAACACGGTTTATTTGTTTTCTATTGCTGTGCAACAAATTAGCACAACTTTTGTGGCTTAAAGTGATACCCATTTATCGTTTTTTAGCTTAACCAAGTTCCCTGCGCAAGGTCTCACCAGGCTGAAATCAAGGCTTCAGCCAGGGCTGCGATCCCATCTAGGGTTCAGGGGCCTCTTCTAAGCTCACATGGTTGTAACTGAATTCAGTTCCTTGCTATTGTAGGACTGAGGTCCCTGTTTTCTTTCTGGATGTCAGCTCGGGGCCTGTCTCAACACCTAGAAGTCTCGGTAGTTCCTGTCATGTGGCCCTCTCATGGACCGTCTCACAACATAGCAACTGCCTTCTTCAAAACCAGCAGGAGAATTTCTCTGACCTCAGAGAGGGCCCCAGATTCTCTTTTAAAGGGCTCCCTTAACTGGGTCACACCACTCAGAATAAGCTCCCTTTTAATTAATTCAAAGTAAATTGATTAGGGACCTGAATGATATCTTTGAAATTCCTTCATGTCTGCCATATAACACAAGGTAATCTCGGAAACAATATCACATTCACAGGTCTCACATTCAAGGAGAGAAGATTACACAGGACGCGTACCCCAGGGGACAGGAATCCTGGGAGCCATTAGAATTCTGCCTACCACCGTAGACGAGACCACCATAATAGAATCGGCAACAATTAATCCAAAACTACTACATATGAGTGTGTGCACATATGTACGTATGCACATATATGCATGTGCATGTGTGTATGTGACATACTCATGCCCTCAAGAACTCACTTCTGAGCATGGGCTCCCCAAAAGTATGAAGATCCACAACTATAGAGTGTTTATTGTTTATTTATGAAGACTTATCCACAAAGAGCACATGCATTTAATGCCTTCACTCCATAAGATGAAGTGAAATCTTGAGATAATTCTGAAGATAGGGATAGGAACCCAGCTGTGCCTTTCAGCAATGACTTTCTCCTGCATGGAAAACTACAAAGTGAATTTGAAACCATGGAAAACACAGTGACAGTCACATAGATAAGATTTAAAAAAAAAAAAAAAAAAGAGAAAGAAAGAAAAAAAAGAAAGAAAGGAAGGAAGGAAGACCAGAAACATTAGGAGTCTTTACGCTGTTTTCTAAATTCAGAATCAGCAGAATATTTTTGTTGGCAGCATCCCCTAACTCACAGCAGGAGATTTGACAGAATGCACTCTGTACATAACCCATGTGAGCCCCAGATCAAGAGGAGAGTATTTGCATAAACAGAATCCTAGAGACCATGTCATCGCTATCTTTCTCTTCCTCCTTCCTCCCTTTCGACCCTACCAGCTAGTCGGATTGAGTTTCCCGGGCTACCTTCCATGACCATCAAGGAATGCAACAGAGATGAATGTTACATCGACACCAGTAGCGCCACCACAGAAAACTGTTTGTCTACTCTCTTCATTGCTCAGTGCAAGCAAGCATCTAAAGACTTTGCACCTGTTCTAGTTAGCCCTGGCAAATGCAGTCTGTATTTATATTAATAGAATGATGTTTTCATAACAAAATGGACGTGCAGCCATCGTGGCACTCACTTTGGATGCTCTCATAAGTGCACAGATGGGCGGGGGGGGGGGGGCGTAGCTCTTACATAAAGTCCCACGGCAAGGGTAAACAATGCACAAATCCCAAGCTGAATCATCAAGACAGTCTGAGAACTTTTTTAGGGAATGACCAGGTTCAAGTATTGGAATTAAATTAGATACTAGCTTAAGAGGGAAAATATGCTGGATAGAAACAGGCTATTCATGGGTAGTTCAGAGCGATGAATGCTTTTGTATTTCATCTCCTGTTTCTGTAATTTGTGTCTTATCTCCCCAAAGTCTAGCTGAGAACTAGTGAGATCATGCTTGGCTCAGTTTATGAAAGTTTGTTTTCAGTTACCCTTGTAAATACTGCCCACCCAATCTGTACATTTGCACCAATTTACTGAAACCAGTTACCCAATTCCTTGGTCATATTTGGATCTGTTGATTAACCCTGACAGCTGTAACCTCGTTAGTCCAAGCTCTGACCATAACAAAGCAGCTGTCAAATTAGGAGGAAGTGGACTCATTGAAGCCGCCTCTATGGACCAAGCATATTAAAATCGATAGGCCCTCTAAAAGGTTTCAGTTATGATTCTAATTCTAATTTATGCTGTGCACTGGGCTTTTCACCCAGATCCATAATGTGGGCCTGAAGTTGGTTGTTTATGGAGAAGGTGGAGGTTCTATCACAAAGCAGCAACATAGGTTTTACGTGAAGACTTTGGATCTGTATCAGTTAAAAATGGGTTTTTAGCATGCATTGTAATACAGACATTTTCATGTATTTTAAAATATTAGTTCCTAATGTATTTTTTGGCAGGAGAGATTCTGTTAGTTTTGACAAGAGGCCAACAGGGTCCTGACAATAGAAATAAGAAAGATCCTGCAGCTGGTGCTCAATGGAAAAAATAGAGATAAAAAGTGAAGAATTAGAACACACTCCAATAGGTTAATTTTCCTAAGTAGTTTCCCTATGTGGTTTCCTTAAGTAGAACACAAAGTCCTCAAAGTGAATCCTCTTCTCTTCCATAAGAATCTCTAAGGAGGTAGTAAGGAGGCAAATTCTAAATATCTAGTCATTAAAATCTAGAGTTCATGGAAGGAGATGGTTTTCCAGCCACCAAAGTGTTGAAAAGGACAACAGAGCTAGGTCAAACGCAATGTATGAACTCCCCTTGCAGCATTTTCACTGTGAAGAGATAGCATGGTGGAGTGGAAGAAACTGATGGAAAAGTCTGGAGACCTCAGTTCTGGTCCCAGTACTCGTCCCAGTTCTGCAACAATTCACCAATGGAGTCTTTCGATAGACTTGTGTATAAAACAAGGAGGTTTGCCAGATGATTGCAATGGTTCCGTCCATCTCTAGTTATTGAAGATCCTTTGCACGAATCTATTAACACAAGAAGACACTCCACCATGGCCTAAAGTTGATCCGAGTACTAATTTTATCGCTTTGGGTAATTCTCTTCTACTCTTTGTGTAGTGCCCTTTAGCCTATTATGCAAACAGGTGCTGTCCTTTGGCACCCCCTGGTGGTGTCTACAGCTGTTACGCTTGCGTCACCATGAGGCCCTTGAGGATAAGAATGGTATCCATGGGAACCTGCAGGGTAGAGGCCACACTGCTATTTAAAAGGGGAAAAAAAGCAATCCAAACACTTATTGTTGTTGCATTATAGCTTTTAACATATTTCTTTTAGAGGCTTATGTGAGCACGCTGATATCTTTCAAAAAGAGGCATTAATCAGATGCTTTAATTGGCATAAACACTATAAACTCCTAGCCTGTTTCAAGTTGAAGGATTTATGAAATGTCAAAGAGTTGTACTTTCATTATTGTGAGAAAATAGACTGATAAATACGAAGTATTTAGGTATTTAGTAGAAATATTTAGGTATTTAGAAGAAGTATTTAAGTATTTCTAGTAATTCTAAATTACATATACCCTGACTTTTCCTAAATGTATGTTGAGGTGATAAGTAAACACTAAAAGTTTACTGAGCCTTTTTCCATAACCTTCCTTCAATTTCAAAATCATTTACAGAGAAAACTCTGAAAATCAAAAGTCAGTTAGATGAAAAGATAAAGAAAATGATTTTTTGTTATGAAATAACAGGTAAATGTAATTTTAAGTACTATGAGTTATTAGATCAGATTCTGCCTTCAATCATAGTAATTTGCATTTAAGATAGCAATTAGATTATATTTGCCCTAATCATGTCAATCCTACTACTTTTGTTTACAATTATATTCTGTTCCTTTCACTTTAAAACACTATTGTAACTTAGTAAAAAATTGTTTTTGATTTAGTGTAAAAAGCAGATACAATATTTTAAATTCAAATGCCAAAAATTATGACTATCCAAAAAAATTAAGCAAACACAATGTCAAGTGAAAGGGAAAACCTCACAAAACTTTTATTCTGTTATGTTGACTATGTCGACAACACCATATGCTAAGTACTTACGGGGCTAATTCATTTCTCTGCATTTACTTTGATATCATTATAACAACTATAACTGTTTCCAGGTAGGGTTTAAAAAAAAAAAAGTACCAGTCACAGGAAAGAAAAAAGTCAATATTCCCTAAAGGACAAAACATTTCTTTGCCATGTTTACTTGACTCGTTCTGGCAAAGGCTGTTAGCAGTTGTACCACACAGTTCAACCAGAGCCTGTCTTCAGAAAAAAAATATAATTGCATCTCAGAGATTTGGTTTGGAAAATCTGCTTTTGTTTCCAGTGCCTTGTCTCTTTTCAACCACGTTTATAAGCATTTTCCAAGTCCTTTACGAGCATTTTGCCTGCCTCTCCACACTCCTAAATATCACCCTCTGCTCCCTCTGGCCAGCCACATTTTCAGGCTTGGCCAAGGAATAAAATATTGGTTCACCTCAAAGGCTGCCATTAAATTTACCTCATTTATTGACCAGCAGGAGGTGCACCCACCCTATCAAGGTCAAGGTTAACTATAACACTGTAGAGCTCATTGGCGCCTCCGACTGCTACCCTGTTTAATGACTGTTGGGTCCCTTGAGCCAGGTAAATTCCACTGTTGACATATTGGTGGCAATGCCCTTGGAACACCTTTGATCCATTAGTATGCTCTCTCCATTCAGGGATGTGTTTTACTGTGTGTCGAATAAAAATAACCAGATATGGAGAAGTGAAGGAAACAAAGTAAACTCCTACTGGAAGAATAAGCCATTGATACTTCTCAGCCGTAGATACCAGAACCTATTAGGACATCAAGTTTTTTAAAAAATTAGGCCTTAAGTACGCCGCTGTCTGGCTAGAACCACCGTCGGGCCTCCGTTGTCCTTGAGGTGGTCAGCAGTGAACTGCCCATGAACCTGCCAGCTTGCTGAAAAGTATGCTTTCACTGCGGAATGACCTTTGGGCATGGATTTCTTTGCTTTTTCTCATCATCACTTTACCGTTCTGTAAAAATGTGAGCTCTCTCAGCACAGAGACTGCGTTTAAAACAACCTTGAATGCTTAGATACACTGTTATATAGTCATATGCCTGTAGTATCTTCTTATAGCTTTCTAATTACCTGACAAAAGATCATATTCAATATGGGGGAGGGTTCTTTTTCTTGATGAAATTAAGCACATAAAAATGTGCCAGGTGTGAAAGCCTAGAGATCCAAAGGATCATTTTTTCCATAGACTGTCAAGTGCGCTCAGTCAAGGGATCCTTCCATGTTCCCGTTTTACCCTGCAAACACGCCTCTCTCGGCTCTGACCTGGAGTGACCAGGTTAGATGGTCAGAGCTCTCAAGTCTGAATGCTGATTCAGGCCTTCTCCCTTTGCTGCCAATAATAGTTTGTCTCAGCACCAAATTTAGTGGTGGTTTCCTATGATGTGGATACCTGTCCAGCAGAGGTTGGACTATGACCACAAGCCATTTTCCTTAAGCCACAGAATAACTGTCAGATGGTAACTGCTGATAGTTACTACTCGTCAGTCTCCGCTGCCTCTAAGTCAGAGACTTTCACATGCCATAGTAATTTCACGGAACAGCCCTGTCCCACAATGAAGCAAATTTTGTCAGTATGTAGAAATTCCCTAGGGTAAGAGTTCAGTATTGGACCTTCAGTTCTTTAAAATAAACCAACAAAACAAACAGAACATTAAAAATATATATACCTTGCTCTTTTCTCCCCAATAGATTGGTTCACCTTATTCTTATATTAATGATTTTCTATTTTTTTGCCCTCTTGTATTATACTGTAAGCTACATGGAATCCTTTTGGACATCAATAGGAACAAAATTTTTTTAATTACAAGTTATATTCGTGTATTTGACTTTCCTCTGAGAACTAAGAATATTTTTGAAATGGTTTTCTTGAAGCCTCTTTCTTTTGTAGGCAGAGTCCCCTTTTTCCTCTCATTTTACGGAAGAGGAATCTAGACACCTACTTTGGAGTAAGGCAATGCTAAACAGCAGGTGATACTAGTAGAACAGGATAGAGACAAGCAAGCAAACAAAATCAAAAAGATAATTTACGGCTACTAATCATTTCATGACATGTCGAAACCTCTGTTCTTGAGTCTAGACATGGACAGACAGAAGTTTACTCTAGGTAATGCTGACTTCCTGGAATAAATTTCCTAGAAACTCTAGATTGTACCAATTTCCCATAAACTAATAGCATTTTCATACATGCTAGTACATGAAAAACATTATTCCTTAAACCATAAAGTAGTATTAAAAAGTTAGTAATAAAAATGTTTCAAATAATGAACAAATATAAAACATGTAAATATAATTGCATGTATATACAAAGGGTGCCAAAAAATGTATACACATTTTAAGAAAGAAAAAATCTGTATTAAAATTGTAATACTCAATATATACTGATAACAAAAGATGAATACAAATTGTGTATACATTTTTTGGCACCCCCAGTAGTGTGTGCGTGTGTGTGTGTGTGTGTGTGTGTGTGTGTCGGTGCAAAGGAAAACAGTCAACTATGTTTGTAATTGGAGTGATTCTTCACATTTGGTCTCTGGGATTCAAAGCACATTCACTGGTGAAAGCAAATGAAGCTTCAAAGTGAAAATTAAAACAATTGATAATTTTGGGGTGTGTTGTGTGCCTTTGAGTTGGCTCCAACTCCTGGAGACTCTGTGAATAAGTGACATCCACAGTACCCTGTCCTCACAGCCCTGCTCAGCTGCTGTGGACTCATGCCTAGGGCTTCTTTTATGGAATCTGCCCACGTCATACGTGGTCTTCCTGTTTTCCTGCTGCTTTTTATCTGTCCCAGCATTATTGTTTTTTCCAAAGAACCCCGACTTCTCATGATATGACCAAAGTAGGACAGTTTCAGTTTTGCTATTTTTGCCTACAGTTTTGTTTCAGGCTTAATTAACAATTTATAAGCTATTACATTTCTTTTGACTGAAATTAAAAGTCTTCCTTTCCTTAAATAAGCAGTGTAAATATTAGAATAAACTTGAAGCTCTATGATATTTTAGCTCTGAAGCAAAATATGCAATTGTAAATTTTTGTATGGAGAGCAACTTGCCTTTCTGATTTTGTAGAAAAGAAAACTTCAGAATTACAGAACTGAGCCTCTGTGGGCTTCATGTGGTCTGACTCATTCATCACAGAAGACACAATGAGGCCCAGAGAGAGCAAGTGAACTCCCCAAGTTTGTGCAGCATGAGTGAGGACCTTACAGGTGACACTGGACTTCAACCTCTCCACTCTTGCCTCAGCAGCTCACTATTTCAATTATATAGTAAATGCTAAGATATTGGTATTTCTCTGCCCCTCTATAACACCTACCTGGCCTCTTCTCCTGCATCTCCCTTGTAGAAAACCTAATTAAAAAAAAAAAATTGTGATCAAGTCCACTGGTTTCATAGACTCCCAAGTTTGTTCTCCAATTGGCCAACTACAATGTCTACTAATTACTAAAACTGTCTTACATGTACATCTGCAAAAGTTCTTCAAAGTTCTAAGCCTAATAATATACATTTTACATGCGAACATTGGAGGAATAACACAGGGAAATAGATCAAGTTGCCATTGACCAAACTAGAGAATAATCAAACATTTCTTATTTGTTTAAGGACGAAGAATGAGATCCAAATACCCTCTCTTGATCCTCTTCTAACTTATCAAAAGGGTCTTGGAAACAAGTGTGATTTGGAATGAAACACAACAAGTTCCTGATAATGATTTCAATTGCTATGTTTCCTTGGACACATTTTCAAAGAACTTGAATGGAGCCCCACATGCAAATTATCTTCCTTGAAAAGAAAGCCTTAGCTGGCAAGTTAGCTGTTCAGTTTTTGTGGCAATGGCATAGAGACACAATGTATTTTTAACATTCTTGTTTTGTTCTTGTCTTAACTGACACTAGTAATTTGAGAAATGTTGAGGGCGTTACTGAATATAAATTTGAAGAAAAATAGCTCCTTCATACTATATTGTTAGAAGTAGGATGAATATTCAATCAAAGATGAATCAAAAAGTTTAGATTATGTATGTGGGCATATACCTTCCTGAAAACAGACTCTTCCCATGATCCTTTTCTCATGATGTGGCATCCACAAGAATCACACTGCAATTTGCAACCAATTGTGCAAATGATAGAAATCTGCTCCACACTCATTTGAAAACTCTTTTTATAGAATTATCAAATTTCAGAGCTAGAGATGATAGCTAACTATTTCATTTTTCAGAAGAGGAAGTAGGTCCTGAGAACAAAGTTATTTCCCTAAAATTATAGAATATGTTAAGACTGTATTTACAAATCCAGATTATGTATGCTTAGCTGAGAAATCACCTCTCCACTCTTAAAAATGGTTAGCACTATGTCGAATATTCAAGTTTTCTTCAATGTTTATATTTAGTTATCCATTCTTAATCCACTTCTGCCCTTCCTTTCTTTCCTTCTTTCCTTTCATCCTTCCTTCCATCTTTCCTCTTTCCTTCCTTCCTTCCTTCCTTCCTTCCTTCCTTCCTTCCTTCCTTCCTTCCTTCCTTTTCTGTCTTCCTTCAATAAAATGGAATACAGTCCATGACTCGAAGAACATCTCATTAGTAGGGAGCCAGGTGGGTACTAGACTTATGAGGGAAATCACTCTGTAAGTTGTATAAGTCTACCAGTATGCTGTATATCTGAAACCAATATAATATTGAATGTCAACTGTAATTGAAAAAAAAAAGAAAAAGAAAAAAGAAGAGGAGGAGGAGGAAGAAAAGGAAGAAAAAAAAGAAGAAGGAGAAGGAGGGGGAGAGGGAGGGGAGGGGGAGGGGGAGGAAGAGGAGGAAGAGAAGAAGAAGGACTCATTAGCAGAGAAGACTGACATGGTAACCAACTGGTCGAAACTCTTTAAAATGGCTCACATGAATCTCTATTGTCTAACTCCTAACCCCTCTCCAGCTACTCTCTCTCATTCTCTAGACTCCACCTTACTAGATTCTTTGAGCTCACTGAATGGATTCCTCCCATCCACAGACCCATCATATGCCTGCTTCTGTGAACATTGCCTACCCTCCTCCTTTGACTGGCACCATGCTATTTTTCATGTTTCAGTCTAAATACATATTCTCAGAGTTCTTTCTTGAATGACAAGACTAGGTTATAGCTCCTGTTAACTTGGAAACATTGCACAATGTCTCACTTCCTTTCTTTACTAGTGAGTTCAACAAGGGCAGTGATAAGTAAGTGACATATTCATTCTTATATTCCCATTTACTTAGTTCCAGACTTCGCACCTAGTACAAATTCAATAAATATCTACTCAATGAAATAATTTGCTTAGCATACAATGAGAGACCGTAGTCAATTCTACTTGGCGAGGCAGCCGGTGGATTCCGTCCATGTTAAATTCATTTGAAGGCCCAGGATGAACTTCATAAAATAAAGTGGATAAATATCATACCCAATTTCCCATTTTCTGTTCTGATAAAAAATAAAAACCAGTAAATAAAACTGACTTTGATCTCCACTATCTATGCACCAATTATTTTCCTAATATAGGCTGATAATCTCTTATCTACAATTTTTAAATCCAGAAGAAAATCTGAAAAGAGAAAGTTTTTCGTAAGTATGGGTTGCATACCTGATCTTAACTAAAATGTCATAATCTTATCCCACTTTATATGCATATTCATATTTTGCTGCAGAAATATCAGTGTTATTAGTCTTTGTTTATCTCACTTTCTATGAATGCTTGTTCTGCTGTAGACACATTTGTTTACAAATCTCCCCCAGGATGTCATATAGTTCAAAATTAGAAACATTGCTAGTGATAAAAATTTCTGAGAAAGGAATATGAATTTGCATTAATTTACTATCTTGCTTTTCATTCAAATTATTCTATTAAAGTTATATCTCTTTTTCCAATTTTCTCCTTGATTAACATTTTTCCCTAGTGAGAATAAAGGAAGTAAAATGTACAAAGTTTTAGAAACTTAAAGTCCCAGTAATAAGGCAGCAAAACATGATGTATCACTGGAACCGATGTAGCCCAGAATCCTAAATGAAGGTCCAGAACCAAAATGTCTTCTTCAGGCTTCATTTTTAAGGTTTATAGGATTAATGAGGTGGAGTAATCTTTCCCGACTGCCTCATTTTATGGAGAAGAAAATTGAGGCCCAGCGAGGCCAAGTAATTATCCTGGGCCACACAGTGGGTTCGTGGCTGAGCTATGCCTAGAATACAATCACTTGGCTCCTTGTTTAGTGTTTATTTTGTTTTGTTTTTGCCCCTCAATTATACCATTCAAAGAACAAGGTGGAAATATAAAAAGTGGAACATAAATGACCAAGAAGCGAAGGAAATGCTAGGATAGCTTCACTATTTGCATTTTTGCAGGAACACTCTCTTGCACCCTGAGACGACCCCAGATCTCAAATGACAGAAAACAACCAGAAGCACCACTCCTATGGACCAAATGTGGACCAGAAATTAGCAAGCAACATTACAGTGACAGGAATTCAAAAGAAAGGGGTCGCACATATATGATTCTAGACCCGTGAGAGCCAAGAGTAGCAGGGTCTGGAAGGAATTTATAAAGATAGATTTCAAATATTTTGGAGAGACCACTGTCATTATCTCAGCATGAACCTTCAGAAGCTAAAATTAGTACAAAAAGGAACATATATACCTAAGAAGAATCCAGCCCAAGTCAGCTTTAACAATGAAAACAAAAGATAGAAAAAAGACTTCAGCAGAGACAAATAATAAATACACTTGAAAAGTCGTCTTTTGAAAACTTGCAAAGAATAGTATTAAAAATCCCTATGTTTAAGGGAGAATTTTAGTCATTGCCAGAAAAAAAAAAGATTATAAAAGAAGTCCATTTATCTGCTTGAGATAATGGTGAAATGTTGATGAAACACCAAGAGGAAGGAACTCTTCAACTCGGAAAACAAGAGTGATCTTGGAGCTAAAAGAGAGAATAGAACCAGGCAAAAAAGAATTGAAGCCCTGCATGATAGAAACACCATTTAGTGTCTATAAATGAGTTCAAGGCCCTGGTGACATAGGATAAGAGGACAAGCCAAAGATTTTTCTGCCTAATAATGAACTAGCTGAGAACCGATGAGCATTTAAGTACGAGTACCATATAGGAGTAATGACTTGAAAAGTGAATATGCTTACAGGGAATAAAGCATGCCTGTTAGGTTCATTTTTCACTTAGGGAAGTAACCCATGAACAAGAAAATGATCTTATGAACAAGATAGATGGATTGTCCTGAATGCTTTACAGTTAAAAGGAAAAATCAGTGCTAACCAATAGCACCATGGAGGGAGGTCCAGGAGTATCTTACAGGACTCTGTTCTCAGTGCTGCCATTTTCTACATTTTTTATTGGAGGATGAATGGATGAAGGAAGCACATTTTCGTTTGCTACAAAGCAAGTCAAGTGACAGAGAATAAAATATTCTTGGCCATAAAGAAATATGGATCACAGCAAAACATAAAAATATCTAGTGGTTTAATTGGTTTAAGTGGCTAGCAAGTTCAGCACTCCCCAAAAGGAGTTCATTCACAGAATTTGAGTCCCCCAATGAGGGAATCGTATCCTTCACTGTCTACCCTGACCAGACATTCCTGGGTGTTGTACTCATTTCTGAGAGCCAGGCTGTAAGAGAGACTAAATTCAGAGCACAGAGGACTGCAGTTAAGAATAGAGACAGTACTCAAAATTACACTTTCTGAAGAAATTTAAAAGAATTGGAGATTTTTAACCTCAAAAGTAGACTTCAGTAGAATGTGATCACTGCCTTCAAATAAGGTTCGTCACATGAGAAAGGGATTAGACTCGCCCTATGGGATCCAAAGATTAAAACCTCAAGGAGACAGATTTTGGTTCAATATAAGACTGTTATCCAACATGCTGAGCCAGGCTGTTTCCTACTTCTATCTGAGAGCTGGTAGCTGATCAGATCATTGACCAACTGTAAAGGATTCTCAAACTAGGAGTAAGTCATGCTTTGAGCAAAGACTTAAAAAAGATGCCAGAGAATTATATCTTAGTAAAACAATTTGCTGAAAAAAAAGGATGTTGGAAGAAAAGATTTTGTCTTTTTCTCCCTTCAGTTTTTATATACTTCATTGAGTTAATATAAAGAAATGAAACAAAAGCATTACTGAGAGTGGGGGGGAAAGTGGGGGGAAAACATTACTGAAAAGTGGAAAAAATACAAAACTACAGTTAATCCTTGAACAAGGTGGGAGTTAGGTGTGCCAACACCCGCTCTGTGCAGTCAAAAACCCACATATAACTTTGGACTCCACAAAAACTTAACGACTAATAGCCTACTCTTGACAGGAAGCCTTACTGATAACATAAATGGTAACATGTTATTTTGTATTATACGTATTATATACTATATTCTTACAATAAAGTAAGCTAGAAAAAAGAAAATGTTGTTAAGACAATCATAAGAAAGAGAGAATACAATTACAGTATTTTTCTTTTTTTTGACAGTAGAAATCCTTCCATTTATTCTTTTTTTTTTTTTCTAAATTTATTGGGGTGACAATTGTTAGTAAAATTACATAGATTTCAGGTGTACAATTCTGTATTACCTCATCTATAAATCCCATTGTGTGTTCACCACCCAGAGTCAGTTCTCCTTCCATCACCATATATTTGATCACTCTTACCCTCATCTCCCACCCCCCACCCCCCTTACAGTATTTAATGAAAAAGAAGTCTACATATAAGTGGACCCATAAAGTTCAAATCATGCTGTTCAAAGGTCAACAATAGTCTAAAAAAAGTGTTTACACTTTTAGTATCTCAACTATCTAACCTCGACATGGAAACTGAAAAGTGAATTGAGGCCTAAACCACTCCATTGGAGAAGCACAGGATGATCAGTGATCAATTTTTTGCCAACCCATTTCTACAACGCACAAAACCAAAGGTTTTAAACTATAAGAGTGTAAGTCCGATAAACCATTTACCCCTAGTTGCTTGACATACAACTTTGAATCACCTACATTAAATCATATTCAGTTGTGGCAGGAAACATCTTAGAAGTAAAATAGTTTTTTAAAGCACTGATTTTTCCATTAATCTCGAGGCATGAACGGAATTTTTTTTTTTAATGTCAGTCAAATGTCCACAGTGGGAACTTCAGAGCAACCCACACATTTCCTTTCAATGTATATGTTGAAAGGACTCTGAATAAATGCATGCTCAAAAGAAGTTTAAAAGGCTGAATTAAAAAAAAAAAAAACTAAAATAAAAATACAGAGGAATGAAAACAACAAATAATGTGCAGTTTTTCAAAATTTCTAACTGAGACAATAAAAATGCCCCTTACTTTACATGCAACATCTATCAAATCAGTGCTAAGAAGGTTTGCCCAGGAAATAATTTCTGCATCCAAGTCAATTGCTAAAAGGAAAACAAAAGATCTACAATTTCCATTGTATCTTGACATGTTTTCTGATTGTGAAAGATAACTGAGGGAAAAGAGAGCAGTCCTACCACAGTTTGATAAAGGTCAAGAGAACTTAATAATTCTTGGTGGAAAACATTATGGAAAGTCCATTAGCAAAAGAAGAGATTACCACATTTCTGCTGCCTTGGGATAGGACAGCAGTAAACTGGCCATATTTTCCAGGAAAAGAGGAAAATAGCCAGGCAGAGCCTCCTCTCACAGCAGTGTTTTCAGATGTCCAGTGAAGTCTCTGGGGCTTTCTCGTTGGTTGATGGCTGGGGTATTACAGTGCAGTGTAGTAACCATGGATCATTACAGATTGGCACACACCCACAGAGCAGAACTACCTCGAATCCCAGATATGCTAGGTTTACTCACGACGTGTTCTGTGGTATCCAAAAATTAAGGACGATAAAATTTATGGTCTAAATATGTGCTTTCTGGAACGACTAAATTTAAAATTTTCCATATATATTATAGAAGTTATGTAATATGTACCACTATTCTCCAAATAAGAATATATAGGATTTTGAGTTTCTTTGTATGAATGATATTGCTTTTCCTTTTGTCTTTTTTTAGCATACTGAGCCAAAAATCACAAAAATGCAATGGATGTCTCTCTAACTACTATAGTATTAATTGCAATAACAATAATACTCCAGGGGTGTATTAGTGAGATGCTGGTTCCCAAATACTGGTCCAGACTGGTGTAAGACCATGTTGAAATTTTTACCAGTTTATTACAAAATACGAAAAGCAAGGAGAATATAATGTTTTGTTTAAAGAATGAAATCTATTCTATTTAAAAGCCTGTAATTCATTCTGATATGTCACTCCTATTCTCTCAGTATTAAAAAAATAATCCTTCTAAAAATGGAATGATAGTAATGGGGTGGGTAAGATGTGTTGTTGTTTTGTTGCCTGAGGTGACACATAGCCAGTAAATTGCAAACCTGGAAACCAAACTCAGGCAGTGCCACTCCAGAGTCCAGACTCTTAATCAATATGCCCCACTAGCTTTTGGTACCTCAGTGTCCCGTTTGAAAAATGGAGACTAATGAAAGATTAACTCTCCTCAGGTTGTGAAAATTAAATGAATTCATACTTGCAAAGCTCTTAAAGAGTGCCTCACATATAGCAAGTCCCATATAAGTGATTATTTAAAAACAACAAACAAATTAGTGTTTTATCCAGTCACACAGCTAGTAAATGGCAACACTGGGACTCCAATCCATGGAGTTTAACTCTCGTCTACCCCCTTAACTGCCTTGGAATCATGCTGATTCACACCATTAAACACAAAATGAGTGTGATAGGCAACCACTAAGTTAAAGCATAACCAGTTTCAGAACTATCTGGGATAGAGGAAGTCAACCATGGAAATGGGTAGCTGCCTTTTTAGCAACAACAACAACAAAACCCTAAAAATTTCATGTGGGTGAGAGGAAAAGAATGGAACCAGGTGTGTCGTATTCTCCAGGGGTCCCAGCATTCATGCAGCTGTTCTGTAGGGCTAAGCGGCTTAAAATAAAACTGAGCACAATCGCCTTCATGACCCAACCCTGCCTCAGACCCTGAAGGAAAGAAAATGTTTACAGAAAGGACATTTATTAATTGTTTTTTAAAAACTTTAGAGTTAGCGTTAGTCATTGGTTCACTTCTAAATGCTCAAAGTCTTGAGAGGAAGAAAGTTGTGCTTCTCAAAAGCAGACACACACACACACACACACACACACACATCATTTTTAGTCATCATTGAGACTGTTCATAATAAAAGAATACAAAGAATGTTCTTGTAGATATGAAGGGAAGGAAAATGAGATTTTGAGTTTTTCCTCATCTCTTACTTAGGCAGCAGAGTGAAAGAAATGTGATGGAATTTTTACAGGTTCCTGGCCCCACATCTCTCTATGTTTTGTCTATTACTTGCATTTCATCAGCACAATGTAAACATCACTGTTCTTGCTGCTGCCAGGTTAGGGAAAACTATTTAGCCTTCCAGGAAATCACCAGCACTTTGTACTTATATCTTGATGAGTGAAAATTTGATGGGAGAATGAACCAGCAAGACTGAGCAAATGTTTTGGGACCCATTACATTTTGTTATTCATAGAGTTGATCATGCCGGAGAACGATCTTACCAATTAGCACAGCCTTTGCAAAGCATCCTACATCAGGAAAGTTGGCGAGTTAGCATCCTCTCTCGCAGCCTCAAACTCAAAATACGGCTCAGGCCTTTCATCACTTGTCATGGTTTTGTAAATAACTCCAACCATATGAAAGGGTTTTCTTTCTTTTACTGGTAACCATGTTTACTGTATATGTACAACGTAAGTTATGACATTTTGTTTTGGACTTCTTTTTTAATTACTCTTTCTGACCAGGGACCCACTGTTGTTGAAACAGATGTGAGGCCCAATAATAGCTCTCAGCTGCCAAAGGCAAAATAGGAAACTGTGCCCAGACCACAAAGAACAAATGACTGTAATGAGGGGATGCTCGAGACCAAACAATAGAGCAAGTTGACATTTCATATATGTAGCCACTGATGTATGAGCACAGACTGGACACGTCTAAATCACTCTACTTGTACTCTCCTCTCTTGTATGAATAACTAGCCCAAAAGACAGGCAGGTACAAAGTGAGCTCCAAGCCTATCCCTCCTCAAAATAAGAACACAAATATGTAGACTCAGGAATTGCCGTGCAGCTAACTCAAAAATTGAAACTAAAGACCCTCCCTCATATTCTCACCCAGTCTGTAAAATTAGACTCGGTGTAAACTAGCTCTATGTTTGGAATGACAACCAGATTTTTTTCTCGATCAGTGAACATAAAGTGCTAATGCAACCTAGAATTGCCAGAGCAGTATGCTAATAAATGTTTTAACAACAGTCTCTCCAGGGGGAAAATTCCTAATTTGTAGTATTTTCCAGTTTCCATAATGTAAATATTCCTGCCGTGACTGATTTCAAGCTTTCAACATGACGTCACTGAATGCAGAGATGAGAAGCGGTGAGTAGCAGTACTTCCACAATAGACATTAAAAAAAAGTTAAGAGCATCAGCAATTGAGAAACGTAACAAAATAATTAGTGAGTCGTGAGTATTTATTGCTCTTATCTACGATTTGTTTTATTGTAAATTTATATAATTTATATGACATTTATATAACAACATTTATATAACAACTGTGCTTAACAAGCAGTACCCAGTATTCCTGAAAATTTAACAATTGGCTCTCACAAGCCATTAGAGGCTAGCTCCAACCCATAGAGAGTCCACCACCACCACCAAGTAAATGGTCAATAAATACTTTTCCACTCTTGACTGTGGTTCCCATTCCAACAGCATTGGGCAGCACCTGATAGGTGGTTAGCCCCACACCCCATCTCCTCAGTCAGAATCTACATTTAGCAAAATCCCTAGGTGGTTCTTGTTCTGGGACACATTAAAGTTTGAGAAGCACTGAGCTAATAAATACTTAAATGGATGCTAAATTAAGTGAATATGAATAAATACAGTGAATACATGTGCATATACATATGTGTATATATATGCATATATATGTGTGCATATATATGCGTGTGTGTGTATATATATATGTATATGTATGTATACATGTGTATATATATACATACACACAGAGGGTGCCAAAAAAAGTATATACATTTTAAGAAAGGAAAAAGCTGTATTAAAATTGTAATATTCAATATATACCAAAAACAAAAGATGAATACAAGTCATGTGCATGTATTTTTTTGGCACTCCTGGTATACACAAAATGAATCAAAAGGATGTTTAGAGAAAACCTCCAATAACAAGATGTTTCAAGGCAGCTGGAAAAAAGTGCTTCAAAATCCATAATACCCCAAGGTTTTGTTTGGGTAATTCTAGATAAAAGAATGTGTTGACATCCTTGTAGCATTGGGAGGCAGGGATTTGTAGCATTGAGTGCAAATCTTGCTTTCTGTCAAATTTTCCAGAGCAGAGGAACAGTGGGAAAATTATTTAACCTCAGTAAAATGGGATAATATTGATAGCAGTTACCTCACTGAGTGGTTGTAAGGAGCAGTGAGATTAAAGTGCTTATCCCAGTGCCTGGCATATAGTAAGTGTTCAATAAACTTTAGTAATTATTACTATTTCTTAGAAGAAGAAAAAATTCCTTCTAAGGAATTATTCTGTGTGGATCAACCCTCATACATGTTTAAAACTAAGAAAGAGGTACTTTCCTTGGTATGCCTTCTAAAAAATTTTGTTTTGATCCAAAACTTTCATGCTATTCTTAGTCTCAAAGGTTTATGAACAAATATAGAAATTAAAATTACTTCTAAAATATGTCCAAATTTAAGAATGATTCACTCCAACTTCAAAAACCACCTGAAGTACTTCTGAGAAAGAGTCTTGCATTCATGAAAAGAGACTGAAAAAAGAGAGGGCCTCTTCTGCCTGATTTTGTCTCATGGGCAGGTGCTGTCTTGAACTTTGTGACCTCAGGGGCATCCAAAATGGCAGAGAAAACAATACAAAGAACTCAACCTTAGGGATGCCACAAACTCCTGAATTCCAAACCTGGACAACTTGAAGCAGTTCCACCTAGGGACTTTTGTCATTTGTGATAACAAATAGTCCTTAATGTTTAAACTGGATACATTTACCGCTTTATTATTCACAGGGGCATCTGAACTCATGCAAATCCTTTTAAGTTAAATTGAGGCTCAACATAGTCAAATGACTTGCCCAAAGCAGCAGTTTGTGACAGAGCCTGGCTTTATAGCACCCATGTATTTCAAAGTGTTTTTTTCTTTTCCTTTCTTCTCCTCTCTTCTTCACTTCCTTTTCTTAACTAAACTCACAGTTAACTTGACCCTTCAATTTTTTTCGGACGGCCACGACTACCCATTTTTGATGCAACATGTCCAATGGTATGGTTGAGGCCAAAATATCCTCAGGAAGCTACTGACAGCCAATTGAGCATTCAATTCCCAGTTCTGTGCTTTGAGTAGACGTTCTCTAAGTAACTGTAGGGGGTACAGCAACTATGGGGTAAAATCATACTAACACAAATCCAAAAAATTACTCAATTATGAAAAAAATAAATCTATTAAACTATTTGGTATCATGTACAATAAAATAACCACTGATTTCCTTTTGAAAATTTATTCAATAATGAGTTACAAAAATAAGTTAGATCAGGAAAGATCTAATAAGGAAGAAAAAGTACTTTGAGTGATTTGTATCCAGGGAATTCATTACACAGGTGAAAGGAGAACCTGAGAAATCAAACTGGTGATACTGAGAAAACCCAGAGATTACCAACACCAAGTCATTGCCGCCACTAGGCCAGTTAGACAAAGGAAGAAGACGCTCTTGTATAAGCCAGGGTTCAAGACTCCTCAGGAGAAGCTGGAGCATGGCAAGCAACTCTGGTGGGACCTGGAGCCAGGGAGGAAAAGCTGTCATTGCTAAAGATGCTACCAGAGGCAGAGAGATGGGCTAAGGAATATCCTGGATTCTCTCTTCTCCCGCCCACCAATCTCCCACCAGAGCCTGCCATTGGCCAAGCCCAGCCAGAAGGCGGACACCAGACCCTGGGAAATGTAGCCAGCTAGTATCAATATCAGGAGCAGAACACCTGCAGAGGGAGCCGTGGGTCTGAGAACAACAGGCCAAGGATCCTCTCAAGGGTTTTAATGAACCTTTTTCAATTCCTTGTAAGAACACCTGTCAACCGGTACCACTTATTATTGCATATTCTCTCCACTCAATTGAAAATGTTTCAGAGGAACGAGTAGGTCAAAGATCGCTGTTTTCTTCTATCTTAATAGGTCTCCAATCAGCATATTTAAGAAATAATTAACGTCAAAGCTGATAGGGACTATTCTGACTGTACAAGGAAGCTTCAGCAATGAGACTATTATAATGCAGACACCACCCTCCAGGTGGGTTAGTGGGTATTGTCCCAGGCTTAAAGATTAAATAGGAGCAGACATGGGACAAAATTGAAAACATGTATATCAACTCTCCCACTCTCTCAACAAAACAAAAGAGGAAATGAGAGAGAAAAGGAAAAGGAAGAAAGACTGCATTCAAATCATATGCATTTTAACTACTACACAAATCAAAACATGGACATTAATAATGACCATTTAGCCTTTTTTTTTTTTTTTTTTCCCAGATATCATGCCAAAGGATCAAAACATAACACTAACCCTTTTCTGGAGAAACTCACAATATTTTATTCAAGATAAGTCATGAAAACCTTAAGCAAAATGCAATATATTATTCATTTGTCTTTTAGGTAAATGCTTGCTTATTACCATTCTGAAATGTTTAGCCTTTGTTCTATTTAGTATTTTAATTTTTTATCTTGCGTTTTGATCTCTACATTATATTATGTACTATTAAGAAAATATTTTCATTTTTTACTCCATTTTCTAAACATTTGGCATTTCTATTTGGCAGGTTTCTATGTTATTTACTATTGTACAAGTAATTATTTAACCTTTAATTCTCTAATAATTCACACATCATTCAGCATTTTGTTCTCTGAAAGAAGCCTATTTATTTTCCATAGTCTAACAATATTTTTATTAGCTGAGCTGAAGCAAGTGGCTGTAAGTCATGTTACATGTATCCAAAAGACATCACATCTCTTTCTTCTCCCACACATTTGTCTTAAAGTGTCGTGATATATTTTCTGAAAATTTAGGGTTTTTATTCTAAACATAAAAACAGGAAGGACAGGAAGGACATTTTCCTGTCCTTCCAGGCAAGTTTGATGGCTCACAGCCCTAGCTGAGAAAGGAAGATTCCAGTCTTATCCTCAATTTCAGACTGTTTGGAGAAACGTCCTACTTTAATTGAAATTGAAATCTCACAATTAGGTTAGAAAAGCACTTTCTCAATGGATTCTTTGGAAGGTTATCTTTTTCTAAGTTGTATAACTAGGAAATGAAACGGATCATCAAGAGAATTCTTTAAGTCTTTTGCGTTACCCATCAAGGAAATGTTTAGCTCATATATCAATTCACTTTTCCTTTTTGTATTACATGATTTTTATCTACAAAACAAGACACCCAGGAAACTACAAAATGACTTGTAAGTTGATATTAGGAAGTAGGAAAAAGAAGGAATTTTAAACAAGATGAGCATAAGAGATTGAATACAAATTACTTGAATAAGACACATTCTTTTTACCCTATAGAAAATCAACAATGTGTGTGTCAAAAAAAAAAAAAAAAATTCCATGTATTTAGTGAGTGCTTGGAAATGAAATGAGAATATTACACTTTATAAAGTGTTCGGTTGGTTGCATTAGATGGGTACCACTACCTCATGAGATGGATTGATGAAACACCTTTATTGCTGTCAGAACTCAATACAACAGTTCTCATCAAGCAAGAAACACTCCAGAAGTATTGTTTGGCAAGAATTTAAAGTCATGTTTCATATCTGTAGAAGTTATGCCTAAGGGCTTGTGTGTGTCTGTGTAGACTATGTATTAACTCCAAAACATGTTATGGCTCTACCCTGAGAAGACACTAAAAACCAGGATATTGAAACACTTGAATGTTCATAAGAATATTAGTATGTGGATGATTCTCAACAAGAATGCAAAAAGGAATAATGTCCAGGTTTCTTATAACATCCTGAACACTTTTCTAGAACAGTACATGCTACAATCTATTTATTCATGTCTCCTTTACTAAAGTTTGAATTCTTCAAATTCCTGCTTGAATCCTTTAATCTCTATCCCCAGTGCTAGCATACTCCAAGACACATTGAAAATTTTAATCATGGTTTTGAAATAATGAAATAACAAATGGAAACTATTATGTTTACTTGAATTAAAACCTTTCATAAATATAATTGGTAAGGAGTAATATTATGGAATCTAACACTCAGATGTGGGCTGAAGCACTGGCCTTATAAGGCAATATCGACATTTATTCTAATTTTTCAGTATTATTGACATTGGCCATGCAAATCAACCCCCTGGATAATTATAGAAGATTTGATTTTGCTTCGTTCAAACAAATAATTAAATATATAAATTTGGACAGTCATTACCTAAATTTCTTATCTCAGTTTATGAATAAATAAGATTTGTGACTTGTAATACGATATCTAGGAACAGTAAATCACAGTAATTGCTCAGTCCAAATCATTGTCAATCAGAATTTATAAGAAATGCAAATTATAAATGGGTACAACGTGGACAAGTTAATATTGCTATAAATTTTTATTAAAGAAATTTGGACTAACCTACTTAAATTGTCATTTTAAATGTATTTTTCTATCTTCTTTGATATTTAATTTTGTAAATATTTACATATTACATTTCTTGAGGCAAAAATTATCATATTACACATTCTGTGAAGAATTTCTAAATGGCTCTTACAAATGTACACCAGGGTGTTGGATGGTCTGGGTATTTTGCACCTGGAGGTCAAATTTGCTAATGACATCTCATTATTTGAATGCCAAACTTTTTTTAAACTGAGCAAAATCAGTTTCTCTACTGAATATAGTTCTGTTGCCTCTATTTTCTGGATTTCCACAGTTACTTACAAAAAATTCTGATATGTATTTTCCCCCACCATCTCTTTAAATTGCTAAATAAATAGTCATAGAAAGTAAATAGGATAGTCACTACATGATAGCTTTAAATCCAAATAGATAATCCCTGCCTACGCACTGGAATACCATTGTAAAGGAAATGGCCTTGCTCAGAACTGCTACTTGAGGGACAGACCTGGGTAACCTGGGTATCATGAAATACCCTAAACAGCCCCAGTGAGCACCTGACCCAAGGACAGCCAAACCACAAGCCTGCCACTAACATTTGACATAGTCTAGACTGAAGAAAGGAAGAGATAGCATGTGTCAATCAGATGCCTTTTCTCTGTGACTTAAAGTAAGAAATATCCAGCGACCAGTAAGACCAGTTAGATAAATGCAGAAATGGCACTGTGACAGCATGGGTCAAGATTAGCCAAAGCCACGTGCAAACCAACGTAATGGCAGAGCAGGTCATATTAGCATTAAAAAGGAGAAGAGAGTAGTTGCCCAGCAGGAATATGTATATTCTTCCAATAGTTTCCCAAAAGGAAAACAGCTTTACTGCTTTCCTGGTAGTCAGCATAGGACATCATAACACAAAACAAAACAAAAAATAATTACGGTAAATATATTTAAATATCACAAATTTTTTTTAAAAAACTGTTGTAATACTAATAATGTTTTTATGAATAACCATTACACTTCTCTTTACTCATATATTAGTATTCACATGTGAGTTTTCATAGCTGGTTTGTCGCTTGGATTTTTTTAAATTAAATGTCATGGACACACTTCCATGCTCATAAACACAGCTTTGTAGCATTACTTCTAATGGTTCATAATATTCCATTGTATCCATATACTATAACGTCTATTAGAAATGCCTTCATGATAGACATTTATGTTGATTCCAATTTTACTTCATAATAAGTAATGTGGCAATAAATCTACTCAAATATTCTAAAAATGTTGTATTTTATTTCTGTAATTATTTTCTTAAGATTTTTGGAATTCTTAGGACAAATGACAATGTCTTTATTTCTGATTCAGTAATAGTATTAACAACTTATATTTCATGAGATACCCATTTTTCCCAAACCATTATTAACCAAAGCATCAATCTTCCCCTATCAGACAGGTAAAACAATGGGATCTGACTCATGTTTTAATTTGCTTCTCTTTGATTATTACTGATATTCTTGAGCATTTCTATTTCTCCTCTTGTGAAGTACTTATTCATAAACTTTGCCCACTTTGATATTAAAGCACTGATTATAATTATTTCTTATTGATTTAAAAAGTTCTTTATATATTAAGATCATTAGTACTTTGTTTAGCAGATATGTTATGAATATTTTCCTAGTATGTTGTCTTTTAAATTATTTAACATATCTTTAGTAGCCAAAAATTTAAAACATTTCCTAGTCAAAGTTATCAACATTTTACTTTATGATCCCTGGCTTTCCTGTCATATTTCAAATGGCCTTCCCAAAAATATAAAATTATTCATCCTAATTTTCTTTTGGGATGTTTATGGATCTCCTCTTTATATTCACATACTTGATTTATCTGGAATTTATTTTGCTATGATTAAATATTCAATTGAGTATTTCCCTGAATTTATGCAATTATCCCAGCACCTCTTACTGAATAATATATTGTTTTTCCATTGTCTAATTTAAAATGCTACTTTTATGTACTAAATTCCATAATACATTGGACAGACTGTATGTAATGGTAAAGCAGTTTGATGCTAGAATTAGGAAGACTTATTTTCATAATGATTAACTGTGTAACTTTGGACAAGTTACTAAATCTATCTGTCTAAGCTCAGTTTCTTTTTCTAAAATGTAGAGATAATAATGCCTCCTAGGACCATGTGAGGATTAAGTGATAGAAAGTATACAGAACACTTAGCCAGGCATCTGTCATAATGGAAATTGCAGTAAAATTAGTTACTAGCTGTACTTACTTGGGTTTATTACTGAATTTTCTTGCAATCCTATCAATCTGTTCATCCCTGTGCCAATAATTTACTTTTAATGGTAATGTCTTTATAATATAGTTTCACATGTAGCAAGACAAGTGTCTTGCATTAATTTTTTCTTAGAATTTTCTTGGCTTTATTATATGACTATTCTTTAGAAGTAACTTGAGTGGGATAATTAAAACAACAATAATTATTTAATCTTTCTGAACTTCAATTTAAATTAAGTATAACCCTTACTTCTTATAGTTTTTGTGAGAGTTGGATGTTGAAGTAAATAAATTGCCTTATACCTGAAGCATAGAAGATGTTCAATAATTGGTAATATTATGATTATTCTCATCTTGATTAATTCTCTAGCATGGTATTGAGACAAATTATTACCATAGTAACTTTATCTTTTAAAAGGTGGCAAGCAGAATTCTGTATTGATAATGATTATTGTACAATGATAAATTCCAATAGCAAACTTAAACTGAACTTGACAAAAGGATCCCTGAAGTGCATACATCTACAAATGTAGGCTTAGTATCAAAGGGGCTATCTTTTATGCAATAATTAGAAAAACATTATGGAGGAGAAGGAAAGGAGTGGGCACTTCAACTTCCATTACTCCACTGGGCCGAAGACAAAACAAAAACTTGGTGCTAAAATTGCAAATATTTAGGTTGTATTAGGTTGGTGCAAAAGTAATTGCTGTTTTTGCAATTATTTTTAACCTTTAAAACCGCAATTATTTTTACACCAACCTAATTTTTTATAGACCTTTATACAAGGATATGTATATAAGGTATAGATGAGGTATAACGTGGAGAGTATTTGTTACTTTTTAGGATACTATATCTAAAAGGTAAATAAAATTATGTACAGTTTTAAGGCTGCTAATGGACTCAAAATAAAAATGCCTTTGAGAAAACTGGTCAATGGACCATTTCCTGAGAGTAAGAAAACCTGTGATAAATAATGAAAATCACTGAGTTTTTTTCCTGCAATCCTTCCTTCCATCCCTAACTTATCTATTTAACAACCAGGCCTCCTCTTACAACCCAGTATCTGTTATTAAAAAAAAAGAAGAAAGTGTTTGCTGTTCTTCTTTACCTCTGAGAGAAGGGAAAGGAAAGAATTTCAGAACCCTACTGAAGATAAATATCAAATGTATTATTATTTTTAATGAGTCTTCCAGGGGAGGGGAGTTCCTCATCCAAACCACCCACACAAAATACCTAAAGTACAATATCTACTCACTATGATCATAAGTCTACTAGTTAAGAAGTGAAAAAGCAGAAGGAACAAATACCAAACTCCTTTTTTTCTTTTCTTTTTTTTTTTCAGTGATTTTCTATTTTTGCAAATACATCATAACCAACTGATATCAGATAGTAAGAGTTTAAATGCCTACAATACCCTGCATAATATGCCATCTGGGTAAATCTGAATGTTGCAGGCAGTCACCTTACTTTTTGGTTCTGAGGAGAACTGCAGTTGGTATCACATTGCACAAGCTCCCGGAGCTTGGGGGAGAATAATGACACAAATCAATAATGCTGTCTGGGAAATGGCTTAGAATAAAATATTACAGAAGGGCACGAACATCACCCACGGGGAGACTTCAGTGTTGATTAAATATGGCTGCCTCAGCTCTCTTCCATGCAGTGACAGATGGGGAAGAAGTGCTTACTTTGGCTTTTGCTGCATTTTTCTGAACAAAGGTTACTCAGGTAGCATGAAAACTGGGCAGTGCATTCCAGCTCCTTTAGCTTCGCTGCCCCCTGAAGGCCAAAACTGCACACACAGGCAAAGAATTTTCCCATCACACCTCAACGGAACCAATAGCTTACAATAAGTTTCAAACTCTGATTCTTTTCAAAGCATATCTTTGAAAAATAAATTAATAAATGAAACCAGACACTCACATAGAGTTATCCTTTTCACCAATCCCCACACCTCAAAGGAAACAGAGATAGTTCATTTGTTCAAGTTAACAAAATAAATAGTAAATGAAGAACTAACGAAATACTGCAAATAAAAATTAGAGTTTAAAAACTATCTGGATAAGTATCAACTTTAAATCACATTTGGATGCATGAGAAAAAAAAAGAAACAATAAACATGCATTTGCATTGTCAGTGTCCATAAATTGTTCTTTCTTATTTTCTCCACGTGTAAACCACTAAGTCTTGAAAATGTATCACGCCATGCCACAAAAAAGAAATATAGTGTTCTCCCTCCATTCCATCCAACTCTGCTATGAACTTATCGTGGTACTAACACTAAAAACATTCAATATTGTTTATCCTACCAACACTTTATTTTGTCCTTTCAGAGAGCCTAAATTAAATATATATATATCCCTGGAGCAGAAAGTGTGGGTGGCAGAGGCATTAGCCTTCAGCAATCTGGGCCCTGATTTCCTCTGTGTGTGTCTCTGGGTACTCTGTGCTTGGAGACACAGGTCCAGAAATGCTTGCTGCCTACTCAGCTCTGTTATAAATTTGATTGAAACCATTAGCTTGAATGTAATGAATTCCATGTGTCAGTCTTATTTGACATTTTTTTTAAAGATAAGATTTTTAGAACACATAACTGTGATAAATCTACACAAGATTATTTATGTTTTTCCTTTTTTTTTTAACTAGGATTCCTTCCACATGCATATTTTAAACAGTCAAATGGATATTTACATATGAACTATTGGTTATGACTCCTGCTTTATAAATTTATACTTTCAGCCACTTTTCCCAATATATTACTCCTTGGGAAATATTGAAGCAGGAAAACAGATTAACTGTTTTAGGCTACTGACACCTAAAAACATTTTGATGATAATTAGATATACTTGAAAATCTTCCTCAAATGTTGTATTCCTTAAAAATTCTATAATAGTTAAATATAAAGCATTTTGTGTTATCAATCTGATTCCCAAAAACTCAAGCTTAATAAATGTGTTCTTTTAACATTTTTATGTCTCTTTTAATTACCTTTATTCAAACATTTCTTTTAGTCAGTACTATAAATGAAAACCGAAGAATAATCTACCAGAACTTGGAAACACTAAAGGATCCGAAATCAACATTACATTGGCTACTCCCTAAAATTTCTAATTCAGATAATTAGGTAAAGATAATAAGTTACATCTTTTACTAAAAGGTTTTCTCCAAGGTTGCAATCACGCTCCTTTAAAATATGTACATATACAAATAAAAGGACGTATGGATCTCTGCTGTTCAATATGCATTGTACATTCTCAAGAATCAGACATTCTGAAAGAAAATAAGAACTGAAAGCCAATTTGCCATTATTTTAAATGGAAAAAAATTAAATGTGCTACCTAATAACCCCAAAACAGCAACCAAATGGTGAAAACACGATGCTGCCTACATGTAAGTAACAAACTAGTAAGTTAGAAAATAAAATGCTGAAAACATCAATTCCTAATTACTGAACAGGTCATTTTGTTCACACACAGTGGCTTTGTGTGGAGTAGGGTGGCCTTCTGGACGTCAGCAGCCTTTACAAACGATTCTGATACCCACTGCATTTGGAATATAACATGAGTCTTTTCCCATACTGTAATGAGTTTAAAGGAACATTTTCTTGTTTCCTTTAAACACAGCATCTAAACAGTGTTACTGAGGAGGCATGTTTCGTTATTGAAAACCAGGAAGCTTTCTCCTGGGAAAGTGATAGCCAGGGAAGCCCTGTGCAGAGTGTGCCTCTACCTGGCCAGTGTGGCCCAGTAATTCAGTGGGCTGTCTCAGCAAGAACTGATTTCTCTCTTACTGGAGAGCAGCAATTTCAAGCTAGAAGACCTCGTGATGGTCATAATACACAGCCATTGCCATCTGTATTAGTTTCCTGGAGCTGCTGTAACAAATTACCACAAACTTGGTGACTGAGCAGAACTTTATTCTCTCACAGTTCTGGAGGCCAGTGATCCAAAATCAAGATGTCAGTGGAGGGGTTCTTTCTGAGGCACTGCAGGGAAGTATGTTCTATGCCTCTCCACTAGCTTCTGGTGGCGGCCGGCAACTCTTGGCTTTCCTTGTCTTGTAGACACTTGGCTCCAATGTGTGTCTCTGTCTTCACATTTCCTTCTCCCCTCTCTTCTCTTCTACGGACATTTGTCATTGGATTTAGAGGGCACCCTAATCCATGATGAGCTCATCTAAAATTCCTTAACTTAATTACATCTGCGAAGATCCCTTTTCCAAATAAGCTCACATTCACAGATTCTGGGTGGACATATCTTTTTGGGAAGTGGGCACCATCCAGTGCATTACATCCCTCTCTCTGAGCTTGCATTGGTCTGACGACATACCATCTCTACTAGGAAGCATTCCTTAATGCACAGCGGCAAGGCAGCCATTTGCCACATGTCTTCAACCCCTTCAGCTACTGCCCTTGTAATTATCATTTGCTGAATAAAAGGAGGGACCAGAACTTTGTTTACATCTTCACTGGACATAATCTGATGGAACTAATTCTCTAGGATTTCTTTAAACTAGCACAGTCTACACATCTAAAAATGATCTGAAAAACTGAGGAGGAGCCACGGGGCCTTCCTTGGAGTGACCCTGTGACAGGTACCTCTGTGGAAACATGTCAAGAATTCCTGTGGTTTTCCTGAATTCCTTGCCTAGAACGGCTGCTAATACACCTCCATTAACGTGGTCAAATAGAAATCATTCTGAGAACTAGCACGTGGAATAAAAAACAAGGAGTAATCAAAAAAAAAAAAAAAAAAAGGACATGTTTGATGGCTCACTAGATTTTATCGCTTGCAACTAAGATGAAAATTAGAGTACTTACATTATAGCCCACTGAGAAAATGAGCTAACAGGCTTCATCCAGTTTTATTCATGTGTAAAATAAAATTAATTCATGATGTTTACAGATTGGGTAGATGAAGAGTTTATACATTTTCATAAGCACATGTATTTATATACTGCCTGTGTATCATTTACAAACAAATATTCATGAATGTCTCTGTCAAAGTGTTTTATTCTTATCAATTGACTTTGCAGCTCTGAGGTCCCCCCATCCCTGCTCCTTTTTTTCCCCTCTTTTTTATTTTTTTTAAATAAAGTTTTCTTTCAAGTCCTCTACTGTTACCATGTTTCGGCCATCAAAGTCCCCTCCTAGCCATTTTCATTTACCTTGTGACTCTGACCCTTTGTGAAGCTGAGCATTTTCAGAGTAAACCGATCCTGCAGGTCCCCAAGGATGTTATTCTCATTTATTCACTCAGCCCTTTGAATGGAACAGCCCTCACTTGGCAGCCGTTCAGCAGACCAAGATTCAAAGAGCACACAACTCTTTTTCTTCCAAGGGCCTTTCAAAACTTGGTCCAAGGTTTGTCGAGGAGCTTTAATGGATGTCAGTCATTTAGCATGTTACATTTCATTCATGGCTGCCAGGGAACGTGATGAGTAGAGAAGGAATAAAAGAAAACAGGCAGACAATGGAGGTAAGGGATAATTTTCTGAGCCTTTTGTGACATGACATTATAGAGGGCATTTTTGAACTGCCATTACTCATGATGGGGGAGTTAAAATAGAGGAGTTAATGTGCTTGTATATAAAGCCCCACCAAAGCCTCCCAAACGACTTCAGAGCCAGGATTCAGGAAACTGGGGATCAATTTGAAACGTGGGTGCTCTGGATGTAAGACAGCTGTTCAGTGGGGCCCTACTTTTCCCCCAGGTGGGTGATGGAGGGATGGAGTCCCTTTTTTGCCATCTGCATGGTCACCTCTGACAGCTGGCTCTCCTTTTCTGATCTTCAAAATGTTTGGGAACAGTCTCTGGGGACCAACAGTAAGACAGAGAAGCTCAGTGACAGTCCCAGGAGGCAGGAAAGGGGGGACAGAGGTGAAGGCTCAGGGCTGTGTACCTCTATACCTGCCAACTGGTGTGTCACAGACAGGCTAAAATTACTGACTGGTCAATTATCTGATTAAAAAGAGCCTTTCATTTGAGGCTTTTTTTTTTTTTTTTTTTTTTAATCCAGACTGAAATCTAAACCTTCTAGAAAGTTACCAAAACTTTTTTTTTTTTTAACTTGGGCATAATCAACATTTGGATGGGGGTGGGGGGATGATAAAAAGGTACAGGGAGAAACACTTTGTTACTGGCTATAGGCCATAAATTGTTCTGGGATTTTCTTTTTCCTTTTTTCTTTCTTTCTTTTTTTTTTTTTTTTTCTTCTCATGGGTCCAACAGCAATGATATGGATTTACTTGAAACTACTGGCATCAGATTTAATCTTAGTTATCTTTATACATACACAGAGCTACGAAGCCGATTGTATTTTTAAATTAGTAGAATCAATTGGTGAAAAAAGCTATCAGTGTGCCCCAAAAGCAATTCATTTTTTATTAGTTTTAGAATTGCATTGAAATCCCTTTAAATTATAGAGTTCATGAATTATGCCTCTGTCAGGCAGCATCAGAACTATGTTTTTATGGCTCTTGGATTCCACAGAGGCTGTTGTGGTTTGAAAATAACCGAACAATGTGCTGCTGCTTCACCAGCCAGTTAATGACCCGCCCATAGTAAAGGCCCCAAACCACATAGGACACGCTGGGCTGAGCCACCCGGCCAGGGCAGCCTGGCCGGAACCAGGCAACAATAAGGAAAATATTCTGCATCCATAATTCAATACATGCTCAATTGACTTCTTGAAATTTTATTAATCATTTCTCCATAGTTTATGCTGTCCTGTTTGTTTTACAAAAAGAAAACAAAAAGACATTGCAACCTTGTGGAGTCAGCAAATAGCAATGCACAGATAAAACTGACATGCCAGACTTAAACCAAAAATACATTCTTCGTCTCTAGTCTGAAGGCTGGGGACTGGGAGTGGAATGGGACTCCAGAAAAAGTGTGCCCCTTTGTTAGAAGAAAAAGAGGAGAAGGAAGAGGAAGAAGAGAAGGAAGAAGAGGAGGAGGAGGAAAGGGGAGAGAGAGAAGCATCAAAGAGGGGTAAGACTCATCCCTACAGTGTCTTCTCCATTTATAAACCTGTGACCTGGTCCTCCAATTCAGTATGAAGGAAGGATTCACACTGAAGAATACAACAGCTGCTAATACACATGCGCAAAAAGCTTCAGGAAATTGTATTAGGATGGATGCTGACAATAGAACACTTTAGTCAGGTTTTCTTTTTCCCATACAGAGTTTCTACTCTATAATCCCCAAGAAAATACACAGGTATCTGCAACTTTGTTTTTTGGGTTTTTCTTGTAATTTAATGCAATACTTTCATGATTTTTGTTATGGAGAAAACATTATTAGTGTTTACCTCTTGCTGTGTCTGCAGTATACCTTTCCCCCCACAAGGTAGAAGTCACCAGCCTAGCTCATATGCGTGCGCCGAGCTAGATCATGAACTATTGCAATTAGAGGCAGAAATAAACTTGAGGAAAAGATTTCTGCATCAGTTGCTGGTTGTGTCTCTGATTTAGATGTATTCTACTGCTATTCATCTACTGCTCTTGCCCCCTTTTTTTAAAAATTAAGTGATGGCAAAAGGAGGAAAGCTGTAAAATATAAGTGTCTCTGTGTGTGTGTGTGTGTGTGTGTGTGTGTGTTTTGGGGGAAGCCTTGGCTTTAGGGAACCATCTTCCCCAAAGGCATAAAAGTATCCTGAGTGGGTTATCATGGAAATGAAGTTGGGCCTTAGTTACTAAAGCAGAAAATTGTGCCTGAAACCCTGACTTATGCTTCTTATAGGAAGTAATCAAAAGTATTGTCATTGATTCTACCTCAAACTCACAAGGGTTCTGCAACCCTGAGTCTCTTCTCCTACTGCTGACAGCTGGGCACCCAGACCCTGCCCAACACTCCCAATGGCCAGCAACTCCCCATTATTGAGTTAGCTTGTCTGTGATCATTTTAATTGTTAGAAAAGTATTTTCTTCTGTGAGTCCAAATTTACTACCTAGTGACCACCCCCATTCATTTTCAGTTCTGTTACTATGCAGAAAAAATCTACCTTCACTTCCATAGAACAGCCTTTGAAATTTTTAACACAACTTGTCATTTTCTCAGGTTAAATGAACACATTCCTCCAGTTATTCCTTATATATGGTTTCCAGACCCTTCACCATCCTTTCTTTGAACATGTTCCAGTTTGCTGTCAACTCAAAAAAGTGGTGCCTAGGACTCAATACTGCACTTCCTGTGTGACCGGCAGCGAGTGAGGTTAGACTAATAATTCCCTTGATTGGACGCTGTATTGCAATTACTAGAGTACACTATTGAGTTAAGAGGTTAGCAACAGACCCACACTCCTGGGTTATAAGAACTTGCGTTAAAACCTATTTTTCACATTTACTACCAAATCAGTTTTTCACAATTCTCCACACAAGAAATTGATTATTTGAATCTAAATGTAAGATAGTTTCATTTTTTTGTTGAATTTAAACTTCTTTCTTCCAACCAATCTTTCTAGTTCATAAAATACTGAGAGTGAATTCCTTTTGTTTTCTAACTCATTCGCTAATCCTCCTAGTTTTGTGTCACTTGCAATTTTGGTAAAACTTTGTTTTTTTGTCTAAGGCATTGAACAGTAGAGAAAAGAGCAAATGCCTTTACGAATAAAGAATTCAATGAAGTACCTGTCACCTGGCCCTCAAAAGATGTTAGTCATTATTATCATTACAGCTCTTCAGAGTTCTTCCTCTGGTGAGCATCAATTCCTTCTCTCTTGACTATAACTTACAAAGATTTGAAAAAACAAACAAACAAACAAACAAAACAACAACAACAGAAAATGGAAATCTTATAAAGGAAAGGGAGATACCAGAACATGAAAATAAAGATGCACCCAATTCATTGCCCTTGAGAAAAGCACATTGCTGCTCTCAGGGCCCCATTCCTGGGTGGCAGTCAGGAATCTGGTCCACCTCGTGCCCTCAGAGTTCCCTCTGAGAGGTGCTCCCATCTGCTCCCGGTTTTCCATCACCACTATTATAATAAATAACAGCAAGAATTAGTAAAGAATTTAGAGTGTAAGTCCGAAGGTTTTGACTTTTACTTCAATAAACAATGTTCTGATCATATCTGTCTCAGTAAAATGGAAATCCAAAATGAGTGCTCAGAAGAATTATTCATGTAGGCTTTAAGTAAATAACTGAGTATTTTTATTGTGGCATGACAGCAAACTACAGATGTTTCCTACTTCTTAAGCAATTGAATCTTAAGCATTTACACCTTAAGCATTTACTTGAAGCAAATTCCCTTCCGTGCAATATCGTAAAGTTTAATACTATCCATTTTGAAAAATTTTATCAAAATAACTGAAAAAAACAGTCCTGAAATCTGGTAACGGCTGTAACTTTTTATTATTTTTTCCTTCAATATATCTGCTTTTATTTTTTTATTTATATACAAAGTATATAAATTGCCTTTTTAGTGTGTGCTTCTGATATGTATTAAATAAGTTCAAATAAATGAGGGTTTTAAAAATTAGTAAAATTACAGACAGGTGATATTTTTTAAGAGCCTCACAGCTGAGAGGTAGGATAGAATAGGCTCTTTATTACATCATGGTCCCATATCATCTATGTCATGGTGAAATGTCCTGTTTTTCAAACAACCTTAGGCAAGCCATGTACCTATCCTCTGTGTACCTCTATAGTCCCACACTGACCAGGCTTCCCACTGTGACTGGAAGTTCATTAATCCTGAACTCCTGTCTTGTTCACCCACCCGGAGTCTTGTAGTTACTAACATTCAGTCAATAGGAGTGAATGGGGAACAGGAGTCTTTGCTGACCCAGGTTCCTCCCCTCCATGCTGACCATGTTGTGGCCCACCTTGGAGATAAAGCACAGGGTCCCTTAACTGCGCTGGCTTCTGCCTTCACTTACTAATGCTTTTTTGTCACTCTGGTTATTGATTTTTTTTAATGTTAGCTGACACTAGATGCTTTTAATATCTACTCACAAGATGATGGCAGAGAAACCCAATTAGAAAGAAAGAGTCCCAAATTAAGACACCTGACAAAAAAGAAATAAATAAATAGTTTTAAGTGGATATCACTGAACTACAGGACCATTCTGATTTTGCAAACCTGTTTGAGGGAACACCTGCCTTTGTTAGCCCCACTTCTGCTATAAATCTGCTTAAGCCTCACTGATAAGTTATTTTTTTCTGTCTCCCATGTAAATACATCTGTATATCTAAAAACATTTTCTGAAAAACTAATTATTTACATGAAGATAAAAGGATTTGATTTGTTCATGACTTTATTTTTACTCAGTAATTTCTATATTCCAAACATTTTAGAATTCAAAAATCTCTTCTATAATCTTTATAAATGTTTCACATTTACTTTTTTAGCTTTTATTCATATGAAAAGTCCCTTATTTTCATTTGATTAAAAAAAAAAAATCCACCCACACACTTCCAGAAAACAGAACAAACAGGTTACTTTTCTGAGAGCTTATGGAGCACAAAACTAAGTTCTCTCATTTATTACTGACAATAAGTCTACCACATGGATACTATTTTTATACCAACATTACAGAATAGGTTACTGCACTTGAGAGGGTTTAAATAACTTCCCTAAGTTCTCACAGATAAAAGGCACTACGAGAGAAAGTACAGTTCTGCTCATAGATTATAGTGCTGATTCCCACTAATGCTCCCTTCCTCAAACCAGCTTCCCAAACTCCATCATGGGCCCATATTTAATATCTGCCTTTCTTAGTGCCCACAGATATCATCCCCTACATGAGAAAAGCCTGTACCTTCTACTGATGTGCTTAGGTGCGTGGGGGGGGGGGGGGGGGAGGTGGAGGGAGGGAGAGGGAGAGGGAGAGGACTTGTTTTCGTATCACTCAAGGGTATTGGCAGAGATGACTATTTACGTTTTTTAAAAGCACAAAAAGAGATGCGAAAAGTAGTTTTATGTAATGCCAGAAGAAAAACAATTATCCGTGTTATCTTAAAACCTATGTGAACATTACAAAGTCAAACTCACCTTTACTTTTTTCTAATATACATTCCATTAGACCCTCTTAAAGTTTGTTCTAATTACCACACTATACTTTTATGCATTATTGTGTATTTGAAATTAACGGATTTACTACTTTGGCAAATATAGGGAGAATTTTAGCAAAAAACTAAAGCCTATTCCACAGAGGACACAAATTACAGTAGTTGTACACTGATTTAATCTAGACCTCAAGAACAGCAATAGACCTTAAAATATCAACCTTTTATTTGCAGTCAGTTTCTAATCAGTGAGAAGGGTCAAATAGGCACTGTATAGAATAACATCTAAGGAGATGTCCCCATAATGTTAGCAAAATGTGGTTGTCATAGTGACAGGGTAAAGCTACCGTTTAAAGGAATAGGTTCTCTGAATGCTATTGTTTCTGTGCAACTTGTCATCAGTTACAGTATTTGTAAATGGTAAGAAAATGTAATCTTGCCATATAATAAATTGCCATTCTGAATTCTTCTCACTGCTAGATTGAGTTCTTTAACACTGGATGACATTTAATAGCATCACTTTGATCTACATGTCAGAAAACAGGGCCCTGAATAACATGTCCAACAAAATGCAGATAACCAACGACTGAGCCAGACCCCAAACCGGGACCTCTGCTTCCGAATCCAGTGTTCTTTCCCACTGTAGCAGACTCATGGAAAACTCCATAACACACATTTTAAACAGGATGTGCAATTTGGAAAATTTACTTTGAATTGTAACCCTGTGCCCTGATTATTTTACATCAGTATTTATCTTTGTAAGTTTCTCTGTCCTGAGGGTTGTCTCTCTTGGATCACTGTTATCTGATTTTTCTAAACATTCCTATTTGTCTTTCACTTGATCGCCATAATTGCTTTTGACTTTTAGGCTTTATCTCAATTTTTATTTTTATTCTGTTTTTTTTTTTTTCTTTTTCTATTTTCTGAAAGTATAAAATAACATGATTTCATTATCAAAAACTTGGATGTTACTTATATGTTTCAGACTTATAGCTATCTTTGAAATTGATTTCACCTTTACAATTTTTATCAAGTTACCTAAGCCCTATCATCCCTTCGCGTATCTGTTTTGAAATTTGCTTTGTCGGCTGTGAGAATTCTGTGGATGAAAAAAATACGGGATGAGTGTGGTTAAAGAACAAGACTCTGGTGTGTAATCAGCATGATTCAGTGGATAAGTAGAATTTCCGGTTGTTATATCAGTTTTAAACCAAATTATGCATTGCTCAATTCAGGAAGCTTGATTCCTCCAACATGTCTGAACGATTCTTTGGCAGAGAATTCCATGCTTTGACAACAGAACAAAAACCAACAGAGTTTATGGTGTGGTCGAGTCCCACATCCTCAGAGATGCTGAGACACAAATGCAGGCACATTAAAGGATTTGGTCTACAGGATATAGTAATGCTTATGAATGTGCTGATACCATGCTCAGCCAATGTTTAACATTTTGCTAAATTTACATATATCGGAACTAGGGACTGTGAAGAATTTTGGAAGAGACAAACCTGAGTTCAAATTCTAGAGCCAACTAGTCTTGGGCCCCTGGGGCTATATTTATCTTGTGGGCCCTCACTTGTAAATACTGCATGGTTATTAGGAGAGTTGAAATAACATAAACAAAGTACTGTCTCATAATAGGTTCCCAGTGAGTGATGATGATGATGGTGATGATGTTACCAAGTTCTCTCAGTGATCAGAGGAGGAGAAGAAAAGCAAGCTGTTGGGTAAATCCTAAGAGCAGATAACGGTTACAAAATAACTCCGAGAAAATTTTAAAAGGTAATAATTTAGAAATTAGATTTGTGATTCAATAAATAAATAAGTCTTCTAGAGGGAAAAAAACAAAAACTGGACTTTAAAAGAAGTACAGTTTAAAATCTTTTAAAATCTTCTTTTGGGCCTTCTTAGAAGAAACTGATCTGAAAATCTATAAATATTTACCTTTGGCTTTGATATATAATTTTTAAAAGCAATTTTATAGAACTTTATAGAAAATTACTAATATGTGACAATTGGTTTTCCTGAAGTCTTTCATTTTGCAGTATGTGATTAAATAAATAGAAATCTTTTTCTAATTTACTACTGGAAGATATTTGTACATGTGAATAAAGCAGACAGTCCAGAATAAAGAAATATGCTTGTAAGTGTAGTTTCTAGAAAGTTATTTGTGAAGTTACATTCTACAATGTTATATTTGTTTCAAGGTTTTAAACAGCAGATGTTCCTGGAGGAATTTGGCCCTTAGTAAGGAAAGCCACACATTTGCTCTAGGTGTCATGGTCCACACGTAGAAATTCTTACACTTGGAGATAATTTTAGAATAAACAGAAATCTGACTAAGGCAAGCAGGATTCCAAGCTTTTGTGGGAGAGCCAATTGGTGAATCTATCTGGCAACACCGCTTCAGGTTTGGGTTATTAAAGCAAAGTTCTCAAATGTTGTAAAGAGTCCCTTATTTTGTTTATTTTGTTTAGCTCCAAGCCAGAGGTAACCTGCCAGCAGCTAATCATCTCCCTACATGTTCAACGCTTCTCTTCGTTTTCCAGGGAGAAGGGCCATCTGTAAAGGGAGTCCCTCTTGAACCCCTTTGTTGATTCAACTACAAGGGGTTCCCTCCCAGTGGCTGATACTAAAAAGAACAGCAGTGATCTTTTCTGTTTGCTAAACCTAATGCCTTCATTCCTATTATCTTCTTTGTTTTTATTTTTCAATTTTAAAACAATGATTTGAATCAAACAACATATTCCTAAAAACAGAAGACGTGGACATTTTAATACAGACTGCAGTAGAAGAGACTTTGTACCACAGCTCCCTCACATGGGTCGTAAGTGTTGAATAACAGCCTCCAAATAATTTCCTCTATCCCACACTCTTCTCTTTTTGGTGCTCTGCCCAGGTAGGCAGCCAGTACTAAGTATCTGATAACATGCCCTGTTGGGCCATGTAGAATAATATTTTGTTCCAAGCCCTGTAATCTTGTTCCTCCACAATCTAAGGCACCACGCCCAGCACATCTTGTCTCTTGGGAAAGCCACAGACTCTCAGTGGCCAATACTCATGCTATTTCTACTTTTTCCAAACCAAGACTAAGATTTGAGATTTCTGTTTGCTCTTGCCCACTGAATATATTCACACATTCCAAAAATTCTGAAGAAAATGCAAAGATGAAGTTATTCGCTGAATTAGAATTCAAGTGTCTCCTCGAAGCTAATTTTACCAATTAATTATATTATATGTGTTTGTGAAAATTATATTATGGGAATTAATTTATGTTCACCTCTGCTATCAAATTCAGAAAGTATTATATTTCTTATATGGAAGAACACAGAACCTTAAATTTATTTGCACATTTTCTGCTAGATATCATGATTTTACACAACTATCTTCTTTCTATTTAGCCAGGCATTTTAGTTCTATTTTAGAGATTAAAAACTAAGGTCCAGAAAAATGTTACTCACAATAAAAATACAGCTTTGCTTTTGATGCTAAGAATGATGCATTAAATGAGATCTTTGAAGATGTCTCACCCTGAAACTGTTTTTTTTTTTCTCTTTCTTAAATTGTCAGTGACTTCTAAGTAATGCATAGGTAAAAGTCATGTTTGCTTTACTGAGTTCTCAAGGGAAAGGTGGGGAGTGGAAAAAATACTATGACTTGCTTTCTTCTTCATAAGCTAGCTGCAAAGTGAAAAGGGAGAAGTGAAAACTTCTTGTCTTGATATGCAAATCAGTATTTGACAATTTTATGGTTATAAAGTGCAGGCAGAATTGGGGGGAAAACATAGCTTCTCACAAACCATTCCAACGAACTCAACACCTCCCCCAGTTTTGCCCTTCTTTACTTCTTCTAATACTTTACTGAGATCTACCTCAGAGTCCTCCCAAACAGACCTCTCTGCACATCACATTTGTGTAAACCCAATGACATTTATTATCCTGCGGCAAATATAGTTTAAAAGGGCTCACTGCTGTAATTAATCATTCCCTAATTTACAAACCTAATAAATCCAGATGTCGGTACAGCTGACTGTCTTCTGGTTCAGAAACAGGTGTATTTGCTTCCTGTGTTTGCTGCCAGGGCGCTCCAGTCCTCAAGAGAATAATCCAGGAGTCACAGAGAAGGCTCCTGAGAAACTGCACAACTGAAGAGAAGATTCTAAGGCAGAGAGAATGGATGAGCTAGAGCAGCTGGAAGCCTGAGGGTCAGGAAGAGAAGGGGAAAGAGTTCAATGTCGAGACTTGTAGGGAGTCCTGCAACTCTTCAGAAATGGTCTCCATCATAATCAATTTTGTTTGAGGAGAAATTTCTGAATCTCTGAGTTTTTAAGCCACTGATGGATGAAACGATGCAGATAGATATTAGATAAACTACAGGGAGAAACAACATTTAAACTTTCTCTCAATCATTGCAAATTTAGGATGTCCATAATTTGTTTTTGTCCCAGTTCAACTCAACAAACATAAACGCCGTCTCTCCCAGATGACAGATGTAAATCACATTCATTCTACCCCCAAATACTTATATAACAGGCCTCCAGTTTAACAGTCAATATTGAAATTGACCATAACAAGTTGGTTTTATTCTTCTCTTCCTGATGCAAGCCTGTGTGAAGTGACGGTACTCCTTATAACCTCTTTCAACTTATGGGAATGTATTAATAATAATGTAGCAGAGATGACTTCTGTACGTTGAGCATCAGACCTTGGATGTTGCGAAGGTGGGGACATGTGGGGGAGACATGAAAGTTGGTGAATGTCCCCCTTCTCTTGCATTCCGTACACTAACTTTCAGGGAAAGGCCTAAGCAGGCAGTTTCCCAGGGTATTGCTTAATTCTTCTTCCCAGTTTAAACAGTTCTGGTTCACAGGACAGCAAATGACCTTCTGCGCATAAGACAGGATTGAGAAATCACCTCCTGAGCACCAGGCTCAGCAAGGTTCCACAGGCTATGGCCCTTCCGGAAAGCGGTGGGATACAGGAAGAGGGACAGAAAACACAAATTGCCCCACCCAGGCCACAAAGGCAAGACCACCTTGACTTCTGCATATCTTGAGAATCAGAAAGCTTGTGTAGTTTCCTATTTCTCGGAGGAAAGATCAAGGTCGCCAGCAAAGTAAATAACAATGTGCCTAATTTCAAGCTGTCTAAGGCAAACTAAGAACTTCCCATTTCCTAGACCAAAATATGTAAAATTGCACTTGATGTGCTACCCTGAAACTTTTTCATTCAGAAGCTCAACTTGTTTAAAATGATTTTAAGGCCAACACAATACAGCAGTTACAGCTCTCTGACATATTGTTTGTAACCAGAAAAAAATCAGCAAAGCCAGAAGCTTTCTGCTATGAGCACTTTTGTTTCTCTTCCTTTGTTTCATTAACCTCTCCACAGCTGGTGCAGTTGAAAACACTCTTTCATCACATGCTTAGCAGAAGTTCAAGTGTAACTGAGAATGCTGCCAAGAATCTGTCTGCTGGATTCACTGTCAGAATGTCATGTTTCACGTCTAACCTAACTCCTATCTGATACAGCTTACGGAAACAGACAAAGAAAACCCGCAACAGGAAACGCTCTCCCTGGACCCTCTCAAACTGATTATTCCCGAGGAATTGAGGACAAGTCAAATCTCGCAGAGTTGTAACATTTTCACGTTCATCTAAGAATTCAGGATTCACAGGGTTTTCTGCCTGCCTGATCGTTTCTTGATGTAGTAAATAAATAGTCTACAAGTCATGGGGCTGCTGGCTTACAAAGTAATAATGCACTTTCCTGATACTCTGTAGCATTTACAAAGCCAAAGCAGAATAAAAATTTACCAGATTTCTTCTTTCTTGCTTTATTTTAATGGAGCACTTTATATTCCTAATCTTTGTACCTCAACATCTTTTTTTGTGATCTAAGGAATATTCATGACGACTGGTTGATATTTAGGTAAATACATTTATTTATTATTGCAGCAAGGTGATTATATTGGCTGCCAGAATGTTTTCTAGAAAATGAGATGAGTATGCAAGTTACTTTTCTTGAAGAAAGGATACATTTTCAGCAACCTTCCCCAAACGACATGGTCCAGGTGAAAAATGTGCCTCTACAATAAGAGGAGTATGTTACCTTGCTCCCTAATGGCTTCATAATTTTTTAAATACTTCAGTTTTAGTGAATTATTGGTGGGATCATCTCCAACACTCCTTCTGCTGTGGTATGCAGTTCATAAGCACAGTGATAGAAATAAAGTATCTCCTAACACTTAAGAAACAGTAATACTAAGGTGAGGAATTGTGAACACTCTGGCCTATGATGCATATTTGGTGCCTTCATTCAATGAAAAGATAAATACTTATTAAAAGCTTATTATGCACCTAGTACTGTTTTTTAGGTGGTGTTGGAGATAGTGTAATGATCAAGAGATGTAAAGTTCCAGAGCTCTGCTTAATTTAAGTGGAGAGAATGAGACAGAAAATAAAAACACAAGCACAATACTTAGCAAGGAGTTCCACCCAAAGAATTAAAAGAGATAGAGAATGACTGGTAAAGCTCCTTACTATTGAGGGAAGAGAGGTCAGAAAAGTTCATCCTGAAGACATGTGATTACACTTCAATTCTCCCCATGATAAGAAGAAGGTAGCCATTGAGTATTTGGGGAGAAATAGCTAGTTCAAAGACTTTGAGTCAAAAAAATCCCCCGAACATCTGCAGGCTGAAAATGTTTGGGTTTTAAGTACAGCATAGGGCATATAGTCAATAATATTGTAATAACTATGTCTAGGTCCAGGTGGGTACTAGACTAATTGGGGGGATCACTTGGTAAATTATAAATGTCTAAACACATGTTGTGCCCCTGAAGCTAATATAAAGTAATATTGAATGTCCACTCTAATTGACAAATAAGTGTTAAAAAAAATTTGGGTTATTGTACGGGTAATGAGAAGATTCCAAAACAGGGAATAACACGATCTGATTATTATATTAAAACCATCACTCTAGAACTTAGGTGGACAGTGGAAACTAAGAAATCCTGAGAACAGCGATGGTACCTTAGACCATGGTAGCTAGTGGTATCTGTTACACACAGATTAAATCATACTATAATGTTCAGTTGTTAAAATACTGAACCACCATCCACCTTCCTGTCCGAGTCATCTTCTCCCTTAGGACCACAAATCTGCCTCATGACACAGTAACGGAAGGGCTAAGACCTGGCATAACAGGGAACTTTCTGGACACCAGTATTCCTGTGTATCGTCTAAGCTACTGCCCTACATATTGTTAAACATTTTGAAGGTCACCATGTGCGTAGGAATTGAAATATTCATTTTAAAAATACTTATCAAGCATCTTTGACATATCATATACATACTGTTCTAGGTCCTAAGAATGTTAGCCCTAAAAGAAATAGACAGAACTCTGCAATGTAAAGAAGTTGGAAGATTCTGGTTATGTTTTAGAAATTAAAGTCATCAGGATTTGCCAATGGATTTGATGTGGGAAGAAGGAAATTAGAGAAATCAAGAAACCTCCTACGTTTGTTACTACAAACAAATGGTAGGTGATAGTGCTGTTTATTTAGATGGGGAAAGGTGGGAAGGAGAGGTTTGCAAAGAGAAACCTTTTCTCATGCTTCCCAGCAGACCTAAATTCACAGAAACACAGAGAGAGAGGCCAATGAGAAACTCCTGAGAAGAATATAGTCACTTATCTTATTTGCCAATTCTTCATCTATAAACCTGGAACATACATCAGAGGATGTGATAGTGATTCAATGTGGTAGAAGATATGAAGTCTTTTGCTTTCTGTAGAGAACCATGGATCACTCTCACTAAAATATCATTAAAAGCTTCATATAGATTTCTGGGAACCACCATTCTTGTTTATTCCAGGCTCTCCCCAGGTAAGAATGCAGGAGGTGGAAGCCTCCAGGATGGGCATAGAAGAACTAGCACCCTGGTGAATAAGAACAGCAATTAAAAGTTCCAAAAAGTGAAGAGACCATGTAGAGATGGCCTGTATATCAATTTTTGTCAGTTCAGGGATAATTTCTCAATAAATCATTTTCTTAGCATTAATGAAAAACTGTACTGATTTTGATATCACTTCATATTAGAATAAGAACATCAAGTGCAATTAAGGTCTCTTGCCTGCTATAATTATAAAAGGCAAGATGAGGAGGAGAGGAAAAAAGGAGTAAGTGATGTCATTCACATGCTGCAGTCATGCTTTTTACATTTCGAGTCTGCATTTGTAAGATGGGGATTGTATACACACGACTTACCTTCCGCTCCGGAAGGAATCAAATGAAATAGTGCCTGTAAGCATGGTCTTCAAATGTTTGTTGTTATTATACCAACAAGACATATAGTCTATAGTGGAAAAACTATTTGCCGGCTACAAAGAGTTGGTTATTTGTTTTATATCTTTTTACCTCACTCCATGGAAACCACAGCATCTTGTATTTATTCCAAAGCATTTACCATCCTTTACTGGATTAAATGAATTATTATTGAAGACAGCAGATGACAAGAATATCATGTGTCTAATTTACTGTACCTAGAGGCTTAAGTTCAAAGCTCTGGCATGATTCCTAAGGTACTTTGCACCCTCCACACCATGCCAAACAACCCTTAAAAATTTCAGTAGTTGAAATTCTCTGCCAATTTTTCTCAGCTGCTTCTTTTCCCCTCTCTTAAGGAATGAATAATTTACATTCTGAAGCTTAGTAAAAATTAGACAATAGGGTGTTTTGTTTAAAAACACAAGAATTAGAGTCAGGCTACTTGGATTTAAAACCTAGTGATATGACTGACCTTGGAAAAGATATTTAAGTAGTTTATGCCCATGCAAGACAGGGAAATTGATAATACCCATCTCTAGGATTGCCATGAGGAATAAATCAGTTGTTACATGTAAAAGGCTTACAGCAGTGCTTGGCATATATACTATGAGTTCCATGAATGTTAGACATTATCATGTCCTCAGAATGTGATATGGCATCTACAATAGTGAAGAGAAAAGAAAAAAAAATGGGGGTGGATATATTCATGTTGCTATATCTTAATATTAGTGTGTAGAAAAACACTGTAATGGATATTTGTCTCTAAATCAATCAAGATTTAGAGCTTGATTAGAATGTTGACATATGAAATTCATTGATTAAACAAACATTTGTGAGAGGCATACCATGGGCCAGGGACTGTGATCATGACAGAAACAAGGAATATAAATGAAAACATGCAAACCCTGTCCTCAAGTAATTTACACTGCAGTGAGAAGAACCAATTAGAAGTGAGTGAGGCCATCATTTGTTTATGCCCACCCAGTTCCAAATGTCTGTATATAGCACAGTGTGATAGGTGTCAGAACAGAGAGAAGCACAGAGGACAGTGCTGTGGAACTGTGAACAGTCTGTGTAACTTGGGGAACCATTCACAGGGCCCTGGAAACAAGAGGCTTGAAACTGACCTGTGACAGCAGACAAAATGGATCTGAGATCATTTCTAAGAAGACCTGATGCTAGATCTAAGTCTTAAAAAATAAGAATCAGCTTCCTAGGTAGACAGAATTGGAGAGGAAGAGATGGGCATTTTCTGGTGCATGAACAAGTCGACACATGGAAGCGTGAAGATAGCACGGTCTAACTGGGAGTTCACGTAACTAAGTTCAGCCAAACGAAGAGTGTGTCTGGAGGCATTAAAGGAGTTGAGAATGGAGAGTTTGCCGAGGGTCAAACCAGGCAGAGTCGAGTATATCAGGCTGGGAAGTGTGATCTTGGTGCTGAAGGTAATGGGGCAGCTTTAAAGACTTTGAACAAGGACACATCAAAATCCGCTGTGTATTTTCAAAATATCTGATTGACAACATTGCCATCCCACTCCCAGCATTCCTTATCCCTCTTCTCCTGCTCTATTTTCCTCCATGGCACTTATCACCACCTGACATAGTATCTGATTTGTTGATTGTCAGTCTCCCCCTGCCAGGATGAAAGTGCCATAAGGGCAGATAGATAAGCATCTGTTTTGCATTAAACATTCATTAAATAAAGAAATAAATGGCATATGGGACAAACTTCGTACAACGTCTCACCTTCAAACTCACCCATTTATTTGGTTTCCCTTCTCTGTGAGGCAAGCTATTTAGGGGTGGGGGTGGGGTAGTCAACATCCTATAAATATGATGATTAAAATTTTAATCAAGATTCTCTTGGTGACTCGTTTCAATTGTCATTAAGAAAAGTCACTTAAACATCAATGATCCATTCCGACTTCTTTCTCAAAAAAAAAAAAGAAGAATCTAAGCATGCAGCATTATGAAAACAGATCTCAAAGACCAAGTGCTTTTATACACAGGTAGAAATAGCACAATAGAAGAGCTTTATTTGACAACACTTTATCTCCCCCCCAAAAAAAATAATACTTATGAAAGCTTATTATTTTTACAACTTTTTTTTTTTACATTACTGCATTTAGGAAGAAATGGAATACCATGATAACTGAAGTACTGCACCTCACAATAAGTGTTTTGATGGCCTATAACTTTAATCCCTTAAATTGACATTAAATTCATTAAAATCGATAATGTTTGCGTATTTAAATAGTTAATTATGTTTATTGAAATTTTAACAAGGACAATTCAGGAGCCCAACTAAGATCCATCTGTTTTTCCAGAATTAGACATGCTGTCATCTATTTCATGACATTTCTTTACCAGTTGGGAAGCAATTCGACTGAGTTTCACTGTGCAGAATGTATCATGGGTCCGGGTGCATTGGGATCTTTATTTATTTCCTGCCTTTGATCAGGAGTCTTTTGAGTAGGAAGTCCCCTGACTCATTTTGAGTAGGAAAGTTCCATGCTTGATTCTGTCAACCCACATCCTGCTGTCCTAAAAGCACAGGGTGTAATTTTCCCTTGCCATCTCCAGAGTATTTTATGCTGCTTGTGTCTCTCTTACTCTTTGATGGAGTCCAAGACCCTCTCTTTGGTTGCATTCTTTGAAAATAGCCAGCTGGGCCTTCCCTGGACCTGCCCTGGTGACTGACCCTGGTGTCTACTCTGCCTGTACCTACGAGGTTTCCTTTTACCTCGTCTAAATTTGGTCAACCACAGTGAACTGCCCTCCATCGTCAGTTCAAAGCTCCCCTACTAATTATTGCTGTCATTTGCTTAATATTTAGGGAGGTGCTTGGACTTCTGTTCCTTGGGAAATAGTTTGGCTGGAATGTGATCTTCAAAGTTTAAAATTCAATCCATTGCTTGCTATGACTCAGAAGCAATTACTATTTCCACCCAGAAGAAAACTCTTCTGAACTAACTATACATAAAAAATAAAAAATAAAAAAAAATTAGGAAAAGTTACCAAACATTTAAATACTATTACTAAAAGACTTTAAAACACATTATATGTCTTAAATGTTAAATGAGATAATTGTTCAAATTCAATCCTGCAAATTAAAAATAATAAAACGAACGAAAGAAAAGAAAAATAAAGGAAAGGATTAGTGGCAAAAGTAGAATGCCAAGGAATAGATGAAGAGTGCTTTGCAATTTAAAATGATGTTAAATGGCTTGTGAAATGTCAGGAACAGTGAAAAGTTCCTGACATTTTTGTTAATTTTGAAGTTAACAATTAGCTGGCCACAATTTCATAAATGCTGTCCAAAGACACAAGACTCCTGGGTCAGAGACAAAAGACTTTATTACTCACAGCACAGAAGTCACCATGAGTTTCATATTTGTGTTAATTCCCTTTGCACCTCAAGTCCCATGGGATTTATGTAAGTCTAGGTGGATGCTGCATACATAACAGGTCTGTATCACAGCTGAGGAATTCTGAGCCTAGGAAAATCCTGGTCTTATAAGGAGTTGCTAACATATCTTCCCAACCTTTTCCAGCAAGCACTATTATATCTATTACCCTAGTCAGGAAGAAAATCTGCCCTCTATTCCAGAAGGTTCTTTATCTTTCAAGTACCATGCCACATGCACAGAAAACAGCCTTGGAAAGATAGCATGGAACGAAAGCTGTCATAAGACACGTAGAAATGTCATAGAGAACTGACCCAAACAATATCCATCCCTTGGTAAACATTTTAGAAATATAAAAATTTTGTTGAAATTTTATAAGAAATATCACTCAACTTTATAAGACATTGTTGCAGAGTTGAGCAACAGATATAACCACCATTAATTCAACAAATATTTTTGTCTACTTGTTTTAGTTTTTAATTTTTTTTTTGTGGTAAAATACACGTAACATAAAATTTAACATCAGTAGCATTAAGTACATTCACATTATTGCACAAACATCACCGCCATCCTGCTCCAGAACCATTTTCCTCATGCAAAACAGAAACTCTATATCTAAACAATAACTCCCCATTTTCCCCCTGCCTCCAGCTCCGGCAACCACCATTTTGCTTTCTCTCTCTGTGAGCTTGACTACTCTAGGTAACTCATATAGATGGAATCATATTATTGGGCTTATTTCCCTGAGCACAACATCCTCAAGTTTCATCTATGTTGTAGCGTGGGTCAGAACTCCCTTCCTTTTTGTTTTTAATTTATTTTTCAATTACAGTTCACATACAATATTATATTAGTTTCACGTGTACAACATAGTGACTAGACATATATATACCTTATGAAGTGTTCACCCCAGTAAATCTGGTACCCACCCATCTGAAACCATGCATAGTTATTACAATAGTATTGATTATATTCCCTATGCTGTACTTTACCTTCCTATTTTTTTTATTAAATTTAATGGGGCAACACTGGTTAATAAAATTATATAGGTTTTAAATGTACAATTCTATAATACATCATCTGTATGTTACATGTGTGTTCACAACCCAAAGTCAAATCTCTTTCCATCATCAAATATTTGACACCCTTTACCCTTTTCTACCTCCCTGTTCACCACTTTCCTTTGAACCTCAAAACTAGCAAACAGTCATGACCAGCAATAAAATTTGACATATTAAGTACTGTTTGTCATGTGGCAACAACATAAATTTAGTCCATTAAGACAGGATGTTTAGAATTGTCTATATGATCTTACATTAAGGTAAAAAAAATTCCTATGGATGAATATAAAGTAAATAAATAATAACAATAGTGAAAACTTTTTTAATTATGTAAATTTCTAAGGTTTAGTGTTTTTTTATCTTTATATAGGAAATTGAAAGAAAAAAACTATTACATTAAAAATGTAAAATGGAATATATAATGACTATCTGACACCTTTCCTTTTTCCTTATAACTCAAACACCATCTGCTTCCTCCTCCCTCCTAGTTAACGATTCTTTTATTCCACTAGGAAAAATAGAATCAATTCGAAGAAAATTATCTCATTTTCCACCACCAAATCTACCAACTTACCTACCCATGGCTATATTCTTTGTCTTCCCTCCTGTTAAACTGAATGAACTCTTCCTCTTCTCTTCTAAGACTATTCTTTACCCTGGAGCTCTTCCAAATTCTTTAGAGAGTTTTTGCTTAATCCTCTCTCTATCGTGTATCATTAGTACTTTTCTTGTTACTAGCTAATTTTTATTAACATGTGAACATACTTCAAAAACGTCTTTAAAAAGACCTTCCTGGATCTCATGTTCTCCTTCAGTTGTCACCCTATTCCCCTACTTCCTCAAAAGGAGTCTCTAAAAGGTCATTGTCTCTACCTCTTTCCCATCTCAACCAATCATCCTTCCCTCCTCACTACTCTGCTGAGACTGCTACTGTCTAGGTCAACATTTGTAAGTACCATATAAATAAAATTTCAACTTGTGATTCTAGATTAATATTCAGTAGACAAAATTCTACTCAAAAACACAAAATCAGCTATCTAATTTATAAAATGTAAGTAATGTCTGTCTTTTCTACCTCAGAGGGTTGTTGTGAATCAAATAACATAGTGCAAGTGAATATTTCTATAAGTCACAATGCATTACACATATGTAAGTATTATGATTTTCCAGGACATAAATCAAAGGCATGGATTTTTTTTTTGTAGTTCTTATCTAGCCCTAGTATAATAGAAGGAACTAGAACATAGTAGATTGTTCAGAGACATTTGTTGAACAAACAGTAAATGAGTGCACAAATGAATGAATGAAAATGCTTGATTTGGTGGCGACTCTGGCTGGAAAAGAGTGGAAACACCCAACGAGAGTGCTGCTATAGAACAGAGCAGTGTCTAAAAAATACAAGCAGAAAAATCATACTTTCTATAGCAACATGCAGAACCCACCACTCCAGAAAAAAATTATCTAATGTTTTGAATAACTATTAAACCTTCCTTTTGTTCAAGAAATTATCTCAGCTTTCAAAGAATCTTTCTTGTCTAAGTTCCTATTTAATTGAGGTACTATCTCATAAAGCTACACAGCAAATAAAGGTCATATATATATATGAATGACATGCTTTTTCTGCTTAACCAAAACTCAAACATCAAGACAAATTAACAACATCAACCAAAATGTAAAACATGACAAACTCCGTAAATACATATTTTTATCATCTAGTAAATCGTTGCTTTAGGATACAATTTTAAAAAGCTAATGAAGATATGAAGACCCTGAGCTAGATAAACAACAGCTTACTTTGCAAAGTCTCAATTAAATTATGATGATCTCTTCTCTTCTCTATAAAATATCAAAATTTGGGGGACTCATATTGTGATGTTCTCCCAGACTTGGAATGCGTTTTCACAGTCTAATGAGGAACTTAGAGGTATGACTGGTCAGTATAAGATTGAAAATAAATGTGCTGCTTTCAGCTATTTCCTTCGGGGTTGGCCAACATCAGTCTACCATGTAACAGTTTATGGAGGAGCAAGAGAAAGCTTGACTTAAGCACAGGGCTGCCCTGCCGCCAGAGTAAACAGTGCCGCAAACCAAGGAAATTTAAAGCACATGCTTTATTGTCAGGTTTAACTTGTTTTACAAACCCAAACAGCCATGTAGCTTCTAAAAACCCGTTTCTATTTCAATAACTAACATTTAATCATGAAGATAAAATCAATATATTTGTGTACATAAATATATGGTAATTATAATTTTTGCCTAAGAACTTAACTTTTCAATGTAGTATATATATGGGAAATAGAGGAATAATAATGACAGAACCATCACAGAGAAATGTTAACAAAGCAATATCAGCTAAGAGCTAAGACATATTCACTGCTTTCTAGACTAGAGCAACACAGACAGACCTGAAATATAAGGTGATATTGTTTTGTCAATATGTCCTCTGTATATCTTATATACTGCCCTCCTATGTTATACTGTACAAATCTTTGGCTGAGCAGACTTGGAGAAGCAAAGAAACATGATTCAATCTTAAAATTACCACTTACTTTGTTACATATTCCTCACAGGAATATTTTGAAGAGGGTGTCTGATATTGTTTGGAACTCCTGTCATGCCATTATTTGGCTGTGACTTTATGCTATCAGGGCAGCATCAAATTCAATGGCTGTTGCTGGTATAATTGTTTGTCTTTGGCCATTAGTCTGCAAGCTCTGCAGTGAGGAAGCCTGTCTATCTTGTGTAACACTGTAGCTTCAACATCTGAACAACACCTCACTCTTTCTAGCCACTTATTTTTTAAAATTGCTGGGTAAATGAGTGGCAGACAGCATTGCTTCTCTGCCTTTTTATTCCTTTCAAATTTTACTAGAAATCATCTTTATATAAAGTTTTTCGCGTAATATTTCTACTACATTTTGTTATTCCAAATTACTTAGGGATCATTCTTGGATTGTTGATTTGGATCTTTGGTCCTACCCGTGCTAGACATTCAACTTAAGTAGGAAAATCAGGTTTCATAAACCAATTTACTGTTGACTTTGAAAGTAAGAGGCAGAGCACTTAAAAAAACAAAGAAACAAAAAACATGCCAAACAATAATTTCACTAGCAAGCCAGGAAAAGAAACTGAAAAACATAGTATTTTACTCCATGACATTTTTCAAAGTTCTTTTTTTCACACTTAATGTTGATCTTCAGTGTTGATGAGGGTGTGAAGAAATGACTCCTTGATCTACCCTGGAGGGAGTCTAAGACAGTGATAATTATGGTGAACAACTTTGCAGTCTCTACTAACAGACTTACAAATGTTCATAATCTTTACTCAGCAACTTCCCTTCCTTGACTTACCCTAAGAAAATAACTATAGATGCACACAAACATTTCTGTGTCGGAATATCATGTGTACGGGTGTTAATTGAAAAATAAAGTAAAAGTATAATAATGTATAAAATAATGTATAAAAGTATAATAACTTAGTACAGTGGAATATCAGGCAGTCATTAAAATTCATGTAAGAGAGGGATAATTATACTTGAAAATTATCAAAGAGAAAAAAGTAAATCACAAAGAAACATGTTAAGTGAAAACTCTCCAATTACTTTAAATATATATTTGAAAAGATATGTATATATAATAATTAATATATCTATATTTTATTCAATACATAGACACACATATATATATGAAAAGACTAGAATAAAATATACTATAAGTTAAATTTTGCTGCAGTAACAAATAATCCTAAAATTTAGTGACAGGACAATAAAGGTTAAATTCTTGCCCTTGGTTCATTTCAGCTGGCAGTCAGTGGTTATAGCTCTGCTTCATGTGTCCTCTTCGTTCTACTAATTAGTCTGAAAGAGCAGCCCCTCTTTTGTACTTTGTCCTTCTTGTAGCAGGAAAAAAAAAGAGACAAGGAGAAATGATGTGATACTTTCAAAGGTTATACTTATAAGTAACACATCATTTCTACTTACATATCATTGGTCAAAGAAAGTTTCATGGACATGGCTGGCTTCACAAGTGCAAGAGGAGTAATCCTATTACAGGAAGGACCCCACACATCACATAGAAAAGCAGTAAATGTTAGAAAAATCAATACAATTTACCACAATAACCAAAATCTCCCGGTAGAGCAAGGACTAATTTTTTTTTTCTTCTTCATACTCATGTATATGCTACTTTGCTTCTGTAATAAACACATGTGTTACTTTTAAAACCAAGAAAAAAACGTCACGCACAAAAAGGAATCTATTGTTTCATACCACAGGGTTCACCTCCCACTTCACTTCCTCCTGATTGTGTCATACAAGGCTGACAATGAAGTTTGCGAATATATCTCATTGTTGAATATCACTATGGTCACCTTTGAAATACTTGGGAAGCTATGCACTGATGCCAGCGCCTAGTCCACCCTTCAAAGCAATTTTGGAACTCTTTTTCTGGAATGGCTATCAGAGCTGTCATCATATTACCCTTGATGTCCTGAATGTCATCAAAATGTCTTCCTTTCAGTATTTCCCTTATGTTTGGGTAAAGAAAGAAGTCACTGGGGACCAGATCAGGTAAGTAGGGAGGGTGTTCCAATGCAGTTATTTGTTTACTGGCTGAAAACTCCCTCACAGACAGTGCCGTGTGAGCTGGTGCATTGTCGTGATGCAAGAGCCATGAATTGTTGGCGAAAAGTTCAGGTCCTGTAACTTTTTCATGCAGCCTTTTCAGCACTTCCAAGTAGAAACTTGGTTAACTGTTTGTCTAGTTGGTACAAATTCATAATGAATAATCCCTCTGATACCAAAAAAGGTTAGCAACATCATTGCAACAAGTTCGCAAACTTAATTGTCAGACCTCATATGCTGTCATGTGTGGTCAAGTGTGTTCTGAGATATCATTGGCTACAGGTGTTGATCTGGTTTGTCTGCCATTCTCTCTCACTGAGTCCTGTATAGGCTTCCTTTTAACATCTTATAACCCTATAAAATAGATCTAAAAACATTAATTACATTGCTGAGAAGTGGATATTGCTATGGTATATAGCCCAGTAGTTCTCATCTGAGGACAATTCTGCCCCCAGAGGTTATCTGGCAAACTTTAAGGATATTGTTGATTGTCACAGATGGGAGTGGAATGTTTCTGGTGTCTAGTGGGTCTAGATGCTTCCATTGCTAATAGAAGGCCTCCCCTCAAACAAAAAAAAATGTCTGGTTCAAAACATTAATAAGTACCAAGACTGAGAAACCATGTGGTCACATGATAGTGTAATTCGTACTTAAAACAAGGACTGAGAACCTTCCAAGGACTTTGATACCAAAGTCCTACAGCTTACGCTTTAAACATGGAGGAGGGCTTTCTATGGGTTGACAATCACATAAATGGGATCTAAGATTAAAGATGGTGCTGTGAACAGGGTTTACTGACAAATCAAAGCATACATCCATGAATCCTACTATCAGGACTTACAGTCAAAGTTAATATTTAAAATAATTTAGAAATAATGTCTGGATGATGACTGTGAGACTGAGTCCTGAGAGAAATTGCTCTGGTATTTTGCACAGGAAATTGCTGCCGACATAAGAAGGAGTATTTGGAGAAAAGCAAGGAATGTTGTGACGGTTTGTCAGTCATGAGTAACTTCAAATCTTACAATTATTACCATCATTTGTGTACATGTCTGTCACTTTACCTTCATCTGTTATGTATTTGGGAGATGAAGGAGAACAAGAGTGACATCACCACAATATTCGAAGTATCTTGTAACATTTGTCTTACACATTCTGTTGTCAAGGGTTATTAATTGACTACACTCTTGATTCTAAATTTAAAACAAATGTTACATGAATGTTTCAATTTAAGATATTATTTTATAAAAGGTTCCTCTTACAAAAGTTATTTTTAAATAATTAAAATAGGACCTGTGCTAGCTTTACTTTGTCTAGCCATATCATGCCCTATTCCTATGCCTATCTGAGAAATTCCATCTCACCAAAGCCCCCATTTTGCTGTCTGCCCTATGCTGGAGTTCCACATCCTCACAAAGTATTAATTCCTTCCCACCCAGTATGTGAATCAGCATTGCCATCTGTAACATTTCCCATCACATCACAATGTTTAAGCTTATCTTTCAATTAAATCGTGGGCTTCTAAAAAAGAGACTGCTTATAATCTATCTTTGTAACCCAGAGCTTTACATAATGTTCAGTTCATGGTAGGTGCCAATCAGTGATTATATGTTAATAAATTGTCTCAGTGACCAGGTTTCGCTGTAGAGAAGGAAGAATGATTTTGAGCTACTTTTTTATGTTCAGGTGAATGATTAGCTTTTCAAAAGAGCACATATGCTGACTCAAAAGAGTGAATATCTGCTGGTGGGATTTCACCAGGGAGATAGAATAGAAAACATATTTTGAGGCAACAGAGGCTTCCTAGATTCTTCAATTTATTACTCAAATGTGGTGGCCTCCTCCAACATGACCCATTCCCACATGGCTCTAAAGAAACAAAGCTACATCTAGGACATTGTCCTTATTATGTGAGTTCTTCAAACTGAAAAATATTTTTCTTAAAATTATAGCTGATGAAATTCTTAGACATGTGACAATCATAGGGCTGAAAACGTATCTGACCACATGTTAGCAATACTTTGATTTAAAAACTTGTTATTAATGTTTTAACACAGACCTGTAGCTATAGAACCTAAATCTAACACTATACGGATAATTCTGAATTTCACAGTTTATTAAGTGACATTAGGTTGGTGCAAAAGTAATTGTGGCTTAAAAGGTTAAAAATAATTACAAAAACTGTAAATACTTTTACACCAACCTAATATTTATAATATAACATATTGATTGTTTCTTTTATTCTTTTAGATCTCTTTTATTTAACTCTAAAAATACACACTCTGACAATAATTGCTGGTTTTTTCTCCCTGGTTGCCCTTAGATCGTAATGGCTGCACTATATAATTGGAGTTCTTGGTGATATTCGATTTAGTATTTTATTATATACTTTCTTCCACTGATCACTAATGCTTTCTTATCTATGTCATCTCTCCCACTGAAAGTTCCTTGAGAGAGGAGTTGAGTTGCAGAGAGGCATTTTCCACTTACAAATGGGTTGTATTTCCAAATTCATACAACACATATTTATTGATCACCTACGCCATACAAGACTCTGTGCTAAATATTGGCAATCAATGCAGCCTACTTAATTGAAAGTTGGTTTTTTAAATTCAGAATGCATTTTTCCATAGAAACAGTGCTCTAAAAGGAGGTTATGTTCCCAGATGATCCCCACAAATTAATTTGATATATCACGTGGTTCTATCGCATGCACCCACTGTTCCCAGTTCCCGATTCTACATTAAAACGGTACTAACTTCTGGTTACTAATGTCATTCTCTCCAGTAAGAATAAAATTTTAATTGTGGCACATAAAAATGTTTTCCACAATTGGCATCAAACAAACAGCATCCATGAACAAAACAGGAGCTGAGTCTATACCCAGCTAGAACTAGGGTGAAGCTTGACTCCTCAGAAACAATCAGCACATGGCATTCTCCTGACGGCTCTGATGGATTCACAGGTGTACCCAGATTGCAGAGAAAAATCCCTTACCTTGTTTGAAGGAGAGGAATTTTTGTCTCCCTCCCACTGGAGGTACCCCAGGAAGAGATAGTCCTGGTTACTCCTGGCTGTTCCCTCACACCCAGAAGGGGAAGCAACCTGGACAGGCCCAGGCAGAGTGGGAGACAAGCAAAGAGCTCTGGCACTTGATATTGTTTTTAAGTTACTACACTAACCAGACTTGAAGGCTTACTTCTGGAATTTCTAGGCTGTAGAAATTGGAACAATTTCCCTTTAGGTTAAACCAGTTTATGTCAGGTTTTTATTGCTTGCAGCTAAAACTACTCTAAACAACCCAGTATCAAACATGTTGGAAGAGAGAACACTGTAATTTTCTATTCCTCTTATTCTAATCCTGGTGATAAGAATGTGTCTACAATTTCCTAGACCTAGTTTTTCTGAGATATATTGGGCACATATCCCTCGCTTATAGAGGAAACATTGTTGGTTACTATTAGAGTCCTTGGTGCCTCACTTTTTCCCCCAAACCAGAAAAAAGAAAAAAAGAAAAAAAAAAACTTTCAGATACCAAAGGAAGAAATGGCATGAAGCCGAAAGACAAGCTATTTTTCTTTTTCCACTTCAAATGATGCTCAAATCTCAGCCAGTTTCTTTTCAGCAGTTCACCACCACATCTAAAAATCTAAGCGTGTGCTACATTGGTAGCTGCCCTGAATTCCAAATTGCCCTGAACACCCGTTCCTAATCATGCAGATCTTGATTGGAACTAAATTTGTTCTTTGTGTAGAAATCACTCATGTTCCAAGAGCAGTTTCTCCTCCGGTCAAATTAGCTGTGTAAATATTACAAATAAAAATATATGTAGGGGCAAGTGGATTACAAAAAGGCATTTCCTTATAAATGATCCATGTGACCCCAAATTAGAACGTGTTTTGAAAATAGGGAGAGCCTGGGAAAGATTAGTAGACCAAAATAACTGGTGTCTAAAACTGCCCCAGACTTATAGACCAAACTCTCACCAGTGCAGAGCTTAAAATAATAACAATAATAATAATAATAGTAACAACATATAAACAATAATATATAACAATAATAAAAAGTGGAAAGAAACATGAGAAAAAGAGAGAAAGGAAAGTTTTAGGTATAATATTTTTAAATCCTAAAATAAGATGGATTTTGCAAAACAAGGGGAAGATAGATTGGGAAGAATGGATAGATTAAGACTTTCTTTGGCTTTTCCCAAATTTCTGTCTGTAACGTGTTTCTATCCTATTGGAAACAATTTAATTCATCCTTTCATGACTTTTTAAAACTAATTTTGTACTTAAATTTGTGTAGCACTTAGAAAGGGAATAAACAAAACATGCCCAACATTTTTTATTATTATATAAAGTCTAAAAGAGATTCTTTAGTGTGGTGCTGTCTTCTCATGAAAATAATGAGCCATCTCATAAAAGGCTTAATTAATGGCATAAAAATACAGATTTGTAAAACCATGATATGCTGCTGCTTTTCTTGGGAAAATCCTGTTTATCCTATGCATGATTCAGGACCATGAGAGGAACTGTGAAATCTTGGACACCACATTTCAATACAAGGGGAAAGGTCAGCAATGGAATATTGTTGCTCATTTTCCCTTGTCTCCTTCTATTATAACATTCACTTGGAATTTGTTCATTTGATCTTAGTCTAAAGAGAAGAAGTAAACAAATCTTGCTAAATGTTCAGCCTGTTTCAAAACCAACTAACACTCTTCTATCCAGGGCGACTCTCAGGCAGCTATGATTATACTTTGATGCTATAATGTTCAGTGAATCCTGTGGCCCACCGAAAGAATTATATGTATTTTGTCAGAGAAAGTTTCCCTTTGAAGAAGTACCAGACATATGCCTATGCCATTTATATATTTTTATGAACAGTATTTGTTATGCGTGGCAAGTAGTGAGTGAGTTGTGGTTCAGAATGAACCCTCTTATTAGAAATAAAAATATAGATACAAATTATACTTCAACACATAACCAAAATAGTTTTTAAAGCCATGCATCTATTCCTCTGGGTTTAACTGTTATACAAATCAATACTTTCGTTTATAGACCATCACATAATAAATCGTGCAAGTTCAAATTGATATATACATTATTGAACTATCTACTCTACAAAACTGGATACTATTTAAAAAGTACTCTTTTACGAAACTGCTTGAAAAAGAAGGGCTGTGTCTGTTTGCTTTCAAAAAGATGAGATAGCTATTAGATAAGTAAATGTAAACAAGGAAAGATGTTCCTTTTTGGCCGTATCACATAATGTCTTCATTTTTATTGTTATCTAAACATTTTACAGTATCATGTCTAAATTTATCTGCCTTCATGCCAAATGCACTCCCACTGCCCCACTAATCCAGTGGATTTCCCACTATTCCCAAACATCCCCCTTCACTCCAGACCAGTCTTTTAATTTATTCTCACAGACGCCGTGCTCAATTCTGCTCTTGTTATTATGACTTGTTTCCTGCTTGAGCAAAACTGAAAAGTTCAGTGCTGCCTGCACCTCTTCTTTTTTACTTGTCCTGATCCTTTGCATTTTGCTGCCTTCTCTACCAGGAACAACTTTTTGGCAATTGAGCCTTACTGATGTCTCTCTCACATGTCTTCATTTCAAAACCACGCATGAACATTCCCTGGCAATTCAGCTCATAATTGTTCTGATTCACTGGTACTAGTGTTCTCTTCCTAACCACGCTGTAGATTTACCCAGAACACACTCTTTGGTTCTCTCTGGCACAGCAATGTGAGCTACCAAAGCTTATACATGGATTGATTCTTCATAATCACATTTTCTGTAAATCCCAGCTACAGAAACTTGCCCCACAATATACTTTAGTGGAATAAAACAAGTAGCATAATAGTAGGTAGAGTATAATTTAATTTGTTTTTTCTAATATGGTGTGTTTTTATATGTTTCTATAGGCTGGACATTCTAGAGAGATACATCCAAACTGTTCACGGTAATTACCTCTGAAGAATAATTAAGCAGAACTTTTACAAGATGGGAAGAAATGGAGGGGGTTATAAGAGACTTCAAGTTTCCTTTGAAAAAAATATAGTTATGCTTGTTTTCATTTTTATATAATAAGCATTATTATTTTTATAATTTCAAAAATTTGAAAAAAAGGACAGAATTACTAGGTTTTGTGTGACTCACTTTGGTTCTTATGAAACTCCATGTTTCTAGCTGTGTTACTCTGCAATTCTAAACCACAGTGTCAGATCTTGCTCCCTGGAGACCTCTGGGATTGACAGTTCAGCCAATTCAGCCACTACTAATAGCTCTGCCCTGAAAATCTTACTAGGTCATAGTAAACTGTTATCTCTGAAGAAAAAGTACTACATGAGGTAAGTGTATCGATGACTCATAACAGTTGAATAACTTCTCTACTTGAATCATAATTACATGGTTACAATACCTTGTAATGCAAGGAAAAATATAAAATTGATCAGTGATACCTCCTTCATCAGGTAGTGTTTCTTATACTGTAGCCTGGGGCAATTCCTTCTGAGAGACTAGGCCTGTGGACAGTCAATCTGGGTGAGAAAAGGTTTGACACAGAACCATCGCCATAGAGTAAATTGACGTTTGTTTTATGGCACTGGTTCTCCAACTTTTTTTAGCGGGCATCAGAATCACCTACAGGGCTTGTTAAAACAGAGATTGTTTGTCCCACCCCAGAGTTTCTCTTGCAGTACATGGGGCCCAAGAATTTGCATTTCCTGCAAGTGCATCATCTGGCCACCTTCCTCTGGGCACTGAAGTTAATGTTTGTCGTTTACTGTTCACATACCAAAGACAGCATAGAGTCTTTCCCAAATAAAAGCCTCTATCTTTTTTATTCAAATGAAATTGATATAAAGTAAATGACCCAATTAACATGCCAGTAGTTAGAGTAAAACCTCTGGAGGTTTGTAGTCCCTAAGATTCGTTTCCTTTCTTTGCCTGATACATTTCTCTGCCTTGCCACCATCAGAATTTCTACATTACTATTTACCTCCTCGTCACCTTCAATTTATTATCAATTAACTCAAAACAAAAATCCTTGAAATCATATGAGTAGGTTAAAAAAAACAAAAACAAAAACTCTCGAAAACAAATTATTATCACCATCCTCATTGACTTGGAAGCACAGTTATCTCTTGTGAATGCAAATTCTTAAACTCAGTTTTCTCACCTGCATTGAAAGACTGGCAGATTTTATGACCACTGATAGAACAATTTTATGCCAAATAAATTTTAGCCCATTTCGTTGATGAAATACTTGGCAGTAATGTGAAAATGGTGAATTCTGACTATGTTCTTAAGACTTTATTTACTTGAATATTTGTTGAACTAGCAGTTATAAAATTCCTGGTGTCTGTGAGTGAGAAGCATACCAGTTGCTCAGGACAGCTTTCCTTGGCCGCGGCTTAACAGAAATGTCTCTTTGGGGACTCATAAAGAAGATACTGATAAACAACATACTTAAGAACATTGTTTCAATAAAAACTACAATCACTTCCTGTGACTGCTTCTCTTTGCCTGCCTCAATGCCCTTACTGAGGGCACGATGCCAAATGCAGTTCACTAAAAGCGATTCCACAAGGGGCCAAAGCAATTTGGTCCAAGTATGTACATGTCTGGAAGACTGGCAAATATTAGAAAAATTGGACAAGTGACTGGAATGTGTATCCTTTTGGCACTGCTCTCCAAACCTTATTCCTTCAGACAAAAATCTAAAAGAGTTGGGCAGCTGAAACGCAAGAGGTGAGGCAGCGATCAATATAGAGTGTGTGTAGGTGTCCCTTACCCCTGGTGCTGCTGGTCATGGTTGGGGTGCTGCTCTCATTGTTTCTGGAGGTGTTGCTACGGTAGGTGCCAGCTTGCAGTGAGAGGAACATAATGATTTCTTCCTCCACTTGCATCATTTTGCAAATGTGCAGGGAGCCCTGGCCTTGTTTGGAGTTATGCTTGGTCTTGTGGCACCAGCTGTATACATTCTCCACGAGAAGTTTCAAGCCTGCTGGGAGGTATTCTGGCTGATTCAATGGCTGTTATTTTGTGGAGCCGCATGCTGAACTCAAGTCCTATTTCTTGAGAAGAATGTTTCCTGCATAAACCCCATGAACTGCAAGGTACCTGAAAAAGCATCTTGTGATGACTGTTCAGAGCACTTACAAATCCTTTGTATTGACCTTTACAGAGAGGCCTAAAGACCTGCTCCACACACATTTGAATATGATAATATGTACTCTGAGAAACGTAAAGGGGAATGAAAGAAATGCTGTACTGTGACTGTTTACATACATTTAAATAAGCATTCTTATAAATAAATGTCTAATCATTATGCTGTATACCTGAAACTAATATAATATTATATGTCAATTATAATTGAAAAATGTAAAAAAAATATATTTTTAAAGAAAAAAACATTCTTAACTATTATGTATATTATGGAGTAGAGAGGTGATAGAATGTCCAAGGAGTGTATATCTTGGTAAATAGACTATAAATGGATCCAGAAATGTCTGTGCAGAGGGCCCGCCCCAAAATAAGGTACTATCAAATGGTGTATCCTAAAAATAGAACTACCTATTTGCCTCCCTTTTTCTCCCTCCCTCTCGGTCACATGGCTCCATAAGGGAAATGGAGCTTTCAATAAATAGGGACCTGCAGTTATCAAGAATGCCAACCTAGTCCTTTTATTGGCACATAAACAGAGGGACAAATGCCCAAACAGATTGCTGATTCTTAAATATTTCTTTTCCTTTGGGAAAGCTAACTAGAGAGTTTCTTTAGAGTCCAATTCTTTTTCCAATTTCTACTTTCTTAATAGCTACCCTCTCTTTCCAAGATAATAAAAAACTAGAAATTTCTTAATTTTTTATTTGGGCAACTGAAGAATCTAATTTGAGTTTGAAAACTTTGGATTGGATTAACAGTAGACCATAAAAAAATGAAATATAATAAAATATAATAAAGAAGCAACTTACTACTCTGGAAAGACCAAAGTAAGAATAGATTTTTGTCTCTTTAACTTGTAGTCCTATGAGTACCATTTTTGCTTGAGATTACGCACATTTATTGTATACACCTATTTAGATATGGAAAACAGACATCAAAAATGAGTTTTTAAATAATATTATTAATCTCCATTTCAAGAAAGTCAAAAATGTTAACTTTTGAGTAGATTTATTATGTCAGTACCACTATATTTTGTGTGGTAAAAAAAGTCAAGCAAAATAATGGAACATTGGTATTAAGTTATACCTTTTATGGAACTCATTTCTCCTTTAACATTTCAAATAAAATCTTGTTAACTGAAAATTCTGTTTTAGCAGCATAAGTTTCAGAAAGTTAGGAAACATATCCCATTCTTATTGGCATTGTACACAAACCTGGTACAAAACATAAGTTTTGGGGTCAATCTGCCTATGATTTATTCCTGGCTATGCCATTCTCTTGCTGCTGGGGCAAATGAGCTAAATGCTTTGTTCCTTCTCAATAAATGAAGATGTTAACAATGACTATCTCATAGATCAGTCAGTGAGAGAATTAAATATGTTAACTCATGGAAAGATATTAGAACAATGTCTAGCACATGCTCAAAAATGTCTTCAAGTAGTACTTTCTTATTTCACAAAGTAGTACTTTATGAAATACATATTCCTTAGGCACTGCATCTGTGTGTACCAAATACTTTCAATGAATATTTTTTAACCCCACAATCTTCTCATTTGGCTACAAACTTTATTATGCCTAAGACTGCCTTACTTAAATCAGATGAGAAAGACAATTTATCAAAAACTAGAAGTCTTAGTTTAATGGCAACAAATCTACATTCCCCAAAGGCCCTGATCTTTGTTCTTGGATCCCCGATGTATTCAAAAGTAAGCTTTGATCCATAACACAGAAGAAGCCATATACGTTTGTATAAACAAAGAAGGTAGACAAATAGACAAACTTTTTAATAATCTTGTTCACAATCACAAAATATCCTTAAATTAGTTTCTAATGTCCTGAAACAATATCTGGTTGAACAGAAAAGGAATGCAAAAATAAAATGAACCCCAATTGAAAATTGGAAGGAGAAGAGGAGGGCTCTTTTGATTACTTTCACTGCCTGGTTATCAGACATCCATCCCAATTTTATTACTGTCCCCCTGCTGTTCCCCCTCCAAATGGGAAAGAAAAAGTTACCACAGGTGGAAAATTGCTTCTGGCATTAATCCTTCTAGTTCAGATCAAGAATATGGCTATCAGTAATCTCTCCTGGAATAGCCATCATTATTCATTTCAGTACCGTGATGAAAATGCAAGGGGAAAAAAGGTTTTTTGGTCTCTTTCAAAGAAAAAACTCATAGGACACATAAAATGAATGAGCATCTACGCACACTGAAATCCCAATTTCATCCAACTAGATTAGGAAGCAAAAGCTAGGTCTCTTAGGTATTTATTCTCCTAAGGGGTTTGCCAGAAGGCAGACTCCTAAGTTATCAAACTCAGAATTTTCCTCAATTCCTTCTTTTTTCCGTTTGCTTCTTGCGGTTAACTCCATTACTAACTTATAGCGATAAACACCTGGAGTCTATCAAAAACAAAGAGAGGCTTATTCAGTGGGTACAGCCCTGCCTGGTGAATACCCTGAGCAGAAACAAACTACATAATATAAGACTTGAGCAGGAATATGTTTTTTATGATGTGCCAGCATAAGGGGGATCAAAGGCTAAAGCCAAATAAATAGCAACTGGGCACCAGCGGAGGAAACATATTTAGACTTTAAAATAATCAAAAACAAACCCAAAGAACACTAACGCCCTCCACATTCAGCAGTCATATTTTCCTTCTTTTTATACATGGCTTAAACCTGTCAAGAGTTTTTGAAGCTAATCACTGAAACTAAAGAAGAATCCTGCCTTTTACTGAGGTTGTGACAATAACCATAAAGAGTGGGCATGAGTAGATAGACCCTTCCCCCACTCCCACACCAAGCCTACCCCCTCCTCTTTCTCTATTGGCCTATTTACCTTGGCTATGTTATGGAATTTGCCGGCTGACATTAATTCATTGATTGAGCTTGACTCCTCCTTATCTAAAACATCTCTAGGCAAACTGAAACAATCTGTCTGCTATCCGTTGATTGGCAGGGCAAATTTTTCCAGGTGGTACAACTAGCTCCCCTCAAATGCCTGGCCAACCTTATTTCAGTCTGGCAGAATGATGGAAAGAAGGCCGGAACAACCATTGTTCACTGCCATGTTTAGTACCTGCAATGTATTTACATAAACAATTTTGAAAGATTAGTTGTATTGAAAAAAAGTTGAGGATGGGGGGCCCAGCACCAGGAGGAGGAGGTAGATATGAGAGCAGAAAATTGACAGGCTCAACCCTGAGGGCAAAAAGCTACATCTGTATTTGATTTGTCAGGGATTTACATTAGTGAAACTTTAACTCTGCAGATGATACATAAGATTACACTTACAGAACAAGCTTATGCAAATATAGCTTAAACACCATGGTATGTGGCCCAGACAGTGAATTTGGCAGATTTCATTGAGTCTGGTGGCTGGATCTAATAAATTCATTTACATGAAGGATTAGAACATCTGGAAAAGTAGCGTGGTGGTTTATTGAAACATAAATAACATTAATTGAAAGGTTACAGGTATGCAAAACACTTCATGCAGGCAATGCAAAATGTTACAAAGCTGCTTCCCTATTCAACCAAGGTAACAGAGAAAAATACCTTGCTAACATAAACAGAAAAGGTAATTTCCAGGATCTAATTTAAATGTCTCTTTAGATAGTAAGAGTTAAAGAGGCAGCCCATTTTTTCATCCTGCCTTTGTCATGAACCCTCTTCCAAATTTGCAGTGCTGCCCTCCTGATACACATCTCAGGCACTAATTAGCAGCAGCAAGGTAGTGCCATAATTAAATTTATTTTCAGTTACAAATCCTCAAACTGTCATGCCATTTTGCAGACAGAAAAGCATGGTTGAGGTCTCCAGCCATTTCTTCAATGAGTTTATTTTTATTTTAGTGCTGTAATGTATACTCGCTGGTAATGTGGATTGCCGGTTAATGTCTCGTGGAGTTGGTTACCATAAGCATAATAACAAATTACCCAGAGGAAAATGAGCAAAGATTGATATCATATGATTTAAAAGCTGAGAGGAAAGCTCGGGTGGTTTACAATCATTTGAGTACCTCAAGATTAATTTATAACTTGGTAACCCATTCAGACTCCCCTTCATCATTTATCCTCAAATAAAGAGATGACTTAAGCTGCTGGGTCACCCAAAAGGCCTCCTGCCCATAGCAATGGCAAGCCATTCCTTTTAAAAGGATCGTTTTCATTATAAGTCATTATCAAAATGCTGACTTTGAGAAGTCATGTAAATGAGGAAACAGGAAGTCTGGTATTCTCTCAGGTATGGAGACTGCATGGAGCCCACTTCAGAAACTACGTGGATTTGACAATGTAATCAAGTGAAAGAGTTGTTTGACCAAAATTGAAAAAGAACCCCTGGCAATCTTTTTTTTTTTTTTTTTTTAAATAAAAAATAAGATTTAATGGAGTTATTGATATACTTTGGAGAATAATAAGATGTAAAAAAAAAGAGACAAACATCCTAAATGATCTTACTTCCCGTAATAAGGAAGTAGATAACATGAGTTTTCCTTTTAAAGCAGCTAACAGTCTCAGAAAAATAGAAGAAATCTTTATTGCCCATTCACACTTCAACCCTCACCATCATAATTACAATTCATGGATTGTATAAAATTTTAATACTGCTCATGATAGAGTTTCCATCAGAAATTAAACATACCTGGAAACTGAAATTGGTCACGAGCAATTGCCACAGTAAGTTTTGTTTCTCTATGTGGATGTTTTTAAAAAGACAAAAAAGAGCAAAAATTTGTCTTAAATAGCTAAATACAGTGTTTCTCTGAAAATAAGACCTAGCCAGACAATCAGCTCTAATGCATCTTTTGGAACAAAAATTAATATAAGACCCAATCTTATTTTAATATAAGACCGGGTATAATATAATAATATAATATAATTTAACATAACATAATATAATATAATACCGGGTCTTATTTTAATATAATATAAGACCGGGTCTTATACAACATACGATCCGGTCTTATATTAAATTTTTGCTCCAAAAGACGCATTAGAGCTGATGGTCTGGCTAGGTCTTATTTTCGGGAAACCATGGTATAATATGCACTATGCACATTGCAAAAAAATTAAAAAATCAAGTCATATTTATTAATTACCATGGCACTCAAAAAAACAGAGAATTTGATATTTCCAAATTTTCACACAGAAATGTCATTTAACCACACAGTGATAGAATATGAAATATTCATCAGGGAATATATTTCCAAGAAATTGTCCTTATATTGTAGTTCATCCAATAAGCTGTCTCACTGTTGCTGTTCACATGAAACAGCTAGCCAACAGTTCTTCTGTGATACCAGGAAACACATCTTTATGTATACTGATATTGACTTGCCTGAAAGTTTAGGGGAAAAAAGTATTTGTCTATGAATGGACCCCATGCTTAAAAGAGAGGTCAGGTCTTCCTGACAAAAAGTGCAATCTTCATAATACTTACCAGGCCTTGGTGGCATAATAACTTATGCTGTAATCAGAATGACCAATTAATAGCCTACACATCTAATTAAATCCTCAGGGTAATCCAGAATGGTAGTTTCCTCATACACTTTCAGAAAATCTAAAATTAGATCTTAGACACCAAACACCGCTTGGTACTCATCAGTATTTTGACACTGGAATGGCACAGTTTGATAGAAAGTACTCACTGACTTGCATTAAATCACTCGATGAGGTTCTGATAATAGTTTCTCAGCCATGTAGGATTTTAGGGAAAAAAATGGTGAGAAGTAATGCCTGGAGCTCACAAAGGTCAAATTCAATACTTATTTCCTATGACACATCTTCCATAGCATTTGTCAGTTTGACCTTAGTAAATAAGACTACCTACTTCATCCATGTGATTTGAGACATTATCTAAATTTTAGAAAAGATGCCATGTAGCCTCAGTACTTAAAAACAGTGCTGTACATTTGTGAGAAGCTTCTTTTGAAAAAGAACAACTTGTGAACACCAAAATGGTGGAGTGAAAGGCCCACTTGGTGCACAGACAGGAATCTGGTTGAGAACTTGACCATTTACAGTGAGACCTTGAACAATTTATTCAGTGTGTCTTATTTTTCTAGCTATAAAGTAGGGCTAATAATAGTACCTACCTGATGGCACTGCAGTAAGCATCAAGTGACTTAATATATACATATAATGTCCTTAGAATTGTGCCTGGCACATATACAAATCTTTGCTATTATTGCTATTGATACCTAAGTGCCCAGCAGAAAACAGCACATAATAGCTACAACTTGCCAATATGTTATATTTCTAGAAGGAGCTGAAAAATGACAATAGGTTGCAGAGAATAATTCAACAATGTAAACTCACTTAATTCCAAAATAAGTGATAACCAGAGGCCTGTGGGCAGCTCACCACTATGGAAAAAGAATTTCTTAAAGGGAAACTTTGAGATGATTAAGAATAACTGGTTTCTGAGACACACAACAGTAAGAAAAGCCGTAGTGTAAAGACATCAGTCACAGGAGTCAAGAAAACAAAGTGAAAGAGAAAATTGCAAGAAAAATATATGTGTACCGTATAGTGCCAAAAAAATGTTTACATATTTTAAGAGATGTTATCTTAAAGAACAATTGAATCCAGGGATTGAAAAGAGAATATAACCATTAACAAAAAAGATGTGACTTCCCCAAAGCAGTCTTAAATAGAGATGTTGGGAAGCAAAGGTCTGAGAAATACTAATGTCCTGTCAAATTAAACAAAGTACAGAATCTACTCAAAGCCTGATGCTCAGGAGAGGAGACCCAAGATGGCAGGGTAGATAAACACTGTGCCTGCTTCCTTCCATGAACATATTAAAATTACAACTAAAGTAAGAACTATCAACCTGAAGAACCACCTGAAGTCAGGCTGAACAGAGGTTTTATAACTATGGATATAAAGAAGATGCCATGACAAGACTGGTAGGAACGGGCAGAAACATGAAATGGGCTGGTCCCAAACCTTCATGTGGCAGATGAAAATTGGGAGGGATACCTGGCTGCAGAGGTTCCCCATAAAGGAGTGAAGGACCCCACACACCAGGTTCCCTAGCCCGGAGTACTGGTGCCAGGAAGAGGAGCCCCCACTACATCTGGCTGTGAAAAACAGTTGGGATTCCAAGGTTCAGGTGGGAGGGAAGGCTGTGGGAAACCCAGACGTCCTCTTAAACAGCTGGCGCACAGACTCACTTGCTCTCAGGCACTCATCTTAGGCTCCAGTGAAGAGACAGTAATGCAAGGGGCCTCACAGGCATACAGGGAGCAGACTGAGGTGTGTGGCTTCGAGGCAGGCTGGAGGACAGTCACCATTTTCCCTGTGAGGGATCTTTCTCCTGTGAGGCCGGCAGGTGGCCACCATTTTTAATGTATTGAGCCCTTCCCCTATGCTTACAGTCAAATCTGAATCTGATTGGTCTGCTGAGCTCCAGGGCTCTGCCCTGCTGACTCACTTGGACCCCACCCTATCCAACTCCCCCAGAGACACTTTCTTGTTAAGCAGTCAGCCCCACCCACCTTGCAATCTTCCATGGAAAATTATGGAGACTTTTCCTGAGTAGCTCCAGCCTCAGGACTGGCACCAAACCAGAGTCCACATTAACCGGGTGACCACAACGCTTGCCACTGTAGTGACTCCCTGAGACCTTGCCTCACACAACTTGCATACTACACAAGGCTTTATCAGCACCTGAGCTTTAAGGAAGCCAGCAGGTGGCACCAAGACTCGGATTTTCTGCCTTTTCTCAGAGCTACCCCAGGCCCAGTACTGGTGGCAGCTGTCCTCAGTTCTCAGCGTGGCTTCTCCCACATGCCTCCATGTTTAGCTCAGACAGCAAAAAACTGAGGATTGCTTTATAACTCCTACAGGTAGTCCCCAGCCAGTCACAGGCAGTGGGTGACCTGGGCCTGCACCAGGGCCCCTCCAAAGAGGTCCCAGAACCAACATACTTGGAATTGAAAGAACAAAATAAAAGCAAAACAAAAAACAAACAAATACATACGGAGAACATTTTGATGGTTGCCAGAAGGGAGGGGGATTGCGAGTGTGGGTGAAAAAAGGGTAAGGGATTAAGTATCCTACAAATTGGTTGTGGTAATATAGGATATAGAATAAGGAATATAGTCAATAATATTATAATAACTATGTATGTGTCAGGTGGAAACTAGATTTTTTGGGGTGATAGATGGAAGGGGGTTGGGGCAGGGTGGAAAGGTGAAGGGAATCAGCTAAGCAGAAACTGATAGTTGTACTTCTGTAGTCATGGGGATGTAAAGTAAAGCATAGGGAATATAGTCAATGATATGGTAATAACTATGTATAGTGCCAGGTGGGTAACTAGACTAGTCAGGGGATCACTTCTTAAATTATATAAATGTCTAACCACCATGCCATACCCCTAAAATTACTAAAATAATATGTCAACTGTAATTGAAAAACTAAGAAGGGGGAAAGGTGAAGGGCAATAAGAGGTCCAAATTTCCAGGTATAAAACAAATAAGTCATGGGGATGTAATGTACAGTATGGGGAATATAGTCAATAATATTATGATCGTGTGGTACGGTGTCAGATGGCTGCTGGACATATCATGGTGATCTATTCTTTAGGTATATAAATGTTGAACAACTATGTGTACACCTGAAACCCATAAAATACTGTATGTTAGCTATATTTTTAATAAAAATCTTTTTTAAAAAGAGTCTGATGCTCAGGAGATGTCAAGAGCATCAGACTCTTAATTCCAAAACAAGTGATTCCAAAACAGAGGTCTGTGGGCAGCTCACCAATATGGAAAAAGAAAGAAGCATTTCTTAAAGAGAAATCTGGAGATGATTAAGAGTGACTAGTTACTCCTGACCATCAGACTCTTTACAACACCTGGATGTACTTCAGATTCCACAGGTATCACTAGTCCAAAGATGAACTCATTTCTTCCACTTCCCACTCCTCCAAAAAACTCCCCCATGTTTGTCAGCAAATGACAGCACCGTAGTAGTAGATGCCCAAACACAATGCCTCCCTTCCTCTCTTTCACTCACCTCCTGAGCCAATAAAACAGTAAATCCTGTTGACTCTGCCTCTTCCAATCTTTTCAAATCCATCCAGCCCATCACCTCCTACCCACTACCTTGTCAAAGAAATGTGATCATTTCATTCACCTGCTTCACGTCTTCCATTGGCTCTCCTTTGCCTATAAGTGGAAGTCGAAACTCTGGTTCTTTACTCCAGATAGGCATGGGAGACACGTAGGGCACCAGTGTTCTGTTAGTCTGTGATGTAGAGAGCTTTAATTCTCTGGAATGTTTTTCTTCTCGGTCTAGGTCAGAAAAAAAAACAAAAAACAATGACAAGAGAAAGTGCCTCACCAATCATATCGCTCCCCATTGAGCCAGTTCATTAAACTTTCTCTATCACACAACATACCATGAATTTTTCACGACTCTGGACATTTGAACATGTTATTTCCTCTCTCTCCAACTAGCAGGCTCCCACCCATTCATCAAGATTTAGCTCAAATGTCACCTGCTCTATGCAGCTTTCCCCACCTTCCCAAGGCAAACATTCCTCTCTACTGTGTTGCCACATCGCTTTTGTAGCTCTCTCATGAAATATATTTTTCATTTAAAATCTCAATAGCCAGGATCTCCAGGGCCAAGCACAATTCACAGGAGGTACTTAATAAATGTCTGTTGAACAACCAAATATAGAGGTGTCTGAAATGACAGTTGCATAAGAAGCAGGTAACAAAGCAAATGTATCAATTAAAGTAATTCCTTAAAGACAGATGGATGGAAATCAGCTAAGCAGAAAAGGATTCCCAGAAGATATAGTTGGCAACAAAACATTGTTAAAAATGAGCTGAAAAAATCTCAGAAGAAAAATCATTTATATTCCAAATCATTATTTACTTGTGGTTCTAACCTTGAGAACATGTTAGCTGAATGAATGTATTCAGACTTGTGGGGAAAATCTAAGTCTCTCATTTTCTGGTACAAGTCAAGCAGTATACCAACTATCCCTTTTGCCAATCATTCTTTTAGCCCTCAATCTTGTCCACAAAATGTACCCATTGTCAACCTTTCCATACTCTCCTCCCCACTTCTGAATTTCCTGTGTGTACCACGTTCGAGGGCAAAATTGGGTGGCAGTGACTACTTGGCATTACCACACAATTAGGGTGCGAAAAAAATGAGTGAGGCACCAGCCCTGACAGGCCAGTCCGCTAAGGACATTTCCACGATCCCGCAGAGATATGGGGAGGGCAGTTGCAGTCAGGCTTCAGCAGTAGTTTACTTTCCCTGCCACCACACTTGAACTCGCAGCCATACCAATCAATTCCAGGGATCTGTGTCCCCCTTTCTTACCTCAGCCTGCCCTAGTGTTGCCTATTTGAAGGTGGACACCATCCACACTCATAGGCTGGGCCTACCATAAGGAGAGCTGCTTATCTCTAAAGGCCCAAACATCAATAATCTATATTCTAGTTATTTTCATAAAATAGCTCTGTGGTTTGACACTGTCCCAGGGCATCGTGCGTGACTGTGAAGGAGGTTAGTAGGTCAGTTTTAAAATTTGACCTCTAAGATTTTGACACCGTCCTAATAAGAGGTGAAGTCTATGTCCTTCCCTCTTGAATCTACACTGTGGGTCAGTTCCTTAGGAAGCCCAAGCAGCTCAGGGAGAGAAAAAGCAAGGCCCCAGCTCAGAGCCCTGACGGAACTCTCACGCTGACAGCCAGCACCAACTTGCCAGCCAACAAAGATTCTTTGCCTGAACAAACTTTAGCCAGATCCCTGAACTTTTTCCTAGGCCCATCTGTGCACTTCCTTATAAAATCAATTTTACCAAGAACCCTGCCGAGTCAGTTTAACCAGAACCCCCGCTCCCACCCACCCTTGATATCCGATCACTCTTGATATCTAATTGGGATCCTCACCTGCCAACTTCTTTCAGGTGATGTCTGATCACCTGGCCTTTATTCAGCCAGAATTCTTTTAGGTCAATTTAGCCAGAACCCTCCTTACCCTGTTTCCTCTTAGTAATTTTCTACACTGCCCCCCACTGAGCTCCCTGGCTATAAATTCTCACTTGCCCATGTTGTATTCAGAGGTAAGTCCAATCTCTTGTCCCCAACTGCAAAATCCTATCCTTATCACAATGGTCCTGAATAAAATCTGCCTTACCATCTTTAACAAGTGTCATTAAACATTTTTTTTCTTTAACACAACTGATATGAATGAATCTTCTTGAAAGTAAATCTTCCAGATCCCAGGTGAGATTCCCCAGAAGATGCTGCGTAAAACAAGGATGAGTTGTCCCCGCCTACCCTCACCCAAATTGCAGATTTAGGGACAAAGTAAGGGACTGTTGTTCAAGGGATGTGCTGTGCGGGAGACCCTGTTCACTGTGCCATTTGTCGTGCGGGAGACCCTGCTTGCTGCGCCATTTGTTGTGCGGGGCGGCCTGCGGGGTCTCTGCTCCCGCTCCCCACACAAGAACGCAGGATATGGTGAGGCCAAAAAGGAACACCCACGGAGCCATAGGCAGGGGAGTCATACCACTACGGTCTCACTGGAGGCTGGGTTCACTGGACGTGCGACCTGCTGTTCGTTTTGTCTGCAACCCACCGACGACTCTCTTTCACTCTCCTCCACTCTCCTCCATAGCTGCAGCAGTTATATTAGTGGCTAATGGCTCAATGGCTACAGCTGACGGCCAATCAGCCACAGCTGATGGCCATCTACTACCCGAGCCAGCACCCCTCCACGTGAGGCCGAGAGCCTGTAAACTACTTTCTGGGGCTCTGCCCTCACACTGGGTTCACCGGACGTGCGACCTCCTGTCCGTTTTTCTGCCAACCGACCGACGACTCTCCTCCACTCTCCTCCACTCTGCTCTTCTACTCTCCTCGGCTCTCCTCCGTAGCTGCAGCAGTTATATCAGCGGCCAATTGGCTAACTGGCTACAGCTGACGGCCAATCAGCCACAGCTGACGGTCATCTATTACCCGAACCAGCACCCCTCCACGTGAGGCCGAGAGCCTGTAAACCACTTTCTGGGGCTCTGTCCCCACAGGGTGGTTTGGCACACAGCGAAATGTAACTGATAGAGCAAATAACTGACTAATGAGTGACAAGAAAGTATTCAATTCCAAACAAGTTTTCATATAAGAAAACCATACTGCACTTGTAAGCTATTTTTATGGAAAAAAAAAAAGATTTAAGCTTTTTACTTTGGGAAAGTTTAAATCATACAAAAATAATGAGATGAGTCTATCACATGTGTACCCATGACTCAGATTAAATAACTGTCCACTCAGGGTAAATTCACCATGGATTTCATAAAACAAATATCACAAGCTGATTTTAAAGCAAATTCAAGTCATCCTATCATTTATTCCTAAATACTTCAGAGTGTGTCTCTAGAAAAATGACAATTCTTTTAAAAACATAACCACCGTTTTCACAGCTAAGAAGAAATTGATAGTAAGTCCTTAATATTGCCCTATTACCAAATATCCTATCACTATTCAAATTTCCCCGTTTGTTCCTGAAGTGTTTTGTTTGTTTCAGTTTGTTTGTTAGTCAGGATCCACACAGAGCATTTGGTTTGATTCATTGCTTGTCATTTGAACATCTATAGCTTCTCCCTCTCATTTTACTTTTTGCTTGTACTTTACTGTTGAAGAACCTTAGTCATTCGTCCTGCAGAGTTTCTCACATTCTGGATATTGCTGACTATATCTCTGTGGTTTGGTTTAACAAGTTTCTCTGTCCCCTTTATTTGGGTGATTTATATCCAGAAGCTTGGTATACTCTAATTAGATTTTAAAATTTTTTGTGTTACAGCAAATTGATGTTTTAAAGGTTTTCCCAAAACCTATGCTTGGGTCATGAAAGGTACATTTTGTGTTTGTTCTACAGTCTTATTACTGAGAAAGCAATATCCAGCTCAGACTTGGTTATAGAGCCAGTTACATACAAAAAACTCCCTACATTTTGTGATAGATAGCAATGCAGGCTCATTAGACACGAATCAGATCTTCTCCTATATTGGGGTGGTAGGTTAGCTCAGCTGATTAGAGCATGGTGCTGATAACACCAAGGTTTCTGGTTCGATCCCCACATAGGCCACTGTGAGCTGTGCCCTTCTTAAAAAAAAAAAAAAAAAAGGTCTCTCCTATGTAACTGACTTCTCCTGCACTGCCTTCCATAAAACAAATATCACAAACTGATTCGTTTTACAAAGAGTCAACAAAAATGAATAAAGCATCTGTCTTCAAGAAAATCACTCTCTAGTGGGACACAGAAATGTAACATCTATAGAATAATGTGGCAACTGCGTTACAGAGATAAATGGTGCTATTAGGATACCTGTGGTTACTTCTCCTTTGACAGTGAGGGAAGCTTTCCCTAGGTCATGGGCAGAAGAGTGTGCAGAGTGGTGGCTGAGAACATGGACTCTAGTACAAGCTACTACATGGTTTCAGATCCCAGCAACTCCAGTTCAAATCACCTAACCTCTGTTTGCCTTGGCTTCTTTATCCATGAAATAGGGATGATAAGATAACAATAGATTATTTAAGGATTAGCAAGAGTAATGCATGTAAAACATTTAAATCAATGATGAGGATACCCTAGATATTTGCTTCTATGTAAGTTACCACAAAAGTATTTGGATCTAATAAAATGTTTTAACTCTCTATTGAGATGAAAGGCTACTAGATCCATACCAAAGAATCCTGCTTATTGGGAAAGGCTTAGTGTCTGCTGCAAAAACCACGAGTCCAATGTAGATTTTTCCATATTATTACAGAATATCTAGACACATAGCCAGTCCTACCCATAGGCAAAGTAAGAAGTTGCCTATTCAGAATTATTTAAAGACTTTGTCCTCGCTCCAACCAAACTATCTTCCTACTGAGACATTGGAATGCCTCTGGGTTAAGAATTTCAGGATACATATATGGCTGGGAAGAGGTAGTCACCTAGATCATTACCCTGGCAGAGATTCATTCTTCAGATTAGTCATTTCCCATTCACCAAAGCCTTCTTTGAGTAATCATATGTGGAAGTCAATTTGATATTAGGAAGAGCTCATGACTATTCTAGGGCTTGAAACACATTTCAACACCATGTGGTATAATAAAATAAAAGGCTGTAGGCATCCAATGAGTAGCTGGATACCAGGTTTCAAATATAGATGTGAACAGGTGTACTGCAGATGACCTTCACCATATAATTTATGACAAGCTGTCTTGCTTCATATTTTGCCTGCCTTCACGCCATCCCCTTCATATGTATCCCATCGTGTAATGTCCATTTGTATGGCCAGTAGTTTTTTCCTTAGCAAAATCTATATTCAAGAAAAGCATCTGAAAGGGTCCCATGCAAACTACTTACACCTTGGTTTTTCAGTCTTCTTTTTAATTCTCGAGTGAAAAGTTTTGCTTCTCATTAAAGAAATTTTCATTGAAGAAGAATTTTGGAAGCAGTTAAGCTTCGTTTTACCAGGAAGTCTTCCTCATGTCCCTGGACTGTGTTACCTGGGACACTCAAACATTAAGACAAATCCATGTTTTCCTTGTAGACAGGACATGTTCCCTGGATATTTAATCACTTTGGAAAAGTCTCCAAACTTAAAAACACACAATCAACAGTACAAACACACTGAAGACAGGTTGGTCTGTCTAGAGTAAGAAGCTGGAGGCCTTGGCCTCTTGCTCTTATCTCAGGACAAAGACCTGCAATTAGCTTTCCTCACTCTCTCTGTTGCTTTTGGGTTTCTCATATGTCAAATAGCTTCCCTAGAGTAAAGTCATGTGAATGAGCATTCTGGTTTAGAGAGATCAGGAAAAAAAAATTTTTTTCGTCTAGTTTAGTCTAGTCCCCCTGACTGGGGGAGATGGTTAGGGAAAGTAAGGAAGTAGCCAGGCTTGAAGATAAAAATTTTCTGCTCTGTTTTGTTTTTTTGAAATCATTAAATCTATGAAAGGGAGAGATGTTGTTAGTGTTTGCTTTGGATTTTTTCACCTGGGTTAAACATAAATTTTTAAACACAATTTACTAATGTTCTTTCAAAATTTCCATAGCCAGCCATTTTAATTGCTTCTCCTAAACTTGGTGTTGGGGGGCTGGGGAACTGTTGCACCAATTATGCTACCTAACAATTCCTGGAATTATTTTAATGACAAACAGCCATTTAAATGTTGGTAGGTATGTCCACATGGAACTTTGTTTAATATTTCCTTCTCTTGTCTTTCAACAAGAAAACTGTTTTTAAAATCACAATGTCTACCTTTGACAACGTATGTTGTTTAAACTCTTTTGGCATCCTCTGGAGTTATGTTGAAAATATTATTTATTTTTCTCATTTGCTTTTAGGTACCTAAAATATTGATGAACAGACAATAATATACTTGGAGAATATCATTTTTAATACCTCCTCATTCAAAAAAATTATCTCCAGCAGTAATCATGTAATGAAACAAATAATAATATGGCCATAGAAGAAATGTAAGCAGCAAATTTTTCTTTTATTGAACTTTGTATATACATTCATGTTAATTAAAAAATAAAAAAAGATTACATTACAAAATAGGGAAAAGGTAATTAAATTTTATACATTAAATACATACTTACATATTTATACATTAATGCGTTTTTCTGAAAAAGAAAAAAGTTTATATACATGCGCATTAGTTAATCACAGTAGTGAATAATAACTGTTACATTTTCTGCTTTGGAAGCTTAACTTCTGCAAATTTGTAAATGACTTTATCAAAGTTGATCTTTGTGTATTCATAGGCAATGTAGTCCGATTTTTTTATCTTTGCTTATTGTTGATTAAGGAACATGTTTTAAAAGGAACAGTTTTAGCTTTGAAAAGGTTCTTTACCATAAAGAAACAGACATACAAATAGGAAGATACGTAAGTACAAGGATAGTGTGACAAAGAATCATAAAAATCTCATTTCACAATAAATTCCAGAAATTGCAATTCTGTTTTTGTTTCTTCGGAATCAAGTCTAAGGGCTTCAAATGAGTCCACAGGTTGAAAGTTTTAAACATAAATAAAATTCTAAGGGAATACATAGAACAATAGAATTGATGCAACTCAAGTTCTCTTTCTTTCTCTTAGCAGTCACCATGCTGTCATCATTGATTTCAAATCCAGTACTTACAAAACAAGAATAACCAGTATCACAAGAGTTGTGAACATGAACTGCCCCCACAGTGAGCTTAGAAGGATTTGGAAGCCTTAAGAACTTGCTCTAAACATGAATGTGTGTAGCTGAGTCTGTGTGTGTTGGGGTCAGGCTATAAAACTGGAAAATTTCCAGATACACTTTCATGTAGAAAATGACGTTTATTAAAGAATAAGAAATTAAAATGTGCTAATTTAAAGCTTACACATACATATGTAATTAAAACTGAACAGTAACCATATCAATTGTTTAAACTTAGACAAACAAAATATTTTTTTTTCCAAGGAATAGTTTGTAATTAACTTTGTGGAGGCTTCCTGGCACATGGTGATAATAAAAAGCAGATTGACTAAAAGTTGGTTGCATTATTGTTTTTAAACTCTCTAAGGGCAGTGCATCCCCTTACTGCCTTCCTTCAAGGGAGACTGCTCCTGCCACCCTACCCTGACTTAGATATGCCACTGAGGAGAGAATAATAAGTATAGGTCAATTTGGATTTTTAATTCTTATTGCTATATAAAGTAATTATAATATTTGTTTAAAAGTATCAAATGTTCAATAATTGTACCATTTTCTCTAATCTTTTTTTCTTATTTGTGCTCAGTGGACTTAATGTTAATAGGTTAGTAGTATTAGATCAGACAGTAATTGGTTAAAGTGTTGACACTTCTTAGAAATAACTAGAAGTCTTAAAGGTGCAGAAAGGATTAGCAAACAGTAAGTACTCAGTGAACATGTTCGAATGAAGGAATAAATTGGGCAAACACACTGCTGGCATTGGAAAAAGATGACGGAAACACTGATGGAAAAAGATGGAAAGATGGAAAAAGAGCATCTCACACAAAAAGTTTTGTCTGTAAACTCATCTATACTTCCTGCTTCTTGTTTCTCATTTTTTCCAGTGAGTGCAGATGAACTTTTTCTTGGTTCTGCATCACATGAAGAAGGTGAAATCAAAAATAAATCTATTACATGATGAATCTATACATATTATAATTTAATTTTTAAGAACTTTTATATCATAGCATATCCAGAATCAGTCAAGTAATATATTTTTTCAAAGTAGAAAAGGACACTGTACCCAGATACTTCAGAGTGAGTTCAATTCTCCAAAGAGCTCTGTGAAACAGGCATTATTATCACTCACAGGTTTTACAGATAAGCACATTATCTGAGACATTATCTGGTTTAAAATCAATGGTTTGTCAATGGTAGAGTTAGGCTTCAATCTCTGGTCTTCAGATTCTAGAGGAAAGAGGGAAGGTTAACATATCTACAAAGACTACATCTGGGTAATCTTGGACTAGTGAATTCTATACTTTCAGAAAATCAGTTTGGTTCTTCAAGATGAAAATCAGAGGAACTTGTAAAGTAAAAATAAGGAACAGGAAAAAAAGAACTGAAGAATCCCGGAGAACTCTTTCAGCCATAAAATGAAGGACTGCTATGATTTGGAAGACAGAACAGAGATGAGAACATGGCATTTCCAACTTCAGACTGTCTGGAGTAGCCCCTTCAAAGAAAATCTAACATGGTGTTTGAGCATTTATGAGATGATAAATGTATTTTTAATTGCCATATGAGATGGAATATTTTGTGAGAAACACTGAAATTAGTTGTTGATCTTAATCATCTTAATAAATCAAGCTGGAGATAAGAGTTAAGAGAAATCGAATTCAATTTATTCTAGTCTCTTAGCAAACTGATGAAGAAACTAAAACACTTTTCTTAAGTAGTTGTAATTTAGGCCTTTCACCTTCTCCAGCAGATAATGGCTACAGTGCTTGTGAGACAGTTTTATACCAACAAAATTTTTAAAAAGTCATTTTTTTGTAAAAACCTAAGTTATGTCAAGGACAAGGGTTGCTAAAATCGGTAGAGTCCTTTCTTTAACTAAATTCTAATGACTCCTTCTGATAAAATAAATTATTTTTATAGAAAAAGGCCACATTCATTGAATAACCTCTTTCTGTTTTAAATTTAAATTCTAACTCTTTTTAATATGTATGTGATCACAAAGGAATATGTGAGATCTTGAAATTTAAGTTCCCATTTTTGGGTTTTTTGTTTAACAATTTAAGGTCTCTAAAGCCTGACAATAGCATATGTATTTGGTATTATTGATAAAGAACATTTTAAATCATTTTCATTCTTTAGATCTCAGTACTTCATTTCAAGTCCAACTATTATTCACTGACTTAATGGTTTCTATTGCTCAGCACAGCCCAATGCATTGTGAACTTTCCTTTTAGGTTTAAAATCTGGGAGAAAGACTTAATTTAAAAAAGCAATTCAAGAAAAGTCCACGGCCGAACTTACACAATAGAGACAATTATGTAGAGTTTCAACATGGGCTAGGGTTGTTCAGAACACACTTTAATGAGGAGGTGAACACTGAAATAAATATTCAAGGGAAGGTTGATGTGGAACAACAGAGGGGTAATAAGAAGACAAAGGAATTCTAGGTAAAGAGAGACTGAACAAAGTGAGGCTGTGGGTACCTACATGAGAATTCTGAGAGAAGTGATCTGATTAGAAAAGATTGCTTAAGCGGGCAAGATAATGTTGGATAGTAAAACGAACCAGAAGTTTGAGTCGCATATGAAAGGATTCATTATAGATATTTAAAGGAAATCCAGGCTGTAAGAAAGCAATATAAAGGATAGAGAGGAGCGAAGAAAGGCTAAAGACAGGCAAATCAGAGTAATCCAGGCATGAAGTGTTCTGTGTAGAGGCTAAGACTGTGGCTATGAGAAAAGTGAGGAAAATACATGTGAATGATTCATAAAGAGATTGATGACAGAAAGGATATTAAAAATGAGAGAGAAAATAAAGATGACTGAATTTTCAAACCTCTATTACCATGAAAATGGTGAAAATCCACCTGAAATAAATCCTAGTCCTAAATGTTCTAAAAATATACACTGAGTGGCTTTATTGGTAAAAATTTTGTTATTAAACATGGAACTTGTCTTGGACTGCTGGAATTAAATTTCGTATTTCCATTTTTTCTTTATTCAATGCTCACATACATGCAGAGAATCTCTTTAAATTTGTTATAAACTCTAGTAATATAGAGAATATTTATTAGACATAAATTAGTCTTATTTTTTAATTTTTTATTTGTTTTATTAGTTTCAGGTGTACAAAACAATGTAATAGTTAGACATTTCATGCCTCACAAAGTACACGCTCCCCAATCTACTACCACTCTGACATTGTATATAGCTGTTACAATTCCACTGACTCGTCCTTATGCTGTACTCTACATCCTGTGACTATATATATATATATATATATATAAAATTATAGTTGACATTCAAGTCTTATTTTTCTAAAATAAATAATGGCAGAACACCATAAATGTGAAAAGTCAGTGACACTTCACCAAATCAAAGTGGAATGAGAGTGACCATATCTGAAAGCATTAAATATTCTCCTAAATATTTCAGTAAATTTACAGAATGTAACTTTTTTGAGTGAAATACTGAAGTAAAGGGTTGGTCTTATCCTCACAAGTAATCGTTAAACTGTCAATAAGTGAAAATTAAGTGTCAATAAGTGAACAATTCATAAATTTGAATATAGAATATTATCATTTTGGTCATTTTTATATACTATACTGTATCTGAGGGCAATCTGAATCAATGTTTATGAAAATAAATATTTTAATCAAGATTTTACCTTTAATGATCAATTTTTATATACAATGATTTTTTTTGCAAAATTTATTGTCAGTTTAATCCCTTGATAATTTTCAAAGTGGCACAGTTAACCATTTACATTTTTTGTTATTTTTTCCAAGTTTAGTAAACTTACTTTCAAAATAATTTTACAATATTAATCATCAATAAAAATTTAGCTAATTTGAGGGATATTGGTCCATATCAATTTTTACCAAAGCCATTGTGGATTTCCGATTGTATGTGTGGCTGTTATTGGTTTAAGAACAATGTTGTTTGATCACATTTTGCACATCTGAATTTGGTTTATAAAAAGAATTGTGTGCAGATTTGATCTTCACCTTTTTTTTTATTGGTTACTTATCGAGACTACTATTTTCTGAGTCAAAATGGTAGAACAGAACAGCCCTAAAATTATGAGATTGAAACTTTCTGCTTTAAATAATAAGACATCCAAACAAGGGTCACCATAAGTGAGAAGCACGTTGTGAGTTTTCTTGAACATAGCTGGTAGTATAATAGCCCGCTTTCACCGAAGTAATAATGAGTAATAATTTATTCAGCAGCTAAATTCATCTCATTTGTCTGATATTTAATTTTCAAATATTTTCTTGTTGTTAAAAAGCACCTAACTACTCTTAATCTGCCAACAATATGAGAGCAATAAGCTCTCTTGCAAACTAGCTTTGTGCTATAATTTCTATCAGAAACTTCATCCTAGTGGTCTATGATTGTGTTACATGCTCTCCATAAAGACTTGTTTTCCCTACCTAAATACAGGGTGATTCCTGGGATTATTTCCACTGCTAACTTTTGTATAAACTCTGAATTCCGTGGGACCACGAAAAATGTAAATTTCACCAGTTAAGGATCAACTGGATAGGGTTCATACTATTGTAAAATGCTTTGGAAATCTCCTTGCCCTAACTTCTGAACACCTTCTAGCGTTATGCTGTGTATGATTTTCACTCTCGCAATTATCCATTTGTCACTGGCAAAACTTTGTGAATGTATTTCTTGTCTGTGAGACATAACAAGAGAATATAGTGTTTCCCTAGTATGAAGAAATTGGTAGCATGATGGATGAAACTTCAGGAACCTTACACTAGCTGGTTGTTTAAGCTTTAATAAAAACCACGCTTGGGTCTTCCTTGCTAGATTTGAAACTTCACATGAATCAGCCTGCAAAAAAAAATCTAAGTATCATTTTTTGGTATATTTGAATTTTTTAAGGGTATCAATTGCTCAAAAAAAAAAAAAGGTATTTTCTAATTGCTTGCTATGGTAGAGTTTTTTTAAAAAATCCTAGTATTAAAGCTTGTTTCTGAGGCTTGAATATAATACTTTTTCAAATTAATCCATATTTTAATCATCTCTCGTATATCTTTTTAAAAATTTGTTTATGGCATTAAATGCTATTTTCTCATAAGCTATTTAATATATACTGCAAGTGTCATATTTTTATCCACCTGAAACTCTCCCTCTGTAACTCTACTTGGAATAATTTCTTGAGCTAGTCAAAAGTCTGGAGTGGAGACAACCAAAATTAAACGGACTAAATAAAAAGAAGTATTAAGTCCAAATATAAGCAACTAAAATAAAGACTTTTTAAAAATAAAAACAACCTGATGAAACAAAAAGCCTTTTACTTCTATTCTCCAGATTAAGCCTTTTGACCTGTGATATAACTCTTGCTATCTTAATGACTGGACCTCTGATTTAACCACTAATTATGGTATTATTATGGGAACCCTGAAATGTTATGTAAAATATGACTCTAGAGGGCCGGTGCAATCATCTTTTACGTACAAAATCAGAGATAAGAACAAAATATGGGCATTAAGAATTCATTGCTTTCCATTTTCATCCCAAGAAACATTTGAACAATGATGTTTATTTGTTTGGCAGCCTTATACATTAATTAAACCTTATTTGAGTTTCACAAATTTCTGACTGTTATTTTATTTAATGCCATTTCATGCACAGATCATTAAGCAATTCAAGTAAATGATAGACTAAACAAAATGCATTCATTTTAAATTTCCATATTGGATTCAAAATTATTAAAGATAATTAGATGATCATTTACTTTATCCAGATAAATATACCTGTACCTTAAAAGTACTTTAATGTCTAAAGATAAAAGAGATTACATTCATCTCATAAGATGATAATGAATGTATTGTTCACCAACTAAGCCAACTCATTTCTGAGACACTTGTGATTTCTTTCTTGGTCAGCATGTCATACCAGAGAGGGATTATCATGGCTGCAATTTGTTTCAGATTTACTCTGTCAAATCGGCTACTGATGACTTGAGACCACCCTTATCTGAGGAGCTTTTTGTTGAAAGAAAAAAAAGTTTATTATTTTTTAAGCCATCTCATTTTTCTGTTTGACACAAATAAGAACAGTGGATATGATTCTAATAAACTTGAGTGCATTTTAAAGTACTGTTCATGTATACTTGTTTTATATATTTTGGGTCCTAAGGAGTTTTTATTCCACTGACTCTATTGAAAAGAAAAGGCAAGTAAAATTTCAAATACTTAAGGTCTCCCCACAAGTATTAAACAGAGAAACTTAGACTGAGAACTAGAGGGAAAAAAATGATACAGGAATAAAGTTTGTGATGAAAATTTTCAAATTATATGTCTGGATCTGCTAGTCCAGCATTTTGAAAATTATCCTTCTTTCAATTAAAATGTCATTTTATTTCCACAAGTTTTACTACAAGAGCAGTATTTAAGTGTTTACTATGTAATATGTTCTCCAAGTTTATTTTCACCTTCTTTCATGTGATCAATGGTGGTTCTCAAAATTTTAATCTGGTATAGTGCAAAGTATTGCATATTTAACAATTTATTAACTAGGTAAAATGGTTCAACTTTGACTGTATCTTCCCCCACCTATGAGTCATTATTTCAATGTCTGATCAGGGTTTTGAAATTAGACAGTTCTGTACACTCGATATCAATAGTTAGCCTAAAAGTCAATACATGGTGGCTATGTACTCAGGTTCTGGGGTAACATATTAACTGTGTGATCTTGGGCCTGAAAATTAACCTTCCTTAACCCACAGTTGCTAAGGACCACTAACAGTGCCTTCCTCATAGGGCTGCATGATCTTGTTTTTGAAGAGTTTAATCTAGTGCCAGGGATGTAATAAATGCAAGTTTCTGCTATTGTTTCATGTTGATTTCTTTATCCATGATTCTGAAATTTCTCTGAAGTTCCTTTGGCACATAATAGGAGGTGGTAATTAATTTTATTATTGCCACAGAAGATGCAAGTTTTAATCAGTATTCTTTTGTTTGCAAACATCAGAGACCAATGTGAGTAGATTAGGAAAAAAGAGATAAGGAGGGAGAGACAGAGAGGGAAAGGGAGGGAGATAGAGAGAAGGGGAGAAAAACAGAAAAGTTTATTACAAGGAAGTACAGGAATACTGAAGTGCTCCTTATGTTAAAAAAGTATAACCTTGGACCACTTTATACTGTGATGTGGATATATATTGAAATAAAAGCAATTCATTGTGCTCTAAAAAACAGAAAAAGCATAACCTCTCCCAAGACTTCATGGCATGTTACTGTGTCCAGTCACTTTTCTTCCTTTCTTAACAAAACCTTTTTTGAAGATGACTCCACTTCTTTTCCAACCCATTCCTCAACCAACAACATCAACCTGTCTTCTATCCCCCACAACATTACTGGGTCACTAATGACTTTTCAATTGCCTCCAGAATTTTGAATTAGCAGTTGCTACATTCAATAGAGTTTTTCTTTATTTTATTTTATTTTTTTTTTTATTAAATTTATTGAGGTGACAATTGTTAGTAAAATTACATAGATTTCAGGTGTACAATTCTGTATTACATCATCTATAAATCCCATTGTGTGTTCATCACCCAGAGTCAGTTCTCCTTCCATCACCATATATTCGATCCCCCTTACCCTCATCTCCCACCCCCCACCCCCACCCCCCCTACCCTCTGGCAACCACCAAACCATTGTCTGTGTCTATGAGTTTCTGTGGTATATAAACCAAAAGCAACAAAAGAACAAGACAAACAAATGAGAAACAGAAACTCATAGTTTTTCTTTATTTAAATTACATCTTACTAGCTCTCTCTACTGCATATAAAAACTGATGACACTTCCCCATTTTTTTAAGCCCTCCCCTGTTTTTTTAAGCCCTCCCCCCATTTATTACTGTTATGTTGCATTTTCCTGTTCTCTTAATAATTTAATACTGTGACATCTTTCCCTCCTTTGTGAGCTCCCCATGCGATTTCTGCCACCTCAATACCTGTGTCCCCAGTATTTTGTCATCAGCCTGGTGCTCCAGATGGGTGACCTCATCTTCTATTTTTCTGCAGATTTCCAAATGTATGTTGTCAGTCTAGACCTTTCCCCATCTCTTCTCTTTGGAAAGTTCTTTAATATGTATCTCTAGGACCCTCAGATTCAACACACCCCAAGCTACTCAGCATCTTTATTAGTCAGGGTCCTCACAGAAAATTTCTGATACACTTGGAATAGGATAATTTAAGGAGAGTTAATTATAAAAATACTGTTTACAAACTTGTCACTATAGGAGAACTGACAAAGACAGTCCAGTAACACAGAGTTTACCATCCCAAGCCAAAAGGAAGGAGGGGAGAAAAGGTTAATAAAATAAGGAAATTTGAAAGGAGAAAATGGTTACAGTGTTGAGAACACTGATCCAACATTCAGATCCATACAGGTCAACCCTGAGGGTGAGAAAGGACAGAGAATAGATTTGGAGGAGCAAACAGAAGATATCTAGCACAACACATCCATTTTGTTTCTTAGGATCCATTCTTCTCCTTTGTTGAGTGAAAAGTATGAAACACCAACACAGAGGATTCAAGAAATCTCACTAGTTATTCTAAAATAGCAAGTGTTATCAATTCAATCATAACTCCATGTGAATCCTTAGATGTAACTGATATTCTTCATATATGATAGTGAGTGAAGAAGGGAAAAATAAACAAACAACAACAACAAAAAGAATGTGCAATAATGTCTCACAGAGTCCAATGGCAAAAATACAACTAAGCCTCCAGAAAGAATCAAAGTGAAAACTGGAAAGCTCTTGGGAGCCAGGGGACTATTCTTTCTACCTTTTCTCACTCCTTCTCTCAATACGTCGGCTACTTTCCTCTTTCTACTTTCCGCTTCTCTTTTTGTTGCAATTCTGTCCACCAGACCAAAACACAAATGACCACCTTACATCAGAGTTACACACCTCCGTATTCAAGAGACTAGCACAGATGGAGACCTAACTCTTTTAGTCTCAAATAATATTTTCTTTAAAAGACAATATGACTATCTAAACTTAGGTCCACATACCCACCCCTAAACAAATGAACTACGACTGGAGACAGACTACACCACAAAATTAGGCATGTTTTGAGACAAGCCCTATGAGTACATGCCAGAGAAGAGGGACTGGGAAGATCACCAGAGAGTCTATTACAGCATTAACTCTGAAAACAGAAACTATGTCTCATATACTCTTGTCTCCCCTAGAATGCATAGCCCTGTTCAGGTTAATAAAACTACCCAAAAAATGGTTGGTTGATTTTAATTTTCATCAGCTTTCACATCCAGTTTTTACTTTCTATTCTTAGTGGAATTAGGAACTTAGTTTATGTTTGAGGACTGTGACTCAATTATTCCCCCAACATTTGCTTATCCACCACTTTGAATAATTCTAGTTTTCTTCCTACTTATATTTTCCTGGTCTCTAAGGAAAAAATTTTTTTTTCTCGTAATGTCTTCAATTGTCTCTTCAGAAAAGAACTAGGGAACATAGATGGTATTCTGGTTATGATCTGACCTCACTGACCAATGCAAGATGTAAAGAAATTGTTTTTCAATACCTACTCAATTTCTTACATTGTGCTTAACTTTGCAGCCGCATAAACTTCTGAGGCTCTCTGGAAGATTTTCTCCTATGCTTGAACAGTCCCGAATTTTATTTGTCTAGTCATTTTACCATCATCTCTAAGTAACTGAAGAAGAATTAAATTAAATAGAATTTATACCCCAAGGATAAAAACACAGTCCAAACATCCCCCACCACACACACACACACACACACACACACACACACACATTAAACAATTTTCAGCAATAATATTGTCATTATGTTATTATTATTCTGAGGTTGTTATGTGGGTAATGTGCAAAAGCAAATTAGTAATTAGCAAATTAGATGATATGTTAATTCTAACAAACTTGAGAACCAGGATTCCCAGCATTACAGAAAACAAGTATATATGTAAACTAGAGCGATTAAAATCCTGTAGTCCTGTGGAAACACCAGTATAAACTTAAATTTTATATTTTGTATATATGTGTGTTTTTGTGTATGTGTGTAATGTCTATCTAGGGTTTATTTCAAAATAATATGGGAGAAGGAAAGTAAATTGGGATATAGATGAAGAAAACAATTGGCTATGAGCTGATGATAATCACTTAATCTGGATGTCGAGCATGTAAGGGTTTCAATACTATTCTGTAATTTCAGATATATTTGGAATTAATAAATTCCACAATAAAACTTTTAAAATGCATATTGATTAATTAAAATGCTGTGTGATGCAATGAAGGAAACTAACAAGATGATGAAAAACCTACCTGCATCCTATTCCCCGTTTACAGGACGCAAACAAGACGCAAGGCCTACAGCAGCTCACTTAACTTCTCAAAGCTTCAGTTCACTCACTTGCAGGCACGGGGTAAAAATGTATCAGCCTCAGAGTAGGAACTAGACTGAGTTCATTTGAAGCTCCCAGGATGATTATTTTATAAACATCTCCATATTTATCACAAACTTCATGATTGAAATTAGATCATAACAGTACAGATTGAAGTTTAGCAATTCAAATTTTTCAGACCAAAAGTTGGTAAAGCTAGTACCCTTAACTAAAAAATATGGTTAATAAATAGCAAACTCTTATAATTTAATTATCAAATTCGGTTTCTGTTAATATGTTCAATTACAAAAAATTTTGCTTCAAAATTTATACTTTAATTAGTAGTATAAAAAAAAGTTCAACAATGTCTGAGTTGTCTTTATTCTAAACTTAGGGTAGTTTAATAACCATAACCAAATCTAAATGGAAGAGAAAAGTTTTAAGAATTGCAAAGTATTTTTTCAGAGTGGTATTTTCAGAATCAACTTTACAAATAGCTTTTTTAAAATCTCCATTCTGTAAAATAAAATTAAAGATATTCTCTCAAATCAGCCTAAACTCACCCATAGAATTTAGTGAAGAGTTTACTTTTCAGTCTCTCAGTTATGTATTTCTACATCTGTTTGGATGTATCTATAGAGTATGCTTTAAGTTGTGGGATTTTCTCCCACTTAGTACATTATATTTACAAAACAACCAGGAAAAATTGTACTTTTCCAGCCAACTAATTAAAAAACAAACAAACAAAAAAAAAACCTCATTTTAGGATTTGTCCTTACATACACTCATTCAGCAAGCACACACACATGTGAACACATACATTTTAGTATTTTAGTTGTACTAAACTTAATGTGAAATTTTAGATTAGAGTCTCATTTATTGGCAATTCTGGCAAAGGGTTTTAGCTTAATCCCCAGTTAATGAAACCCTTGCTAGTGAATTTCCTTTGTCAACACTGCATTTAATGTATTGTGCTTCATACCTGCTAGATCATCAAAACCCTCAAGCTATCAAGCTCAATTGGAATGCAAAAGTTTGATGGAAGGATTTTTGTAAAATTTTATAAAAAGATTATGCTCATAAATTATAAAAACTGGCTCCCTTTAAAAGAAAAACTGTTTTTCAGCTTCTGTGTTTTGCTATTATTATACTTGTAGAAATAATGAATAGTTGTGCTTCAAGCCTAACAAAGCATTTCTTAGAAATTAAGCCTGATTGATATATGGTTCCTTGAAGAAAAGCAATCGGTTAGATACGTACTGACTCAGAAAGATCTGGCACAGTCACTCTTCCTTCTTTTGCTGTTTCAAGGCTGGAAGCACATAGAAATCACTCCAAAAATATTACAGCAAATGCCTATTCAGATGATTTGGGAAATATATATATGATCATCAAAAAATAAGGTTAAAGAAAGCTATCAGTGATTCATACATTTTTATAATACCCATTTTTAAAAACATGGGCTATAATCACAATCAGTAAATACAAAATGCACGTCACAATTTCTCTTTGGAGATATAGGAGGCCCTTCCAGATTTGGCACTGTCTTTCAATATGGTACCCCAGGCGGCTAAAGGAGAATCCCCAACAATGCTAACAAGCACAGGCAGAAACAGGCATTACAGAGATCATCAAAAGCAACACTTGGCTGTTAGTATGAAAAATCTATGTTGAAGTTGAAATGTAACTGTATTAAATAATATAAAGTACAGCTCTTTGATAAAAAGTGCAATGAGAATTCCACCCTGAACCCTTCACCTTTGGCATGTTTTCAAGGGAATAAATCCATAATTCCTACACAATATCACTTTAAAACAATAAATATTGATTCCTATGCAGAACAAAGTTGGTTTGCTAAAAAGATTTCTTCTTGTATTTCTATAAATGATTTTCTTATTTAAATGGTACGTGATACTAAAATGCAAATAATATGTAGCTCAGCCAAATGCCTTGCAGAAATTCTTGAGTCTTGTCAGTTTGATTGTTACCATTTTTATCAGAAGAGAAGCTAAACAACTGAATAATTCGGACTTTAATCGAAAATGCTCTATCATTTCAGAGATATGACTCCTTAGGATGGACTTTTTCACAGTTTGGCTACATACACACAAAACTCAAAACATGCAAAGAACTAAAGCTCCAGATGGAGGTTAACCCCCAGATGTAAAAGAAAAACGTCTGGACAGTCCTTCACAGTTATTGGCTTAACCTTTTATGCTATGGTGTGAGATTTGATAATGCTATTCTGCCCTTTTAGAAATAAAACCAAACATTTGTCTCCATGACCTCTGATCCTGAATTTATCAGGCTGTTACTTCAGCTTGTGAAAAGACAACTTCTTTTATTTCCTCTAGCTATATAGTACTTGTTAATAGACAATTTTTCTATATTCTTTCTTCTCCATAAAAGGATGCCACGGTAAACGTGACTTTTAACCTATTAAACCAAGAGAAAGAAGTACAGATATTTATAGCATCTTATATTACAATGGAGATACTAGCTTTTAAAGAAAACTATTCAGCCAAAGAGAAAGTTGAAGAAGGAGGGGAAAGAATACACAGCGCTTTCTCCTGATATATGTGTGTAACTCATCTATCATTACCTTATTCTGTCTGACAGGAGAATGGTCTGTGACATATCAGAAGACTTTCCCCAACATAATGAGAATATCCTTTCCTTTCATGCAATTGTGTACAGAATCAGAACCCCTTCTTGTCCTTGAATTGGGAAAGAGGGAATGAGGTACACCCCTTCTTCACAGGAATATTTTGGAACATATAACAATTCACTGACTTAAGTCATTTCGACAGGTACTGTAACATTAAGAGCCTCTGAAGGGCCTTGAGTTTTGTGTAAGTAAAATCTCTATAAATAGTAATGAGGTCAATTCTCTCATATATTGAAGGGCATGAGTAAAGGTTTATAGAATAAGATGGAGCAAAGGGAGCCTAAGCCAGGATGTAGTGATTTTCAAGTGTTTACAACACTTCTGTTCCAGTGACAGAGCAAAGCTAAACTTACATTCTCTTTAAAATACGAGACTCAGCTCATTATTACCATAGTGGGTATTCTCTCCATTCTTTTACTGCTCCCTGAAATCATTCCTTCAGTTTATAGGTAAGTTTGCAATATTTTAAAAGGAAAAAAAAATCAGAAATAGGCAATTAAGGTAGCAATTTAAACATGTACCACAAACACCATTTGGATGCAAGTATGTACTCATAGAAGAAAAGTGGAGAAATTGAGAATTTTTAAACATCACTCATTAATTTGCTGGAGACCTGAAGGAATAAATAAATTAATTAGGATCACAAATTTGGTTCTGTGGTTTCAAACAACCAAAGTGAAAACTGAACAGAGTAAATTACAAGATTCGGTATCCATAAGATTAAAACATAACAACTATTTGGGAAAAGCACTCCTTCTAGTGAGGCTAGAAAGGAAAGTTTCCCATAGGTTCTCACAAGCAAGACCCTATATAATATAACAAAGAGCATTCGTAATGTTAACATAGCAACAAATTGAACAGAGGAATCTTTTAGCTTCCCAGACAAGAAAAAGTTAAGGAGTTCATCACCACCAACCAGTATTTCAAGAAATGTTAGAGGGACTTCTTTAAGAAAAAAAGGGGGGAAAAATAAGAACATAAATGTAAATAATAAAATGGCAATAACTACATATATATCCACAATTACTTTCAATGTAAATGGATTAAATGTTCCAACCAAAAGACATATTGTGACTGAATGGATGACAAAACAAGACCCCTATATACTGCCTACAAGAGACTCACTTCAGATCGAAAGACACACACAGACTGAAAGTAAAGGGATGGAAAAAGATATGTGTATTTCATAAAAATATAAATGATGTGTTATAGAATTGTGCACTTGAAACCTATGTAATTTCACTAATCATTGTCACCCCAATAAGTTTTAATAAAAAAAGAGACATTTTATGAAAATGGAAAAAAACAAAAAATACAGGTAGGGTAGCAATACTTACCAGACAAAACAGACTTTAAAACAAAGGCTATAACAAGAGACAAGGAAGAACCCAGTAATCCCACTTCTGAGTATTTATCCAAAGAAACCCAAAACTCTAATTCCAAAAGACATATGCATCCATATGTTCATTGCAGCATTACTTACAATAATCAAGATATGGAAGCAACTTAAGTGTCCATCAATAGGTGAATGGATAAAGAAGAAGTGGTACATATATACAATGGAATATTACTTAGCCATAAAAAGAATGGAATCTTGCCATCTGCAAAAACATGGATGGACCTAGAGTGTATTATGTTAAGTAAAATAAGGCAGACAGAGAAAGACAAATACCATATGATTTTACTTATATGTGGAATCTAAAAAACAAAATAAACAAACAAAACAGAAACATACTCATAGACAGAGAATATTTTGATGGTTGCCCAATGTGAGGAGGGTTGGGGAACGGGTGAAAAGGGGGAAGGGATTAAAAAGTACAAATTGGTAGTTGCAAAATAGTCATGGAGATGTAAAGTACAGCATAGGGAATATAGTCAATAATATTATAATAACTAGGTTTGATGTCAGATGGGTATTGGATTTATTGGAGTGATCACTTTGTAAGTTATATAAATGTTGAATCACTATGTTGTACACCTAAAACTAATACAATATTATATGTCAACTGTAATTTAAAAATAAAAAAATATTAAAAGATAAAAGTAAAGACTTAAAAATAAATAAATAAAAAATAAAGAATTTGCCCATACCCTGTCTCAAAGAGAATGTTCCTTCAAGAGGACAGCAAGACATATGACCCAAATCTGGGCCATAGATGATTGGACCAGAAGCACTTCTAACCCAAGCAAGGTCTCTGATATTTTCTTTTCTGGGAATTTTCACTTAAAACATAGAGAGGTTGAATTTGTTTTCTGACAACACACTGCCTGTCAAGTTATTAGATTAGTTATTGCAATTACCAGCTGAGGACTTCATATGTTAATGAGCCAGCCAACAGAGCCAGTCTATGGGGAAGACTATGAAAATTAAGTAGAAACACAATGCAACATAAAGAACCAAGTTGTGTAGAGAAAAGGTGGTTGATTAAGCAGCTATGGTTTCTAAGGGCTTTCTAGATCTCTGTTTCAGCACTTCACTCAGGCCTAGTTACACAGCCTATTTCTGGTTTCAAAAACTATGCCTGATGTCTTATTAAAACTCTCCCTTTATTTAAATAAATGTTAGATGTTATTTTGTTGATTACAACCAAAGCAACCAAAATAAGTAGTTTTTCTTTCTACATTACACTGAAAGGTGGATAAGGCATGCACTTTTTATCCACCTTTCATAGATCAAGAACTAAGTCAAATAATTTAATATTATATGACTGGTTACTGAAGTCTCATGACTAAAACTTAGATCTTTTGATTCCAGTCCCACTGCTGTTAACTCTTCTCTATTCAGAGGTAAATATGGCTAATGCTGTCTTGGTAGCCATTGAACACATCAGCAGAGGTCTGCATACAAGGTGGTGTAACTGGTCATTGCCATATCTGGGTTCTGCCATGGTAGCACCATACATGGAGAGCATGGGTAAACAATTCAGTTGAAAGCATCAGGACCATTTATTTGTAGTTCTACTGTGCCATCAAATTTGTAGAAAAACTCAAGGAAATTATGTTTTGACATTAACTGTTAACCAAAATTTACTGCAGCTTCTATTTTAACTACAGCTATAGTTTCAGTGTTGAATGGTGCTTTTCATCAAGAGAAAAGTGAAAGAAAACATTACTTCTAGTGCTAAAAATATTCCTTAAGCTCAAACATCTTCAATTCTATTTAATAAGGAACAAACAGTTGATGTCACCTAGAACCTACTATATGTGATTAAATCTCTAAGTGTTTTTGCATAACTAAAGAAATATAGTTAATTTACTAATAATTATTAAAATAGCTACCATTTGTGGAGTCCCTCCATTGTGCCAGGCACCAGCCTAAGTGCTTTGTACATTTTATTCATTAATTCAACACATATTTATTTTGATTGTACTATGTGACACTCATTCGTCACACACTCATTGAAAATATAATAATGAACAAAATAAAGTCTGTGCTCTCAAATAATTTTTTAGATTTAATTTAATAATCACAATGAACTCACTGTTGTTACCATTTTTTAAAAAAGAAAACATCATCGCTTTAAGAGAGGTTAAATAATTTACCCAAGGTCACATAACTGATGAGGGGTAACATAGATTCTTAAAATCTCAGCCTCTTTCCATTTGGCCACACTGCCTCTCATTAAATCATTGACTACGGAAAGTGAGACATATTTATAGCCAGGAGAACACTGTTGAGAAGCTGATAATCACTGGTAATCCATGCCAGGACCTTCTCATATATTTTAGCTCCTTGATGCATTTACTACAAATGTAGTTTACTTCCCATAAAGTAATGCTCCCCTTGAAACCAGTATTTCCTAAAATACTTAAACAATCTTTGAAATTTATCATTGGATTATAACTGGATTGAAATATAAAATACTCTATGGGCAATACAAACAATTTTCCAAGGGACAATATAAGATGAATGCAGGTGATTTTGTTAAATCAAATTAGTCTGACTTTGTTTTTAATTTGGTTTAGTCATATATATTGAGTGCTTCTTATAGTGCCAGACCAGTTCTAGCTGCAATGAATACAGCAATGAAAAAAAATCCTTACTCCAATAGTGTTCACATAAAATATGTATTTTGTCATAATGTAGCAAGTGCACTAAAGAAAAGTAAAGTATGAAAGAGGGCTGGGGGTATAAAGAGCTAGGATTTATCATTTTAAATAAGCAGATTAAGAAAGGCCTCTTTGAAAAGATGAACTCTGAACAGATTCCGGAAAGAATTGAGAGGGTGAGCCGCAAGGAGATCCAAGCAGAGGACACATCAAGTACAGTATCCCTGAATTGGACAAATCAAGGCTATCACAGGTGTCAGGATCAGAGAAGTAGCAGGCACCGGATTATATAGGGCCGTGTGGGCCATCGTGAGGAGTTTGGCTTTTACTCTGAGTAACATGGGAAGTCATTGGAGAACTTTGAACAAAAAAAACTCTATGTTTATCTTCTTGAAAGTATCCCTGGCTGTTGTATGGAGACTGGACTGTATGAAAGGACAAAAGGGAAACAAGTTGGGAGACTTGTAACAGCCAAAGTGGAAAATGATGGTGTCTTCCGTCAAGGGTAGAAGTGGCCAGATTTCTGGATATATTTTGATTGCAGAGCCAGTAGAACTTGCCAACAGATTGGAGGAGGATTTGAGAGAAAGAAAGAAGTGAAGGATGACACCAAGATCTCTGGCCCAAACAGTGGGAAAGATGGTGTTGTCATTTACTGTGGAAGGAGCATGTTTGAAATATCAGGAGTTCATTTTGGGGACATGGAGAAAGTATTTTATAGGAGTGATCACATAGGAGTGATCACAAAAAATTTAAATTTTTTGATGTGCTAAAAAGATTATGCCTATTTTTGCACACAATATAAATTTATCAAGAATGAGTAATCCTGCTTAAGTTTGTATCACTATTTTTCAAAATTTATTCAATAAATATTTCCATGTTTACACGAATGTGTACATGAATTAGTAATGTATGCATAGAAGTTCAGAGGCAAGTTGTGAATTAAAAAGAACATAGTTTCCCCCCTAGAATCTGCCGTCTTACTTCTCCACTATGTGACCCACAATTAATTAACCAGCTTTCAAAAACAACCTACAACTTTGCTTTCTGCCTGATTCACGTCCTATCTCACTGACCAGTCCTCCTCTGTCTCCAATTAACACTTTACCGCTTTCCATTCTATGTAGGCATGATTCCATTCTTTGCTTACTGCATCTTCTCCTTTTCAGCTTATCCCATTAGAGAATTTATGTGGTCATACACTTCAACTACCACTTCTGTAATGTTTCCTCTCAATTTTACTTCTATTTTCTCTTGAGACTCAGTTGACCACAAAGTATGTTCAATCAAAGGTCCTTGAATTACCTCAAAGCAACATATGTATGAGCAAACAAATCACCTCAGTTTTGCCATTTGTGACACTTATTGTGCCAATTGCCTGGATTTGTAACCTCTAGGTTAGGGTGAATTTTTCCCTTTTTATATGCAAATATAAACAGAATTCCCTTCCTAAATGCAAATAGACAATAGAATACTCTAGTTCTTTTAATGCAATTGCTTTACCATGGCCACTTCCCTAGAATGCCACTTTTCACCTTACACCTGCATTGATGCAGTCAACTTCTAAATGGGTTTGCTTTTGGTCTCTCCAGGATCCAAACCATTCTGCACCCTACCTGTCTGGATATTATCACTAAAACATGGATTTCATCACGTGATTGCTCTAACAAACAAACCTTAGAGTGCAAACCTTCAACAGTACATTCAAATTCCTCCATCACATGGGATTATACAAATTCCCCTTTACTTACTCCATCATATGTCTCTTTCTCCATCCTATACTATGGGCAGTCCATTCAAAGCAGGCCAGGCTCCTTACTTTCCTTAAGACACACTATGTGTTTTCTCCTCTCAGTCTTCCTTTTCCTTTAGAGTCTCTCTCTCTCCCTTGGAACTATCCATATCTAGCATTTTCTTCAGGGCCCAGATTCACACGCACACTCTGTGAACTTGAGCAAAAACTACATTTCTCTTGTTCTGACTCCCCTGAATATGTTAGCAGCTTAAACTTGGAGAAGCAAAGGAATACAGCCAATGTGACAGCTAAATTAGAACTAGGATCTGGGGCACTAGGATTTTTGTCAAGGACAGAAGTTACAATATGGGCCAAGCTCCAGGAAAAACCTGAAGTCTCAGTTCTACATTCAAATTCTTATATTTCAGACCAAAAATAAATAAATTGCAGAATTACTTTAAAATATTTTGTATATGTTAATTACAGCCAGTAAGAGTTACTGAGTTTCCTATTTCACACATTACTGAAAATAAACTTTTGATAAGGTCACAGATTATCTTCATTTAGACTTTTTGCTAACAAGACCCTTCAAAATATATTTTTAGCACGAGAATTATATATATATATATATATATATATATATATATATATATATATATATATATATATATATATAGAGAGAGAGAGAGAGAGAGAGGGAGAGATAAATTATATATAGAGAAAAATATATATATATATATATATATGATTCTATCTGGAGTTTATAAATATACATAATAATATTTTTTTATTCAGAAAATAAATCTTACAGCTTTACAAAGCAAAGACTGCAGGATCATATATTGTAGCCTTTAAGGGTATTTATTTGTCAATTAGTCATTAATCTATTCATTCAGCACCTTATCTTCATGTACAATTTTATAAAATTGGTGCCAAAGTGAGATTCCCTGGGTTACATTTTGACAATACCAGGCACACATCAATTATTCCCTATAAAACAGAACATGTTGTTCTAACATTTATTGAACATATAATTTTAAAACACAAATTCTATCATTTATTCCCATTGTATAGAAGAGGTTAGATAAATTGCTCAGGTCACATAGATAGAAGTTCTGGGATTCAAATCAAATCTGTGTGATTTCAGAAGCCAGCTGGAAACCATTACCTTACATTGTTATTGTAACATAGCACTCCTTACTCATTCTACCAAATCAAGTTATAATTTTGACATACTTCTCTACGTAGTTCTCTTGTGGATACAAGAGAACTACAGTTAAAAATCTATTCTTTCCTTATAGTAGATGTTACTCTATATAAAGATGTGGATTATGCACAATATATTATAGACCACAAAAATAGTTAATAGATAAATATTTAAACGTGTTCACTAATGAGGACCTGAGATAGATTAGGAAGGTTTAATTCAACTGGGGGAAATTCTTGGTAAAATATGTTTTGAATTTTAAAGAATTAGATAGATCCAAATTAGTAGAAGGGACAATGTGAGCTATTTAAACATGGGGGGACAGATGGACAGATGTGAATAAAGAATGTGAATTAGAAAAAAAGAGAATTCAATGCAAAGCACAGAACAGGGTTTGCCTGTCCAAAGCAATGACAGACTTGGCTGAAAGAGTATGAGCAGCATAACTATGTGATCATAGAGACACATCTACCGCCATTGAGTCTTACAGTTACTCAAGTGACACCTTTGTAAGATGGTTTTCGAGAAATAAATTGTCCATACATTTTCAATTAATTTCTTACTTATGGAAGGCAATGGGGTCTAGAACCTTGCTACTCAAAAGTATGGTCTTGCAGAAACCAGCCATCTCAGAATTTCCCAGAAGACTGTTAAGAATCTATGGCCAGACCATCTACCTATTAAATCAGAATATCCAGGTGATTCTTGAGAAGCACTGTGTCTGTGTGATAATGTTGATTTGGTTATTTCCTTAGCATGTAACTCTAGACAAATATTTTAATCTCTAAACCTAAATTGCTCATATCATATCTAAAACAGAGAGGATCCCTGCCATATGAATACAGGGGATTGGTAGAAGGATTGATGCAATAAACTATGTGAAAGCACTTGGAAAGTTGGAACACACCATTAGAAGTCTCCCCTGAAATGGGCATCTATGTCCAGGAGAAATCCAAGAGGCCTGGACGGGTGCCTGGAATGTATTGGCCACTTCACTCACAGCTGCCTCCGCCATCCCTGTGTACCCACAAAGCCTCAGGGAAACATTTCATTTGGTAAAACAAATGCTCAGGTTTACGAAAGTGTCATGGAGCTGAGTTATCCCAGGAGATTCATGGAGTGACGCCTAACCCAGCTGCTCTCCAAATCAAGCCAAGGGATTTGCCATCGTGTCAATGCAACTGCCCCCTCTCCCCCTCTCTGTGATCTTCCTGGTTATTCCTTCCATAGTCATCCCTTACCAGAAGAGGACTGTGGGAAGGCTGAGGACACAAGGCAAGGCAGGAGCTATTATTTTTGGAGCATTAGCACGTCAGGTACAATGTTTCCAGGTTCTAGACACTCCTGCGACATAGCAGATCTTTCAGTCCCATAAGAACTTTCACCTTGGAACTTTCTAGCCCCACAAGCCTCCTTTCAATCACATTTTAAACTTATTAAAAGTTAATATACTTATTAAAAGTTGTATTCCATAGGACCTTGCCCCTGAAGCTACTTAAGAAAAAGAGGTCTAAGTAAATTTGAGGATCCCTCCTCCTAGAGGATCACTGAAGGAATCTGTTCAACTTGGCCTAATCACACATTTCCAAACTTGTTTGACTGCAGAACACTTTCTTGCAGTATTGCCTATTTATATAGTGCATTTTAAATAATAGTCACAGTAAAAATATAATTTGAAAATTACTGTCTTTTTTCTGGTTATAATATTTGATATAATCATAATAAGTACCATAAACCATAGGACAGTGCATGGTTATGGAACTGAGCTATTGTAGATCAGAAGCTTCCTGGCTACAGGAACTGTGATTTTTTTACTCTCTGACACAGTGCAAGGTATTTAGCCCATTCTCAGTGAATGTAACATTTTTAAAAAAAATCAAACTAGAATCTTTTTTTTCTTAAGGAAAGACATCATCACTCTACATCAAAAGGATGCAAAGAGTCCTTCAATGGCTTTTGTGCCATAGATACGTACATTCAAATAACTTATGTGGGCTGATTATTTATTACTGTAGATAATCAATAAGGAAAGGCCATTCTAAGAAGGAATTTATACATAAAAAAATACTATCAATCAGTCTTTTCCTCCATCACAGTTTCTCAGCATTTGGAAAATATCATGTTTCAATATTTTGTGAACCGGACAGTCTATAGGGCAATGGAATCACCAACCTTTATAGTCCTTAGTTATCAAACTGCTGGTAAAGCAGAAAATTACATCCAAAGGGGACTCGATTGTTCTAAATTGCAGCTGGTTGTTTGGCAATCACATCCCTCTGCACTGCATCCTGAGAGAGGCTTTCTGAGTCCGCAAAGCTACCAGACAAACAGAAAGGGAGGGGTGTGTGGAGAGGAGAAATGTGCATTCTAAACTAAAAGCAGACACATGGGTGCTGATGCTAACAGTGTCCTCAAGGAGAGATCCCTAGGTAAGCACAGGTAACTTTGAAGTGACCCACAAACAACTCCCGTTAAAGAACATCTCACCCAGATTGTATTTCCCATAATGGGAAATAAAAGCTTCGCGTTCTTCTCAAGTGAATGATTTGCCACAGTCACAAGACCAAGTGGCTAAGTGTTCCTAGCAGGCTCCTGTATTTATTGAATCCTGCTTTTTTCAAACGTTGGCCTTGGAAGGATGAGAGAAATACAACCTGGAAGCAAAAGGCCCATTTTCTTGGGCTCAGAAAGGGATTTGACATAAATTGCTCTGTTAACAAAATGCCCTGGTTACAATCCCAAGGAAAAAGAAAGTTGCCATGTGCAAAAGCATTTTCTAAAGACTGCCCCAAGGATACTACTGGTTTCCCACTAAATCTCAGGGATTGCCATTACACTGTAAACTCTCGTCCATTTTTTACCCTGCTATTACAATCTTTTCAAATGTTTCTCTTGATACTACAAATAATTGAACACAATTATCTTAAGCCTCAAATTCAAATCTATGATGGTAAGGATTAAAAGAGGGTGTATTTAAAACGCTTGGCCTAAGAAATGTTATTGATGCAACAACTATTGTTGATGTTGTTGTTGTTACTTTTATTACCATTATCATTAGTAAAGCCCTTAAAATTAAACTGATTTTTAGTGAATTCCTAAAGATTGTTATTCAACAGAAATTAACCAATGCTAACTAGGGAGAAGCAAAGGAATATAGCTAATGGGACAGCTAAATTAGAACTAGGAATGAGATTTCCTATCTGAGTTCTAAGCCTATTCTAAGTTTAATTCTAATATCTTTTTAGCACTTAACACTGAAAAGGCAGCACTTCTAAAGGAAAATATAAAGGAATGCACCAAGAGTAGATTACACAAGTTCGTGGTGACCAAAATTATACTAGTTACTGTTCATATATGAATTGGATTCATCCAAACCATTCAGTTTGAATTTGAGTACTTACATTAAAATTCATGTAAAATACAAAAGTATTAATTATATTACAAATTTATCTTTACCATACATTACTGTGACTCGTAAGCAGGAGAAAAGACAAAAAGGAAAGAAAAAACGGTAAAAAGAAAGAAAAATGTATATATTTCCCCCATATGTGATCTTTGCTTTGTTTTGAGTTGTGTTGGGGAAAACTAAATAAAAATATCAACAACATCCCTATATTAAAAGTTTCTCATTTTGTTTTGTTGTTGCTTAATATTCTAGAATATGGGAAACTTTCACACAATTATTTTGGTAAAATCAACACAAAGTTAGCATGAACCTTCTGAGAGGCTTTAACTTCATATTTTATATTCGATGGGATTTTTCCCAAAACTTGAGAGCAAATATCAAATCTTCCATATAGCACACAAACCTGGCACATAATAAATGATCAAGATATACACTTCTTAAAATAAAGAATAATGAATTACTGTGAAAGTACCTATCAGAGTGCTTACACACAACAGGCCCTTACTCATAAATGACTGTGGAATCTGGATGTTATCACTTCTCTACCAAAATGACAAGACAGAACTGTAATTAAAGGATGATAAAATAGTCGACCATCAGACAATCAGAAAACTTTCTTGACTGCATTTGGTTCTATGTTGTGAGAGGAAAGTTCATACATCCTCTAGGTGGTCCTTGAAGGGCAAATCTGATCAAATGGGCCTAATGGTATTTCTCAGTGCAGGACTGTGAATAAAAACTCTCCTGAAAACCCCACTTTCAAATACACTGCCCCTTATAACAACCTTGTGCTTATCAGGCCTTGAGTTTTCGGGGTCAAGAGTACTGTTTCTTACCCCATGATTTAATTTCTTTTGTCTAGACACAAAAGTTATCTCAGGTATATTTAAAACAAAGGCATAAAATGAGAGTAATAATGTATAATGATGGATACATATGTCCAACACATTTATTAGATATCCTTCCATAGCTTTTGAAAGTTCTAATGTTAGAATGGGCAATAAATTGAGTAAAGGCTAAACACTAGTGTGACAGTTGAGCAGAGCTGGATAGAACTGAAGGGCAAGGAGTTTTGAAAGTCTAGAGAAGAAAGGATGGAGAAGAAGCACAAAAACACAATGGACAATGGATTTTTCTAAAGCCAAAGTGATTAGAAAAATATAATCAAACCCAGAAAAGAGGATGGTAAAGTCAGAGGAACCAGAGTATCAGAAAGCTTCAGGTATTGTCCTGAACTTGAGAATGAAACTTGCTCCCTACCAACTCTCTGTGCCTGAATTTTATAAAAGCACCTGGCTGAAACTATCCTGTCAACTGGTATAGTGGATTTTGATTATAGCAAAACTCTTGATAAAGTCTTGTCAGCATAAATTTATAGATGAAATAAAGGTCAGAAACCATGTTTTATCCATTACTAAAACCTATAATATTACCTGACATATATAGTAAGGTGCTTTATAAAGAATGAGGAATCTGACCTAAGGAAAACCACATTAAATGGATTCATAGCTGTCTGAAATATATCTATCAATCAGTGCATTACTGTTATCTCTCTTGTGAGTGTCTGAGGGCAGAGACCATGTAATAGTCTTTATGTTTGTATCCCAAGGCTGAGCAAAGGATATACAATATTTCTAGATCAACGGAACGGGGGGGGGAAATGTCCAATGGCTTATCACAGAACTCAGATGTTTAATTTTTTTATATGTCATGTGAATGAATACTGGACAAGTTTAAGCTGATCAAATGTGTGAATGACACAAAGCTTGAAGGGATAGTTATTATTACATGTAAGGTGCCGTAAATACTTGATTGATCAGTAGAGCACCACCACACGTCTTAAATACTCATACAGAAGCTAATGGAAACTCTAGCAGCAATATTAACTGAGCATTTGTATGAAGTCAGAACCACTAGAAACAACTGGATACAAAGATACATTTAGGAAAAACTGTGTTGCCTGCTCTCAAACAAAATTATTTTCCCCCTCTGGATGCCATTTAAATAGGTAAAGAAAAATTTAAATAGGGAAATAAAGTTGAAGTAAATATATAATATATTTAATGATGTCTGGTTTAAAATTTTAGGTTAATTTGAAAAACATTTTAAAAGGTTTGAAAACATGATCTAAAAACACATATGTAAAGTAGTTTTATGACAGTGCCCCTAAAAACTAATCTTGCAAAAAATAACATGTGTTGAGTGACCAGCAAACAAATGTGTTGAGTGACCATCTAATTCAAAAAAATTGAGGGCGGCCAGTTAGTTCCATTGGTTAGAGCATGATGCTTGTAACACCAGGGTTGGCGGTTCAATTCCTGCATGGGCCACTGTGAGCTGCGCCCTCCACAACTGGATTGAAACAACTACTTGACTTGGAGCGGATGGGTCCCGGAAAAACACACTTAAAATAAATAAAAATGTTAAAAAAAATTTGATTGTTCTCTGGTGTTGTTAAAATTATAGCCTAAATAGATTTTGAATACGCCATTGACTGGAAATGTACCAAATTAGAACCAGGGTACACCTGGCACACTCTGAGCTTGGGGCAGGGCCATGAAAACCAAGAGACCCTCCCCCCTACATTTGGCAGCCATTCTTTCTAAGCAAAGAGGATCACAGGAGACCCCTGAACCTATAGGACAGTGGGAACTAAGATGTGGGGGGCCGGGCTCCTGGGCAATGTTTTAGCAAGAGATGCCCATTTCATGTAACATGAAGAGCATAGTGGTAAAGAGGGTGCCTTCAGCTTCCACTTGCTTGTTGTTGTTCAAAAAGTTTATTTCCTGTCAATTCCCCCCAAATAAAGCAAAGCTATTCAGAGATACATTTCTAATAGAAATGGAAATTTCTGACATAAGCAGAAATAGGCAAAGAGTAAGATTTCTGACTATGTAATTTTATCCTCTGTTTTCAGCAAGAAATTTTAGAATTTTCTCCAAACTCATAATTTTTCTAGTACATTGTCATCTCAATATGACAGCTACTTGCAGACTAAAAAATTTAAGGGAAAGAAAATTAAAACATCATTTTAAAAGAAAATTAAAACATCATTTTAAAAGGAACAGTTCTGAGGAGTTAAGAAAAATAGTCCAGTGACTAGCATTTTGCCAGATCATTTGCCAAAATGTTGACATGAGAGTTCCCTGAAAACTTTGTCTTAAGTTTCCAAAAATTTCACTGAGGAAATTGCTAAAGAATAAACAATCAGTTGAACGGCATACTGTGAAGAATAAGGTCTACATCCAATGTGCATATTCTCTGTTTATAGCTGGGAAGAATTTAAATTACTTTCCTAGCATTCCTTTTTTCTTTTCATGTATAAACTAACTCAAAAAATTAGCTAAAAATTGATGATCCAGCAATGTTTCTCTGGCTGCCATACAGTATGGGCAATGAGTTCTAGACTCCAATTTATTGGTTTGTCAGAAAGTTTGGTTATTTTCATCAATTTAGCTTTACATTTAACATTCCTCCGCTTAATTGAAACCATGCAGACACATTTGGTTAGCATCTACATTCCTACAAAAGTGAAAAGGGTACTTTGTTTCAAATTCTGCACAGTTTACCAGTAAGTTATATTTTCCTTGCATTTAAATAATGAAATACACAGTGGTCACTAAATAGCAAACCCTTGGTAATCCTTACTATCAATGGGTACAACTCAGCTTTAACAAACATCCAGGCAGCTGGTGAAGGAAAAAGAGCATTATCTATCACTATGTTTTAATAATTGAATAAGTGGTTTTCCACAGACTAATCCCAGGCTTTTTAAACATGGCCCTTGGAAATTCTTGACAACTTTAGAAGCTTATTTAACCCCTTTTCTCTACTTCTTGCCTTCTTGGGATCATGCACCAAAGTGCTGGTAGATGGGTGAGATCTGAGGGGTAAACTGGTAAGTGCTACGGTTGGTTACTACCTGTGCTTCTCTTTCAATCCCACTGTGGAAAATGACTTTGGATTAATTTATGAAGTGAGTTTAGTGAGTAACAAGTTTCTAGGATGTGCACTTTCTCTGCTTTGGCAAAGTCATTCCTAATTAGCCAAAGAGGCAACAATAGGACAGCTTCTATAGATAAAATACAATATTTTGAGGTTGACCAACTGATGAAAAAATGATGTCCAATCCCCCTTTCCTGTTAGAAGTATGCGAAGAATAAGGAGGAAAAAAGAGAAGAAAGTATGATTAAAAGGATGAGTTAAGACGACTCCCAATCGACAGTAATAAGGTGGGTTATTAAAGCTCATTTCATACTATGCATAGTTGTTAGAATTACCGTCTGGTATTTGTGGACAGAGCTCCCATTCTTTTAGCAAATACTGAGCACCTATGAAATACTGCTCCCCAGACACTATTGCTACATTTGTTGCCACTTTTGTAGCCACAGAGAGATGGACAAGACAGATAGAGCCTTGCCTCACCACTTCCTCCTCTTCCTCAGGTGCCCCTGTGGTCAAGCACTGAGGCCATGATGATCAAAGTATAGACTCTAGCTATCAACCTCTCATATGTACTAACTATAATCAGCTGTGCCACCCTCCCTCTGGGCTGGAATATACAGGCTGATGTGTACTGAGCACTTCCTTTGTGCCAGGTATTATTCTAAATAGTTTTCTTTATATCACCTCTATTAACTTTCAAGATAATCCTGGAAGTTAGGTGCTATTATTATTTTCACTTGCAGATGGCAGAACTGAATGAAACAGAGATGTTAATTCACTTGCCCAGTGTCACACAGCCATTAAGTAGTGGAGCTAGAGTTCAAAGACAGCCTGCTCCAAAGCCCTATCCTACACGGCACTTATCATGGTATGTCTGAGGATATATTTAATTGCCAGTCTGGTTATGCGACTTCCTCACTACAGGGTGATCTCCATGGCAAACCTGATACAAAATAACCTGTCAATAAACATTTGGAGAATGAACCAGATTGCCCTAACTCAGTTTAGCCTCAAGTGGGCTGAGTAGATGAGTGGGCTGACCGATTGCTTGGACTATATCCTAGGGTTCTGAGGCTTGCTTTTAAAGAACTTCAAGACAAGGAGCTTGGGAGGTTGCAGGAATTAAGGTGTGGCGACCACCTGAGGCCACTGAAATTCACGAACCTAGAAAGTACCAGCCACGCACAGAATTGGCTTCCCTGCTCCAAGCATTTTCATCCAGTGATGAAAATGAAACTGACGTGCATCATCTTGGCAAGGAATACTACGTCAAACAGATTAGAACCAACCAAGAGGCGACAGGCCTTCATATTCCATGCAGTTAATTTCTTAGAAAAATCTTTCCAGAATGCCTGTTTGTGCAGTCAGGGAGAGCCCACAGCCTCAGCACTGAAATTAGTTGTGCCATGTGCATCCACCACGAAAAATCAAGACACATGATTTCTTTCTCCAAAAATAGAAAGTTGGTTTCTTCTCTCTGGTGGGAGCATTGTGATTGTCACTCCTCTCAGCTGTGATCATTCTTAACTGTGAGCCTGTCTGAACTTTTCCAAACTGCTGCATCTCACAGACAGCACCATCTCCCTTCATCCTCTTACCCGTTTTACCTTCCCTGGGCCTCGGTCAGCCCCATCTGGATTTCTCCTCAATGTCGTCCCTAACTCCGGTTTTGCAGCTCTCCAAACCAAACTGCATTTCTTCTAGACAATCTTCCTAAAACCCTCCTTTCATCAAGATGCTATACTGTAAAACGCAATCCATAAATTAATAGTTTAGCATTACCTCAGTAAAAAGTTTATACTCCTCAGACTGACTTTCAAAGCTCTATATAATTTTTACCTCTGTTTTAGCCAAAGTTCTTCACCATCTCCCTTAATATGTAATAACTTCCCTGCCATCGGGGAATACAAAAACATCTTTGTTCTTCTCTGAATACCTTAATAATACTGCTTAATACCCTAGTGACACCTCTTCCTTCCAGGTTCCTTGATCGCTCGAGTCCATATAGTTCTTTCTCTTTTCTGAACTTCTATAACACTCATCCTTTGAACCAATCCCATTTTGACGTTGATTGTGTTCAGCATTGATTTCAATTGAACCACCTACCGTCAGTCCACTGCACTCAGTCTAGTGCTGCTCAGGGACCACAATACTTGGTGGGTGTAACTTAACTTGTAATGAGTCTAAAGTATTCTCTTAGTGGCCTCTTGCTACCTTACAAATTATTCAGCTATTTGGAGGAAATATCTGACAACATGTATTTACTATAATACTTTTAATAAAAAAATCAGTGTTTTGGCATCCATCTCAACGAAGAATTTCCAGAATTCAGTGCCCAGAATAATAAATACTCCAGTACACTTCCGGGGTTGCAGTGAGACATGCAAGAAGTACAAACAGTGGACAAGAAATAAGAGTTTTTATAATGTTTGAAGTTATTGTACATTCTTCCAACTACCCCGGGAAGCCACATTCCTTCCCTTTCAGTCCAAACAGTCCATGGTTCCCACTTTGTTATCCAAGTTGAAAATCTTTGGGATTAGGCCCTGTTTTCTTTTTATCCCTCAGTTTCCTAAAGAAGTGCTTGAACGATCCAGGTCTGCCTCTGACCGTCTGATATGCCTTCTCACCATAACCCTGGACAGCTCCCATCCTAGTCCTGCGAGATTTTCCATTGTTTTCCATACCCAAAGAGGACATGGACTAGACTGTCTTGTCCCTGTATGAACTTTTCTCATAATTGGCTCTTTCTCAGGGTGAGGAAACAATGAGGGAGAGGGGAGGTTTGGGGAAATAAAAGTTAAAGTGTTCACTTTGGCCTGAGAGCTTCCGAACTTCAGGCTACCCCATTGAGGCACCTCCCTCACCCATCACCAGGTGCCATGTCCTTACCGTTAGTTCCCACCGAGCTTTGATACCTGTGCCACCCAGAACTGAGATCGAAGTGAGCAATCGAAAGGAGCACAGCCAACCTACATTGAGAACTTGAATGCTAGGAATAATTAAACTTAGTACAATAACTTGGCATAAGCAAACATTGGAATTGTAGAAGATTTGGTTTTGCTTTTAAGAATGAGTTGTGCTGTTTTTAGAACAAGGTGGAGAGAAAATGTAGAGTTCTGAGTGAATCATTGTAATTGGATGAAAAGACTAGAGAAGACTTGTAAGGAGCACCATGACTGACTGGAAAGTTTCACTTAGCTACAAGATTTTTAGTCTGATTCTACAGTAACACATTTCTATTATAATCCTATTCAATGTTTTTAACCAATTACCTTCTAATAGGTAGAGCAAAGATTAACTGAAAGTTAGCCCATGTTTGAATTGCTACAGATTTTCTGTTCCTGGTCTAAATCACCAACTTTTACTCTATTACCCAGGGAACAACAGAGAAACTATAAAACTTGCTGGAGGGACATTCAACAATAATCCCAAATGCTACTTTAGCTCTCTGACAACTGGTCTTTCCTATAATCTCCTCTACCATCCAGAGTCCACACTTCAATGCTTTCCCTGGCCTACACTTCAATATTTGGTTATCTCTTTGCAGAAGACAATTCTATTATTTCACACGTACATGTAATACAGATATACCTCCTAAACAAATTATTATAATGAAAAACATATATACACATTCAAGGTGACTCAAATTTCATCCAGCTAGAGTGTCGCTGACATTGATAAACCACTCAACGTTTGCTCTTTTAGTGTACAAGGTCATTAGGTAAGTTCAGTGAAACTACAGTTTACATGTGCAGTGGGGCACATTGGAAGACTCATAATTTGTCAATAATTAGACTCCTCCAAAGAACTATTTTACATTTATTCAGGACTACACTCCACAGTTTTCTGATTATATTACCCACTAGAAGAGTAAAATCTGGTCAGTTTGTCATTGTCAATAGGTTTCTCCCAAGAGAGTCATTTTTATGAAAAATAATATCACATTTATGTTGGTTACTTGGTTTTACTAAAATATCAGATGAATTAGAATTTCTACTTACTAAGTTATCCATGTTAGATGGAGGTGCAATTAAGAAAGTTTTTGTCAATTTGAAACTCTAGAGTGAAGATGATGAAATGAAAGATAAAAAGTAAGGCCACTTAAATCTAAAGTGAATGTCAAATTAATTTATGAAACTAACATGCAGTATATATATTGCCACATCCAGTGTGGATACTTACATGGTAGTTTTTCGAAACTATTATTTGCTGTAGTTTTCTGATGTTTTTGGCCACGTTACTCTGCCTAATCAGGAAATCAGTTATAACATTTTAAAGAATCATACATAATACATTTAAAAGTTTACCACCTTGAAAATATAACTCCCTCTGAGAAATTTAGTACAGCTTTCTTGGATTCTTGCCTTTTTTGATATTTCGTAAGGGTTACATCCATGAGTGAAGTCTAAGAAATCTGGTAACCAACCAGTTTTTCATGACAATGGAATTCCCTTAGCAATATGGTGCTAAAACCAGAAATGTGAAATTCCCTCCATTGTCTTTGGCCATAGCTATGAATTTCCTTCCCGACAGACCTGAAAGCAAGACCCAACCAGTTTAATAATCATGCTAGAACAAGAGTGAGTAAAAGTAATGAGCATAGACAGAGAGGCTGGGGAAAAGTAAAACAGTAGGGAAGGAAGCTGACACATGGAGGCAAAGACAATCAGTCACCAGCATCAATTTTACACTGGTTTATAAAGCAGGATATTGGGGAGAGTGGGAGTTTGAGAATAGGAGCTAGGAGGAGGGCTTGTTTTTAATATAGTGTTTTTCCTTTCAGTTTTTTCCTTTTAATCCTGTGGTGTTGAAAGCACGGCTTTCTCAAAGACAATCTGACCTATAGTCAACATTATAAATCACTCTCCTAACCTCATAAGCTGAAGGTCTGCAATGAAGATCTGTAATCAACACTGTAACTCATTCTTCTAACCACATAAGTTAAAAAAAAAAAAAAAAGAATCTCTAACATCCTTATGGTCAATTATAGAAAACAAGTACCACGATATTGTATTTTTTTCTCAGAAAACTTTATACACATCAACACTACTTGAAGCTATTACTTGTTAGTTCATGGCTCAGTATCTTGAACATTAACTTCAACTGACATTTTCTAAAATCAATAAATGTAGGTCACAACGTACTGAGAGTATTGTTAACAATTGGGTTATCACCTGAAAATGTACAGCAGAATGAAAATTCTGCTTTAAAAATTCTAGTCAATGTAATCAGAATTTTTTCAGTTGTCTTGAACTTTTTCCATGTGTAGCTTTCATATCAACTTACCAACTTACCAGTAAATAGGCTAATTTCTGCATATCACTTACACAACCAACCATGAATCTGTAGGACAGAATGAAAAAAATCTTAAGGCCCAGAATAGCTCAAATGAGGTGCCAGAAAAGGATCAAAGACAACAGCTCTGAATAAAAGAATAAATATAGAAATATATGACAGGATTGCAAAATAACAGTATAATTCTGGATGCAGGAAAGTTTTAGTATCATTATATTCTGTATTGATCAAAACACTGCTAAGTTATTGTGACTGTATCTGAAGTTTTAAGTGAACAATACAAAATAAGAGTTTCTGCTGGAGACAAATTGGTTTAGAAACCCTGAACTATAAAGAAAAGTTGCAAAAACTAACTTTCGTGACAACTTGGGAAAGAGAAGATGAGGGTAGAATGCAATAGTATATGTCAAAGACTAGAAAAATAGAATGGGTCTCTGTAACTTCACAAACACAAACAGGCAGTTTTGCTCATGTACTTTACTCTGTGTAAAGCACAAATGGAATGATGAAAAGAAATAGAGGTGGCTGAGTATTATTTCAAAGATCAAAGCAGAGATTATGTGATCACGTGCCAAGAGGAATGATGAAGAGATTCTTAACTTTTCACCCAGCACTGTTATTTTGTCGATCTCACAGCATGATCTTTTGCCAAATGTAAATTTTCATTTTAAAATTTTAGAGACAAAAAAGCCAGAAACCACCGAACAGCTGAAATTCAGCACATAACAAGATACATATCCATCCTTCAATATTCACTAGGTTTATCCTGGGCTTATGGCACGATTCAATGCATATTAAATAGTGTTACAAATTATCCACTTAAAATAATAAGGAAAGGCAATGGAGTCAGACGCCACTTATACTTTTAAACACATTGATAACAACTTAGTAATAATACTTCCTAGTAGGTGACTATTGCGTGCAGCGTAACATGAGAAAATTTTTCAATATAAACAATATCACAAACTGTGAAGCTGGCAAGACTAATGCTATCACTAAATTGCATTGAAGATGTCCATTTACCATGTTTGCATGTGAAAAAAAGGCCATAAATTTGCTTAGGTTGGACCACAGAGGGGTAATTCAGATTCCCTTGCTCCTCATACTCTCCTCTCCATGTCATTAATTAATCCACTTAGTCATCATTGACCTAAACAATCATTTACGTCCTCATTATAGAAGGGCACAATTTAAATCCGTGTACTTGCACTCTCCATGCTTTAAGAGCCTTAATATCCTACTACATCGAGCCATAATTTTAATAATATTTTCCATGTGCTTAAGGAATCAGTTGGTGTGAATTGATTAGAAGTTTTAAGTTCTTTTTGAATTGTTTAAAAGCCCCTTTATCTTCTACTGGTGAGTACATTTCCTCATCCCCACACATTAGTGACTTCCCCTAGAGTTGAATGTCTGCTTAGAACTATAACAATCCTTACTGTTTAGGATATAAAACATTATATAAAGACGATAGATAGATAGATAGATAGATAGATAGATAGATAGATAGATAGATAGATAGATAGATAGATAGATGATAGACAGACAGACAGATGTGTTATATATATAACATTATACATAGCATTTCCCATTTTTCTCTAGTCTCTTATCTCAATTAATTTTTCTTCATAAGATGGATGTCAAACTTAGGTCAACTTCCTCTGATGGTACAACTCACCGTGTTGGAGACATGTTAGGAATCTGTATGAGTAACACAGTGAGGCCAAGAAAGCATGATCTATTCAGGTGCTTCCTGTAGAAAGAACTTGCAAACTAACAGGATTAAATTTCTATTTTAAGCGCGTAATTCTGCATATATACTTCCTTGAGATAATGACTATTAATAATTCATCAATATTCTTAATAGTATGTATATAGTTTATTTTAAGTAAATAGATGAAAAAAAAATTCTTCATAGCACTTAGCAACACTTTTTAGATAGCTACAACCCTTATCCAAAACCCACGGAACCAATTGTGTTTCAGAATTCAATTTTTTTTAGACTTTTTATGCTGGCTTTATGGCATACTCCCATAGGGCCTGTGACAGGTCCTCATACTCAAACATTAGTATTTCTTCAATGCAGTGCATGGGAATTCATACAAAGAGGAATAAACAAAGACCACAAATAGCTTCACCTTTCTCCAGGTCACGTTTTGCTGCCAGAGAAGTTCACGTCAGGTCAGGTCGTTTTTGCCAACTGAGTTAGGAAATACCTTTCAGTTTGAAGAGCTTTTTGAATTTTAGAATCGCAGATAAGAGACTGTGAACCTGTAAATATTTACTCTTTGTCCATTTTCTGTCCATCCCCCTAAATAGGATTTAATAGCTGTGGAGGCCGAAATATTTTGTCTATCTTCTCCACTGTGTCTCCAAAGTCTAGAATAATGAAAGACACAAAACTCAACAAACAGTTGTTGAATACATGAATGAGTGAATGAGATGGTCTGACACGAGAGCTCTGCCTATTGGGGAACTCCACAATTTATACCAGATCCTCTCTCTTAGGGACTTTAAATAATAACACAAAGAGTGGGACACAGGCTGTGGACTGATGCAGAAACTGGAAAACAAGACACACACAAAAACAACAACAACAACACAGCAAAACTGGTACCAATGGAGAAAAAAGGCATTAAGCAAAAGCAATAAGGCAGTAAAGATATAAGTAAGCAGTAGCCGTGAGGTAGAAGAAAAGAAGAAAAGGTCATTAATCAGAGGTATTAGATGTAATAGCAACAGTGAAAAAGGTATGCTTGAGTCTACATAATGATAGTCTAAGACTTGGTATCAGTGATGCCTCATATATCCCTACAGTAAACTTCCATTAACTAAATGGTTATTATTTGACTTTGTCCTTTGCAACGTGAAACAACACCTTGGATGAACCACATGACTTCTCTGAGCCTCAGATCTTCATATATTAAGTGATGAGATTGGAGAGAGGTGCCAAAATTTTCTTCCAATTGGAATAATTGTGTACGGCAGTGGTTCTCAAATATTAGTATACAAAATGTACTGAAGGGACTGTTAAGCTCAGAATGCTGGGCCTTATTTCCAGAGTTGTTTTTTGGTTTTTTTTAAAGTTTATTGGCGTGACAATTGCTAGCAAAGTTACATAAATTTCAGGTATACAATTCTGTATTACATCATCTATAAATCCCATTGTGTGTTCACCACCCAGAGTTAGTTCTCCTTCCATCACCATATATTTGATCCCCCTTACCCTCATCTCCCACCCCCTTCCCCCTTACCCTCTGGTAACCACTAAACTATTGTCTGTAGCTATGAGTTTTTGTTTCTCATTTGTTTGTCTTATTCTTTTTTTGTTTTTGGTTTATATACCACATATCAATGAAATCATATGGTTCTCTGCTTTTTCTGACGTATTTCGCTTAGAATTATACTCTCAAGATCCATCCATGTTGTCACAAATGGTCCTATTTCATCTTTTCTTGCTGACGAATAGTATTCCATTGTGTATATATACCACAACTTCTTTATCCATTCATCTATCGAAGGACATTTTGGTTGTTTCCATGTCTTGGCCACCGTAAATAAAGCTGCAGTGAACATTGGAGCATACGTGTCTTTATGTATAAATGTTTCCAGATTTTTTGGGTAGATACCCAGGAGAGGGATTGCTGGGTCATATGGTAATTCTATTTGTAGTTTTTTGAGGAACCTCCACACTGCCTTCCATAGCGGCTGCACCAGTCTACATTCCCACCAACAGTGTATGAGGTTTCCTTTTTTCCATAGCCTCTCCAACACTTGTTACTATTTGTCTTGTTGATGATAGCCATTCTGACTGGGGTGAGGTGATATCTCATTGTGGTTTTTATTTGCATTTCTCTGATGATTAGTGATGTTGAGCAGTTTTTCATATGTCTATTTGCCATTTGTATGTCCTCTTTGGAGAAATGTCTCTTCAGGTTGTCTGCTCATTTTTCAATTGGGTTGTTTGTTTTTTTGTTGTTGAGTTGCAAGAGTTCCTTGTATATTTTGGATATTAGCCTCTTATGGGAGGCACTGTTTGCAAAAATCTTCTCCCATTCAGTTGGTTGCCTCTTTATTTTGTCGATGGTTTTTTTTGCTGTGCAGCTTTTAAGTTTCATATAGTCCCATTCATTTATTTTAGCTTTTACTTCCCTTGCCTTTGGAGTCAGTTTCATAAAATGCTCTTTGAACCCAAGGTCCATAAGTTTAGTACCTATGTTTTCTTCTATGCAGTTTATTGTTTCAGGTCTTATGCATAAGTCTTTGATCCATTTTGAAACCACTTGACAAGATACAACATCCATTTATGATTAAAACACTTAATAAAATAGGTATAGAAGGAAAATACCTTAACATAATAAAGGCCATATATGACAAACCCTCAGCTAATCTCATAATTAATGGTGAAAAACTGAAGCCCTTTGCTCTACGTTCAGGAACACGACAGGACTGTCTGCTATCACCTCTGCTTTACAACATAGTGTTGGAAGTCCTTGCCAGAGCAATCAGGCAACAGAAATAAATAAAAGGCATCCAAATTGGGAATGAAGAAGTTAAATTGTCACTCTTTGCATGTGACATGATGCTATATATAGAAAACCCTAAAGACTCCACCAAAAAGCTATTAGAAACAATAAACGAATACAGTAAAGTTGTCCACTACAAAATTAACATACAAAAGTCCATTGCATTCCTATATACTAACAATGAAATCTCAGAAAAAGAAATACAAAAAACAATTCCTTTTGAAATTGCAGCAAACAGAATAAAATACCTAGGAATAAACTTAACCAAGGATGTGAAAGACCTAAATGCTGAAAACTATAAGACATTTTTAAAAGAAATTGAAGAAGACACAAAGAAATGGAAAGACATTCTGTGCTCATGGATTGGAAGAATCAACATAGTTAAAATGGCCATATTACCCAAAGCAATATACAGATTTAATGCAATCCGCATCAAAATCCCAACGGCATTTTTTAAAGAAATAGAACAAAAAATCATCAGATTTATTTGGAACCACAAAAGATCCCGAATAGCCAAAGCAATCTTAATAAAAAAGAACAATACTGGAGGTATCACACTCCCTGACTTTAGCTTGTACTACAGGGCTACAATAATCAAAACAGCATGGTATTGGCAGAAAAACAGACACATAGACCAATGGAATAGAACTGAGAACCCAGAAATAAAACCACATAAATATGAACAGATAATTTTTGACAAAGAAGCAAAAAACATGCAATGGAGAAAAGACAGCCTCTTCAATAAATGGTGCTGGGAGAATTGGATAGCCATGTGCAAAAGAATGAAACTGGACTGCTATCTGTCACCAGGTACCAAAATTAATTCAGAGTTTTTGATTTAAGAAGACAAGGGTGGCACTTGAGAATCTGCCTCTCTAAGGTGGTGATGCTGGGCGGCCTGTTGACTCAGTTAATTAGAGTGCAGTACTCATGACACCAAGGTCACCGGTTCGATTCCCACATGGGCCAGTGAGCTGCACCCTCCACAACTAGATTTAAAACAACGACTTGACTTGGAGCTGATGGGTCCTGGAAAAAACACACTGTTCCCCAATATTCCCCAATAAAAATTAAAAAAAAAAAAAATGGTGATTCTGATGTTGCTGGTTTGGGAACCAGTTTGAGAACCGCTCATCTATTATACCAGCAATACTTATTTTACAAGAGTCTTGCGAGTCATTGTTCAAATTCCAGTGCCCTCTGCAAATTATTTGAGTTTGTCCATCTATAAAGACATGTCCAAGCTTTCCATCCTCTCTTGATATTCAAATTGTTTTTCCAATGCTGAAATGCAGATCTTCTGGGGGAAAATGACAGAATCTCTTCTCACCGAAAGCTGATTTAAACATGAAGTTAACATTTTTTGAAATTAAATGAAACTCATGCTTAATATTGTCTCACAGACACCCAAAAACAGGCCTGACAGAAGAGTAATTTCAGTGTTCCTGTTCCCTTTCGTCCTACTCATGGCAGCATTTTTTCTGGCAGCCAGAAATCTTTACATTTAAATTACACGACACAGCCAATCTATTTCCAACTGAGTTTAAGTCTCTAACAGTTGCTCACTTTTACTCTAACAGTTGGCAGCAAGTTTTTATGAACTGAAAACGTCACAGGATAATTTTGATTGCTCTTACCAGTGCAAAAGAGAAGCTACACAGCTTGATTTTTTTTTAAGAAAACATTCACGCCAAAATTATTTTTTAAAAATGTTCCCAATGTGGCAATTTCAAATAAAGTCTCAGACAATCCAGACCTACCAAATAAATAGAATGACTTCTTCAGACTTAATTATACTTCAAAGAAAGTAAATGCCATTATTCACTTGCAAAGACAAGAAAATAGGTGTAAATCGCTCTAAGTGTTTCATAGCTCACTAAAAACTTCTTGGTAAAATATTTTATTACCAAATGACACCTTAGCAAAGTTATCCACCCAGATTTCCTGTGGGAGGAAAATTGTGGTTGAGGGCAGAGATAGCCTCAGGCAGTATTTTAAGTGATTGATCCATCGGTGATTAATGATCACATACAAATGTGGGTGTGACAAAGCATATAAAAGGCACTCAAAAGTGCACATCTGAGTCATCTGATGTTCTTCTAGAAATGAACAATGGATCCCTGAAGACTGAACTATGCATGGTACTGTAGTCAGGAAAAAGAAGATGGAAAAGAAAGGATTAAAAGGTTGACAGTGATGTTTTATTTTTTCTGAAGCCAATTTATTTTTCTTTGAACTAAAAGGACTGTGCCTCAAGGCTGGCGTAAAGCAGCCTTTCCAGGAAGCCACATTTATCACACCAAGAAAAAGCACCGCAAAGGAGACAGCATGATGAATACCTGGTTTTGGGATCCCAGGATAGAGTGTCCAGAAATAAGGATAAGAATTTATTTATCTCCATGAAGCCTGGGCTCTAGCTCAAGCAATATTCTCAGCTAAGTTTGTTTCAAAACACCCAATCTCTTCATTGGTTTAAGCCATTAGATATATTAATTACATGATGCTTCATCATATTCTAAAAAGGTTTATAGAGTTGTCCTCTGATCTAGGACACACATGCAAGTTATTTGTTATGATGATGGCTTGCTTTGCAGAGTCTCTGCCCGTGACCCAGTCCCATAGATCAATGTCAGGCCAAGTGAGGTCTCCAGCAAGGGAGAGCATAAAACCTCTTGTCAGGGTTAGGCTTTCGAAGCTACAAGTTGGTCCTGGATGCTGGGATCAGACTGACCTGGATTTAAATTTTACCTGCAAACTTAAAGTTGTCTGACCTTAAATGACAATCTCTGGAAGGCTCGATTTCCTCATGCATAAAATGAAGCTAATTATAAATCATGCCTCAAAGGATGTTTGTGAGCCAAATCAGAGAGACACTGTGTGTGTCTCTCTGTGTGTCTCTCTGGCACATAGTAAGTGTTAAATAAATATCAGTTACTATTGCTATTATATTGCTTTTCATATAGAGCTTCTCTCAATGATCTTCAATTAATTGATTTGCCAGATTAATTCACCATGCTAGCGATTCTTTCTGTTCAGTGTATACCAACACCCAGGGCAATCTAATGTTCAACAGCAGACTATGCCTTACTAGGAGACCTTTACAATGTTCCTCCGGCCAGATGAGTTTTATGCTTAACAAAAGTCAAATAAGTTTATTCCTAAACCTGATTGTGACAGGTGGAATTGCTATTGGAATTTTGTAATTTAATAAATATGAAACTTACGAAACATAAGAGCAAAATCAAAGTTGTTATCTTTGTGGAGGCTAAGTGAAGTGCTTTCAAAAGATAAGTAGAAAAACCTCTGCCAAAATGAGTGACAAAACTACAGAAGGTTAGAAAAAATCAAAATAATCTAGAAAGTACTGCACACAGATTGCCTCATAAGTATATTTAAGATGGTTCTACATTTTAAAGAAATGGAATGGAAATTATAAAAGAGGTGTTTGGGCTGTTGCTTATGGAAGAGAGATACTGGAGAGCTCTAATCAGCAGACCAGTATATCTTGAAAACATTCTGGCCCTATATCAAAAGATTGATAATGGAATGTCTGTACATATTTTTTTAAGTTAAAATAAAATGTTTGATATATAAATATATCACCACCCTCCATGGTGTTTTAAAAAGTAAATAATACGACACCAAGAGTGAACCCTAATGTAAACTATGGACTTTGGATGACGATGTGTCAGTGTAGGTTCACCAGTTGTAACAAATGTACCCTCTGGTGGGGATGCTGATAATGGCAGAGGCTATGCATGTGTGGGGGAGGGGATATGTAGGAAAGCTCTGTACCTTCCTCTCAGTTTTGCTGGGGACCTAAAACTCCTCTTAAAAAAATAATGTAAAAGTCCTAAAGAAAAGTAAATAATTATGGCTGGTCCCACTGTATCACATAAGATTGTTTCTATAACATCATGCAAATACTCTTACTTATTAAGCACATTTTTAAAGAGTTCTAAATTTAAATATGTTAAGGGAAGGGAACTACTTAAGCAAGCAGGTTGGGGTTTGTTTGTTTTTGTCTGTTTTTGTTTTATTTATGATTTACCCACAACCATATTCAGTCACATAAAGAGAACTTTCTATAGTACATGAGATCCAGGACCAAAAAATGTCATGAGATATAGCAAGAGAGGGGCATAGAGTAGAAATTTCAGATGTTGCTCAACTCACCGGCAGCCTCAAAATTATCAGGAGAACTTTCTAAAAGTACAAATTCCTAAGACCCATGTATTTGGACTTAGTAGGTGTGGAGTAGGACCCAGGAAACTGTGGGTGTTTTCTAAGTTTCCTAGATGTTTCTGATGGGTAACCAGGTTTGAGAAAGATTGATGTTGAGCAGTACTGTCTAATCTAAATATAACACAAGTCACAAATGTGAGCCACATTTTCTGGTAGCCACACTTGAAAAAGAATTTTCTAGTCTCCTCATATAAAGGAGAAAAAAAAATTCTTAATACTACTTTTAATTTATTAATAAAACACTTTATTTAAATTCATAAGTGCAAAATATTACCATTTCAATATGTAACCAACATAAAAATTATTGTAAAAGATGATTTACATCCTTTTTTTTTGTGCTAAGTCTTGGAAATTCAGTGTGTTTTTTACACTAACAGCACATCTCAATTTGGACTAGCCCCACTACAATTGCTCAATAGCCACTGGCTGCCATATTGAAAAAAGCTGATACAGAGTATAAAGCACTAAACTGTCTTAGTGATGTAGGCTGTCTTGGTGATGGTACTATATTTTGGTGCTTCACAATTAAGTGTTTGAGCTCAGGAAGTGATTAGGAAGGTCAAAAGAAGAATGAAACAGCATGGAAAATCTAGGATGAACGTGACACTTAACTCTTTGTTAACTGGAAGGTTTATGCACCATAAGTTACAGACGTGCACATAAATAGTCAAAGGAAAACAAGTGAAACGGACATCCATGTACACAAGAAGGGAGAAAGTTGGAGAACTCAGATAAGAGTAAAACTGCCATGCCCCTCCAGTTTTTAAGTCCAAAACTAGAATTCCCACACAGGTCATGCTTACCTCTCAGAAACCCGTAGGAGAGCAGAGCATGGAATAGAAATACCATTATAGGAAAAGTAAACTGACCAGTATAAAAGCAACGGGTGGAAGCACTTCCAAATGTTTTAAGCTGTGCACACACCTTTTGCATTTATCGCGCTATTATGTTAGTGAAAACACATTTTGGAGGCTGAAATAATAAGTCTGAACAAAGAGCTTAACATAGAACTGATGCACACTGTCCTTTGGGAATTCAACTAATGTTTTTTCTTCAACAATTTCAACAGCAAAATATTCTAACCAGGAATATCACAGCCAGAATGCTGTAAATCAAACAAAACATTTGTGAAGGAAAACTCCTTAATTCCTCACCAAACACTTGTATCAATAAAAAAACAATCAGAATAGAACAAATTCAATGTCAGAGGTTAATGGAGATGTGTGAGGTATCAGATTGCAGACTTTTATTATACAGTATGTAAAAAAAATCTATAGGAGCTCAGTGTTTCATCTCAAGGCTAAAGCTTCACCTAAATTTACATATGAACCTAACATATGAAAAACATTTTTTCATTTTCCTCTTACCTAATGACCACAGATGGCACAAAATTAGCTTTTGAAACAGCTATAGTGCATTGATAAAATTCTAGTAAAACAGAATTCTTTAATATGGAAATTCATAAATACATAAAGGTGATGGTAGTGATTATCCAACTGGGGATGTCTTTTGCTTGTTCATCTGACAGAGGCATTATACTTTCACTGCTCTGTCACCTATACTTTTGCTCAGGTTAGAAATGGCCGAGGAAACACAGGATCCAAATTAGGAATAAGCAGTAACTTGACAACATGAGCACCTCATTTGAATATTTACACACATGTCACAATGGCTGTTTATAAATGATTAACAAATTCATCAATTTTTCTGTAACTCATTTAGGGATGGACCCCAAAGGTGTTTGAAATCACAGCAATTAACTTTAAGCAAAGTGAACAGATGCTCAGCATATCTCTTCAGCGGTACAATAATTGGCAATTAATATGTCAATTAGTAGATCCCAATCAAAACAACAATCAGTTAAATTAGCAAAATATAACAGAGGACAAAAGTGTTCATTTATTACTATGCTGGTGGTTTGTATTTATTTTTCAGTAGATTAATTTTTATTTATTCATTCAACTAATGTTTGCATTTTCAATATGGAAAGCCCTTTGTAAGGTGCGTCACAAAGTTAAGATAATGATAAAGAACAATAATTAATGCTTTACATTCAATTGATTAGCACTGTGCATGCTCTCAAATACAACTGCAATATCACTGTACACACCTTCAAAAAACTATGCTTATTGATCCTGAGTGCCCAGCCTGCTGCTGTCTTCATCAACTTTTTTCCTGAAAGTCCCTTTATCATTGAAAAATTGGGATTATGAATTGCTTGCCAAATTCTGCAGTGTCCCAGGTTGTTGTTGTTTTTTTTCCCTTCTGCTTATTTTAGGTTCTTCTGGCTGCGAAAGTTCCCTCTCATTTATCCCTTACAGATGTCTTCCCCTTCAGAGCTACTCTGACACAGTGAACTGGTGGTGGCCTGTTTGTTAATCCTATTTTACAAATCAATATCATGCAAGAATCACAGGACATGCTAAATAAAAGTAACAAAGAAGGAGATATTAAGGCTGGAGGGTGTAGATGCCAAGGAAATAGAAAAAGTGAGTTATTACCACCTTTCCATGAACCTTTGACTGGCTGGAGCTTAATATTGAGGAAAGTACATCATCGGTCTGTAAATTTCTCCAAAATGTATCCTAATTCAGATTCCTATCTTTGTGATGATCAGCATAGACTTGGTCCATTTGACTTCAGGCTACTTTATTCTTTATTTGCACATGTCTAGTGTCAGTGGGTATAAGTGTTCTCTGCTGGGCATTTTGCATTAGAACTTCAGTCTCCTTAGATTTGTCTTTGTGCTTCTGTACAAACTCCACAAAACATTCTGCAATCTCCTTGATCCTCTTTAGCTCCCTAAAATTGTTAGAATACCTTATGTCCTTATATCAGCCCAGGTCCCAGCAGGAAATAAATTGGATAACTGAGCAGAGTATAATGAAAGGATTGATTACAAAAAGAGTAAGCAGTGTTTGGAGAAAGTGTAAGGAATGACACAGGATTCCAGGGCCAGCAATAGCAGAAAGGTGATACTATCCCTGGAGAGAAGAGGGAATGCCGTACCATTGTATAGGACCAGGGTGAACCAACATGGGAACTCAGACTAAATACCCCAGACTTATTGCCTTCCCGCCCTGCTGGTACCTCTCATTAGCAAACACAGGGATGCTCATGAATACAGTTTTTTGGGCCAGTCTCTCCATAAACTCACAGAATGGTGGAAAAGGGATGTAGACAAGCAAATCGGAAATACTGAGCACAAACCCGAGATTTGAATAAAAAAATAGTGCTAACATTTTCCTGATAGCTGCCTATCAACTTCGCTCTCTTTTTCTGAAAAACTCCCAACTCCCAGTTGAGTTGGCAATCACCATACATCATCTAACAGCTGCTCCTGTAGCTCTCAAAATTCTTCTCCTCAAATGAGGACACATCCCATCTTATTAATTCCATGAGGCCCCATTAACACAAAGCTTTTATATGCAACAGATTTCCCTGGGAATTGTACAGCACATTTATCAACTGAGCAGAGATTAACTTAAAACTGGCTTGCTCTTTCCTGTGACAGAAAACTTCTCCTAAGTTTTTTTGTTTGTTTTGATTTTTTATCCTCTCAGAGCTCCAGCATGGTGACATCTCCTTGCTTTCTTGAATACTATGTCCCCAACCATTTGATTCTTGAACTGCAGCAAAAAAAAAGAAAAAAGGAGAAAAAAATCCCTCATACTTTAGTGCTTTGTCCAGTCAGTGTATCATCCTCATTTTCTCTCGGAGAAACATGTCTCTCCACCATTGTAACATGGAGTTTGAGTGGTAGCTGCCATCTCTTTATGGAACCCATAGTATTTGGCCACAGGGTTTGGTGTAGGGGTGAGGAAGTGACCCAAGCTGGCCCAGGCATACTACTCCTCCACTCCTCCAATTAGTCCCCTGACCCAAGAGGGCTCATCAGAGTTCTTTCCTGGAATTTTTTAAGTTGGGACAAGAGAGACTAACAGAGTTACTTTCTGGTCATCATTGTGTTGAACTGAGCCTGATAGCTCTGGTGGCCACGATTTCAGCCATCAGAGAGAAGGCCAGTAATATGAGGGAATGGGGGCATTGTTAGTCCCGTACTCTCACCATGCTTTCTCCCACAGGAAGAAAACCTTTGTATGTGTATTTCCCTTTGCCTGAAAGAACCTTACCTTCTCTTGGCCTACTCAACTTCTCCACCTCCTCTTCCATATCTCACTTCAAGAATTACTTCTTCACAAAGGCCTCCCTTACCTCCCCATTTATAAAAAGAAAAATCAAGTTTTAGCAGAGGAAGACATAATACACAAGTAAGTCATTTAAATATAGGATGTCAGATGGCAATGAGTGGTACAGAGACAAATTGAGGAAGAAAGTGGAGAAGAAAGAAAGGAGTCCTAATATGGGCAGGAGTTTCTCTTTTAAGTAGGGTAATCAAGGGAATTCCTTAATGATAAGGTGTCATCTGAGCAGAAACCTGAGGGGAATGAAACGGCAAGGTAAGCAAATGCATAGGGAAGATGATTCCATGCAGAAAGCACAGCAAGTGCAAAGGTCCTGAAGCAAGTAAAGTGAATGAGGGAAGAAAGTAGGAAAAAATCATAAAAGTAGCAGAGTCAGATCATATAGGGCCTTATATGTCATTGGAAGGACGAGCTTTTACTCTGAGTCAATGGAAATCAACTAGAGGAGTAAAACGATCTAATTTAAATTTTCAAAGGATCACTGTAGCTTCTGTTTGGGAGAACAGACTGTTGGGAGTCGATGGTAAAAACAGGGACACTGGTTAGAAAGCAACTGCAGCTATCCCAAGTGGGAGATTAAAAGTGACTTAGACCAGAATGGAAGCAATGAAGGTGGTCAGAGATCACCCCACATTGACTGTATGTTGAAGGTAGCAACACCAGGATATGCTGAGAAAGAGGCGGTAAGCATGACTCCCAAGTTTTTGGCCTGAGCAATTAAGAGACTAGAGCTGTCATTTACTGCAATGGGGAGGAATCAGGTCTGGAGTTAAGTTTTTTGAGGAAAGACCAGAAGTTTTGCTAGAAAAGCCTATTAGTCATCCAAGTAGAGATGTCAAGTGAGCTGTTGGGTATATGCATTTGGTGTTCAGGGGAAAGGTCTGCAATGGAAATTAAAATCTGGAAGCCTTCCATATATATATATATATGAGACCACCAAGAGAGTGAGTGTGGATGGAGAAGAAATCCAGGGAATGAAACCTGAGTTGTCCAATAGTTAGGTCAGAGACAGGATAAAGAATTGCTAATGTAGACCAGGAAGGAGGAGCCAATGAAGCAGCCAACAAACAGTGGGGTGGAGTATCCTAGAAGACAGGTAAAGAAAGTTTTCCACAGAGGTGGGAGTGATCATATGTCAAAAGCTACTGCGAAGTCAAGAAAGTTAAAAACTGAGAATAGACCATTCAATTTAACAACATGCAATTTATTGGTAACCTTGACGAGAAGTTGTTTTGTTTGTGAGCACCTGATGGGAGTGGTTTCAAGGTGAAGTGGAAACAGAATGTAAGATGGGAGTATAAACAACTCTGTGGGGGGGGTTTGATGTAAATAGGAATTGGGGGCAGTGACTGAACGGGATATGGGATCAATCCTTTGCCCATCCATTCTATCATTCTCCTGGATGTCTCCTTTTGCTTCAGATCTCCCTCATCTCCTCCCTCATCCTAATTCTTCCTGGTGACCTTGCTGTCTTATTTTACTGAGAGAAAATAGAAACAATCAGAAAGGAGCATCTCTCCAAAGTTGCCACCACGATTTCTAATCTACCTGCACACCTATATTTAACACGAAACCAGGTAATTGTGTGCTTTTCTGCAATGCTATTCAGCTATGTGGGTGCAGGCATGGGCCAGAAGTATTGTGTTAACCAGAGTTAGTGTTTTGGAAGGTGAGGATGATGAAGGGTTTTGTGGACAAAGAAAAAATAATTATAAAGTTAAACTGTGATATATTCCATTTTTTCTGACTCCTGAAAGTATAAGAACTGCCTTGCTGTCAAAGCCAGGGTCCTGGCAGTCCAAGAGATTGGATCAAATTTGGTAGAGATGTCAAGATGGTGACAACTCACATTACCTTTAAAGTTGAGATGTACTCAAAACATACAGCTTCCATTCATTCTATGTTTTTCCTCTACATAGTATATCCAAACTTTCTCTTTTCAGCCTATTGGAGTAAAATGCTATCTACTTAATATGTAAAATAGCTTTTTGTTTTGTTTAATTTTTACATAATATAGCCTAAATTATAATTGGAAAAGATTGGGTTTGTTCAAACTGTACCATGTAAGTTTCCTGTCATAATTTTCTTTAAAAAGGAAAAACAACAACAAAAAAAAAAACCTTTTATTTATTTTAAGTGTATTTTTCCAGGACCCATCAGCTCCAAGTCAAGTAGCTGTTTCAATCTAGTTGTGGAGGACACAGCTCACAGTGGCCCACGTGGGGATTGAACTGGCAACCTTGTTAAGAGCACTGTGCTCTAACCAACTGAGCTAACCGGCTGCCCCTCCTGTCATAATTTTCAATTGTCATCTTTCCAGAATGAAGAGCCCCCTTTTTGGCTTAACCATATTTGGCAGTTCTTGTATCCCCAATACACAAAATATGACCACAGTCCATATACATGTCCTCATTTTTAAAGCACCTTTTGAACAAAACATCATATTAGGCATTGGGAAAGCATATAGGAAGAATGTTCCCCACCTTCAAGAGACTTAATTGGATATGCAATCTATAAGCTAATATGGGCTGTGCCAAAAAGGAGCCTGAGGACGTAAGAAAAGTCAGGGAGAGAAGAATGCAGAATAAGGGACATTATCTGACTTCATTGCTCAAACACCTAAATTGTAATTGAAAGAAAACACAAAGGACCCAATATCAAAGAGAGTTCAAGACAAAAGGCCTAGATTTTGGAAATATTTAAACTCATTTTGTTTCATAGGTAACAACAACAAAAATCTATAGAAATGAAAAGTAGCATGCTGTGTTAAACATCCAGTACGTAAGGAGTGTACAAAAATGAATGTCCTGTTTCAGAAATGCTGTTAGAGTAATAGCTCTAAAGGGCCACAAGCAATGTTGTTAACAGGCACACTATCTGTGGAGACACAAAGCCACAGCGGAGAGCTGAAGCCAAGAGGAAGAATCTGAACAGACCAAGTCCCACTGGGCACAAGAGTTTTCTATAACCATTCTAAATAATCTTTAGACTAGCTTCTATGAAACCCGTAGGACTGGGAAGTCCATGGCCTATGAAAGATATTTATAAGACTTTTCTGAGAAGGTTACATAAATATATTGTCTCAAGTCCCATGTAACTAAAAGTTATAATCTGTTCCTTAGGGGATATCATAAGTTTTAACTGATTTTAAAACTATCTTTATATAGATTAAGGCTTTGCAAAGAAAAAGCAATTTGATTATATTTTACGGACAGTTTTAATTCTGCTGTGATAATTCTGTATCATCATATTTACCACTATTATTTATGTTTTGGGCTAAGCACTTTACACGTATTATCTCAGTTAATCTTCACAAAACACCCATAAAACAAAAATTAGTGTTTCTATTTTGGAGAAAAAAATTGCTATTGATGTAAGCTAAATGACTTCTCTAGCGTCTCACAATCACTAACTGGCAAAGCCAGGATTCGCACCAAATACCCCTGACCATAAAGCTAGCATGAACTGAACAACCTCCCTCTCTCTTTCCCTCCCTTCCTGCCTCCCTCCCTACCTCCCTTCCTCCCTCTTTCTCATGTATACAGAGGGTGCCAAAAAAACGTATACACATTTTTAAGAAAGGAAAAAAACTGCATTAAAATTGTAATACTCAATCTATACCTATAACAAAAGATGAATACAAGTCATGTGTATACATTTTTTGGCACCCCCGGTATATTTTAAGCCGTTGCATTCTCCTGTCTTAGTTATCACTTTTCAAATGGCCATCATAACAACCTCTACTAACTAATCTGATGCCCAGTGGTTGGCCCTAAAAACACACCAAAAACTTGTCAAATCCCATTTTAAAGTCCTTAGTATGTCAAAAAGGATGAAAATTAGTGCCAGTGGCTCTGTTCACAATCATTAAATGAGAACACCAAGCATATTAAAAGCAAAAGGTGAAAATAGGTTTTAAGATCAGATATTCCCTTCCTAGTATTTATGGAGGCTGAACTATGATTAAATGTCTATGGTTTTCATTCATTCAAACTCACACTCAAGTCATTATTTCTGATATAGTAGCCTTGCCAGTGATATAAGCTGCCAAATGGTAGACTAAAGTTCAGGTTCACCTTTGGGTTTCTGGTGAACCCATAAAAGCTATATTTACGTATTTCTTAACCCAGGATTTTAATGAAAAAAGTTATCATGTTAATAAAATGTTCTGTTTAGTACACACAGATCAAGTTTATGCCATTGTGGAAGGGCTGCTTTCTCAAAATAAAGAAAAAAGCAAGCATTGCCCAAAGCAGATTACATGCAGACATGAAGAAATTAAACATCAAAGGTTAATGAAAATGAGCAACAGAAGTTCATATTGTAAAGGTAGGGTTTGGGAAATTATCTCCTAAACAAGACGTCTAATAATACAGATTTTTAATATGAAGGTAAAGGCTGGAATGCAATATTCCAATTTAAAAAAATCCTTTGTCTTTTTTTTCTTAACCAGAGTAAGGACCTAAAATAGGTAGCAAGAAAACTTCCTATTTAGGCCTTCATTTTCTCCTCTTTTTTTGTAAAGCCAATAAGTTTTGATTCTCCAGGTACTCTTCCAATAACTGGCTAAATGTCCTGAAGAAAGGTAAGAAAGAGTAAGTTCTTTACACACATAACAACTATAAATTTATATATTTTTTTAAAAAAGTATTTCAGCAAAATATCCAGGATGTATATTTATGTATTTCTTAACCCAGGACTTTAATCCAGGAATATAAAACTATAGGTTTATATTCCTTGGAATCTGCCTCCTCAAGGAGAGGTACCGAATCAGATACTAAAACGAAGCCGAGTCCTTGAGACCTTGAGGCCCGTAAATTCACCAATCTAATCTTTTCTCTCCTGAAGTAACATTGTCACAAAACAGACAGTAGTAGTTTCAAGTGCACATATGTATTTTTATGGACTGGAGACCCAGGTTCCTTATTCCTCATTCTTAAAATGTTTAGAAATTCGAGACTAAGGAAGGTGCATGTTAGAAAATTACTAGTGTTAGAAAATTACTACTCCATAAAAAAGAAATAAGAAGAAATAAGGAAGATGAGTGTCTTAGAAAATTAGTAGTGTTCTTAGAAAATTGCTACTCCATAGAAAAAAAACAAGGGATTAAAAATCCCACAGCTGTAGAGTCAAGTTCTTTGTTAAGCATGTACAGCTTTCTAAATCCCATAAAAATCTCAACATCTGACTCATTTCATTTTTACAAGGGAAGGGGCTATTACACTGGAAAATATGCGTAAAAATGTGCAGCATTCAGAGGCATTAAATAGTTTTATTTCACATTTGTTTCCTATGTATCCTGCGTGATAGACACACTGCAGCACCTGCTGCTACAACGCCTACTCTCCATCAGCTCCCGATCTTGTCTTTACAGAAGGGAGCAGTTTGACCTTCTTCTGGAACCACTGAAGTAATGCTGCCATCTCCTGCTCGCTGCATAGAATGTAAGGAAATTATCCTCAAATGGAAATGCAAAGTGGAACTGGATAAAACTACGAACTAGATTACTGCTTTCATAAATATTTTTAGCCAGTAGATTAGAACCAATTTTATTCAAAAGGGCAGTGTCGTAATAATTGTTTTAAATTTGATATGCTTTAGATAGCAGTTATTTTAGCGTTTTGGAGGTTTTTTTTAGAAATTAAATTGGTAGTTCTTATTTTTCTGAATATTGCTTTCATATGACCTTAATGTCAATATCTATTTTGTACAATGTAAACATAAATAAAACATTTCAAGATATTAAAAATAACAATCGTATATAATGAATTTTAGTATTAGTGAAAGTGTACTCAGAAAATTGATTTCTCTCCAATTCAAAATTTAGAAATACTCAGAGAAGAGAGTACATGGAAAATAAAAGGTAAGAACAACAGAAATTAGTCTTATTTTGGAATTTTACTGAAGCACAAATACAAGAAAACAAAGGAACTGTTCAAAAGCATCTTTTCCTCCCTAAATGTCAGAATCTGAAAACCAGAAAGTTCCGTATCGTCAAAAAACAGTCTTTCTGTTGCTCTTGTTATTGCTCTATAAATCAGTAACACTGGTGTGTTAACGCAATTCTCTTCCTAGATTTTTGTGGATAGGAACTGCATTCTAGCCTAGGATGAGAGTCTATTCACCTTAAAGAGATCCTTAAGAGGCAAGCTTTTCTCTGCATACATTACCAACATTCTGCCAACTGTATCTCCGAAGCATGAATACCTAATCCAGGATTCTTTCAAAAGAGGTCAATTCCCCTACCAATCAGTTATATATGGCAACACTCCTCCTTTAAAGAGCTTCTTAAAATTAAGACTATTTTTTTTTTTTTCCTTTATTTAACGGCAAGTCAAAGCAGCTAGCTGTAATCTTTTGTAAAACACACCCTCATTATTTCAAGACAGGTTTTCTTCAAACCACTCTTATCTGGACCAAGAGCTCCCCTTGTCTTCCCTTTTTTTAAAAGACAAATCCTTGGATCTGTTAGTTCACTTCTCTACTGAGGGTCCGGCAAGTGTCTAGTTCAGGAAAGTTAGCCCCTCTGCATCACTGTGGTTAGCCTGGATAATATGGAATCAGTGCAGATCAGGAAAATACAGCACAAACTCAAGGTCCACAGCATTGCAAATAATGGCCTGCGGAAAATTATGCGTGTGTTTTAGTTTTGTATAAACATTCTTCCATATCTGTATACGTATACCTCTTGTGAAAGCCAACTAAATTGCCACTGTTAGCTTCATTTTCAGACACTAAATTGTTTATAGACTCATCGTACATTTATGGTCCTCAGCACTGGTACTCTTCACACCCACATCCACTTACAAAATATATTCCTTCTACATATATTACCTATAGAATATTTTAAGCTTCACCAAAATGACAAATCCTATAATCAGTCACTTTACCCACATGTGCAATGGCTTCTTGGAGCATGTCCTGGGATTTGGGGTTCTGTCTCTTCAGCCGGAAAATGAGGGAACCAAACAAGATCATTTCTTGGGTCCTTCCACCTGAGAACTTCAGATTCGTACTGCAATCAGTCTGCAATGGGAAAATCTTGACCTAAACTCCCCGCCTAATTTTCTCTAGGCAATAAAAAAGCATCTTCTCCAGAAATACAGGAAGAAAATAGGAAGGCCAGTAACCTGACCTGAACTTCCTACTTTTGGTCAGCCCACATAGTTACTTCTAGAAAATAACACAACCAGTAATGATAACAGAGGTAAAGTAGCTACTGACTCTCCGAAAATAATTTACCACGATTGCCATTAATGATTACTTTAGGTGATGGTATTAAAGAATAACACGTCATTATGTAGAATATTATGATAGTTGGTTTTAATTCCCTAAATTTTGTATCATTTAGGAATAAACTAATTTGGGGAGATGCTTATGATAGATATTATAGACATATATTTATTTTTCTTTTTATACTAAATGGTTAGTGTTAAATAGAGGCCAGAATTACATAAAACACCCTTCCTGGTAGACCCTAGATAAAGGACTAAAATCAAACATGACTTAATTTGGGAACTGCTTAAGATAGCAAAATGTTAGGGTAAAAGAAATCTCTATTATTTTTTTGCACAACTGCTTAACTCTCATTATCAAGGTATCAAGGCAGAAATCAAGGAATCAGAATTACAAGGTTAAAAGAGAGAGTTCACGTGCTCTTCCACTCAACTCTACATAGGGGTTGTTTTTGTTTATGTTACAGTTTAGGAGGATTTTAGGTTGGTTGTTTGTTTTCCAGTTTAGATAAAGCAATATAAATGTTATTAAATGCATTTTTTTCCTTAAAGAGTTTGCATCTGTCACCCAAACTGGCTGTTAATTTCCAAATCTGAATACCTTACAAGGAAGATAAACAGTATAGGTAGGGTGAAATTTTTTATTTTGCTGCTTAGAAAAATTTTCATCACACAAGTACAAGTCTGGCGACTGGTAATGATTATGAACACTTTCACTTCAATAAAATACCATTTCAGCTGAGACTGTCTGTGATTACCGGGGAACACAACTCCCGGAGCTCTATCCAACGCAGTAAAAGGAGAACCAGTCAGCCAATATTCAGCTCATTTATACTTATTTTCAACTAAGGATTTAAAATGTGAAGTGATTGCTGACCTTCCAAAATCAAAGGTGAATGCTGACATTTTCTTTTCTTTTTTTTTTTACTGAAGAAAATAATCAGTGTGTAATACATAAGTCTTTTGTATTAATTTATAACCTGAATACATTTCTCTCCTTCTTCCTCTCCCTCCTCTTCTCTACCCCGCGCTACATCTCCATTTCTCTTGCTCCTTTTTCTCTGCATCTCCTTTCTCTCTCCTCTCTTCTTCTCCCCCCAGAAATACAGCTTGCTTTTAAAATTTTACCTTCATTTGCTGCAAATAAACTGAACAGTTATTTTCACATTGTCATTATGCTAAAGGGTACTGGGACCATTGGTCAGGCAGGTTTCTGCTTTACCAAAGGTCCTGTTGTGACAGGAGAAACACACTCAACAGTTTTACCACAACATAGAACTTTCTTTGAAGACCAGCTTATTCCTTTTTTTCATTTTTACTGTCACCCACAGGATAGTTTCAAAGTGTAACTAAATGTTAGCTAAACTTACATCTGTCTTGCATTCTATTACCTAGCACTCCAGATGGCAGCAATACAACCCGGAATGCTTTGAATAAGACTCTTCACATGACATTAGGCAATAGGAAAGGTAGTACCATGTTTCCCCCAAAATAAGACCTAGCCGGACCATCAGCTCTAATGCATCTTTTGGAACAAAAATGAATATAAGACCCGGTCTTATACAATATATAATATAATATATATAACAATATACATTATATAGTATATAAAATAATATAAGACCGGGTCTTATATTCATTTTTGCTCCAAAAGACATGTTAGAGCTGATGGTCCAGCTAGGTCTTATTTTTGGGGAAACACGGTAACATGTATGCTTCTTATGCCTTGGTCACGGCTATTTATAAATCCAAACGACTTAATAATACATGTTTTCTTTGCACCTAGGGCTCTGAATTCCACTTCTGCACTTTAGCATGGTTCACATTATATCATTTTCATGTTTATTTTAGAGTGAAATTTCTCGACTTTCTACTTGACAGAAATTTGGAACATAAAATTTTGAACTGGATGATTTTATTTCAAAATGCAGGTTGTGGGTGAGGATAGAAAAGGGTTTAATTTCTTCTTAAAAATTATACATGTATTCCCTCCTGAAATAATGCCATAACTGCATCACTTTATGATCCACATGTGGATAAATACCTCCCAGTAAGATACAACATGCACCCATTTAGCAAAACATCTGCTGACTCCTGAAACTCACCAGTATGTCCAGCATCACATCTAAAAGACAGGGTTTTACATTTGCAGCATTTTTTTATGGAAATATTTATTTTTCCCTTATGGATCTCATATTTATTTATTTTTTATGTGCATTTTGCTCCTTTTAACCTGGTGGCAGCACTGTGAAATATCACAGGCCTTTTACTCAGTATTTTTCTCTAACAAGCCAACCAGGTACAAACAGGATTTTTATATTCGTTTGTAAATTTTAGTTGAGGGCAGTTGAGAGAAGGAAAAATAAAAAGACAAATACTACATTTGTGTAAGGTTTAATTCACATCACTCGTACAATACTCTGCTGTTGGCATGTGTCTCGATAAATAGGCTTCAAAAAGAAATTATTGCAGTGTAAAAATAGTTTCCCTGAATTCATGTGCTTTTTACTATTCCCAGGTCTCAAAGTGGCTTTTAAAATTATTTTTTCAGACTCTTAGAGCTATGCACCCCATATTGTGATAGGATATGTTTCTCTGCTCCACTCCCTAGAGTGGTGTTGGAGTGAAGGGAAGTTAAGACAGCTTGGCACCATTCTAGTCTAAAAGAGGCCCAACTTGAGAATTTCACTTTTGTTGCCAGAAAAAAAAAAAAAAAGGAACATGAGAAATTAAAAAAAAAAAAGGAACATGAGAAATTAAAACGTCAAAAGACGCTGGTGAGTTTAAGCCTGAGAAGAAAGCCCACAAATGAACTAAGTAATAAATAAATGAATAGGCAGGTCAAATCTATTCATCCAACAAAATATTTGAGTGCCTACCACACCAAGCTAGGTACCAGATACAGCATGGAACTAAGTCAGTGCTTCCACGGAGCTGCTATGTAGAGGTCATAAAGTGCAAAGCACAACCGTTTCCTTGATAGTCTCCAAGTTATGCCCATTTTCCAGAATAGGCCTGCTCTGATAGCTTCTGGTCTTCAGGTAGCTTCAAATTCTCAGTACAGTTGATGAGAAAGATGCCTAACAAAAACATACAATCCACTATTATAGATCAAAACCTTGTCCTCTAGGAATATGTCATAGTTTCAGTTTCCTAGTGCACATAACGGTATCACCTCAGCTGACAACCTCCCAAAGCACATGATAAAAAGACTTCACCGGCTGGGGAGGTTTCTGCAAGATCAAGGCAAAAAGTAGATGCAACCAGAAATAGTAAAGTAAAAAAAGTGGGAGAAGAGTCATTTCCTAAGAGGAGCCTGCAGTACTCACTGCTTCTTATCTCAGCTTGTTTTCCACTGACAGATCCTTCACCAGGCACCAGCGTCTTACTGCCCTCTGCTGGCTATGTCTGCATTCAGTCTTTTCAAGCTGTTCCGTTTTTTTACAATTCAATTTTACTAGACGAGTAAATTCACTTGTTCACAGAACATAACATTTTTTAAAACTTTTGTATTAATGGTACTTAAAATCAACTCCAAGAATGTCCCATACCATAATTTATTTAATTAAAAATGTTCTTATGACAAAAGCAATACATGTTGATTAAAGGAGAAAAACAAAAGGAAAACCAAAATACTCACCTTTCTGGAAACAACCATTAAAACCTGATATATATCCTTCCATTTTCCTCTTCTCTGCCAGCATGCACCCTTATATTCCTTTATTATTTTTACAAAACACAGTCATATTGTACATTATGAATATTGCTTTAAAAATACTTACATTGACAATTTCCTTCTGTACTGTCCATTTTTATGTCACCATAACCCTATTATGTAAATTTACCACATTTTACCTCCTTCTCCTGCTTCAACCAACAAAAGTATTACTACAGTGTTTCCCTGAAAATAAGACCTAGCCGGACCATCAGCTCTAATGCGTCTTTTGGAGCAAAAATTAATGTTAGACCCGGTCTTATTTTAATACAAGACCGGGTATAATATAATATAATACTGGGTCTTATTTTATTTTTATATTTTATTTTATATTTTAATATAAGACAGAGTCTTATATTAATTTTTGCTCCAAAAGATGCATTAGAGCTGATGGTCCGGCTAGGTCTTATTTTCGGGGAAACACAGTAATAGCTGTGATAAATACAGAGAACCATTCTTTTACCTGCAATTGGTCAATAAATGTATTATCGTAACTAAAGACATTCTGAATTGATGCTTTACAATTTTTCTCTCCCTTTATCAAAAAATGCAAGGTGAACAGAACCCCTGGGTCACAGGATGATCACAGGGCCTCCACCTCTACATTTCCCAATGCAGTTTAGTTCAGATAGAAAGAGGACACTTGAGACTGAGTTTCTACCTATAAAATGACTGCTCTTCTCAGGTACATTCCCTTCCCAAAGCCAATTTGCTATGGAAATCAAATTAGGAATGCGGTGATAAAGATGGTCAGCGAATAAGCAGCCAACGAAAAAAGTAGAGATGTTTCATGCCAACTAGTTTAGAAAATTGCCCCTTTACTGTAGGTACCGAATCCTTAGGCCCACTCTCCTCCCTGGTTTCTAATCCTTTCCAAGCAAAGGCTACATTGTAATGCAATTTTTCAACCAGACTGTGATTAGGCCCTGTAGGTTTTAGATAAAAAGCTGGTCAAAACATCTCCCTTGCAATAAAGCAGTTTGAATTTAGCTGTGCTTATGCTATTTGAAGTGTAACCCATTTCTTAAATAGGAATTGTGATTTTACTTGGAGAGCTCAAGTCCCAGTCCTGAATACTCTGATATGTCAACACAGATATACCTCCTTTCATTGCGGTTTGCTTAACTGCGCTTTGCAAACTGTTTTTTACAAACTGAAGATTAGTGGCAACCCGGCCTCAAGCAAGTCTATCGGAACCATGTTTCCAACAAGGTCAGGGTTGGCATTTTTTAGCAATATTTTTTAATTAAGGTATTGTAACGAGGGAGCTCAGCTCTGGCTCCTCTCACAAGAATGCAGGATATGGGGAGGCGAAAAAGGAACACCTACGGAGCCATGGATAGGGGGTTCATACCACTACATTCTCCCTGGCGGCTGGGTTGGAGACACAGGAAGCAGGAGCCACACTATCTGCAATCCGCCATCCGCGCTTGCTAACCCCATTGTGGGGACAGAGTCCCAGAGAGCAGTTTCCAGGCTCTCGGCCTCACGTGAAAAGATGCTGGTTCGGGTAATAGATGGCCGTCAGCTGTGGCTAGTTGGCCGTCAGCTGTAACCAGTTAGCCAATTAGCCACTGATATAACTGCCCGGGTTGCACTGGTTCCACACGACACCCACTCGCTAGCCACAATCCACCATCTGCTTCTCTGCCAACCAATCAACCAACCAACCAAACGCCTAGCATAGCCACAACAGTTATATTAGTAGCTAATGGCTAACCGGTAACAGCTGATGGCTACTCAGCCACAGTGGACAGCCAACTGATTACAGCTGATGGCCACCTAATAATTGAGCCAGCACCTTTCCATGTGAGGCCGAGAGCCTGGAAACTGCTCTCTGGGACTCTGTCCCCACAGGTATGTACATTGTTCTTTTAGACAACGCTACTGCACACTTAATATATTGACTACAGTATAAACATAACTTTTATATGCACTGGGAAACCAAAGCGTTCAGATTTGCTTTATTGCAGTGGTCAGGAACCAAACCCACAGTATCTCTGAGGTATGCCTGTATATTGTAGCCTAAGTCCTAAACACCTGATCACCCTGTTAAAATTAATCAATTTTGACCTCAATGACCTCTCTGTCCCAAGGACTTGGCCACCAGCGACAAGTCACTTCATCCAACAGGTTATCTATAGAAGGGAGCGACTGGTGGCTTCTCTTGGGCACCTCCTTGGCCCAGACGTGCCACCGCCACTGCTCTTGCAGGAACGTACTACTGTCAAGTTGTTCTGGCTTGTGGACTGAGCTGAGGATCCTGGCCGAGAGGACAATGCCCTACCCCTCTCAGCCATCAGCCTGCCCCATCCTCAGCCGGGAGTGAAAGCTGTGACCTTATTTCCACCCCGATTCATACGCTCCCCTTTCTCCTAAGTCTCAGTTGCACAGGAAGAGAGCTAGTGTGTGCTAGACATACTCCGTGGAGCCCAACTCTGTACACTCACCTAAAAAGGGAAAAAAAAAAAATTCAAGCTCCACTTTAAGGGCTAGATTTATTTAAGACTGGAATGTTTCTGTACTCTTCTAGAAGTTTCTAACAACTCTGCCCATATTAATGGTTCCATTGCCTCAACAATCCAGTTCAAGATGGACCAATTCTTGTTTAAGACACCAGCACAACACAGCCTTTTTGCAATTTTTCTATGGATGTCTTTGTTCCTTTTTTAAAGCATTTAAAGTGGCTTAACAAAAGCACGTAACATAAATCTTAGTAATATCAACACCAGGCAAAAACAAATAGAACAGAGTTAAGAACTGAAATGGAGATTTGGCTCCGAGTGTTCTTACAGCCAAAGTGAACAGGGATGCCCAAGTCTCACTGTCTGTGGGAGTAAGAAAAATCAATGCTGGGCTCAGATTTACCTCATTTCCGGTACATGTGGGGTATCAACAAGATTCTAAGCGTACACAGTACCAGGTTTCATAAAACTATTATTTCCCCCAATAAAAGATGAACATATCTGCTTCCGCCCTGGCACTAGAGCTTGGATGGGCTCTCCTGTGAATACCATGTTATACACACAAATCACAATTGTAACATGAAGTTGTATTTGATCTGGCTTTTGAAAGATGAATAGATTGCTAGGCAGAGAAAAGAAAAAGGTACTTCAGCCAGAAGCAGGAGCTAATAAGATAGTCATGAGAAGAAACACATATGACCACTTCATTTACAGGTTGTATGAATGATTGGCGAGCAGTGACTCACTGCATGAGTATCAGATGGGAGGCTGCCACCACCTGGATGAGTACAACTGCTACATAAGAGGCAGCTGAGGATGCCGGATGCCAATTTGGGAAATTGGTAGGAAGTAACACGTTAACCATTTGGTGCAGAGCCAGGTAATACACTAGATGTCCAATAGCTTTTCTTTCCTCTAACCAAAAACGTTTTAAAGGGAAGTTCTTTGAGGCACACAAAACTTCAGGTGCCAAGTGGATGTCCTGAGCTGTCCAGCATACACCACTAGTCTAGAACTGACCAGAGTCAAAAGAGAGATGTAGAAATCACAGGAATCTACAGTGAAAGCTCCGGTCAAAGGAAAATGTCCCAGGGAAGCTATAAATAGGACAGCCTTAACTCTGCAACTATAATGAAAAAGGTGAGCATTGAGAAAGAGGGGAAAGAATGTGGCAAAGGCCAGTGTGGACAAAACTTAAATGCCAGCATATGTCAAGACAAAAAGGCTGTTTAATAGCTCCTGGATTTGACCAGTAAGGTCTTGGTGATTGTACTTTAGCAAAGGACAAAATCCAGGAGACAAGTGAGAGGATGGACACCATCTCAAGGACTGATTTTGAAGGACACAGTAAATAGTACTTAGGAAGGTGGTAGGGTCATGGGTGGAAAATTCCTTCCAGATGCCAATGCTGGTTTAATTGTACGTCAGTGGTAAGAGTTAACTGTCTGTCCCTAGCCCTAATCTCAAAAAGGAGCCAGTGAGTATAAATGTAGACATGCACTTAATGCCTTAATCAAAAATTGTTTTTCCCCTAGTCTCACAGAATTTCCCATAAAAGGTGAAGCAAATTTACTATGTACCATGTTTCCCAGAAAATAAGACCTAGGTGGACAATCAGCTCTACTGCATCTTTTGCAGCAAAAATGTAAGATCTGGTATATTATACCTGGTCTTGTATTATAGTAAAATAAGACCGGGTCTTTAATATTAATTTTTGCTCCAAAAGACACATTGGAGCTGATTGTCCGGCTAGGTTTTATTTTGGGGGAAAGTTTTTGTTACTGCATCAACAGCTCAAACAATACCAGATATAGATTAGGGACTCAAAATGTTTGAATAGATGCTGATACAAGGACAGAATTTATCATTTTCCTTAGAAAAGCAAAATAACTCAGATTGACATTTAATAGAAAATAACCTCAAATTACACCATGTTAAGGGACCTACCCACATGCTTCATAAAACATTAGCTCTCGAGTTCACATTTAAGGCCATTCACTCCACTACTGGATATTCATGTGAAACACAACCAGCCTTTGGTGATATTAGAGGCTACTGTATCTAAAGGTGTATTTTGGGAAAGGGCTTAAACATGTCAACTCCCAGGATGCAAATAAAAACAGGACACAGTCGAGCATTCAAAACCAAATCTGGCTCAAGTTCAGCTTCATAATACATGCCCTGTACAGGAAGCCCGGCCAAGTGGGGGAGAGAAATTCAAAGTGCTAGTTAATTTACCAGAAATTCCCATTACAAGACTTCCTTCCTGTAGTCTTACCAGGCTCAACATTTCATACTCATACCACGATACCGAACTTGACCTTGAAATACATAGGTTACCACTACTTCTCCGAGATATGTAGGCATGTATCAAGAGTACATTGAAGTATTATCTTGTTTTGGTACCTAACACTTAGTCCAATGAACACCCTGACTTTCCTAATGGCATGTCCATAAGCACCCCCTGACAGCATGTACTTTCTAGTGTCCCACAGCCTAAATCCAACCCTGGCCACCTTTGTACTTTTCTATTAACCTATCTAACTCCAAGATTCTAACTTATTAACACCCATACTTGACTAACCTCAGACCATTTCTGCAGGTTCTAGGATGGCCAAGCCAGTCATGATAAATGTCCACTCCAAGAATCCATTACTAGAAGCCTATCTTTGCTTAGATGGGTGTTTTAATTGCCAACACTTAAGTTACTTACTGATTGGGGGAGTAGGCTGTCATTTACAAACCAGAGGGAATAAATAGCATGCTGCCAGTTATTTGCAATGATTATCTTTTGTCCTTCATTAAAAGGGACCTTGTATTACTTCCCCACAAAACAAAACAAAACACAAAAATCAAAAACCAAAACCAAAACAGAGATGAAAAACAAAAGCCAAGTTTATTTGTTCATTTCTTGCATTTGAAGTACTCCTCGATGACATCCTTGGCCTGAGACTCTTTGCCATAATCCTACAAAAAAAGTCATATAGGATTTTTTTTTACTAACATTCAGAAATTCCACCAAGTCATTAGCACTACTTGTTATATAGTGAAGATTTAAAAAATTAACTCGTGTCTTACAAAAATGGTTCCCCATTAAAATTTCTTGTAGCCATTTTCAGGGACCTTAACGACTTCAATGCCTTTAAGGCTCGTAACATGGCTTTACTATTGCCAGCTTTCTCTAAATTTCTGCAGAAACACATTCAGGTAAGCAGATTTATTGGCTGGCTTGAATTATGGTGTTTATTTTCCCTTTTGTTAAAGGCAGAAAACTCGAAATCTGAGAATCATATTTTTCCTTTAAGGGGTCCCTGAATTAACAACACAGGTTCAATAGTTGGCCTGCACAACCTCCACCCCAGAGATGAAGTGACTTACCTTAACCACCACACAACTGCAACCAACCACTTTACGGGGCTTTCCCTCTCTGTCGATTTTACAGAGGCCTACCCATTCCCCTAGTTTCTTGTTGTCATCAACCTATTGGAAGGAATTTTTAAAATCACCTTATTAGTAAATATTAATGCTACTGACAGTCAATCAAAACCAAAAGGTAGCTGTAGTCAGATAGGGTGACATGGCAGTTTCCTCACTGCAGTTCAGTAGAGGGAGCCAGTTGTCATCATGTACAGCACAAGATCACCTATAGGGATTCTACCTGTTTTGTTCCACACCAAAAATATTCATTATTTACACTTCAGTAAATGCTTGCTTCATTACCTTTAGCATAGCCAACAATACTAAGTTTTTGTGATGTTTTTCATACCTGCAGAAAGCAGTCAGCTGGACATTACAAAATTTGCTCAGGTTATGACACAAATCACTAGACAGCATTACTCATGACACATTTGTCCAAATTTCATTAAGCCAAAATACCTCTTAATAGTTCAGATAAATCAGATTAGATGGGTTAACTTACCTTAATTAGATTGATTTGGTGTTCAGCACAGAGGGCCTCCACCAACTTGACGTACATAGGTTCATCGCAGTTGGATGCAAGCACACAAAGATGGGCTTGGCGCCTGAAATGCAAAATCCAACAGAAGTTAACATTCAGGCCCAAATCCACTACACCTGCACTTTACATGAGCAGCACACCCACTGGCAAGCAAAACTAATTCGGTGTGATGAAGCTGAACTGAGTTATATATTCACTTAAATCATCTGCAGAAACACCAAGTGTTCAATTACCTTTTAAAAGTACAAAGCTTTTTAGGGTAACTAATTTACCCCACCTTGTGGCCAAGACAAAAACATACCCTCTTGCAGTTACCTGAACCACAAACTACTACCCTGGTTCCTTATTACTAGCCCGACCTTAGTATTTTGCAACACTGGCAAGATACAAATAGTGCAGGGGATCCACACAAGACCTAAAGTACTTCCAACAAGTTTCCACTGGATCAACTGGCTGGTCTACTCCACACCAAAGTTTATTGACTGGCTTAAAAACTTTTAAGTACATTTAAGTTCAGCTCAAATACTTAACACATACAGTTTTACCAATGTAACCAGCCCGAAACTAAACCGAGTATATTTACAAGTATTCCATATTTACATTTCTACAACAGCTACTACTTCACTTACTAAATTCGTCTAAAAGTCCAGATGCTTCTGTAAAAAACGTTAACTTTAAATCTCATTAACTTAACTTGATGGTTGTTTGCAAATTGCCAAATGGGGTTGCCTATCTCTAAATAATGTGAAATTAGTCCCACATCCTACAGGTTTGTCAGACTGTTATGTTTCACTCATAGAAAGAGTGAAGGGGTATCCGACAATTTGAGTCATCATTCAAACACTGTAGTTTTACTGTGACTAGGAATCAAAGTGTTCGTCCTCATTCCAAACAGAAACCCACAAACTTTAAGTGGGCTACAGAGATAGTCTGAGTTCTGATACCTTTTCCTAGGTTTCCTGTAGAACGGATGCCATTCAGAACTTTTGTGCTAACACCATGAACTTGATGCTTTCTTCCCTCGGCTGAAGTTTTGTTCCGGTTCCAACAACCCACAGTATTGAGATTGATACACATACTTGTCTAAGGCTTTGGCAGCTTCGCGTATTCCACGTGCTAGGCCATCGTGGATGAGGGCGGTCTTCAGCACTTCTTGTAAAGCAGTATTGACGTCCATTACACCTCCAGCAGCAATGCTGAAATGCATCAAAGCGGTTAGTACATTTCCCGCACACTATACACGACACCGTGGACTCGGCAATTATGGATGAAGTACGTCAGGTGCGCTTAAAGCCCACAGCTAACCCAGAGCCCGCGTGCCTACTCCTCATCCGCACAAGACCCCCGCCCTGGGCTCACCCTTCCTCGGCCATGGCGGTGGGTTACGGGTGGAGCCGAATCTTGAATGCACTGTAATACAAAAAAAGACTGGTTGACTAAAGGATTCGGTTCTGGCCCAGGTTCTCATCCCCAATCCCAGCCAAGATACCGAATCATGCACCATAACCACCACTCTGGCCCAACTCAACTCACCCCAAGGCTCTGCCTCCGCGCTACTCCGCGGCGGCAGGGAAAGAGACAGGACGCACACGCATGACGGTATTTAAGGGTTTCCCAGGACCCCTGTGCGCATGCGCACTCCCTTCCGTGAAAGAGGTGTCTCCGGTGGTGCCGCGAGAATTTTTGTTTCCGGATTGAGGCGGTTCTGAGACGAGGATACTACTACTCTTCTGATCCTGCTCTGCCGGTCGCTGGCACGCGCGACAGGCATCATCACGGGCAGCTTCGCATCGTCCTTCCCCGCCGGGGGCGAGGTGTGCGGAGGCCCAGAGAGCTCATTCTACGGAGCGCGAGGAGGGCCATGCGCTGTGGTCGGCGTGGTCCTGGGAGGCCCCTGACGCCCGGGTACCTTCGGAACACCAGTTTTAACCCTTACCCCGCCGTGTTGAAATTCCCGTCGTCCCCACTACTTGGGCCTTCCTGAGTGCCACACTCTCCCTTCGCCTCTAAGTCACTCTGAATGTCCGTGAATGTGGCATTCTGTGGGTGAGCCTCGTGTGTGTGTGTGTGTGTGTGTGTGTGTGTGTGTGCGCGCGCGCGCGCGCGTGTTCATGAAACGAAAGCCAACACGTTTTCACTACTTCCAAGCATATCGCAAATTCCTCTCCTGGCGACGTGTTAAAGTGGAACCTCCAGCCCAGGAGGTTGGTTTTACATGAAGCTTTTTTTTTTTTTCCCCTTTGTTTCATGCTAAGTTGTCCCCTGAATTCGTTATCCCGCGCAAATCAGGATTCAATATGTGCGTTTAAAACGCGGTGTACCAGACAGGAATATATAGAGTCTGCAAATATAGAGGAAAACGTAGTCTTTGAGATATCCGGCATTAATTTCGCCATCCAGGACTGGCGAAGTTAGGAGTAGAATCCAAGAACCCTAAAACTGATTTTCCACGGGAGCAACCTTTTGAACTTTGCAATAATTGACTATCTCCCCACCCTGCTAATTCTCGATGCAATACAGGCTAATATAATCAGTACAGTCTTTTTTTCCCCCTTTTGTTTTAACTTCCTTTCCTGACAGGTCACCAAACCGGTTAGCAATTACTAAGCGTGTGATAGGTGCCAACACTCAAGCCAGTGAAAAGCGAACAGTTAATGTCAGACTGAGTGCCTAGAAGAAAACAAAAATGGGTAACAGGGTAAGAGTGTGAGTAGGGTTAACCAGAATAGAAATATACTGGAATTTTAATACATCGATATGATTCATTTTTAGTTTTTCAAGTGCTTTAAATTTTCATTTATAACTCATCGTAAAAGTTGTTCACACACTTTGTGGTTCATCCAATTAGTTATTGAGCTTTTGCTTTAAAAAAAAAAAAAAGCTACAGAGTTTATAAAGATGAGAAGATTTATTCCTGCCGCTTTCATGCTTGTGGTGGGACTGGATTTGAGTCAAAAATTAGAATACCTAAAGGCCACAGGAGAAGTACAAAGTGGCATGCGGGTTGGGGAGTGGGGATGATTCGGTGTGAGGACAGAGCCAGGAGTGCAGTCTCCAGGCTCTCGGCCTCACGTGGAAAGGTGCTCACTCCGGTAGTAAATGGCCATCAACTGTGATTGCATGGCCATCAGCTGTGGCTCCTTGGCCCTCAGCTGTAACCAGTGAGCCACTGGCCACTAATATAACTGCCATGCGCTAGTAGCAAATGGGGGCTAGCAAGAAGATGGTGGCTGAGCCTGCAAGCCGCGGAATGAGGGTTGTGGATCGTGTGGCTCCTGCTTCCTGTGTCTCCAACCCAGCCACCAGCGAGAATATAGTAATATGACTCGCCTACCTATGGCTCCGTGGGTGTTCCTTTTCGGCCTCACCATTGTTGTACTTTCTTGTGTGGGGAGTGGGAGCTGAGACCCCGCCTGATACCCCGCACGACATATGGAAAAGTAAGAGAAGGCTTGTGGCAGCACTTGAAATGACCTCAATAAATAAATAATAAAAGGACTCCAAAGGGAGGATGAGAGAAAAGGAGAGGGTATTCCAAGTGGAAGGAAGACTAAGGGCAAAAGCACTGATGCCTCCTTGGCTTTTTTGGAAGTTATCTTAACACGTTTGTATTTTTGAAAGAATGTGGTAAATAGTGTGTCACCAAATTTCCCATTATCTAAAATTAATAAGAGTTGATATGCTAAGCATATTAGTAGATTTTTCCCCAACACCAAATATATATGTATATATATATATGTATGTATATATGTATATATATATGTGTGTGTGTGTATATACACCAAATACATATGTATATATGTGTATATGTGTGTGTGTGTGTGTGTGTATATATATATATATATATATATATATATATATGGGAAGAGGCAGGGAATTTGGTAAAAACTCAGGAAACAAATGGGGAAAATAATCACTGCCAAACATATTTATATAGGGGAAAATTATTAAGTACCTTTTAGCTTATGCTGTGGTTGGTTTCTGTTTTCTAGCAGCTCGTAATCTATTCTGTCGACTCAAGTATCATGGGCCTATTCCTTAATATTTCATGTTATAAATACCTTTTCTATTACTTGTAAACCTCCCTCCTTAGAACTGTAACTGAGCTTTTTTTTTTAAAATCCTATTTATATAACCAGTTCTAATTCCAGAAATGAAGTTAAACGGTACACTGATGGTTCAAAGCTTCTTTAATATGGGTTCTCCTAGTCCATTTGCTTAAGGTTACCTCTTCTCAATATTTAGATATAACCAAAGGTGGAACACAATATTAAGTAGAGCCTAATAGCTAGAGTCATTCTTATACCAGCAGATTATAATACTTACATAACGTACACAAATGTGCATCTGAAATAAATACGAAAAATAAATTCTAAAGTTTTAGAAACAATAAATAATTTTGTTTAGCAAAATTAGTAGTTAATGTGCTAAATTATTGCCATATATTTTCTTCCTTGGTCATCATTGAAACCCTGTGGGGTAGTGGTGGTATTAGCTCCCTTTAACAGGTAAAGAAAACAAGGCTTAGAGAGTTGCCCAAGATCACAAATGGAAAAGCTGGTGTTTGAGCCCAGTGGGCTTTAAAGCTCATGCTTCTAACCCTTCAGCCATTTGGGGGATTGTCCATATGTGGGAGGGAGATCACTGAGAATTCAAGGAACGTTCTTTGTTTTTGTTTTTTTAATTTTTATTGGAGAATATTGGGGAACAGTGTGTTTCTCCAGGGCCCATCAGCTCCAAGTCGTCCTTCAATCTAGTGGTAGAGGGCACAGCTCACTGGCCCATGTGGGAATCGAACCAGCAACCCTGTTGTTCAGAGCTCAAGTTCTAACCAATTTAGCCATCCAGCTGCCTTACTAAGGCACACTGTTTACATTTCACATTTGGCAAAAATATTAGGTTGGTGCAAAAGTAATTGCGGTTTAAAAGGTTAATTGCAAAACCCACAATTACTTTAGCACCAACCTAATACAACTCGTTCTGCCTATTGTGCTAAAAAGTTGCGTAGGTGGAGAAAGGATATTGCAGTAATAAGCAGAAGAGAGCAATTGAAATTTGGGTTTCTGAATCATTTGATTGTAGATGTTGTGTTAGTTTGCTGGAACTGCCATAACAAAGTATTACCAACTGTGTGCTTTAAACAACAATATTGTCTCACAGTTCTAAAGACAAGAAGTCTGTGATCAAGGTACCTGCAGGATTAAGTCTGTCAGGGGAATGTGTTTCATGCCTTTCTCCTAGCTTGCAGAAGTCTGCCAGGAATCTTGGTGTTCCTTGGCAGCAGAACTCCTATCTTCACATGATGTTCTCCCTGTGTGCATGTCAGCCTATGTCCACATTTTTCCTTTTTATAAGGACACCAGTTATATTGGACTAGGGGCCCACCCTACTCTAGTATGACCTCATCTTAACTGATTACATGGAGAACAGCCCTGTTTCCAAATAGGATCTCAATATGAGATGCTGGAGGTTAGGATGGAAACATATTTCATATGGGGAAAACAATTTTACCCATAACGGAGGTTAAAGAAGGAGGAGATGTCGAACAGATTAAATGATAGGAAAGATCTTTGAGTTGAATTACAAAAAAAGTTTACTTGGATGACCACAGCTGGGAAGAGAAAACAGTCAGATTTTATATCTTGGAGTGGTAGGTCCCAACTGAGCTAAGTTAAAATTCCAGCTCACTTTGTGGCCTTTGTTTGGCAAATTACTTTTCTGATGAGTAAAATGGTGATAATACTGTAATATTTTTGTGAGGATTAAATGAGATAGTCGTTTAAAGTATTTACTACTGTGCCTGTGAAGTAGTTTTTTACCTTATAAAAGAACTTGATGTGCAAAACATATGGAAATGTTTTTAAATATTGTCTTTCTTCTGCCCCAAACAACCCAGCATCTTACTAGTACAGTGGCTTGCATATTGGAGTCACTAAGTTAATGTCTACTAAATGAACTCAGCAAATGAATACGTTTTAAAAAGTATCTGGGTAACATGGCATACCTAAAAGAAAGCCATGTTGAGAACTGCTATCATAAATTAACATCTCTTGTGAGTTAGGTGAAGGTTTGGGGCATCCCAGAAAACTTGTAATTTGAAAGCTTTTCAAATGTCCCTACCTCTGGGGGTAGACAATAAATCCAAAGGAAGGAAATGGAAGCTAAACAATAGGAGACAACTCAGAAAATATTATCCTGCTGCAGCTTAGGAATATATAGGTCTAGCCTTGGCATGTGTAGCATGTAGTTTTGAACACACTGAAGAAAAATTAGTTGTAGCTGAAGATAATGTTTGGGCCAGAGAAGATAGATTTATATCCTATTATATCAAGGGAACAATCAAAGGAGAAAGAGAAATTGGTAAGAGGGAAGAGAATTTAAAAAAAATAAAGTAGATGAATAAGATTAGAATAGATTAATAAAGACTGTAGGTAGTTTGTAAAGTTAATATGTAAGGACTTTTACTGGAAAACCCAGTTTAGTAAGAAAAAAAAAAAGGTTGAGGAGAATGGGGAATGGAGCTAGGTTATTATATAGCTAAGTATGAAGCCTATGCCAGTACTTATATATTTTGAGGTTTTTGTGTAATTCTCATCTGAGTTTTCATAAGTCTTACTAAGAATGTTTCCTCAGCCCTTATTTTTATTGCTACCAGGTGCTACCTAAAGCTGTTTAGGTGCTATAGCTACTCGCTGTAGGGCTGAGTCAGAATTTGGGGGAACTAAACATATTCAGGAAGATAATTAGATATAATAAAGTTTATGAATAAACTAATTCTAAAGCAGCAACACAGGTAACTTATAAATGAAATACAGAGTAGTTGCCAATAGAGCAAACCCTAAATTAGCATTACATTTATTCACTGTGGTACAAGGAGAATCCGAGTGTGTACGTGGACTCCAGACTTTCTATAAACTAGCTGCTGCCTATAAACTAGCTCTGCTGTTATCTTTATAACGTTTCTTTTGAAAAATGGGTTCTGATGCTCTATGTTCGATAACTGCGGATCTTGTTAGAGAATCATTGGAATGAAGCTAGGACCCATACTGTCCTTAGAACTAGAGATACATTAAAAAAAAAAAAAAAGGCCTAGTCATATAACTGGTTCTAATCCCAACAATGAAGTTAAAAGGCAGACTGCTGATTCAAGAATTCTTTATATAGATTCTCCTCTCTGTCATTTTCTGACTCTGTAGCCTTACTCAAAACACTTCTAACACCTGGGCCTCCAGTACCTCATCTACAAAATGTGTTGAGTGAGGGTGTTGAGTGAGATGGTTTTAAACACTTTTTTGGTTCTATGTCATCAGTTTGAAACAATTTTAACTTTTAGTAACTGTTGAACATCTACACAGTCTGCTGTATTTGCTTCTGATACCATGTAACTTCATCCACAGGACAGTGAGCGATAGCTGATGCCTTTCCTCCTGTGTCTCCAGGTTAGAAGTGATCTCTATTTGTAAATGACAGTTGCTTTTTAATGTTAGGGCCACTAAACATGTTCATTGTAGAAATTTTGGATGATACCATGTCAATTATAGTTCTTTGCATGCAACATAATGACCTATGGCCAACATAAAACAAAAAGAAGTAAATTTACTGGAAAGCTGTTGGATGGGTTGGAGAATAAAGGTTTGCTGAGCAATCCGGTTTGGGGAAAGGTTTGTAAGTTTATTAATGTCTGGCTTCAGTGATTACAACACTACATCATTTATCCACTGTGAAAAATAAGTCTCTTACAAAGAGTCGGTGTGAGCCTAATTTTCTAATTCACATTTGTATCTTTCAGTTTAGGTGAGGTCTATGTTTTGTGTCCTCATATGCTTCCTTTCTTACTTCTAGGAGGAATCACCTTTACCCATTTAAGGTAGAGGGTTCAATTCTATGTAATATAGACTTGTTTCTTCTACTTTCATTTTATTTTTTCTCATACAGAATGAAAAAGTACATCATATCCGAGGTGGTGAATGTTGATAATAACCTGTGTCTTTAAAAAAGAAAAAAAAAGGCCCCGCCCCTTCTGTCCAAGCGCCAAGGAGTCCTTGGAGGCTGCCAGGAGCCTCCCGCAGGCAGAGCGCTGCCAGCCGGTAACTGCGGGTGCGGGCCCGGCTGAGTACTCTCCTCCTGCTTATCTGCTTGTCCTCCCGCTGGAGGTCGAGTCCCAGGGCGAGAACTTGGACCCGCGAGGTGCGTCGCCGGAGTCCGCGCTGTGCTCATGGACGTGGCAGGGGACCCCGAGGGCCCACGCCCCCCAGGAGGTAACCGAGAGCGGCACTGCCAGACGCGCCTCTTTGGCTTGGGTCCTGTGCCTTTATCGACGATTGAATTAGCTTTAGCTTGGTTTGTTTCCAAGGCGTTGGAAAAGACGGGGGCCTGGCCGTGGGGTTCCGGTCAACGTTTCTTTCCTCTCTGAAAGGGGTGAAGTATGGAACTAGGGATCTGTAGCTCCACGTTTAAGTACTGTGTGTTTAAGAGTGCATTCAAATAATATGCCGTCAGACAGCATTGCATTTTGAGTCCTCACTGTAGTCCCACCCTTTTTAACTCTCTTGTTTCCTTCCTCATCTACTGCACATTTTTACAAAGATTCTTAAGACGTCCTCATGTGCACAGATTTTTCTGCAATGACAAACTGAAAAATAGAGCGACCCATGTTTTTGTTTCTTAAATTTCTTTTTTCTCCAAACCATTTCGTTAAAAAATGGCTGATAGATTTGCTGGATACTTGAAACTGAGTAATCGACCTGGTGTCTTAAAGTTTAGCCCTGGGAATGAGTATTAAATTAATCGATGAAAGATCAATCATTTGCGTAAAAAAATATATATTGATTTACGGATTTGTGGGACTTGTATTTTCAGGAGCATGCCATTGTATTAATTTGTCAATTGAATGCTTTAGTTTGTTTTCTCCTACTTACACTTCTTTCAACTTCCGTACTGCCCTAAAATGCTTAAACAGCTAACATGACACGCTTAAAACATTGAGGCTGCAACGTGGGGTGTCATGTGGGGTCTCAGCTCCGCTCCCCACATAAGAACCCAGGACATGGTGAGGACAAAAGGAACACCCACAGAGCAATAGGTAGGGGAGCCATACCACTATAGTCTCCCTGGTGGCTGGGTTGGAGACACAGGAAGCAAACATCCACCTGCACCCCAACAAGGGGTCTTCCTGCACCAGTCTCGCTTGCTAGCTCAGCCACCATCTTCTTGCTAGCCCCCCATTTTCTGCTAGCATAGCCTCGGCAGTTATATTAATGCCTAATGGCTCACTGGTTACAGCTGACAGCCAACTAGCCACAGCTGATGGCCATCCAATCACAGCTGATGACCATTTACTACCTGAGCCAGCACCTTTCCACGTGAGGCCGAGAGCCTGGAGACTGCGCTCCTGGCTCTGTCCCCACAGAGGCCTTGCAGCACATGAAGCTACCGATAGTAACGGGAGAAACTACATTATGCTTCAATGAGCATTACCCTTTGGAGACCACCCTGTTCCCCCATTCTTCTTGAACGAATGTATTAAACGTGAAAGAAATAAGCCTTATAGTGGACGGAAAACAGATTAGATGGTTTGATAAATTCTGCACTGAAATTCTAACGGAATATGTAAATGAAAATGATGTTTTCAAAATTGCAGTGATGTATCAGAATTGTTATGATCAAATGTGCTATATTGAAAATAGCCTTAGGTTCTGCAAATGTTATTTTTAGAGTGTATCGTCTGTGCACAGAAGTAACATTTATGTACTTCAATCAGTAGTTCGAATTACATACTGGTAATTGTAGTGTGTTTGCATTTAAGGTGATGGCCCTCCAGGAAGTGCAAGAGAGACACCCAGCCGGCTTTCCAGAGAACAGCTTTTTGTATTGATATCCGCAGGTTCCCTTAACTTAGGTTCTATGATGTCCTATTCTATCCTTGGACCCTTTTTCCCCAAGGAGGTGAGACTTTTTTTATAACCTCATGAACTCTTAATTTTAAAAAAGCCTTTTGAGTTATTTTGTTCTAAAATATAGAAAATGTAAAGATCTGCATATAGTAAAGATGATGTATAAAACTTTAGCAAACAGAAGACTTCTTAAAGAATATTTGATACCAGAAAAAGAAAATTCAGCCAGAAAAAACATCATCTTGGTATGTAATTCACCTAAATATGATTGACCTTCTGAGGATTACTTTGCTTACCATGGAGTTTGATTAATTTTTATTTGGCTTCTGCAATTGAGAAAAAGGAGGCTGCACTGAGTAATTGAGATTTTAATGTTACTGCAAAAGATCTATGTTAAGACAGTCACTCTGTTTCCTGGAGTTTGGTTTATTAATATTTTGGAATTAAGAAGCCATGGTCCACTAAATTCCCTTTTCTGATTTGAATTTTCTTGTGGAATCTAGAGGCTATGTTTGTGCCAAGGATTATTTTTGACTGGCTCCTTCTAGTCATAGTCTTTTATATGGTGTTAGGGTCTATAGATAATGGCACAGGCTTAAAGGGAATAAATGACATCTAGAGAATCTGCTGGGAATCTGGATGTTGATAGGATACAGTATGAAAGGAATGGTGCTGGCTTGGCTGAGTGGAAATAATATGCCTATGGGTTTTATACTTCGTGTTCTTTGCAAAGTCTCAACTCAATGCACTGGCCCCTCTCAGTCCTCTGCTTTGATCACATGAAGTCTTCCATTCTGTGTGTGACAAAAGGGAATAACAGTGGCTTTTCTGCTAAAGAACAATCCGACTCTGCACCCACGCGCTGCTGTTTAGTTTTCCATGTACTTTCCCACATACCCGTATTTAGCTACTCCATAGCATAGGCAGAGCAGTGAAAATCTTAACCATGCTTCAAATGAAGAAACTGACTCAGAAGTTGAGTGAGTGGCCCAATCCAATTCTGTTCACTGAATGGGAGTGGAAGGTTAACGACGTCCCACTCTAGAGTACGCTAAGCTGGGGATGCTAGGGCAGAAACAAGGTCAAGAACATGTCCCTCTCTTATCTGTCCATTGGGAGTGAAAAAATATGAAGAGGAAATTACACAGTATTTGGACATCCTTAAAGAAAAAGATGTCCAAAATGTTATGAGACTCTAAGAGGAAGGGTTAATTTTGCTGTGGTGGGGATGGGGGGGAAAAGAGAAGAAGGCATGGTACTGCAAGGGACTTCACAGGATAAATCAAAGGTGGGTGTTGAGAAATGGTAGTTCCTGTGGTGAACAAGAGGCAGTGGTGTTCTAGGAAACAGCTCGAGATAGTCACAGATTAGCACAGTTCTTGGCCAGCAGCAGACAACCTGGGGTGGAGTGAGGTCTGAAAGGAGGCAGAGGATCGAGGAGGCAGGTTGGAGTTAGAATGCAGGCATCCTTCAGTGCGTGGCAAAGGTTTATTCAGTGAGAAGTCATCAGAGATGTTTGAGCGAGACACAGGAGTCTGGCCAGATGTGTGGTTTTGGGAAAAAATGATGGGTGGGAGCCTATGGAATTAAGACAGAGGAGAACTGGTATATTTGCCAGCTCAGCTGGAACTCAGTCAGCACAACTAACTTTAGTTTCTTCTTAGTGGAATATAGACAAAAGAAAACCAGGCTGTGAGCTTGTGGTTTTTTGTTTGTTTGTTTGTTTGTTTGTTTGTTTTGTTTTTAAGTTTTTGATTGAGTTTTTTGCTCATAGGAGGGAAGGCTGAAGGAAAGAAGAATAGAGGCCTGGAAGAGAACATTCTGACTTTAAAAGGCGTAGATATGAAGAGTGGGCTCTTCCTTTTCATTTCTTACTAAAGCTGTTAAAATTGTCTTCTCCTGAGGACTGTCCTGTTTCCATCTACCATGGATGTAAGCTTGCAGGGGGTTGCTGTTGCAATTGGGAACTGTTCTGTCCCCACCTATGATGGATGTGAGTAGCTTATAGCCTGCAGGTGCAGCGGGAGCCAGGGGATCAGAGCCAAGTGGTTAATGTTTAAGCTCGCTCCTGCCAGCTTCCAAGCCTGTTAACTCTTCACTTGTCTCATCACATCTTAATTGACTCCTTTGAGGTACCTGTTTTAGTTTGCTAGGATTGTCATGACAGAGTACCACATACTAGGTGTCATAAACAACAGAAATGTACGGTCTCACAATTCTGGAGGCTAGCTGTCCGGAGCAAGGTGTCGGCTCCTCCTGAGGCCTCTAAGGGAAGGTTCAGTTCCAGGCCTCTCTCCTTGGTTTGTTGGTAGCTGAGTGCTCCCTGTGTCTCTTCATGTGGTCTTTCCTCTATGCATATCTCTGTGTCCAAACTTCCCCTTTTTATAAAGACACAAATTATTTTGGGTTAGATCCTACCTACTGACCTAATTTCAACTTGACTGTGAAAGGCTCTCTCCTCAAATAAGGTCACATTCTGAGGTACTGGGAGTTAGGACTTCAACATGTGAAGTTGGAGGAACACAATTCAACTCATAACACTACCTGACCTTTGTATAGTAGAAATATCGACTTCATGCTCCAGCCTACATAGAGCACAGCCTTTGGCAAGGATGCCATTAAAGATATCTTTTATCATGAATTCTCTCTTGTCTGCATACCATTATCTCATGTGGTTATTAGTCACGGTTGGGGAACGGCTAATTCTGGATCCCATAGAATTATGGACTTAAATCTTGCCCAAGTAATTACTGCTGTAGGTTCAACCTCTCCACTCTCTCCCGCCACCAGGTGCTTAAAGAGTGCATATCAGGGGGGACTTCCTGGAGTAAGGGGGCCCTTCCTAAAGTTGAGCTGAGAATAAGAGTTCACCTATCCAGTTTCCTGTGGTATAATGTAATGAGAAATAGGGTTTATTTAAAGAGACACAGTCTGACATGAAATGAACATTTTTGAAGAAGACAAAGATTGAATGATGATTGTAACATTACGTGGGAATCAATGGTATAAATTTTTAACTTAAAATTGTCGTTAGGGAGAAAAGGTAAAGAAATGGGATTATGGCTGTCGTAGAGAATGGATTTTAAAGGGTGTAGAAGCGTTTGTGCGTGCACATGCTTTTCTATATTAAGAGTAAAGTTATTTGCCAAAGAGCTGGAGCTCTGGTGAAAGGATGACTCTAAATTGGATCTTCCAATCATAAATATTCTCTCCTGGCTCCTGGTACAATGCCTCACACATAGAAGATGCTCAATAAACGAGCACTGATAGCCTAAGAAGATAGAGAATTGTGTAGCTCAGGCTTTACACTTCACGGTATTCCAAGCTGCTCATCCGACCTTAAAGAAATTAAACTCATATTTTAACTCCTTAAGTGGCTATAGCTAGAAACTGATGCAAGGATTCACATTTCCAGGGTTTTAAAAAGTTCTCCAAATCTTCTGTTTGTATACATGAATTCGGTTGTACGTCACAACTAATAGTAGCATTTGGAGCTCAAAAGAAGTAGATTTAGAATAAATACTCTATCATCTGTAGCAAATTTAGGAACGCACTGATAGAATAGGCTATCGACATTAAGATATAATTGATGGGTAGGTGTTTGGGGAAAATGTAGAATGCTGGTGACAGAGGGAAGTATATTTTATCTGCATGGATGATGTCAGGAAAGAAAACTTTGGCTTCTCTAAACTGCCAGGTAGTTGGTATTAATATCAGAAACAGTACCAGGAACCAAGGGCAGAGACCCATATATTTTCTATTACCTCACAGATAACATAAAGTATGTCAAGATCAGCTTTTTGCTCAATTCCGTGGGTGAAATAAAGCCCAAATTTCCTCAGCTAAGATTTTTTTGCTTTTGTTTATACTCTCTCATGCTCTCTAATTCTGACTTTTTGCCCTTCAAAGCCAATAGTCCTTTTTTAGGGATTTGGGGGATTTATTGACGTATAATTAATATACAAAAATTTGCACACATTTAATATAGCCATCTTAATGAGTTTGGACATACACATACACCTGTGATATCATCACCGCAATCAAGATATTAAACATATCCACCACCTACAAAAATTCCCTTGCATTCTTTTGTGGGTTTCTTTTTTCTTCTTTCTTTTCCTTCCTCCCTCCCCCCCCCTTTTTTTGTGTGGTAACAATACAACATGAGCTCATCTTGCTTAACAGAAATTTCATATCCAATGAGCAATAATTCCCCCACTACCCCCTCCCTGAAGCTCCTGATAACCACCATTTTATTCTCTGCTTCTGAGTCTATTTTAGGTATATATCACATAAGTGGAATCATGTAGTATTTGTTCTGTGTCTGGCCTATTTCACTTAACACAATTTCCTCAAGGGTCATCCATGTTGTTGCAAATACCAGGATTTCCTTCTTTTTTCAAGCTGAGTAATGTTTCAATGGATGTATATTATCGCGTCCAGCACTACACGAGCTGTGGGAAGCGAGAAGGGCGGCGCAGGGCTAAGAAAAGACAGTAGCCAAGATTAGAGTGCAAGCGGGGACAAGGGTCTCAAGCCTCAAGGACTGAGCCCCAAATCGGGCCAATGTGTAGTTTTTATTGGTAAACTTCTAAAGAGGTGAAAGATTGTTAATCTCAAGATCTGTGTGTTAGTAGCCTGCTGGCTGTCTTTCCAAAAGTTCCCATTGTGTTCCAGCTTGTACTTTGCCTTCACACACGCACATCTCCAAGGAATCGTTTGAAGGGGAGGGACCAATATAATCCCATCGGATCTCAGTTTGCTGAGACTTCCCCGAGCTTTTCTGATATCTCTCCATTGGGCCTCAGTTTGCCAAGGCACTCCCTTGTGAAATCCTGGGAAAAGTGTGGGGGAACAAACGGTTTGGCAGCTGTAAGGCAACAGTATATGCTACATTTTCTTTATCCATTTATCTGTCAGTCGAAATCCGGGTTTTTCTATATCTTAGCTATTGTGAATAATGCTGTAGTGAACATGGGGCTGTAAATATCTCTTTGAGACACTGCTTTCAATTCTTAGCAGATGGATTGATTGCTGGATTATGTGGTAGTTCTATTTTTAATGTTTTGAGGACCCTTCTAACTTTTCCATAATGGTTGCACCAGTCTGCATTCCCAACAACAGGGTATACGGGTTCCAATTTCTTCACAACCTCACTAACACTTTTTATCTCTTGTTTATTCAGTAATAACCATCCTAACAGGTGTTAGATGATATCTTACTGTGATTTTAACCTGCATTTTCCTGATGATTATTGACCTTGAGCACCTTTCCATATACCTGATGGCCATTTGTGTGTCTTCTTTAGAGAAATGACTATTCAAGTCCTTTACCCATTTTTCAATCAGGTTCTTTGGTTTTTTTGTTATTCAGTTATAGGAGATTTTTATATTTTGAATATTAACCCCTTATCTAATAGATGGTTTGCAAATATTTTCTCCCATTGTGTAGATTGCCTTTTCACTCTGTTGGTTGTTTCCTTTGCTATAAAGAAGCTTTTTAGTTTATCTTGTCCCATTTCTCTACTTTTGATTTTGTTGTCTGTACTTTTGGTGTCAAATCTAGAAATCATTGCCAAGACCAATGTCGAGAAGTACCTTCCCTGTTTTTAGTTTGAGGAGTTCAGTGGTTTCAAGTCTTATGTTTAAGTCTTTAATTTGTTTTGAGTTGATTTTGTGAATGCTGTAAGACAGGGGTCCAATTTCATTCTTTTTTTTATATGGATATCTAGTTTTTTTCAATACCATTTCTTAAAGAGGCTGCATTTTGCCCATTGTGTGTCCTTAGCACTTTTGGGAAAAATCAATTGACCATATGTGTGTGGGTTTATTTCTGGGCTCTCTATTCTGTTCCATTAATCTGTCTGTAGTTATGCCAGTGCCATACTGTTTTAATTACTACAGGTTGGTAATTTTTTTTTATTAATTTCAGGTGTACAAAACAACATAATGATTAGACATTTATACACCTCACATGTAATTTATTTTTGAAATCAGGAAGAGTGATGCCCCTAACTTTGTTGTTTCTCAAGATCATAAAGCTAACAATTCTTTATAAACATGGTGAGTGTATTATTTGCATGTCAAAGACTAGGTTTAGTACAGTTTCCCTTCTTCTGTCTGTTTATTTTAGAATAATTTTTGAAATTGCTACACAGATAAATGTTACAAGATGATGATGCGCTGATCTAATATCTCCATTTTTCCACATTGATGCTAATTTGTCTTTCAAATACGGTTTTCTTTTCCATTTCTTTAAAGGCTGAAAAGAAAAAAGCCAGCAATACAGTTATCGGTATGATCTTTGGATGTTATGCTTTGTCTCAATTGCTGGCATCTTTGGTATTTGGAAAATGTGTAAGTATTAAAGTTCATACGTACATTTTAATTTAAAAAAATTATGTAATGAGTTATTCTACTTTATTACGCTAGAATTTATAATGATACAGAAATAACCACCATTATTTGTATGAATTGTGCCATTGTTGACAGTTCTATTCTTAGGGTTAATTGATTTTTAACTTTTCATATTTGTAAGGAATACATGTTTTTATTCTATTAAAGAATTATCATTATAGTAACTGTTCATATTTTCCTCAAATTATATATTTTCTGATACAATGGATTTGTTTATTTCAGTATTACTTGTAGCAATCATCAGTTTACCATTTTTCTTTGTGATTTCTTTATTATAGCTTGTACATATTGGAGCAAAATTTATGTTTGTAGCAGGACTGTTTGTCTCAGGAGGAGTTACGATTCTCTTTGGGTAAGCCATGTTCTGATATGTCTATGTCTAGAAGCTTTATAATTTGTCTTCAGTTTAAAATGTTAATGGATTCTTTACGTCTGTCAGTACCACTGATTTTTGAGTGCCTGGCATGTGACTAACAGTGAAGGGAGTTGGGTGATGTAGGAAATAGGACGAGTGACACTGATCTTAAGAAAAGAGTCCTTTAGGGAATCACCGATAAGCTGGCCACTGAATCTATTCCTTAGGGCTCCTGTGACTGTGAGTGATGGAAACTTAACTCGCATTTCTGAATCACAGAAATTTTTTGGCTTAAGAAAGAGAATTTCTTACCTAGAGAATTAGCTGAAGAACATCAGGAAACATATGTTAAGATAATGTCCTCAGAAGTCTTTCTCAAGTTCATGGTTCTGTTTTCCTTTTCTTATGCTTTGTTCTGGGATAAACTCCCCTTGTGGTGGCAAGGTGGCCCCAGCAGGTCCCATCTAAGAATGCCATTTTCCTAAGGCTTCTGTAGATTCACAGAATGGAGTCCCACTGGCCTGATCTTTGTTGATGACCCATCCCTGCATCAAGGTCACTGTAGCCAGGGGAAGAGAATGCTGTGATTGGCCAGGCCTCAGTCACGTGCTCACTTCTAAGCATGGGAGCAGAATGGTTTCCCCTACTGCTACTTCAAAAAAAATGGACAGTAAGTGGCAGAGGCAAATTAGCTATGACAATTCTTAAACTTAGTGTCCTTAAACCAGCAGCACAGTGGCAAATCATATGGAAGAGCTTATGCAAGTTCTTGGGAAACAGAGGAGTGATAAGAGTTTGATAAGGTTATGATGAAGTAAACACAGGAAAACCTTCCTATCAAAGTAAATGTTTTTAAAACTGTGTGTGTGTGTGTGTGGGGGGGTCTTCTGTTTTCTGCATTCAGTCTTTTTTTTGAGGGTTTGAGCCCCATGGCGGGGTACAGGGGGGATATTGGTTTTTGTCAGAGTGATTCTACCTACATATTTCAAAAGGCCTATTTAGTATTATTTAAGGTATCAATTATGTCAGCAGAAAAGGGCAACTAAGTTGTCATTATGCCTCAAATTATTACTAAAAAAAATATTGTTTTTCCTACTCAAAGTATATAACAAAGCAACTTTAAAAAAATTCATATTCTAAAGAGATTTATTCTAATAACTATGGATGAGGTTCTACTCTATTCAGTGAGTACAGTTAAAAGGAAAAAAAAAATAAAAACCAACCTGGCATTTAAAAATTATCTTATTTATTCTCTTTTAGTTTATTGGACCAAGTTCCAGAAGGACCAATATTTATTGCTATGTGTTTTCTGGTGAGAGTAGCAGATGCAATAAGCTTTGCTGCAGGAATAACTGCATCTTTTGCTATCCTCGCAAAGACTTTTCCAAATAATGTGGGCACGGTATTGGTACGTAGTTTATAATTTTTTCCTATTTTCCTTTTAATGTGTGCTAAAATATTTTTTTTACCTTCCAAGTTAAAGCCGGGGTCCATTTTACTAGCCCCACTTTTTTCTGCAATCTGTGTTTGTTACCTTTTGCTCTAATTTGTACTTCCAGCACCAGGCTGTCAAAAATTGTACCATTAGTCTTACATAGGTCTCTTCCTGGGCTTAGAATCCCCTGATGGGCAGTTTAATAGGTAAATGTGGTCCAAGCCAAATATTCTGTATACGACTTTTTTTTTTTTTTAATCTCTCTAGTAGTATTTTGCTCTGTAGTAGTATTTTGTTCTCTCTGTAGCCTAGATTGGGGGGTCTGCAGCCTGAAGCTCTCCTATACTTTAGAAAAGAGCTATCTTTAATGGCCAAACACTTGATTTATACTAGAGTCCTTCCTCCACTTTCCCCAGACTCATGGAAGGGATCTTAAGAGATCAGCTTGAAGTCCATAGCTTCTTCTGTGTTGTCTGTCTGAGGAGCATCCTCTTTTGCCATAAAAACCCAGACCCTGGTAGCATGGTATTGATGTACATTCTCATATATTGCCTCGGTGCCTAGGCCTGTGGTGTTAGTGATATGCCAAATTCCTGTCCCAGCTCTTGGCTGCTGCCTCCCTGACAACCGGCAGGCGCTCCCATAGCTCTCTACTTGGACCTGTGCATCCCTGAAGGACCCGGGTCTGCACAGCGGACCAAATGTCACCTCAGAGCATATAATTGTCCTCTAGACCTTGGGTCTAATCAGCTTAGTTCCAAGGACTCCCTCATTTACCCATATTAATACTATATTTTGGAACTTTTGACTATCAAATAATTATTTGCTATGTAGACAGATAATATTCCAACTTTTTATTAAGCCTATACATACAGAGGTGCCAAAAAATGTATACACATTTTAAGAAACGAAAAAACTATTAAAATTGTAATATTCAATGTATACCGATAACAGAAGATGAATACAAGTCACGTTTGATTTCTGCAGTTACAGGAGGTGCTCAAAGTGGTTACCATCAGCGTAATTTTAATAGCTTTTTTTTCCTTTCTTAAAATGTGTATACATGTTTTTGGCACCCTGTGTATATAGGTTCATTTTAGGTTCTTTAGCCATTTGGTGTGCACTGGTGGCCATTGTGACAGGTATACTGTTTACATTTCCCAGAAATATACTTCTCAAGAAGGGTTCAGAAGACTTCTCTGTAAAACAAGGTTTTGTGGCTAAACATGTTCGGAGTGTACATATGCTGTCCAGTTCACATTAGTGAGTTAAGGCTCTGAGAAATTCTATTGTAGAGATACTTTATTTAATGTTCCAAAACTCAATTTGACTATAGAACCAGTTTTGACTCTTAAAAAACTTGTGTTCTGTGGAACATTCTGGAAAGTGCTGCTATGAAATTCCTGTGATGATGATCTAAACTATGATCCAACAGTCCAAGGGATTTTCTGACCAGCAGGGGAAACCAGTATTGGCATACCAAGTTTCTGTATAAAACTGCAGCCAAAAGATAACATACCTAACATGGCAGTTTGTCTGGATGACCTTGTCACGATTAAATGTAGAATTCCTATGTTCTTTACGAAACATTGAACGTTAATTAATAGACTACTTTTGTGTCTCCTGTGAGGTCTAAGGATATAAGGTTGCAAGTCACAGTTTTTTTGTTTAAAGCTCCCAGAGTGATTTAAAATGGTGCAACTTTTGTAAGAGTTCTGTAACAGCGAACTTTTTTCATAGCACTGTTTTGTTTATCTTAACTTGAACAAAAAAAGAGTTTTACATGATACAAAATTCAAAAGTTACAAAAGAAAATATAGGGTACAGTGAATATATTCTATATGTTACCATTCCTCAGCCTTCATAGACACCTGTTGTCCAGGCACCCAGTCCAGCATTACTCTTCCAGAAGGCAGCAGATATTACAGTTTTCTTCCAAAGGGATTCCATGTATTAATGTACACACATGTACCTACGTACACACACACATACATATACACACACTGAAAGACAGCATGATTCCCTACATTTTCTTTACATTAATGGTAGCATACTCTCTCCACTGTTCAGTCTTGCTGATTACACTAACGATGGAATCATCTTGGAGATCATCCTGTACCTAAATATGAAAAGTTTCTTACTTTGCTTCTCTTTAATGGCTGTATAGTACTTCACTGTATGGCTATAACCTACTTTACGTACGTTGATGAATATTTAGATTGTTTACATCCTTTGCTATTGCAAATAGTGCTTCAGACATAAGCTTGTACATACGCGTATACCATATCACATCTTTATGTCTATCCCTATAATCTCCCGGAAGTGGCATTCTTGGTCAGAGAATGTGTGCATTTACAGTCATCAATTTGCCAAATTGCCCTCCAATATTCACTCACCAGCAACGCACAAGAGTGCTTCTTTTCTCACATTCTTGGCAGCATAAAGAGTTTGATGGGTGATAGGTGAATCTTGGTATCTTATGCTTTACATGTTAATTTTGTTTAAAAGTGAGGGTGAGCTTCTTTTTATATGCCTAAGAGCTTTGTATTTTGTTTTATGTGTCAACAGTCTATTTATAGCATTTGCCCATTTCCCTATTAAGTTTTTCTTTTTTTTTTCCACATTGATAAAATATATCTCTTGATATATTTGGGAAATTAGTCCTTTATCACTGTTTTTTCTCTATTCTTCATTTGTCTTTTGATGTGTTTTGCCATTCATTGTTTTTCCTGTTTTCATGTAATCAGATTTATCAATCTTTTCTTTTGTGTTTTCTGAGTTTTTGTGTCATAATTAGAAAACCTTCCCCACCATAGGAATTAAAAAATGAAAAACTCCCGTATTTTATTTTTTTAGTACTTATAGGATTTCAATATGTATGTTTAAATTTTGGGTCTGTCTTGGCAAGTGTGTGTGTGTGTAAATTGTGAGATGCATAGAATTGTTTTCAGATAGTGCCCATTAAATTTTTATTTGTTAATTTTTCAAACAAAATATATTAACTCAGCTCTCTTTTCCCCATTTTTAGGGAAGTCTTGAGATATTTTCTGGACTAGGACTCGTGCTAGGGCCTCCTCTAGGTGGCTTGTTGTATCAATCCTTTGGCTATGAGGTGCCTTTTATTCTCCTGGGAGGCATAACTTTGCTGATGGTACCACTCAACATGTGTATTCTACCTAATTATGGTAAGACCACATTTATTATTCATTTTAAGGTTCTTAAATTTAAGTATTTGTATGCCTTTGTTGGAGACCAATTTAACATATACTCATTTTTATTTTACATAATCAATAATAGATTTGAAGAGCACTGTGAAAGAACTGATTCTCTTTTTAGAAACGTTGCTATAGATGTTTATATGTAATTAGTTTATATGAATTTCTATGTATCATAAATTCTTTCTGACCTTTAGACTAGCAAATATTTCATTTCTGATCATAAAACGTCACCAAATGCAGTGCCAACTGGACGTAATCTTGGATTTAGTTAAATATTCGGAATGACAAGTTACCATGCACCACACATGGCACCAACCTTCTTGCAAGGTTATCAAAGACAGGAGAGCAAAGTTGCACCTTCCTTCCCAGAGGCCCTTGCAGCTCTCTGTGTGACACACCCGAGGTGCAAGGACACAGGGCCACATCAGGCAGTAATGAGAGTCATCCTGGCTTCAAAGCTTCATGCCCCATAGACGTTAACCTATCCTGTAACAACTCCATGGGTATAGCTGCCAGGGTCTCCACGAAGGACATCCGGGGTGCAAGTCAGCACGCTCAGGGATGCACAAATACCCCATCCGGTGTTTGTGGTTTGTTTGTAGTTCCTTCTGTACAGATGAAATTTACCAGGTCAGGGTCATTTTTATTATGAGCAAGATGGCCTAGTAACGTGCTTGGCATTTTACCCTTATCAGATTACTAGGGGAACAGAGCTAGAGAGTTCGCTGGAGACGAGAGAGCTAGAGATGGTTGCTACAGGTGCACCATCACCCTGAAACACAGCGGTGCCTGTCCTCTTTCTAACACCCGTAACACCTTAACAAGGACCGTTTCCATAGTCCTGCATTCTGGGCGGTGCTCAGACTTGGTTCAAACATGAGCACTTGGCTGATGACTAAGAAACTAACCCCAGGTCAGATTTTCATGCAGCAGGGGAAAGAGTTTTGTGAACGCGCTTTACCACACCATTTAAGGAAAAAAGATTTTGATTACTAACAGTAGGACATGGTATTTAGAACATCTGTGATTAGGTGCTGGGCTGGTCCCAACATCTGTTATCCCGGAGTCCTGGCCTGCTCTTCTTATTTCCTCCCTTTACCTCCACAGATTGGTATATTTTGCAGCCCCCTCTAATTGCCATCAGCCTAGTTGCTTGGTACTTATTTCTCTTCATTTCTGTTATTCCCCAATTAAAATTTCCCTGCATCTTCACTGAACTTAACAAAGTCCCAGCTAACTGTATTTTTTTTATGAACAAAATGGTTTGACAAACTTGCCGTTTATGTACAGAAAGATCCTAGTGAGATTGAATGGAAAAAACTGGTGTAAAAATATCTAAGATTGATCATGTTAAAGCTGTAAATACTGATCTAAATGTTGCCATTAAGGAGTGCTTTTTAAAATTATTGTTTAGGAGGGCTTGTAAGTAGAAGATAGAAAATTAAATCCTTTATTTTGATGATATTGGCAGAATTTTGTGTTCTACTCCACTGCTTTACCTCCTTCTAGACCCATGCACAGTGTGGCTTTAGCTTTGGGTAGCTATGTCAGCTTTGGTTCCGCCCTCTCCCTCATCCTTTATATCTGCTCTCCAAGTCCCCTTTTCTGTACTGCTCTAAAGAAATGTTTTTAAAGCACAGTCATGGACGTTAATCCTCTTATTAAAAATCCCTACATTTATAAAATGTGAGCTTTTTTCCTGAAAGCCATTAAGCGCTGTTGTTAGATTTTAGCAGAGGAGTCACATGAGCTGGAATATTTCCCCCTCCAACTATGTAACTCGTACATATCCTTCAAAACTTCATTTGTATTACCTCTTTTGGGAAATTTTTCTGAATGTTCTCAATCATTGGACTAAATGCTGAGTAAGTTGTGCTGCAGTGCTCAGTATTTTTCCTGCCCCCCTTACACCCGAGGGATACCCCACATCCTTCCCCACTCCCCATCTCTACTAGTAGCTTATTTGGCAGGCATTACCAACCATGGAGCCACATCCCTCTTAGAAGAGTATATCAGATTGGGGGAGCAGAGAGAGTACCTGAGTAGCTTGGAAAAGCGCCCCAGGCGATTCTGCCATGTGTCTCTTGAAGCAGATATCACCCTAAGTTTTTATTACTTGAGCTTTTTCAACAGCTTAATTAAATTCAGTATGTTTGTTTTCATGGACATTTTTATGTATTATTTTGATAACTCCTTTTTCCACTTTGGATTTAGAGAAGGGGAACATTTATGCCATAATACCTTGTCTTACACCATAAATCCATAATACCTTTTATATGCCCAATAAACGTAAGTGATTAAAGTTGATCTTTTGTATCTTATATCTTAAAGGGGACTAATAAACATCTTTAACATATAATGCAAAGTCCACCCCCGCCTCCCTGGTGGCACTACCCCACTGCGCCACACGGTGGTGTCTGTTCTCTTCCTAAGTCCCATTACACGCTGCTGTTCCTGTAGTGGACCGTCCTGAGCTGTGCTGTGATTTGGTTTACGGTTGAAGATTTGACTGAAAATCAAGAAACGAACACCACGGTTTCCCTTTATCCCTTGTATCCTGACAAAGCCTAAATACAGCACTTAAAATAGTTGAACCACTCTTTGTGCTTTTTTTGTACTTTGCTCCATACTGGATCATTATTCAACTGGAATTTACTGGTAATAAACCATGGTGGGTACTAGAGAAGAAATGGGGATATAGGCGAGCTGATCTTGACTCGCAAAGAGCTTCCTCGTCCAAACTCTGCTAATATCACCTCTGGCCTGGATCGCGGCGACAGGCTCTTGTCTCCATTCTCCACCAGGCCACAGAGAGGTCCCTTTAAACCCCAGACCTGAACTCATTCCTGTGTGAAATCCTTAGTGATTGCTCAGGTTTCTTAGCATAGTTCAGAAAGTCCTGCATAATCTGATCAGTATGCTGTTCTGCAGTCTGATCTCCCCCATTACATAGGTGTCTCTACCCCAAGCTCCATCCTCCAGCTTTGCTTCTCTACCTTCACTCCCTCAAACACAATAGTTTTTCCTCACTTCTTGGAATGTGCCATTCCTGGAACCATATGCCTGGATTATTCTTTCTTTCTCCTTTATTTGCCTATGTCAAACTCATCTTTTAGGCACCCACTTAGATATCACTTTTGGAAAGCCTTTTCTCCTATACAGCGTTTCTTGTTGTTTTTTGTTTTGTTTTGTTTTTAATGGAAACGCTTATGTGCTCCAATAGGTACCTTCCTGGCTCTCTCCACGTTTTACTGTAACTTCTCTATGAGGACAGGGTCTGGGGTTTGTTCTCCCCTGCATTTTGCATGGTACCTGGCTCAGCAAAGATTCTGTTCACTAAATTAATCGGAAAATAGGAAAGCCACTGAAAAATAGTAAACAATGTAAAATGAAATATAGTTCAGGTGCTAAAATATATGGTATAGACTTGAAGTTCAGCAGGAAACCAGAGAAAGATAAAATGTGTGGAATAATTAGGGTCAGAGCCAGAATTTACAGAGTGTGTAGAATTTGAAAAACTAGCAGGGGAAAAGAAAGGAGTCCTAGGCTATGACTGGAGGCCTGGAAACAGCCATGCCTGGTGCTGGGAACAGTGAAGAAGCTGGGGGAATAGTGGGAAGGTAGTTTGGTGCTCAACTGACCTTCAATGCTAAGTGTAATTCACATGATTCAGTAGCACCACTTTCAATCCAGTGTTTTCTTTGCCGGCAGGAAAAAAAAATCGTCCCGTGTTCTTTGACTAACTGAGGTTCCTCTTCAGCACTCATTCATTGTTCCTTGATAAAGCTTCTGGCTTTTTCCGTGCACCAAATTAAACTACATGTTCTCTATTCCGCCTGGGGAAGGTCTCACTTGCTTCTGGATTATAACCTATAACCTAAGACCTCTTCTTCTCCTCACACTCAGATTCTGGTTGATTTCTTTGAATGTGAGACATTATTTTTTAAGAAAACTGAATATGGCCTCTAGGTTTGAATAACTGATATGCAAATATAAGTAATATACAATTTTAGGCACTCTCAGAGGTGCAGTTATTTTGAGTACCAGACAAAGATGGCCTTACTAATTTTAATTTTCAAAACAGGTTAAATGATAAAGTTAAGTGATTTTAATTACTCTAATTTTTTTTTTTTTTTTTTCATTTTTGCCGGAAGAGTCTAATCCAGGTAACCCCTCATTCTGGAAACTCATCACTCTCCCCAAGGTTGCCCTTATCTCCTTTGTCATCAACTCGCTCAGCGCTTGTTTTGGCTTCCTTGATCCTACCCTGTCTCTTTTTGTTTTGGAGAAGGTAAGTCACTTGATTGCTAAAGAGCTCTGCATTGTTAAAGGTGGACATAATTACTTGCTCCTGGGCCATGCTTTGTGAACAGTTCTCTGAGTGGCTGGGAGAAGGGGGCTGAATGGGAACAGCACACTGAGGTAGCCTGTACCTTCATCTGTGATGTCCCTATAACTAGGAATCTGATTCAGTAAAAATGAAAGAAACTTTTCACTAAGTGGCCCCACCGTTGGTCTTCTTCTTTCCAAGGCCAAACTCAAGTCATCATATGTCTGGCTTGTGTATCATCCCGGATGCTTAATAAGAACACTTTTCCTCTATTTGTTTTCATTCCAGTGGGGAGTTTGGGATACTCATTGGCTCATTTAATGGAAGGTATCCTTCTTTTCTACCAGATCCCCTCTGAGTCCACTTACTTTTTAGGCTATTGCATATAACTGAATGACTATGGACTATATTGGTCTGGGATGGGAGAGAGGAACCAAGAACTTCTCCATTGTTTAGAGCTGAAAAATAAATACTGAATTCTAAAAGTTTGATGTCATAGAAAATTGTTCTTAGATATTTTTGAAAAAGATTAGTGATAATGCAATAAAGTGTATTACCAAGGCTGGTTGTTAATTATATTGGAGAATTAATGTGTGTCTATAAAGGCAGAAATTTGTCGATTGCGGCCCACACTGACTTTATGTGAGGCACTGGAATTGAAAAAGCACAGTTACCAGAAACACAATTCCTTGAAGTCACTAAAGACAGTTTGGGGTATGTGAACTACTCAAAAAGATAAGCTTAATCTGGGGGACTGTAATTTTAATGCCCGGCCCAAGGTTTAGAGAATAATAGACTATCATGCTAAAGCAGTGAGCATCTAGGAGGTAACACACAAGAAAAACATGTGTGTGGTGACACATTTACATCAACAATGTGTATCTTTAAAAGTCGTTTTTCTGTCCACGGGAAGTTGTGTCTAAACAATGGAAAAAAACTGTAATCAATCTCTGGTAAACCCAAGTCACTCATGTCTATCTCATAAGAAATCTTTAGAAATGTATTTTCCTATCACTTTTTTTATCTTGTTATTTTTCTTCTGACTTATCAGTTGTTTGAATTGATGGTTTGCTATGTAGTCATTGGTCACCCAGCCTTTTAGAGTAGGGAGAGTTCCGCCCTGCCTTCCTCGAGTTGTAACATCAAAAGAAGACATATCTGACGTTTGTATCTTGCTTGTGTCTTTAAAGGATTAATTTTGAGCATAAATTAGTATTTGTCATAAACTTGTTAAAATGTATACTGACTCATAAAGAAATCCCATGGCCTTAGTTAAGGAAATTAAGGAAAATGAGAACAACTCAGATATCAAAGGCATTTTTATCATCTTGATGGAGTGACAGTATCAGAGTTATGTGGTAGCTAACTGTTTCCAAAGCTTTTCACAATGTGTCATAGCATTGAATTCTTTGATTAGGGATTAATATCCCTTTGAGATGGATAGAACAGATAATGTCATCAGTGTTTTTTATACTAATGCATTCAATCTGTGGACAGTCAGTATTTACCCGCTTGCTTGTTAGAAATGCATATTCTCAGGCCCAGTCCAGACTTTTGAATCAGAAATTCTAGGGCTAGTTTCCAAGAACCTCTTTTAACAAGTTCGCCAGGTATTTATGCACACAACAGTTTGCAAAGCACTGGTTTACAAGTAAAAAGCTGTGATTCATAGAAGCAAAATTATGTCAAACACTACAAAGCAAAAGATCTAGGACTTCTGACCTCTGGTTAGATTTTTTGTTTCCCTCATAGAGAAAAAGCAATCCATTTATAAAAGTAAGATAAAAAATTAGGAAGGATGCTGAGTGTAATTAGTAGACTCATGGTAGATAAGAATTGAAGAAATAGGAGACAGAAGATAGATACTTATTTTAAAAATGTAACTTTAATACAGAATTTCTTTTACAGTTTAATTTACCAGCTGGACATGTGGGACTGGTCTTCCTGGGTTTGGCGCTGTCCTATGCCATTTCTTCACCACTCTTTGGTCTACTAAGTGATAAAATGCCAGTATGTACACTTAATTTATATTTAAGAATGCTTTTGTATATTTAGGCCAGTGGTTTTTTCCGTTTGTACCTCTAGAACTCTAGAGGTCCATTGATTAAAATGGACATATCCACTTTTTTTAATTTCAGTTTTATTGAAATAGTGTTGACAAAATTGTAAGATATTTAAAGTGTACACCATGGTGATTTGAGATAGATATGCTATATCGTGAAAGGATTCCATCCATCTACTTAATTAACATATCCATCACCCCACCTATTTATCTTTTTTTTGGGGGGTGGTAAGAACATTTAAGTTCTAATTTATTCAATTTTTTGAGCTAACGGAGAGGTACTACTGTAGGTTCCAGTGACTTTCAACATGCCATCACCCTGAGCATATTCACCATTAATTGCTTCACCTGGGAAAAGCGGAATCTTGTGTTAAAACTGTTGAAAAACTACTGCATTAGACTTTCTAAAGGAAAAAGCTCTCTTGATGCAAAAAAAAAAAAAAAAAAAAAAGGTTGACTTTAATAAATAGGGCAGAGTCCAAAGGTGGTTAGGACTTGATCAAATTGAGAATTGAGATAATCTAGCTTTCTGTGAGAGGGAAAGGATCGGCCACGTCAGCATGCGTTGGCTGTTCCACAAGCTATCCTGACAGAAAAGCCCTTCAGTTCTCCTCTAACCAGGGCTACGCTGTCCAGTCCAGATGACTAGTATACAGAACTAGTACTGTTAGCCAAGTCCCAAGGTTCCATGGCTTTTGTGCTTATTTTTAGCATTTCTTTTCTTCGTTGCATTTGCATATGAATTTATCAAGACCTACATTACATGGAGATTACTAAATTACCCAGGTGACAAAAAGCAAGTGTCTTAAACAGTGTTTGGAACGTGGTTTTAAGACATAGTCTTATATAACTGAGCAGCCTGTGCACCTATAATTGTTAGCCTGCATCCTTGTAGTTTATAAGGAATAATTTGATTGGGTACTTTTTAATAATGTGAGTTTTCTAGGTGTTTTACCTACTCGTTCCTCAAAAGCAATGACTGCTTTTGAAATTGTTCTATTTGAAAGAGTTCGTCATGTGCAAACTCCTCAATGCACTCCCTTTCCAAGGACTCCTTTTGCAGTCCCTGTCTTGGAGGACATTGTCCTTGCTTTTGTTGTGTTTACCATCTACATATTTTAAATGTAAACATTTGTTTTCTTCAATGTATTTGGATTCTTTAAAGATCATGATTTATGTTCCTCAGGGATTTTTTTATATTCTTTGATTACAGAGGGTTCTAAGAGTTTCTTTTGTCCCTTTCTTTACCAGCATCTAAGAAAGTGGTTTCTGGTTTTGGGGAACTTAACCACAGCAGTGTGCTACATGCTGTTAGGACCTGCCCCAGTCTTGCACATTAAAAGGTAATTGTTTTTCTTCTGTATTTTTGACTGACTAGCATTAGGGATTTTTTTTTTTTTTTTTAAATTTTAGTGTCACACTGGTATGGCTTAGTATTTTGAGCCTTATTATTGAAGTAATTAATTTGATTTAGGATTATATTGAATTGTTTGTTAGATTGACGGTATTTTACCATATTACAAGTTAGCAGTGGTACAAGCAAACGGCAATGCATAAATCTGTATCAAATGAGAAATGTGCTTATTTTTTCCTTTGTGTTTCAATGGCACATTTGTTTGTACTTTATTTTTAAAACAGCAGTTGCCACCTGCCTGTAGTTGATAGTTCTTAGAAGATGTTTTGTTTTTACTATTCCTCTTCCTTACTTCTTGAAGCAGAGGACAATTTTTTTTTCTTTATCATCCTTAGCATGTAGTAGCTGCTCATTAAAGCTTGCTTAATATAATTTATTTGCTAAATAAAGTAAGCTTCTTAGACATTTTCAAGTACTTCTGGGATAAAGCACAATATGGAAAGAGAAAGGGTTTCAGAGTCCTTCAGATTTAGGTTTACATCCTGGCTTTGTCATTTACTAGATATGTGAACTTGGGTAAATCACATAATTTCCAAGAGCTTCAGGTTTTTTCCTTTTCTTCTTCTTTTTTTTAAAATCTACAAGAGAGAGTTGATAATAATACTGTTGAAATAACTTTCAGGGCCCAAGAAGCTGCTCCTGCCTGGGGGGCTACATCAGCCAAACAAACCTTAGATAACTTTTGTGTCCCTATAATACTGGCAGAGCAAATCCTCTGAAGTGGGGACTCAAGTCCTGGGCCAAGAAGGTTCTATGTTTCACATAGGAAAGAACTCAGACATGAACCAACAAAGAGTTTAAAGTGAAAGTCAGTTTATTTAACAGAGAGTAAGTAGGAAAGGAAAGGCCCCCCCCACAGAGTGGCGGTCTGTACTCACTAGTGAGAGAGAGACCCCCCTCCCGTTGGGGTAGGGTTTACGTGTGTTTCTTGTTTCCATGGAAAACTTGTGCGAGGTACAAGAAGAATAGGGGCAGGTTTACCTTTGCCCTTTGTAAGGTACAGCCTGTGGCTAGTGTGTAATAGGTTTAATTATAAGAATGGCCATTATAATGGAATCTCTTTACTGGGTAGCTTCGGCAGGTTTGTTCTGTGTGACTGATTCACGTCTGCCTGAACTCTCCTCCCAGTTCTTCTTTTGTAAACAAATAGTCCTCATGCCCCTTCCCTGTATTACCTGTAAATGCTGTCCTTGACCAGAAATGCAGTCTATCCAGTCAGCCAAACCCAAACACTAAGCCAGCCCTAGGCCTTCTCACCCCAGAGTTGGCAGTGTGGCCCCAGCCAATCAGATACATATTCTTTTCCTCTTCCTCATTTACTCTTTATCCTATGAAAATTTCCTGCCTTCCTCTCTATCTTGCAGTTCTCCAAAAGGAGATTGTCCACTTCACAGTGTTAAATAAAGTGTGTTTTTATCAGCTAAATTGTCTGCTTTAATCATTTTTTAAAATCACACAGATGCTGCAAGGATTCAGGGTAATGGACGTTCAGTAACTGGCATCGTGCCCGACATGATACACATGTTAGTGTCCTGTCACTTACCGTTGCCTTTCTATGCCATTTTTGAGTCAATTGAAGAAACATTAGCACTGGCATTGTCACCAATTTTGGAAGGATTGTGTATGGTGATAAAAAGGCAGGCTGACTCTAGGCATGTGCTATATGTGACCAAAGACATTGAGGTATCAGGATGAACTGACCCCACCCCAAATAGGAGGAACTCAAGGATGCTGTCACAGAATGAAATGGGATCAGATGGGAAATAAGGATGAGACTAGGCCTGGAACCTGTGAGAGGAACTTCTCTGAGCCTGCCTGCCCTCCGTAGTATGAAGCTTTGTGTCTCTTAAAATGCTAATTTTTTTTTTCCTCCAAAACTCTTTTTCAGTCAGCTTTGGCTGTTGGTGCTGATATTAGTCATAAATGGCATCTCTGCTGGCATGAGCATAATTCCAACTTTTCCGGAGATTCTCAGTTGTGCATAGTAAGTCACTTTCATTGCTTGAAGAGCTGTATTTTGAATAGCAGTGAACATCACAGGCTTTCTTGAATTTCTCAGTTTTGTAGGATGTTGGATATTTTTTTCACAATACTAAATCTTCATGATTTCGTGTCACATACTATTGTGATATAAATAGTCTATGCAATAATGTAATGATATAAGTGATAATATAGAGTAGTATTAACACAGTAATAGGCAATATGGGTTGTGGATAGAGGCTTTGCTTGGTTTATGCCTCTGTACAGATACACTTTTAAAAAGCCAAAGCAAAATAGAAAAGCATCAGCATTGTTTCTGTCCCATGGAGGAAGACCATGCAAGAGCATAGAGTGACCAGGTAAAATGAGTCTAGAACCAACTCCAATGAGTGGGGTTTCCATACCACCAGGCCATTCTCTCACCAGCCAGATGTACTACAATTCAACTCAGTTCTGACACTGTCAACCCAGAGATACCATCAGATTTTACAGGTTAGGGGCTCAGTCCCACAAGACTGTCCCCACAAGTCCAACTTATCACCTGTACTCCTGACCAACTGGCTAAATCAGAGGTTTCCATGACCCCTTGCTTGGGTTTGATTAATTTGCTAGAGGAGCTCACGGAAGTTAGGAAACCAGTTTACTCATTAGAATACAGTTTATTACAAAGGACAATAAAGGGTAAGAATGAACAACCACATGAAGACATACTTGGGGTGAGGCCCTGAACAAAGGAGCCTCTGTCTCCATGGAGTTTGGGGCCCTGCACAGTGGTTTGTGTAAGCATTCTGGTTCACCAACCAGGACCCTGTTTTTGGGTTTTTATGGAGGCTTCATTACATAGGCATGATTAATTAAATTAGTGGCCATTGGTATTTGACTCAACCTCCAGCCGGGACTCCCCACTCCCAGGAAGTGGGCAGTGTGGGGAAGGGTGTGTGTGTGTGTGTGTGTGTGTGCTGAAAGTTCCAATCCTCTAATAACGGCTCTCCTGGCCAATAGCTCCCATCCTTAGGTGTGTTAAAGGAGAATGAAAGCGTTCTTATATCATCGCAGGAAGGCATTCCAGAATGTAGAAGTAAGCCATGTGAACACAGCCAAACAAGCAGAGAATTTATCAAAAGAAAGAAAGAGAATACACTCCCAAAATGATGGGCATGGGCAGACCAGGAAAACTGGCAACTGCACCGAAGAACAAAGAAATTTAGGATTATTCGAATGAGGACACAAAATATTCAGGGATAGTGTTGCAGGCATTCCCAGAGCGGGTCTTTGCTGATCACTCCTTCCTGTGGGGACCTGGGATTCCCTTGTTTTTATTTGGCCCTGTTGGAACTGGCATGATGACACGGGGTGGAGGTTTTTCCACACAGGGGCTAGAGATTTTTCCCTGCCCACAATACTAATAGTATTATACTCTATTACAATGAGCTGTAGCTGCACCTTTTCTTAAAAATGACCTTATCTCCTCCTCTATTCTTCCCTTCCTCCCTCTTTTTCCCAGCATACCCTGTTCTTTCTGCCTATGGTAACAGGTGTTTTCCAAAAGTCACCTCATTAATGTAACAAAAGACTTTTATTGCTTTCATCAGTTAGGAAATGTCAAGGGTTTTAGGGGCTCTGTGCCAGAAATGGAAACTAAGACCAAATGTATTTTTCTTATTATAAATCATAATATCACCCCAGGCGTTTGTCACTTGGCCATTGGTCTTTTGTTTAATGGGCATAGTGATGAAGAACACAAAATAAACTGGAGGAAGTTCATTTCAAAGTGAACTTTAAGGAGAATATTTGTAATTAGGCTGTGTCAATTCAACAACTCTCACAGAAATAAGGGACTATCCCTGTATTTCCTGAAAGTTGCTCATTGTTCTCTTTATATGTTCTTCTCATTTTAAGAATTTCTTTGTAAATCATATATTTTTCTGAGCATTTAGTGCAGATGGGTTGTGCTTCTTGATATCATTTCTTATATATGCAGTAAAATTGTTTTTAGAAAACCATGAAGTAAACATCGGTATGAAAATTACTTCAAATTAGATTAGCTTTTAATCTTAGGAATGGAGTGTTCTTGCTATTGGTTTTGTCCAGATTATCCCTGGTTTACCTTAAATCTGTGATACATAACTCTTTTCTTTCACGCAGGTTTCCCTTTTAATCACAGATACCTCTTATCTCTCTTTGCAGTGAAAATGGATTTGAAGAAGGATTAAGTACACTGGCGCTGGTGTCAGGTCTGTTCAGTGCAATGTGGTCAGTTGGGTGAGTAGCCATCACATTCCATTCACACCTGTAAGATGGAACAGATTTTACAGATGAAGAAGTTGAGACACTGAGACAGATGAGTTGCCTGAAGGCGCATAATTCATTTCAGGCAAAACCAGTCTTAACCTACACCTTCTGACTCCGAGATCATTGATTACACCAGCAGTTTTACCATCTAATCAAACTCGCCCCATATACTCTGTCGTATAACAATGGTAGTTTTAAGTTCCTTTATCAGCATATCTCAGTTTTTAAAAAGTATACCTTTGTTTACTGATTTTTCACTTTCTGCTATACCAGTGGTAACGGTATGCTGACAATGTAGATACCCATAAATACTCGTATGTACTGACTTGTTATTTTTCATACAAATACTGAGAAGAGTAGAGAGAATAATATAAAGATCCTTTTGAATGCTTATCATCTTGTCGTATAATGCACCCACTTTTTAAAAGCTGTTACAATTTTCTAGTTGTTTAAAAACTTAAGCATCGTCATTATCAGGTTAGGTTGAATGATTTTCTTATACCCAATGCTATGTCCAAGAATTGCCATTTTTCTTTATAGTTCCAAATTATTGAAGACCAATGACTGAGAGATCATGCAGCCTTTAGGAAGGAACTCTTTTTTTGCACTACTTAGTACCCTTTCCTCTTTTCATTCTTAGTGCTATTGTAGGACCAACGCTGGGTGGATTTCTGTATGAGAAAATTGGTTTTGAATGGGCAGCAGCTATACAAGGTCTGTGGGCGCTGACAAGTGTGAGTAATCAGTCTTTTATGTTTATTTTCCTTACGCTTGTAGAAAAATGTGACTTGGAGAATTGACACTAACCAGTACCTTTAATTGTGTTAAAAGGGATTAATGATGGGCTTGTTTTATCTGCTGGAGTACTCAAGGAGAAGAAGAAGGTATGGTCAACTCTTGAGCTTTTCTCTTCCTTTAAAAGATGGCCTGTGGGAATGAAAAAGAAGTACCATTTACCTCCATTCTTCCAGTCATCAGATTTCTGGGCACTCTGAGCCTCAGGACTTGGTGGACACATTTAAAGAGATAGTTGGGTAGAGATGTAGGTACTGAGTTTTTTTAAGGTGAGAAATGTTGAGGTTCTTCTTTTCTTCCCTTCCATGTAGGGTGAAAGTTCCAAATACCCTTGGCACAGAGGCGGAACGAACTGCTCTCTTGTCTGATGAAATCAAGCCTTGAGTATCTGGGATTGATACAAGGTTTGGAGATGGAGGTGCCTTACCTTGAACATTAAAGTGGCAAAGTGAAAAGTTTTCTTAACTTTGTGCACAGAATTCCATGAACCCTATACCAGCATCCTGGAAGTGTCCACATGTTTTTGGATGATCTGTGTTGTGCCACATTCACTATTGCCCTTCAAATCTGGCTTGCAGGACAAGCCAGATTAGAAGCATTAAGTTCAGAAGAGTAGTTGAAAATCAGAAAAAGTTTGTGTTTTTAAGTGACCAAACTGAGCCTTAAGATGTTATTGACTCTGGGTCTGCTGTTTCCTCTGTTTACTTTCCGTTCTAAATGCACTGATTCTGTGAATGTACCTTTTTATATTAACAGGGTAAGAAATTATATGCTTAAGGGAAATAATTGATATGGTTAAAATAATATAAAGATGATTCAGTATATACAATAACTATAAATTCAGTTTGTAAAATATATGCCTTATCTGTGTCCTGAGATTTTCTTGTTGAAAGGCAAAATTCCCACCTACCATGTAAGAACTATCATTTCCTGGCCTTCAGCTCTTCTAAAAATTTTGTTTGTATGGAAGGTACAAGAATAACATTACTTGAGACTTCCATTTTTTGTAACATGCTTTCAATTATGATCTGGATTTATAAACAGTGCTTGGTATAACATTGTTCATTTCCCTTAATGTCTCTGTGACAGTTCTACATTTGTTTGTTTTTTGTTTGTTTTTTTTAAACATATTCCTATTAGCATCCATTCCTAGAACAGGTGACCTCATAGGAGTGCTTGTTATATGATAGGGAAAGGGTTTCTCCGACTTCCTGTAAAATCCATGCTGTTGTTTAAAGTGAGAGAATTTCTGTTGTGCAACTTGCATACCTCCTGATCCATTTTTGTGGTGTAGTAGACACATTTACCTTTAAAAAAAAAAATAGAAGACATGGTTTTATCTATTTACGTATTCAAAAATATTTATTGAAAGCCTTCTCTGAACTGACACTGTGGTAGGTGCTAGGGATTTCGCTGTGATGAAGATAAACACAATCTCTGCCTTTTTTTTTTTTAATCTAACTTATATTCCAGTGGAAGGGACAAACAATAGATAAATGCCAGAATCTCTCATTATCTCACAGAGATGCTAGGAAGTTAAACAACATGGTGAAGTGAGAGAGGAACTGTCTGGGGTCGGTTAAGTGTGGGGTCTTAATTTAGACAAAGACAAAGCTTCTCCATGGAGGTGGGACTTTTGAACTAAGATCTGAAATGTGAGAGTGAGGCAGCCATTCTGAGGTGAGAGCAGACAAAAGGGCCTGACATGGTCAAAAATGACACAGTGGACCACATGCCTGGAGTCTAGTAAGCAGAGAAGGTTGGGGAGGTGGAGGGACGCCAGACTTTGATTGATATTTCAGGAAGGTCATTGTGTCTTCATGTGGATATGTATGGGGATGTGATTTAGCAGGGTTGGAGGGAGATTTTTGGAAGCTTTGAGAGAGACAGTGGTTTGGATCAGGGAGGTGGTGGTGGAGATGGAGAGCAAAGGGTGTGTTTGGAAGTGGAACAAACAGGACTTGCTGGTGTGGAGGGCGAAGGGGAGAAGAATTTAGGGTGACTCCTAGGTTTTGGCATGAAGGTATGGGTGGATGGCAGTGCCTCTTAGTGAGATGGGGAAGATTAGGAGCAAAACAGATTCTGAAGGGGCAGATTAAACCATGATGTGGTGCCCTTTCACTCGAAGAGGAAAAAAAATAAAAAATAAAGGATGACAGAACCAAGGTTGGGGATGACGAAGAGCAACAGGAAGTACAACCATTTTGGAAGACTGGCATTCATTGCCAAAACTGAACATTCACAAACCCCATGAACTCTTCATTCTCCTTCTCCCCACAAGTCCCTTTGTCATGAGACATCCGATGGGTTGTCTAGTGCTCTGGGAGCTCAAGTGGTCTCTCACCCCTCCCCTGCTTCCCAGAGCGACGCCAGGAAGGAGTATGACCCCGGCCCGCTGAATTCGTGTTACGTGCAGAACAGATCCAGGCTCGTATTGCCCAAACACCTCTTAAGTGCTTAAATCACCTGGTCCCACTTCCCTACTTTTCTTCCGTGGGTGCCGGCTCTTGTGCGGCCCCGCTCCTGGGCCGGTGACCCAAGATACGCTGAGCGCCTGCAGTTCCCACCGCTGCCGCGCGGGGCCGCTATTAAAACACCGCAGGGCTGGCCGGCAGCTTCCAGCCGGGCGTGGCAGTCGGGCTTTCACCTCCGGTACCAGCGTCTGGGTGTGTGGCTCAGGACTGCCCGCCTATTACCGTTACCGGCGCTGTTGACTGTTGAGAGTTCAAGGTGAACACAGATTCCAAGCTTTCTGGTGAGAGAACTTTTTGTTCCCGTTCCCAACACGCTGCTTTCAATACACGCTGCGGTGGATAGCGGTGTATTTTAATGATGCTTGATAGGAAACTAACTTTGTACCTTCCTCATTTTATGATTTTGCAAGTATTATTAAAATAAATGACAAAAAAAGTTAAAAATATGAGAAAGGATAGAGGAACTTTGAACAATGAAACCAAAAGTTAGGCTAAAACTATCAAAGGAAATCTGGGGGGGTGTTTTTTTTTAATGTTTCATATTTTTTTATATTTATATTCTAAATATAACAAAGGTGCCCAGCTTAAAAGGTGCTCAGCTTAAAAGATGTCACATCTCCACTCACATCCTCACTCCTTTTGTTAAAGGAGACTATTTTACGTATGTAGTGGAATGTACAATATTGTAATAAGAAAGTGTATTTTTTACATTAAGTTTATATTGCAACCTATATGTATACAAATTAACTCAAAGGAAAAATAGAAAGGGCAAAGAAAAAAATCAATTGTTGTTAAGTTAAACTTTGAGATAATTGATTCACATGGAGTTGTAAGAATTAATATGCAGAGGTCACATATACTCTTTCCCCCATTTCTCCTGGTGGTAACATCTCACAACACAATAGTACAATATCAGCCAGGATTTACTGTTTATAGAGTCAAGACACAAAACATTCCCATCCTTCACGTTGCCCTTTTATAGCCATGTCAAGTTCTCTCTCACCCTCACGCCCTCCTTAATCTCTGGAAACCACGAATCTTTTCTCCATTTCTACAATTTTGTCATTTCAGGAATGTTGTATAAATAGAATCATATGGTATGTTAGCTTTCGGGATTGGTCTTTTGTCATTCAGCACAATGCTCTTAAGATCCATCCACATTGTCACATGTGTCAACAGTTCATTTCTTTATATTGGTGAGTAGTATTCCATGGAATCGGTATAGACAGCTTGCTTAGCCATTCATTGAAAGACATGTGAATTATTTTCCGTTTATGGTTATTAAAAGCAAAGCTGTTATGAACATTAACGTACGGGTTTTTGTGTGAATATGTCTTCATTTCTTTGGGATAAATGCCTGGGAATAATACAACTGCTGGATTGTATGGTAGTTGCATGATTAGTTTCCCTCCCAAATAACCCATTTATTTTACATAGGAAATTTGATTTGGACAAGAAATAGTAAATCATACATTAATGAAATATTCTATTTACTTGTTTGTTAAGTTATGAAGATTTAAATACATTAAATATACCTTCTCAAACCTAGCTGGCCAATAATAAATAAATACTACTCCTACTATAAATACTACTACTACTACTACTACTAAAAGCTGGTGGATAATAAATACTGACATAATTTTCAAACTAATTTTCATTAAATACAATTAGTAAGTGAAAAGTAAAGCAGATATCTCTGTTTAAATGCAATCATATCAAAAAGGAATGACCCAAAGACTAGTCCTATGTTAGTTATCTTTCCTTTTGTATCAATGTCATTTCTGTGTATGAAATAAGCCCACAGGAGAGTAAGACTCAGAAACAACATATTCAGAGACAAAGAAAATGTTGTTTAAAGCATTAAAGAAAACTAAAGCCTGCTTTGTCATTCTTTATTACGAACAACTCACAAATCTGAAATATTTGTAGTGATTTCTTTCAGAAAATCCACAGCCTATTCTAATCCCACCATATTTGTAGTTGAGGTTTATAGGTGACAATCTAGGAAAGCATGGGGTTCAATATAACTTTTGATTTACAGTTTAGTGCAAATGTGTCATCAGTACTAAAATAAACAGCTTAAAGCATGTTTTCTTGTTGACACGGGGTCAAAAAAGCATGACAAATATGAAAAATAATACATTATTATCATTTTTAAGTTTTTGTCATTCAAGACAAATTTGAATATCAAATCAGTTAAGTCATATTATTATATATTTCAAGCATGAAGCCATGGAATCAGTCGGATGAATTCTGATGGTGTTTTTTTTTTTTCCCTTTAAGAGAGTTAAAACCAGTGTAGATAAATATGTTATTTGAACATAATATTAATGTCTTTTCTTACACTTTCAGAATTTGGGGCTAAATACATTTCCTCTATTGTTTTCTGTTCTGTCACTATTACTGGTTTGCTTTTACCTCTTGTTTGCTTAGCTGGTAAAGATCAGAGTCATTTGGTTATTGGTGAATCCATTCCTCAGAATTAGGTCCAGCCTCTAGATGTGCAACATGAATAGTGAGAGGACAGGGATGTGGATTAGGAAGTGGCACTGTTGTCTCATGGTCAGGAAGCTGCAGCGTTGGATGATATGCATGCCACTGCATCTTCTGAAAGAAGAAAAATCTATGTCTTGAGGCAAAGCAGCAATATTAATTGGAAAAAACCGCATGGTAAAGTTAGATGTACCCATAACTTCTTCATTCCTATAGCTGGTGAATTTGTCTTAACGTAGCTCTCAAGACGTTGGGTAGTTGATTCAGAAGATGGAGAACTCCCAAATAGATGGTGTACATTAATTGATATTCCACATAAATGAATTTTACTTAGCAGAGGTATGACAGGCATATGGTTCTGATTCTGGGAGCTCAAAGCAGACAAACGCAAGACTTCTGCTTTTCTTCTTTGTCTTTGCATATAGTCACATTGGTTAATGGCGCAGTCTTTAAGAAACCGAAGTAACGTCATGAAGAAATTCTTCCTGTACTGGGGCCTCTAAATTCTCCACAAATGCTGTCCTGTTGTCCTCTTTCAGAACAGGGAACAAGAATATGTAGGAGGCGCTGGGATCCTGCCCCACTTCCCTGCTATCCTGCTCCAACCCAGAAGGAGGTGGGGCAAGGATTAGTTTTTTCAGAAACTGCCCAACTTGTTTTCCAAAGCGGCTGTGCCATTTCACATTCCCAAAAGCAATGTATGAGTAATACAGTTTCTCAGTAAGTTTGTATATGTGTCTTTTTAAAAAAATAGAATGATGCATGAAGTAAGGAGCGAGAGCTATTGATCAGAGAGCTATGAATCTATGGTACCGTTGGAGGGAAATCCATCATGTTTAGCTCATAGAAATGGACTTCACGTTAATCGTTTCAGGATAAAACTTTCAGGGCAGGTTGGCATAGAAGAGAGGAAACATGAAAGACTTTATGGACAGAGACAGAACAATGAAAAAATAGAGAATGTGGACCAGCTGACATCCATTTAACAAATTTGTAGCCAAGAACAGGTGGGCATAGCACCATAGACCTGGGTTGAAGCTGCACTGGGTATTGCATCAGTCTTGTGGGCATGAAGCAATAATAGTAAAAGCAAAACTTACTCAACGCATTTCACCATTTTGCAGATGAGGGAAACTATGGCACTGAGAGGACACATAACTTACTCATAGTCACCCAGCGAGGAAGTGGTTCAAACCCAGGCATTCGGGCTTCAGGGCCCATGTCTTTAACCATACCTGATACCATCACGACTCTCATAACTACAGTAAGAAAAAATGCCTGCTATGTAAGTTGACAGTAGTTAGATGCAGGACCATACAGAATTTAGTGATCTCCACCTGGAGGAAAGTTCCAGAGTGGATTTGTGTCACTGTAGAAGAATAATGTGCTTAAGAGAAAGAATATTATGTGAACTTAAGAGTCACCTTAGGCTTTGAGGGCTAGAAAATGGCCACTTGCCATGCTCTGTTACTTCTCCTGGCTATTTGGACGTTGTTCAGTCGAAATCACGTAATTCCACCTGGCCTGTGTTACCTAGCCTCTATGACTGCTGGGAAGAAAACCCCAGAAATCAGAGTTGCCAGGCTAGGATAAAACAAATTCTCCTTCTCCTGATGCCTAAGAGGGAAAATCCTCTGGCCAGCTGCTGTTCACACAGAAAATAAACCAAAACAGGAATTCGGGTGACTGGAGGAGCCACAGGCCTTGGAAAGAAGAAAGCAGATAGAATCCAGGGGAGAGGAAGTCTTCACCTAGACAGACGGGTACGTAGGTATCTATCTTAGACCTCAAACATGTCTTGTGGTGGTTTTTGTTGTTGTTTTACATCCTTGCTCATTGAAAATAATAAGGTGAATTATTGGTGAATTATTGTGATGCTCTTGGGAACGAAAAATGGGCTACCTGGCAGACTGACATACTCAGGTGGCTACCTGGTGGGCCTGACGAGCTCAGTAACTGAAAGTAACCACAGGGATGTTCTGATCATAAAAATTCCTAACTGAACATGTTATAATGGGAAGTCATGTCCTAAGGCCTATGTGATAGATTAATCTTTACCTTGAAAAAGCCCTGTCCATCCCTTTTGTGCATCTAGGATAACATACTTCAAATGTCAGAATGATCTCTTCTGCAGACCCCCAGAGAGAAAAACACCTGGTACTGGACCAAGAGCACCCCTTCATTCATCATTGTTATCCTTTACCTGCATACCTCTGTAAACTGTGTATGTTAAATATTAACTATCCTGCACCCACCAATGTGAAAAAAAAGTATGCATTTCTTCATTTGTACTTTTTATCCAATCCTACATATTTCCCCACTTTGCTTTCTCCTGCCTCCTTAGTCTACCACCAATGGATTTCGTGTAACTTTCATTCCATCTAGCCCTTTGATTTTAATATATAAAGTGAACTACAAAACCGCGACTCCTTGGAGCATTTTCTTAATTCTTTGTGATTTTGCTTCTGGGCCTGGCCCTCAACTCTGACTCTAACAAACTCTGTAAGCCTTTATTTAGGTTTGGACTTTGCTTTGTCAATACCCTCATATCACTCGACAAAACAATAAATGTACCACAGCTTGGCACTTTTATACTTTTCGTGAATTTTGTTATTCTTTTCCCTCTGTAGTACCTGAGATTTCAGCTTTATTTTTGTATCATACCCTTTCAAATGCATGTTTCTACAACTGCCTACCTAAATAAACAAGTGACCTTGATCCAGCTCCTTCGGAGTTATTTCATCTGTCCTGAAAAGAAGGCAGTCGTCCTTACTTTTTCAAAAGCTTGGAATCCAACTAGATTGTCCGTTTGGTCTGCTATAATGAAATACTATTGACTGGGTGTCTTATATACAACAGGAATTTATTTCTCATGGTTCTGGAGGCTGGGAAGTCCAAGATCAAGGTGCCAGGTGAATCATTGTCTGGTGAGGACTCACTTCATGGCTCATAGATAGCCATCTTCTCACCGTGTCCTCACATGGTAAAAAGGTCAAGAGAGCTCTCTGGGCTGTTTTTTTGTTTTTGTTTTTGTTTTTGTTTTTAATATACATAAGGGCAGGAATCCCCTTCTTGAGGGCTCCACTCTCATGAACTGATCACCTTTCAACGGCCCAACCTAATACCTCCTAATACCGACACACTGGGAATTGGGTTTCAACAAATTAGTTTTTGGAGGAACGCAAACATTCAGTCTATAGCAACAATCAAGAGAATTTTCAAAATTTACTGTTGGTGAATACAATGAACTTTTGGCAGAGTTAGACCAGAACTAAAGTTAATGATCTGCAAGTGAAATCATCAACAAGAGAACTTGTTACCGTTTTGCTTTTGAAGAAGTGGGCCCCCCACTTTGAAGAAGTGCCCCCCCCCCAAGTACGTGAGCGTGCTAACAATTCAAAGGGTCTTTTGTAGCTCAGCCTCCCACAGTCCTAAACTTCTGAGGGCAAAAAGCAGAAGGGTAGTTTAAAACACATGAAATTGCTGTTGCTGTAAAGTCAAAGACTGGGGGCTACTGTCAACTTCCTGTGACACAACCCTTTCCATCCAGTAGGTCATTCAGGGAACACCAGGACATGACATACCATTACTCTCAGATTTTCTCTTGGTTTTAGTTGTATTGGCTGCAAGCCCTGAGCTGGAGGAGCCCCTCACCTGGATGGGACCACCAAAATATGGCTCAAGTTCAGTCTGGTTCTTCTCAAGCAGACATTTCCTTCCAAACACCGATTCAAACAGTCTTGCTGAAGGCATATGCAAGCCTCCAATGGGGACAAGGACAGAAACATTGGTTTTTTTCTTCCACTATGTACTTTTTTGGATACAGTATCATATTTTTCTTTCTTTTTTTCTTTTATACAGTACCAAGAGAATGTTGTTTTTTGTTTGTTTGTTTTTCCAAAGGTCCGCTTTTTTCTGTTTTTCTTGCTTCATTTTGATGTGTCATCTTTTAAGTGCCTATGAGGAAATGCTGTCAGTAATTCTCCAGGCTGTTTTCACTTCTCAGCTCATATATTGCCGTTTCATTTCTGGGAGCGAAGCCAGACCAGGAAGTCCTTCAGGCTGTGGCAGAGCCGGAAGCAGCTCCTGCCGTCCTGCATGTCTCGTGTCTTTGTTGTGTTTCCACCGCATGGTTGATGGGCCTCTGCTGGGCGTGATCCAGGTACTCTGTCTCCCATTTCATCCCAAGTGGTTCTCTAGCATTGTACCCCAAATAGACTACATTTGATTAATTAAACAATAGTATTCTGTGGTCTTAACAATTAAATCATGCTAAGCAGTCAGAATCATTATATTACTAAACTGTGACTCATTTTTGTTAAATAGTGTCATCCCGTCGTACCTTACAGGAAATCTTCATGTATCGTTGACGCTCAGAATAACCTTGTGAAGGAGATAGAACAGGTATGTTGTTATTTCATTTTTCACATGAGAGTTACTTTAGTTACTATTGTCTATTAATAAAAGGGTATGATTATACTACCTATGAATTTTCATTTTTGAAATTTGACATCAAATCTTATCAATAGTACATGTACAATTCTTGTCACACTTTTTGATTGTATTCATTGAACTGCAATATTTTTTTCCCCTCAAAAGTGGTCAGGCATAATATTCATAAGATTAGAAAATACGAGCCCCAGAGCTGGTAGTCATGTTATATAAATGTCCTGCTCTTTATAAATGCTACATACATGTTACTTTTACTTTCAGAAATCTCTCGACCTTGGCCATGAGCACTTTCTCCTTTCAAACCTCTGTGGCAGTTTTTGGCCTGATGACCCTGCATGTCAGTGCCCTGGATACATTTATAGCTGCAGTATATGAACATGCAGTCATATTGCCAAATAAAACAGAGACACCTGTTTCTCAGGATGATGCCTTGCTCCTTATGAACAAGAATCTAGATATTCTAGAAAGAGCCATCAAGCAGGCAGCTGAGCAGGTATTTTATTTCTAATCATAATTTAAGGGAGAGACATGAGAGCTTGTGGAAGATTGGAGTATTGGAGTGTCTCTATTACATGTGGAGAAGTAATTTTGATTTGACTTATTCTGAACAGGATGCTCAAATCATTGTGACTCCAGAAGATGCACTTTATGGATGGAAATTTACAAGGGAAACCATTTTCCCTTATCTGGAGGACATCCCGGACCCTCAGACGACCTGGATTCCATGTGAAGACCCCCACAGGTATTTTAACTATCATAGTTGTTTGTACAAAAGTGTTATAATTCTTTAAAAGGTGCACATTCACCACAGCAAAATGATAACTCCTGAATGAGTATATACGTGGTGTATGTTATTATCATACTTATCTTGTCATTTGTTAGATTTAAGAAATTGTACTTAGATATTACTAAATGATCCTTTGGTTTAATGTCTTTATTACATTTGGAGAAAATATGTAAACAAGGTATTTATTATTAGGATTAGAAACTAAGGAGAAGAGGATTTCATGGATACAAGTAGTAAATTAATTTCTGAAGTGGATAGTGGGTTGTATTTGGCAAATATTCCAAGGTCTCTATTGAAGGTACCACATTTTAGTTTCATAGAGTCTCTGTTCCAGAATCTGCTTCCCAGGTAGGAAGACCTTACTCTGTACTTTTCAGTAAACCCTAAGATCTTATGCTTTGAAACTTTGCATTTTCCTAAGCTCAAAGATACCTTTCCTGCAGAAAAATGTAATATACAAATTTCCTACTATAGAATATTTAATAGATATGTGTATATTTAATATATAAATCATACTGCCTAAAAAGACTTGTCTAGATTATCGAGGTACAGAGTGTACATTTCAAAACTTACAAGAAAAGGTGTCTCACTCTGTCACACTTATTCTTTTTCATCTTTCAAATCCTCTCACTCTCTCTTATCCCTCTCACACTTCCCCTCACTCTTTCACCTCAAATTAAATTTATTAAACATTCCTCTGTCATATTTTTGCTGGAAGCTTATGGATACCACACATTTTAAGGCACTCCTCATTCTTCTGACGTTTATATAAGGGCTATTAGGAAAAGGCCTGTGTTTCCTGTTAGCCGATGCTCTCCATGGTGTTTTTGAGCAATTTTCTTGCATGCAAAAAAGAGGCCAAATAGCTAGGTAGTCTTTCTGCATAGAAGTTTTGAGAATTGCAACAACCCATTTGTTCTTTTATCTCACAGTAGGATTGAGTTCTGGATTTCCTATTATTTAAAACAATGTGTGTTGCAAATTTATGGATGAGTCAAAGATCACAGTAGCTATGGAAACTAGTGACGATTTGGGGACAGGTTCTTCCGTAAGGTTAGGAAATGCCTCTTTTATGGCCCTACAGTAGAAGGAACACAGTTTGACAGAAAATGGACTTGCCTCATTACACAGTATAGTGATTCCCAAGTTTTTCGCATGAGCAACTAGAGACATGGAATTGCCACTCATAGGGAGCACTGAAGGAATAGTATGTCTGGGATGGAAACTAGGAAGTCAGTTCTGTGCATCTTAAGTTTGAGCTACCCTTAAAACCTCCAAGTGGAGATGTCAACCTGGCAGTTGCATATACAAGTCTGGCATGAAAGGACACGGTCAGGGCTGGAGATAAAAAATCAGGAGTCGACATATAGAGGGTTTTAACACTATGATGGGTTGGCCCATGGAGAGAGTTAAAGAAAAGAAGGGATCTAAGGCTTGAGAACTGGGACATTCCAGTGTTTAGATTCAGGGGAGTTGAGGAGGAACCAGCAAAGGAGAAGGAGAAGAGGAGCCAGTAAGTAGGAGAATGAGAGAGTGGGGTCCAATGAGCAAGGTGGAGTGTTTCCAGAAGAGGATGTAATTAACCGTGTCAGCTGCTACGGGTAAGTAGGATGAGATCAAGTCAGATGTGGCTCATCATTGGCAGTAAGAGTTGTTGGGTGGGATGATAGAAATGAAAGCTGATTTGAGAGCTTTAAAAGAGAGGAGAAGCTGGGAACAGCAAAATAGACAGCTCTTCCTAGGAGTTTTCTTGTAAGAGGGAACTGAGATACGGAGCGATATTTAGAGGGGAAACTTTGAAGTTTATTTGAATACAGTATTGTTGATTAATTCCTCTGATGCGCATTGGATCTCCAGAACTTATTTATCTAATGTACCTTTAAACAACCATTCCCAATTCCCCCACTTCCTAGCCCCTGGTAACCACCATTCTGCTCTGTGTCTCTATGAGTCTGTTTTTTTTAGATTCCACATATAAGTGATATCATACATTATTTGTCTTTCTCCATTTGACTTATTGAAATGTCTTAATTAAAATTGGATTTAGATTTGGTCGCACACCAATACAAGCAAGACTCAGCTGCCTGGCCAAGAACAACTCTATCTATGTCTTGGCAAATATTGGGGACAAAAAGCCATGTAATTCCAGTGACTCCACATGTCCTGCTAATGGCTATTATCAATACAATACCAACGTGGTATATAATGAAAAGGGAAAACTGGTGGCGCGGTATCATAAGGTAAGAGGGGGTGGGATGTACAATGGTGCTGTTAGGAGAGTGCTTACTGCTGGGCTTAGGAGTTTGAGCTGCATTCCTATATACTACAGTGTTACTAAATTTTTTTTTAAGTGAGCAATAAAGAAAATGACATTTAAGAAAAAACAAATCTAAAAAAAAATTGTAGGCAAAGATCTATTAAGATGTTGCAATAGTCTAAGATTGAGATTATTTTTTTGTATATGTAAAACAAGTAATTTTAATATTGATACAAAAGTTACTAAGGTGACTATAATCTAGATACCGCTTAATATTGAAATGATACAGAATGTTCCCAAATGGTATGAATCAGTTTCACAGAAGTTAATTTCCCTGTTTTCTATCAGACCACAAAAATGATCTTTCTCTTTATTTTCTACACCAGTTAATTTAATTACCCTCCTATAGATTTAAGGTCAGATCATAACATTTTTACTTTAAACTCTGAATTGAAAGAGCAAAATGACCATAAGCCATAATTTTATACCAAGTGAGCAGGGAGAGAGCCAGGATTTTTAAGTGGATATGTTATATGCCTGTCCGTGTGACTGTCTCTCTTCCTCCCCGCTTTTTTTTTCCTAAGCATCTTAAAATTATAGCCTCACAGTCTTTTGAGTGGAGAAATTATCTGCCAGAAGTTCCAGTTAAAATATAAATATCAGTCAAGAAGAATGACATTAACCCAATGGTTTTCCAATGTTTTTGATCATATACCCCTGTTGGAAAAAAAATTGACTTGACTCCTCAATAAATGTATATTTAGTTTTGCATTCATAAGTAAAACATAACTTTTAAACTTTTCTTTATAACTTGGTACATTTTGACAACTTCTTTTCATACATAATTAAATTTTCATGTTCTCTTTAAATCTGTGTCTCATACTAGGAATAAAAATGTTCGTGCTTCCATTTTATTGTTTTCTAAACTTTGCATTATTAGTATCCTTTTTTAACATGCTTTCTTTGCAAGAATGGCTTTAAGCTATTTTCCCATTTTGTAAGTGCTAATTTAGTTAAGCTGATAACATCCTTGGTCAAGCAACTTAACCAGGACCTAGTGAACTGCAGGATGGCGCTGGGCACTGAATGTGACAAGCTGGTGGGGAAACCTGTAGTTACTCTAAATTTCAGGGCTCTCACTCTCCCCTCAAAGACCATTCATGACCCATGAGCTCTAACATATGGACCTAGTAAGAGAACCTTTGTCATCCGATTCTTAAACTACTAGTAAGGATCCATTTCTCTTTTATGTTTTAGATAGAAAATAAATGTAAAGATAAATTTTAATAGTCTTTTTCCCAACACTTGTTGTTCCCTACTTTGCAGACAATTGTCTTAAACTGTTGACACATTTGGTTAGTTTTTCAAGTTTACTTGGAAGGAATCAGGGAAAATTAAGTACAATATTCATTTTCAACAGCAATTTTGAAAGCTGGATAAGAGTCTCCGGAATTATTTTGGATAGGATATTGTAAAAATGGAAGTGGCATCCCTCATCCACTTAACATATTTATTGTGCATCTATTATATTTCTAGACATCAGGGATTCAAAGTAGATTAACACACATTGTTCTTTGAATCCTGGAAACATAAAAAAGCTTCTTCAGCTTTCACAAAAGCTCTTTGGTCTTTTGGAATTTGTAGGAAGGTATTTGGCTCCTAATTGAGAAGTGGGGATTAGGGGAGTAAGGACAGAGATAGAAGGAGAGAAAAGGAGGGAAGGAGGGAGAGGGAGGGAGGGAGAGGGAGAATATAAATGATTTTTTTTCCATGTTTTCCTTGGAATTTTACTTGCAATCACCGGAGTCATTCACTTCCTGTAGATTTGCTGCTGTTGACCATAGCCAAATCTGTTACTAACCTTGGAGGGTTTCTACAAGTTACTTCTTCAATAAACAAGCCTTTTCTGGTTTTATCTTTTGCATTTGTTTTAGTACCACCTCTACTCTGAGCCTCAGTTTGATGTCCCTGAAAAGCCAGAGTTGGTGACTTTCGACACCCCCTTTGGAAGGTTTGGCATGTTCACGTGCTTTGATATACTCTTCCATGATCCTGCTGTGACCCTGGTGAAGGATTTCCATGTGGACACCATACTGTTTCCCACAGCTTGGATGAATGTTTTGCCTCTTTTGACAGCTATTGAATTCCACTCAGCCTGGGCTATGGGCATGGGAGTTAATCTTCTCGCGGCCAATATACATCATGTCCACCTAAATATGGCAGGTAATTCATGATCAGATGAGGTTCACAGATTATGTTTCTAAATGCAGAGAAACTAATGCCTCAGGTATGACCTGTCCTAATTTTTTGCTTCTCTGTTGACACTAATCACTGCTTTGTCATGCTTTCACAAAAAAAAGAAAGGCTAGTGACTGACTAACAGCTATGATGGTATTAAGACCTTTAGGAGTGTTATTTCATTTATCCTCACAACTCTGTTAGATGAGTCTTATCACCCCACTTTTATAGTTTGGAAAACTGAGGCACAGCGAATGCAAGTAACTTGCCAGCTAGTAAATGGCAAAGCAAGAAACGAAACAAGATTTGCGCGAACATTGGCAAAAGGCAAATGAATGTATTATTAACATGTAGTTTTGTAAAAAATTACCCTAAAAGTGAAAAGTAAAAGTGGCTTAAAACAATAAACATTTATTATCTCACATTTTCTGTTGGTCAAGAATTTGGGACTGGCTTTGCTGGGTGGTCCTGGCTCAGACTATCGCTTCAGAGTACATTACGCTGTTCACTGGACCAGCAGTCATATGGAGTCATGATGGGCAAGCAGATTGCTTCCAGAAGAGCTGCCTCACATGTTTATTAGCAGGATCCCTTAGTTCCTCAGTGATTGTTGGCATTGTTGTGATCATTTCTTGCCACTTGGGCCTCTCCATAGGGCTGTGTGATGTATTCTTCATGACATGGCAGCTGACTATCTCCAGAACAAGTCGTGAGAGAGGAATGGAAGAGGAGGGGAGTGGAGGAGAGAGGAGGGGAGGGGAGGGACGGGGAGGGGAGAGGGAGAGCTGCAATGCCCTTTATGACTAGTCACACACTATTACTTCTAGCATGTTCTGTTCATTAAAAGTGAGTCACAAAGTCCAGCCTGCACTCAGAGGGAAGGGAAGTAGATCTACCCAGTGGAAAAAGGTGTTTTGAACAATTTTGGAGCACATTTGAAAACCATGACAATGGGGAACAGGATAGAATTTTGCATTATCTTTCCCTACTTTTCAGGAACTGCCAAGTGCACAGATTTTATATTTGGTTTAGTTTTCCATAATGCTAATAGATTATTATATTCAAAGTTATTTGGCATGAGACCATCAAACATCTTTTAATTTCATCCAAACGAGACTAGGAGAAATACTTAGGTGTTCAGTGTAACTTGAAGCCTGTGTGCTCTCATTGTAACTATGGTGACATGACCACTTGCTCAATTCTGATGGGGAAACTGGCAGTGTTGGTTTTGTTTTTTAAGACTTGTTTTCCACTCACAGGCAGTGGTATTTACGCACCACACTCTCCCAAAGTGTACCATTACGATGTGGAAACAGGATTGGGAAAGATCCTCCTTTCAGAAGTGGATTCCCATCCTCGAAACTCTTCTGCCTACCCAATAGCCGTGAATTGGAGTGCCTACGCCACAACCATCAAACCATTCCCAGTACAGAAAAATACTTTCAGGGGATTTATTCGCAAGGATATGTTCAACTTCACAGAACTTTTTGAAAACTCCGGAAACCTTACAGTCTGTCAAAAAGATCTCTGCTGTCATTTAAGCTATAGAATGTTAAGAAAAGAAGAGAATGAAGTGTATGTGCTAGGAGCTTTTACAGGACTTCACGGCCGAAGGAGAAGGGAGTACTGGCAGGTAAGCTCGGCTCAAGTGAAAGGAAGCGTTTAAGTGTCATTACATCCCAGGATTAACTTTTCATATTTGTCGCAAGGAGCCAAGTGCTTTTTCTCGGCATGACTCCATGCATTGCTAATACCACACACATACACACACACACACACACACACACACACACACACGCATGTGTGCACACACACATTGTGAGTAATCATATGATATTTACAATAGGAGTTAAGTATAACCTGATGCTTGCTTTGAGCACCATTTAAAAAAAAAAATATTTCCCTGACCATGATGATTTCCTATTTGACTAATGAACTATTTTTACATATTATGGTAAACCTCAATAAGGCTTCCTTAAGTAGCTTTGCTGATGCATCTGAATATAAACAGTCTTGTTTTAACTTTTAAAACCAACAATGAGTAGGGATACTACTTTTATCTTAGTTTCTCTTGTAATCAGATGTCCTGGTCATTTTATTCTCTTCCAATGACAAATATTTAAAATGTAAACTTTTAATATAGTGTTGGCTATGCCTTTGTGTTTTCTTATACTCTGTGCCCCACGGCCTTCTCCTAGAGAAAAGGATGTGGGAAAAAGAGATGGACAAATTGTAATCATCATTTTAGCTTCAGTACTACTGTTGCCAAAAGACCTCTATTCTCTTTTGCCAACTAATCATCTGACAAGCCTAACTAATGGTTCAAGACTAACTTAAACTGACTTCTTTCTTTTAATCCATTTGTTACCCAGGAAGTGGGGTTGGTTCTCAAATCATTTGCCATTTCCAATAAAGCAGGTAATTTAAAGAAACATGATCCAAATCCCTTTATCAAAGGGAGAAAACACTTGCTTTGCTATGGTTATAAACTGAATCAACAATTCTAGTACTAGTAACTTAGATGTAAGGCATTGCATTTTATCTGCATCTGTTCCATACAGGTATGCACAATGCTGAAATGCAAAACAACTGATTTGACAACTTGTGGACAGCCAGTAGAAACTGCTTTGACAAGATTTGACATGTTCTCCCTAAGTGGCACATTTGAAACGGAGTATGTTTTTCCTGAAGTGCTTCTTACCAAAATTCAGCTGTCACCTGGAAAATTTGTGGTAGGAGGATTTTCACTGAAGAATATTTCATGAAGAATATTTTCATTTTATCTGTTCTCTGAAGCCAAGTAAAATAGGCTATGGCAACTCTTATCAGTTAACTTTCACTGTGTAACAAACCTCCTCAAACCTTAATGACTTTAGACATAACCATTTCTTTAGCCCTTATTTTGTGGCTGACAATGTGACCTTGACGTAGCTAGGCTGTTCTTCTGGTTTGGTACAGGCGTAGTTGATCTTGGCAGGGCTCATTTGTGCCTCTGCCACTAGCTGGTGGGTTGGTTGAGGCTGGTTGGTTTGTGATGGCCTTGCCTGGGACAGCAGGGATGATTGGGGACACTCTGTCCTTGAGGTCTCTCCTCCTCGAGCAATCTTGGGCTTGTCCACGTGTTAGTTGAAGGAGTCCAAGAGCATCAACAGGGAAAGCCACAGTGAGACTTTCCAAGTCTCTGCTTGCACCATGTTTGCAAATAGCTCATCAACCACCGCAAGTCACATGACCAATGTAGATTCAAGGGTTAGACAAATAAATGATGCAGATCTTTCAGTGGGAAGAGCTATAAAATCACATTGCAAAAGGGCATGGATAAAAGAGGAAATTTCTTGGCCATTTTTCCAATTTACAGCCACTTACTGCAAAGTGATGGCACTTCATTCAAGTAATACAATAAGATACCTAGACCTTATGAAGCCAAGGCACCATTCATTGAAAAATGTTTGTTTATAGATTTTTAATTTCCTTTTGTCACATGTGGAAACAAACTGAAAATCAAATATTTATTTCACAAATTATAATGGCTATAACCAAATAATTCACAAATTAAGCTGGTCTCAAATTAGAATTCAGACTGTGGGTTTATATCTACTACCGTGTTTCCCTGAAAATAAGATCTAGCCGGAAAATCAGTTCTCTGTATCTATGAGTCTCTCTGTTTTGTTTGCTCGTTTATTCTGTTCTTTAGATTCTACATGTAAGTGAGATGGTGTGGTATTTGTCTTTCTCAGTCTGACTTATTTCATCTAGCATAATGTCCTCTAGGTCCATCCATGTTGTTGCAAATGGTAAGATTTCATTCTTTTTTTATGGCAAAACCAAAATGGCCATCAACAGACAATTGGATAAAGAAATTGTGGTACATTCACCTTTAACTTTTAAACTTCTTGAGGGGAGGGTGTGATTTTACTCCTCTAGCACCTGATTATCTTGCTCATAATTGGACTCAAATCTTTGCTGCAGCTGATTTTTGACTTTTCATTAAGGGTTATAGTTGATCGTTGAAATTCAAATATTGAGCCCTTCTAGAGTGGCTGTAACCTCCATTACATATATTAGGTCGGTGCAAAAGTAATTGCGGTTTTTGCAATTATTTTTAACCTTTTAAACCACAGTTACTTTTGCACCAACCTAATAAAATAGTTGTCCCCCGCCTGTCCTTCCTGTTCCCAGTCACCCCACCCCATCAAGCTGGAACTACTTGATCAACCATGATATATAGGATTGTTTCAAAAATATCATTCTACTTGCAATGCGTATTTTAATCGAGCTGACGATATTTTCCCACTTTTCTTTAGGTACTAAAAGATGGGCGTTTGGTAAACAAGAATGGATTATCCGAGCCTATCCTAACAGTGTCTCTCTTTGGGAGATGGTATACTAAGGACTCACATTCCATCTCAGGAAGTACCAGCAATTTGGCAACAACTTACCTGCTAATATCCACTTTATTAATGATAGCTTTGCAAAATATTGTGATGGCGTAGGCTATCTCTTGATCACATTCATTTTTGCAGCATATATTTTGTTTGCTAAATGTGTTTATCAGGTTCCCAAGTTTACTAAGAAACTTTGAAGGGCTATCTCAGTAGTATAGGACAATGATTTCTACATATGTGTTTTTCTCATCAAGAATTATTTTTAAGTATTATGGTCATGTTGCCTCCTTTTTTGGCTACTCTGAAGTGTTGCTGTGTGGGATCGTGGAAAGAGAATGGGTGTTTGGGTCAGATAAATGACAATCAAATCTTAGCTCTAGCTTTATTTACTCTGTGACCTTGTGTGTGCTTGTGTGTGAGAGGGAACAAAGTGAAGAGTTTTCGGGCCATTGTAAACACAGCTGTGGCCTTTGAAGAGAGCAGTAATGATGGGAATTGAGGGGTTTATGACTGAATTCCATTTGACATTAAAGATACTTTGAGTTCATCTACTTTCCTATGTTAATGATTAGGGGGAAATTTGCTCTCTAATCAGATAGTAATATTGAAGTTTATCTTCACAATGAAAGTTATTGTGAGATGTTCTAGAAGAGATGACAGTTAGTCCAGGTTCATAGTAAAGGAGACCTGGCCCAGAGCATTCATAGCCCCAAAATACCTCACCTGAAGGCTGTGATGTAATTTAACAGGCCCAAATCCCATAACACAAAAGCCATGACTGTTAATAGTAGCACTATTTTCAACATTGGGCAGTATGCTGTTTTCAAAAAATATATATCATATGCTACTTAAAATATAGTATATTTGTTACTGATCATTTAGTACAAATATTCTTAAAATTAAGGAAATAAATTTTCAGATTTTTTGTCAGGTTTTATATCTCCAAAATGATGTTAAGTCACATCAAAATATCAAAACTGAGGCATTTATGTTTTCTTTTTATATATTGTTGTATATCTACTCCATACAGATTCAATTTGAATATTCTATTAAAATGTAGTAGAAAAATTAAGACTCCTTTTATACTGAAGTGGTTACCATTAAGAGAAAGGAAATGGAGGTTAAGCCACATTTTGTATTTAATTTTGAGAAGGGTTTATATGTTGCCTGTGTTCAACATTGGGAAAAGATGGTCATTTTAAAGTGGTGGTGAATGTGTGTGTGTGTGTGTGTGTGTGTGTGTGTGTGTTTCAAATCACATAACCCTCAAAATGATATGTTCTTTTTTCTTGAAATACGGAACATTTCAAATTTGCCAGGTTTTTGCTTGAGAAAGTTAGGCATTATGCAATGGTATTGCTATGTGTATTGTGACCCTTGGGCAATGATATTTTACTTCAAAAAGTTAAACTCTTGTCTGGAAGTCAACAGCTGACCCTACCCCCACTGCTTTGAGAAAGATATAAACAAGGAGCTCCTCACAGATTCTAAGGAACGGTTTTTCCCCTGATTCACACTTTGGGCTATCAGCTGTGCTTCAATTCATTTAAAAACAAAACCAAAAACAGTAAAACAGTACCAAGTCCCAAGGTAAAGAAAGAGTACTTAACTCAACTGTAAAATTACTCCCATCACAACTTTTTAACCCTTATCTCCTCAGTGGTTTTCACACACACACATTTCATTTTATCATACAACTCAAGCATAGTTTGATTTGGCTTTGATTTAGGGAAACGCACCTGAAGAAGTAGCTCTTTAGTTTCTGAAGAGTCTGATGTCAGAATCCAGTTTCTTTGATAACGATTTTTGTGTCTCACCTTTAAATTTCCCTGTGAGTTTGGAGGGAATAAATAAGCCTCTGGTTTTCAATTATTAGGCTTTCACCAGGCTTTCCTTTTTTTTTTTTTTTTTTTTTTTTTTTTTTTTTTTTTATGAAATGCTCTATTACAACTTCCTCAATTATAGCCTCTGTATTATAAAGCCAGACCTTCAGGTTTCTCTCAATGCTCACTCTCTACCCTTTGTTCTTCCATTCAGATAGCATCTGTTGACTTCATATTGTGTTCCAGGTACTAGGTCTTGGAACATTAGTTTATGCATGCTTTTTTTTTTTCAATTTCAGGTGTACAAAACAATATGTTAGACATTACACCCCTCACAAAACAATACCCACTGTGGGGACAGAGCCAGGAGTGCAGTTTCCAGGCTCTCGGGCTCACATGGAAAGGTGCTGGCTCAGGTAGTAAATGGCCATCAACTGTGATTGGATGGCCATCAGCTGTGGCTAGTTGGCTGTCAGCAGTAACCAGTGAGCCATTGGCCACTAATATAACTGCCATGGCTACGCTAGCAGAAAATGGGGGGCTAGCAAGAAGATGAGGGCTGAGCTAGCAGGAGCGGATTGCAGTTATCATGGTTGCAGTTAGCAAGTTGGGTTGGTTGGTTGAAAGAGAAGCGGATGTCAGGTTGCAGGTCGTGTGGATCCTGTTTCCTGTGTCTCCAACCCAGCCGCCAGCGAGAATATAGTGGTATGACTCCACTATCTATGGCTCCGTGGGTATTCCTTTTGTCCTAACCATATCCTGCATTCTTATGTGGGGAGTGGGACCAGAGACCCCACCTGACACCCTGCATGACACATGGCGCAGCAAGGAGGGTCCGGTGTTGGCTGAAACTCTCCGAAAGGTAATGGAACAGTTTATACGTATGAAAGCTCAGTCTCAGGAAGACCAGGAGGAGCAGCTGCCCGGGAGCTGGAATGGAAGACATGAATGGTTCCCCAACCATCATAGGCTGGAGAAAGCAAAGGTCTTTGTGGCCCTGTGGGCTGGGAAGTGCTTGCTGAGGCCCTCACCGCCAGACTGGTGAGGACTTGGAGCCCTTGCCCTGCAGAGAGGGCACACATTGTGAGGCTAACACACAGCCCTGGCGAATGACTGTGGATTATGGAGAATGGGCTCCATCCCTAATTTAATGGACCGCTTGACTATTTGCTTGGGAGCGTACCACCATATAGTGGAACTGGCGGATGTTTGCTTTTGTATCTCAACCAGCCACCCACCGTCGAGAATATGTGAGAACCTTGGCTGTGCCCAGAATGACTGGTGGTGCCCCTGAGAAACTCTGGCTGTGCCCAGGAAGACTGCCTATGCCCAGAAACACTGGCAGTGCCCTGAGAGACCTGGCTGTGCCTGGGGAGACTGGTGGTTAAGAAGGCTAAGAAGAAGGCTAGGAAGTCTGGCTGTGCCCAGAGAGAGTGGCAGTGCCCTGAGAGTCCCTGGCTGTGTCCAGGAAGTCTGGCTGTGCCCAGAGAGAGTGGCAGTGCCCTGAGAGGCCCTGGCTGTACCCGGGGAGACTGGTGGTACCCTAAGAAGCCCCAGAATTCTGGCTGTGCCCAGAAGGACTGGTGGTACCCTGAGAAACGCTGGCTATGTCCAGAGAGCCAGGCTGTGTCCCGGATATTGCATTCACCTCCAGGCTCCTTGTATAGGTCCCCTCGCGGAAGGCACTTGTCATGTAGATTGTGAGGCGATCCCCCATAGCGGTGGAGTGTGGGGGCATAGCCAGGAGTGCAATTTCCAGGCTCTCGGCCTCACGTGGAAAGATGCTGGCTCAAGTAGTAAATGGCCATCAACTGTGATTGCATGGCCATTAGCTGTGGCTAGTTGGCGGTCAGCTGTAACCAGTGAGCCATTGACCACTAATGTAACTGCCGTGGCTACGCTAGCAGCAAATGGGGGCTAGCAAGAAGATGGTGGCTGAGCTGGCAAGCGCGGATTGCAGTTAGCACAGCGGAGTGTGGGTTGTGGATTGCAGAGAAGCGGATGGCAGGTTGCGAATAGTGTGGCTCCTGCTTCCTGTGTCTCCAACCCAACCACCAGCGAGACTATAGTGGTATGACTCCCCTATCTATGGCTCCGTGGGTGTTCCTTTTTGGCCTCACCATATCCTGCGTTCTTATGTGGGGAGCGGGACCAGAGACCCTGCCTGACACCCTGCATGACATCCCTCCCCCCCAAGTCTACTATACCTCTAACATTGAAAATAACTCTTACTTAGGGAGAACACTTCGTAGAATGTGTAGATGCCTGACCACTGGTCTATGCGTTCTTTTTGCTCTTTTTTTGCCACTCTGTGACATTATCCCTGTGATATGAACTATTCCAGTAGTTTCTGTGATATACTCGGTCTACTCTGCAATTACCACTGCCTCTACTTTCTACTTTTGACTCGTTCTTTGCATTCTGTCCTGTTCCATGGCATTGAGTAAGTCTGCTACACAGTGATTTCCAGTGGCATCTTTCTGTTCCGACCTCTTTCATTAATTCCATTCACATTTCTAACTCCATTCTGATTACCTCTCCTAGGTATTCTATTAATGATAGTGTTCTCAAAGAAATCTGAGGGCAGATGCCTGTTTAGATTAATGTGGTTGTACACACACACACACACACACACACACACTCTTTCTCTCAGCCACACATAGACACTTCTGACAAAGGCTTTCTTGAAAAAACATTTGGATGTAGAAACAGTAACAACCATGAAGAGGATTTCTTGGAGACATGAAGTACTTGGAGTATGAAAGAAGATATTTCAACAGTGTCTTAGAGAATTTCCGTCCATCTAAAGATAAGCCAAAGCACAAAAATAATAGGAATTGACTACGTGATTTCAGCTTACCCGTTTTCAAGCATTTTGTGGTGTCTTGTTTATGTAAATATGAATTGAACAATAGCTATGATCAGTTATAAGAGTTATAAACCATTGCTCCCCTGCTCTTCTTATGTCCTTTTCATTTTTTATCTCAAGCTAATTTTTTTTTTTTTTTTTAATATTGTACCCTTTGTCTAATCCTACTGAATGCTTGAATTTCAGTCCATTAGCTAGAGATTCAGGACTTCTTATGCTAAGGTCATTTTACGTTATAATTTTAATCTTCAATATTATAAATAATGAAGACATTTTAGGTAATTGACAATTATGTCTCTCATACACATTTCATTTATTTTTTTAACCCTGTATAGACAAAGAGAAAAGAGGCGAAAAAGGAGGCTAATATTCTTTTTTATTCTAAAAAACATATAAACTACCATTTTATGATTTAAAAAATGGTGGTTTATATGTTTTTTAGAATTAGAAGCACAAATTTGAATACAGTTACCTATGGTGACTAATGAGCTGAAGTTTCTATAAATTAAAAGCAGGCATAACAAACATGAAATATTTGAAGTCCAGAAGGTTAACATGGGTTTGTTTTTTTTCATAGACAACTTTGCAAGGATACTAACATGGTTACCAGTTATCGGACAGTAATTTACTTCAATGTTTTTGGCATCCTACCTTACATAAAATGCATTTTAGGTTGCTTTGTTGTTTGATTTCACCACATTATAAACCTGCATTTAACCTGCCTTTGTCTATAATTAAGAAGTCTACTATAGCAACTTCTAGGTTCCAGACAAGTTTCCATTTGCTAGAAATGAAAAGCCAGAGCTAAAGAAATCTAAGATGTAATAAGCCATATAAGAAATGATCGATTTTAAAGAAATGAATGTAAGGCCTAACATATTTTATAACTGCAAGACTTCACATCCATTATAAATTCTTACAACCCTCATAGCATCAGAAAGTATAGCAACTTCATTTTACAGATGAAGACACTGAAGGTCAGGGAGCTGGGTAAGTTCCCCAAGGTTGATATAACTAATAAGTACAGAACTACTTAGTAACTAATTATTTGACCCCAGTCCAACTGACTCAATAACCTGGTACATATTTAAGACACAATACTAAGTACAGACAAATGGGAAACAGCTACCTTTGTGTTCTGTGGAACACCGTACACTTCATGTTATTAACTACATGTGATGTATTTACCACTAAATGAGCTTCTTGATGACAGAAGTCATGCTTATTCATCTTTGAAGTATTTCTAATACATAGCACAGTGCCTGAAACAAAGGTGCCGAATAAACTGAAAAAATTACTAAGAACAGAAAGAATAGATACCCCGAATTGGGTGTCTTCTTTGTTTCGGGGTACATGGTAGTTCTACAGATCTTACTGGATGAAACAAAAATCTTTCACTGTTCAGATCACACCTCCAAGATGACCCTATGTGAATGCAAATTTAAGTATCTTAGTGACATGTAGAACATATCAGTGAATTAGAGCATTGCTATTTGGCTATGACATGAAAACAATTGCTTATAATCACTCACACTGAGGGATATCTTATATAAATAGACTCCTGACCACATGAAAATAGAAGTAGGAAACAAGTAGGTGGAGGGCAGTGGTATCCCTTAAGTGACAAGTCCTAACATGCCTCGTGGCTAGGAACCCATTCATTGATCAAACAGCTCACTGATCGGAGAGGAATCCAAATAGTCTAGAAAAGATGATAAAGTGATAGTATAAGAAATTAAGAGGAAGAATAAAAGATCTAAGAAGGAATGAAAAAAGCATGAGTGGAATAGATGCCAAGGAGTCCGCAGGTCTTCAGAAATGCAAGTTGTTCTTCCTTCATTGCAACTTTTGGCCTCAATTCTCCCAGTAAGAGTCGATAAAAATGATGAAGGGAATCAAGATTACCCTCAGAAACTTTTATAGCTTCCTGTGGTGAATGTCTATTATTTCTCTCTGCCAAATCTCCCGTCTCCCCTCTTTATTAAAGGGAGCTCTTCACATCTGGTTGGGGTTGGGGGTCATTCCTTTTAGCCCCATGGTGTATGATGTATTGCCCAGGCCTAGCCAATCACAGACTAGACCTACAGGGCCAGAGATTTATGGAGACTAAACACATATTTGGAGCCAGACTGGTGAGAATCCTCCCTAAGACTTTTGATATAACCTCGAAAAAGAAGCTCTGTCTTCTGTAACCAGAGGCACAAGGACCATGTAAACCAGAACCCCCAGAAGCCATCTGCATTGCAAACCGGAAGGAGCGTGTCCAAGGATGAGGACCCAGAAGAGCTAAGCCAGAGAACTGTGAAGACATCTTTCAAGCACCTGGATCCAGACGGATGAAACCAGTATTCCACTAGACTTTCCAGTTATGAGGGTCTAGGAATGTCATTTTTTTTTGCTCAAAGTGTTTTGAATTGGGTTACTGTCATTTGGACAAAAGCACACCCTCGGTTTTGTTACCCAGATCCTCAGTTTCATTACCTCCGTTTCGTTACCTTAGTAGTGAGTTGCACAAAACCTCTCAATGCAAAGGTCCTGTGCGCATTTCCTCATGGGGAACTTTAAAGGCTTGGCACTATTCTTCTAGTCGTGGGTACCATAAACTCAAAAAATACAGTGGGTGGCAGTAGCTTTGCAGAAGACAATGTCATGTGGAGGCCAAGAGAGGAGGGAAGTCACATGGGCCTAAAGAAAGAGCCTGCCTAGGCCTTAGAAATAGCAAAGCCCTGTGGCGTTTCCTTACGAAACATCCACTTCTTAATAAACAAATCCATATTTATTTAAAAACTTATGAAAATGTTTCTGACACAGACACAAATGCTTGCGTAAGAATCACCTATGTACCCACTGTTCAGTTTGTGCAACAAGATGTTATGAATAGAGTGGCACCTGTTGTATTGGCCTCTGATCACATTCTCCTCCTTTCCCTGTTTTCTTCCTCCAGAGGAAATTATTATCCTGAGATTTTTCTAGATCATTCCCATGATGTCTTGGTAGTTTATTACATATGTACATCTCGCTACTTAGCACTATTTTGCATTTTTTTGAACTGTGTATATATGGTACAAAGTTATATGTAACATTCTGCATATTTGTTATTTTTATATTCAACGTTTCAAGCTAAGTCCATGTAAATAAGCATCACTCTATTTCATGTATTGTCACTGCTGTGTGGTATAGAGTTATGTGAATGTTTCAGTTATTCAGTTAGTGTCTCAAACAAAAGAAAAAAATGGGAAGATTGAAGAAGCCATTAAATGAGATCTGAAAGACTGCAGGAGTGTTGGGAGGGGAAGGTCAAAAGTTCGGTTTTCTTTATGTTGATTTGCTACGCCTTTACACATCCAGGTGGAGACTGAGCACAGGAGTCTGGAGTTCCGGATGGAGGTTCAAGCTAGAGAATAATCCTGTGAGTCACTAACATATAGATGGTATTTAAAGCCACAAAATGGAAATCGCCTAGGGAGAGTGTAGATAGGAAAAGATTTCCAAGAATAGGGCTTCAGGACATACCAATGTTAAGAGATCAGGGATAAGAAGGAACTAGAAGGAAAAAAAAAAAGAAGAAGCTCACAAAAAGAAAATAAAAAGGAAGGGAGGGAGGGAGGGAGGGAGAGAGAGGGGGTGGGGAAGAGAGAGAGAGAGAGAGAGAGAGAGAGAGAGAGAGAGAGAGAGGAGAAAAGAAGAAAAGGAAGGGAAGGGAAGGAAGGAAAGAAGAAAAGAAAAACCCAAAGTAAATACCAAAACCAAGGAGGAAGGATGGAAACCAGGAGCTTGTGGGTGAAAAAAGTACGTCCAGGATGAGACAGTGGCAGCTGTGCCAAACACTGCCAACATGTCAAGTAAGATGAGACTGAAAACTGACCAATAGATAGTAATGCAGATATCATTGGTGACTTTGACAAGGAGGTGAAATCACAGAGTCAAAATCCTGATGGAAGGAAAGGAATTAACACAGAGAATATACATAACTCTATAAAGGAGTTTTGTTATAAAATGGAGCGAAGAAATGGAGCAAGAACTGGAAGGGGATATCAGATCAAGACATGTTTGTGTTTTTGTTTGTTTTTTTAAGATGGGAGATATAACAGAGTGTTTGTATGCTGATGGTTAAAACCCAATAGACAAAGAAAAATTGATGATGAGTAAGAATAATTTCTAGAGCAAAGTCTGGAATCCAGTGTACAAGGTTAGGGGAAGGACGTAGAAGGGCATGCGTGGTCATTATAGTGAGAGGAGAGGAAGCACAGTTGATAGGGACAGATGCTAGCAGGTGGGGTGATGCTTGGTGGGAATTGTTTGAATTCTCTATCTGAATGGATAAACAGGCTTGAAGTTCAGGAGAGAAGTTCGAGCTAACAAGCACTGGACAGGTGAGGGGCTTGAGTCAAAGGCACAGGATTTCGTGAGGAATCATTTCAGGATCACAGGAGGAGTAAGCATATTAAAATTCAGTAAGAAGAATGGTCCTTACCCAAGAACAGGAAAGATAAAATGGAACCATGTGGAAGAAGGCTCTGATCATCAGATTTGATTCGATACACGTTCAGGAAGCGTTTTAGTTCATGAGAACAATGGTTAAGGGAACTTGAATGGTTTACAATATTGATAGAGAGTTACAGTGGTAGGAATGGGATCAGAGGCTGATGGAGAGGCTGTAAGAGTAATTCTTGACCTCAGAGTCAGGACTCTGATAATGGAACTGTAGAAGATACTGGCTATAGGAAATAAAGACTTGTGAAGGGCCAATGTGCTCTTAGAGGTTTTAATTCTAGCGGCCCTTCTCCCCTTTCAGATTTGTGCCTTACACATTTGATATTTATTTTAATACAAAACTGTAGGCTTTGAACTTTCTAATCCCACAGTGATTTCAAACTGTCGTTCACGTCATGTACTAATGCCTTGTTTAGATAACTTGCATTCACAGTCTCTCTATTCTTTATGCACAAGAGGCAATGGCATTACGAACTACATTGGTAATAAAATACTCAATCCACGTTTGTATTGATGTCAACATAAAAGGTTGGTACATTTCCTGGAATTAAGGACTGGGAGCAGGAAGGGGAATTCCCATGTTTCCTTTTGATTCTATTCAGAACATCAGGTAGTCTACGACAAGAGTTAGAGTTTCAATGACATCTTAGTACAAAGCAATCCATCCGTCTTACACAGTTTTTGTCTTGTCCTCAGATATTTTGTTCTGAAATGAATTTGCATCTGATGGGTATCATTTCAGGGCATTAGGATACATGAAAACTCACTGGGGTGCCTGGGAGAAGGAAGGAATATTTAGTTCATGGAAAAAGTTATTGGAATTGAAGGGTTTTGAATTTAGAACAAAATCACACAAAAAACAAAAGACATAAATCTCTAAAACCTACCAGTTTCCCTACATCAGAAGAGGATCAGAAAGGAGAGAGAGAGAGAGAGCCCCAGTATTAATGAATTTGCAATGTTCATATGTGGAACAGACAGGATTTTCGGGTAGCTGGCTCCTTCATTCAACATTCATTTACATATTGGACTCCTGCACCAGTCTGTCACACGTGTGCTGGGGTGATGCAGCTCAGCCATAAGCAAGGCAGTTCCTTATCCTCTAGGTGTCACACCCTGGGATTCATCATGCCTAGATCTGACATGATGTTCTGGAATGATACAACAAGATTGCTTTTAATCTCTTTAAGAAGATAAGCTATACATCTATTAAATTAAATATCAGTATGAATTTTAAATTAAGAGACAAGATAACAGCAAGTAGTGAGAGACATTCACCAGAACAAGAAAAAAGTGCTGTGAGTGTCCAGAAATATCGCTTGGGACTGGGGTAGAATTGAGTGAACTACAAGGAGCTGGAACTTAGATAGATGGAGAGCAAGGGCATTTCAAGGAGAAATGGCTTTACGATCATCTGGGTAGAGCAGTGCATGGAGTGTTGAGAGGACAGGGAATGAGTCAACATCACTAAATAAAGAGTTCATAAGACTCTCAAGGCCTTGGCTTTTAAAATACTTGATGCCCTGTGTAGTATCAAATAGTTTGGGGAAATGGTCCTTATAAAAGGGAGAGGTATTACCTTAATTTCCATCCCAGATTATAAGACAATCAGAACTATAGGATCTAGACCAGAAATGTTTAAACCTTCTAGTAGCTATGAGTATGTTTTCAGTGTATGAAGCAAATTTGAAAAGAATGCTTGTGCCCTATCACCAGGATAGTTAGTGAGTATGTTGAGTTCTCTATTTGGAAATGGTGTATTTCCCCTGTTCTTTGTAATAAAGATGGAATACATTTATGATATTTGTCTACCCAAAAAAAAAAAAAGAGTTCATTAGGCAAGTTGTAGAAATAAATCCAGAATAGTATGAATTCTACTATCCATGGGTTTGATAAAAGAGTTGTAAATTTTCTAGTAAACATGAGTGTTAATCTGTTACTATTAAAATTAAAAAAAAAAATATCTGTATATCCTGCAACTTGTTTATCCCTCATGGAGCATGGGTCACATCTGGGAATTAATGTTTTAAATACAGTAGTGCCTCCTTATCCGCGGTTTTGCTTTCCATGGTTTTGGTTACACACGGTCAACTGTGTTCTGAAAATACTAAATGGAAAATTCCCCAAATAAGCGACTTGTAAGTTTTCAATTGCAGGCTGTTCTGAGTAGCAGGTGAGAAATCATGGGTCCTGCTCTGTCCCTCTGGAGACATGAGTCATCCCTTTGTCCAGAGTATCCACATTGTATATGCCTGTTAGTCACTTAGTAGCCAGCTGGGTTATCAGATCAACTGGCGCAGGATTATGTTGCTTGTGTTCCAGTAACCCTTACTTTACTGAATAATGGCCCCAAGAGAAAGAGTAGTGATGCTGGTGGGATAGGCCGAAGAGGGGCCATAAAATGCTTGTTATGTTTCATCAGAAGGTCCGTGGTAACCTCATGTTACGTCACACTGCCTACGCCATTCACCTCACTTTATCTCATCACGCAGGCATTGTATCATCTCATATCATCATCAGAAGAAGAAAGGTGCTACAGCACCATAAGATATTTTTTTTTTTGGGGGGGGGGAGAGAGAGAGAGAGAGAGACCACATTCACATAACTTTCATTTCAGTACAGTAAGTATATTATTATATTTGTTCTATTTTGTTATAAGTTGTTGTTCGTCTCTTAATGTGCCTAGCTATAAATTAAACTTTATCATAGGTATGTCTGTATAGGAAAAAACCATAGTATATATAGGGTTCCTATTATCCACAGTTTCAGGCATTTACTGGGAGTCATGGAATGTATCTCCCATGGATAAGAGGGGACTACTGTGACAGAGAACCACTGACTCTTTTGGAGTCTAAGTCACATAACAGGCTGTCCAGGGAAAATTCATCTGGTGGTTATGTGTGGAATTAACAACTTTGGCTATGATGGGAGGTGGAGAGATAAGTTAAAAAGCCGACATCTGGTATAACACAATGAATTAGAATAGAAAGAAATGTTTAAAAGAAATTTTTATGATGAATCAGATGTGGGAGCAGAGGGAGAGGAAATGTCAGAAACTCAGGTTAAATAAATGACAACTATATCTAACATCTTTAAAATGTTTAGCTTTTCAGAGGCACAAAGACACAACCTCCTGAAAATTAAATTTTGGGTGATGTACTAGTACAAGTATGTAGGGAAGAGGGCTTCACTCAGAAAAATGTGAAAGGTTCTATAAAGGTGAAGAATTGTATGACCCCAGAGCCTACCTAGCTCCTTGGTTTTCTCCTCATGAACTGCATGGTGTCAAACAGGTTCCTGAGAGGCCCACAGACTCAGCCTAGTGGGTACTCACCCTCACTGTCCCTGTTTTAATCTATCTACATTTTACACTGTGTTCACACATAAAATTCCAGACGATTTGGCAGCCTTTCCAAGAGAAACTGGCAACTGTGGCCTCTGCTGATATCCTCTGATAATGCAAAAGTTCAGGGTCACTGGTCAGGAACAAGCAAGCCCAGTCATTAGCATGTATGTAATTGTTTTCCTGTGCAAGTTTCTGAGCTCTGTTCAAAGCAGGGCTTTCCTCCCACTCTAGTCAATGTTTGCCACAGTGATAGACATGCATCTTCAACCAATTGTTGTTACGGTGCCGGCCTTCTGCAACCCGTATTGGCCCTAGTAATGGAAATACTAAATTACCAGGAGAATGTATTTTATGAAGAGAAAAGAGATCAATAGCCAGTGTGTTTCAGATTGAGGTAGATTCATCCAGTTGGCTCATTCATCCCTCCTTTAGAGTTGGGTGAACTTCTGAACAGTATCAACAAAAGCACAGCATGCTCAAGGCCATCCACTTACGTAATTCTGGCTGTCAGTATGCTTGCACAACACCCTTCCTTAATGCTGTGAAATATATTCTGTGCCATTGTGTAATGTTCATGAGACAATATAAATAGCTGGTAATGGGCAGGTTCTTTGCCACAGAAGTTTTTCCAGTGATACAAGATAGAAGAATCTGAGTTTGATTATCAAAGAGTACTAAACTGTAGCTATGATTACATCGTATTTGCCAAAATATGGGGCAGTTTTGACCCTCTTTGTCCTAAGTGTGGGTGCCCTGGACACTTTCATTGCTGCTGTGTATGAGCATGCTGTTATATTACCGAATGAAACAGAAACACCTGTTCCAAAGGAAGAAGCTCTGCTCCTCATGAACAAGAACATAGATGTTTTGGAGAAAGCGGTTAAACTAGCAGCCAAGCAGGTATTGCCCTTTTTATCCTGTTTGGGATAGTGTATAGGGAATTCAAAACTTGGTAAGGGGGTGACTATTTGGAATTCATGAGAAACTTGTATGCCTCCACTTGTTTTGGACAGGGTGCACATATCATTGTGACCCCAGAGGATGGAGTTTATGGCTGGGTCTTCACAAGGGAGACCATTTATCCCTATCTGGAAGATATCCCACACCCAGAAGTGAACTGGATTCCATGCAAAGACCCACAGAGGTAATGTCATTAGCCTTTCATTTTTGAACAAAAAGTTGTGATATTGTAAAATAACAAATTCAGTGAGCTTGGCTAGTATTCTTGCTGACAAATAATCGATCGATGGCATTGGACTGAGATGCCTCGAATGCTTCATAATGTGTGCCATGTGGCACACGTCTCCTGTTTGGTAAATGACTAGAGATGAAGATGAATGGTTGGATATTTATTGTAGTTTTCTTTAATGAGTAGCATGTGTATACACGGTTTTTATAATACATGTGCTTGACTGAGTTTCAACAATGAGAAAAATTGTAATACCTAGGACTTGAGTTCCCAAATTTAAGTAAGTTGTTTCAGCCGTGAACACTTGCCTCCTTCGTGGGAATGGTAGACAGATGAATGGGTTGTGTCTCCAAGGAGCTTTGATATCACTGTCATTTGCAATGTAATCAATATGGTGAGTGGAAATTGCATAGCACTTGCAAGAGGAAGGTTGTTTTCCAAGACCGCGCTCTACCACCTCTCAGCCGAGTGATACATGGCAGACAACCTAAGCACTAGATGTCTATTTCTTTATCTGCAAAACAGTGATAATAAAATTTCCTTTCCTCCTTCCCTTACAGAATAGACAAGACTGTCAAGTGAAGAAATACGTATAGAATCTGTACATTATTATGCCCTTTCCAACATGAACAGTCACTAATGCTTTTCTTTTTAACGGAAGGAACTGGATCTGAACTTCTTTGTGTTCTTGTCCTTTGAGAAATTTTACTAATTATTTATAGCTAATTATTTAGTAATTATTAGGCATAACTTTAAAAAGCTTTTGTATAAAACATAAGAAAGGTTTATGAAATAGATTATTTCAGGTTTATTTACTTTTTAAAATAGTTCCTGTATAAATCTTTTAAATGGCAAAAGTCAATGCATTAAAAGGTGATTTAATTTGCCAGTTTTAAATGTACATGTGTCTGCTCAGAACTGTATCTATTGTACAGAAAGAGGAACTCAAACAATTTGGGCCACTTGATCTTGATTGGAATGGTCCAGGGCTACAATACAGGACCTCTACTGTGTGAGTCAAGTCTTGCCCTGGGCGTTTCACCTTTGGAAAGATAGTCTCTAAATGTCTCATGGTTGTGTTTACAGGAATGACAAAACTATGACTCAATGTCTATTTTAGTATGGGGCTTTTCCCAGAGCAGGAAGGACTCATGATTTGCAATCATTCAAGAGACTTATACTAAAATACATTCTATGCTCCTGAGCTGAGAAAACCGACTTTCCCGGGGGAAAAATGTCCTGCTGCCTAATTAGCCTCTGACAAATTCAGTTGGGAAGGGAGGTGACTAATGAAACTTTAACATGATTGAGTCTTTCAGACACTTATTCAAAAGACAAGTTTTCAGCTCTGTGTTGTAAAAAGGAGAAATTCAGCTTTGAATATGATGGTAATATTGGTAAAGAAAACCACTGTTTCTTGCCTAGTGGCATTGCTCTCCTCAGGAGGCATAATAGAAGGACCTTGCCTTCATCCTTCCATGTTTAAATACCAGAATACTGACATGTCCCATGCTTCCTTTGGCTCTGCTCATGAGGAACTAATAGGAAATATTAAAGTACCCTAATTATTTAGCCAAGAAAAGAAAAATTAAACAAATGACGTGATAATTTTATTAAAGGTCTTCATGAATATGAGTGTTGACAGTATCCCCTTTTTTTCCTGAAGGCAAAATAGAAGACATGGTCTAAAACAATAGTTATAAATCAAAAATCAGCTCAACATCAGCTGCAAAGGGGCTGAGAGATCACGGAGAAAGCCTGACCAGTCTCCAAAGCAATAAAGTCATCCATTTCCCGGATTGTCTTCTTATAGTGACAAAACCTACAACGGCCATTATTTATTTATTGAGCACCTGTTTGGCCCCAGAAATTGTACCTGGCACATTATGCACACGATCTTATTCAATTTATGTAGCAGGCATAACTATTTCCATTTTAAATCTGAGGGGAAAAGGAGGCTTTAAGTCTCCCAAATGGGAATTAACCTGGCTGGAATTCAAGCACACTGAGTCGTGATAATTGAATGTCCTCTGAGTCCTTAGATCCATCTTATTATACTTGACATTTTCAGTGAGTAGTGAATCCACTTCTTGGACAGTGTGCTCTGGTTGCTGTCTTATTTCTTATCTTATTTTTTGCCGAAACCTCTCTATACCTTCCTTTGGTCTCCGTACTGCCTTACAGTACGTTCAGATGCACGACTCCTCTCCTTCAGATTACAGCCTTCCAAGTACTTGAAGTCAGCTATCATTCCAGCTATTTTATCACCAACACCCCTTCTTATTTCTAGGATAGATATCGCCAATGGGAACGGACTTGCCATTACTTAGAAAAGGAATTTCATAGTCTGTATTTATTGCAGGGGTTCTTGCCAGGGCCCTCTAAGGTAGAAAGGAAGCTCTTAGGTATGTTGCACTGACAAATGACAAAACTGAGCCAACTAGTGAAGTGGTTGTTGTTTTTTTCTTGTCTTTTATTTTCCTTCCTTCCTTCCTTCCTCCCTCCCTCCCTGCCTTCCTTCCCCTCCACCTCCTCCTCTTCCTTCTTCTAATCCCCTCCTCTTCCTCTTCCTTCTTCTTTATTTCCAGGAAATAATGCTGCATTTGTTCCTATACAAGACGACCTACACAGTGCCTATGATTTACTGCCTCCTAGTCAGACGATGGCTTGGATTATAGAAAAGGCCCTCCCCATTAGAAGACTCTGTCAAATTTCAAGCCCTCCGTTTGCCTTCCCGGGTACTTTATAAGAGAAAGTGTTGCTTCTCTTCTTTCTCCTCTTCCTCTGCCATGTTTTCTGTTCTTCAGTCTTGCACTGCAATCTGGAGTCTGGCCCATTAAAATAGGTTACCTTCTATCAAGATGAAAATTATACTGCATGGGAGTTTTAAAATCTTTTCTGTTGGTTCTTAACCTAGAGCTGTTCTATTATGAGTAATGGGAAAATAAAGTATCACTTTGGAATTTCGGAAATCATTAAAATATAGCAAGTTTATTTGAATTAGGTTTGGCTACACCCCAGTACAAGAAAGGCTCAGCTGCCTGGCCAAGGACAACTCTATCTACGTCGTGGCAAATATTGGGGACAAGAAGCCATGCAATGCCAGTGACACTAATTGTCCCCCTGACGGTCGTTACCAGTACAACACTAACGTGGTGTTTGATTCTGAGGGTAAGCTTGTGGCACGCTACCATAAGGTGAGAATTACTTGTGTCTCGGTTAAACTTGTTTTACCTCTTCTTCTGCTTGTGATATGTATGTATCCTTGTCTGTTGAATGATGGTGAAAGAACTGTTATGAACACGTTTTTAAATAATTACATTTTAGTTGAAACAAGGATTTAATTTATTTTGGTTTTGTATAGGGGTTCTGAGTTTGAACTAGTCATACAATACAATATGGCAGAATATTCAAACAGATGTGATAAAAGAACCTCACAAAGATTTTCGTATTCTCTGAGAAAGGAGAAATGCTCTGTTTCATCCATGATTTAATACCTGAGTTAGTTTTTTGGCCCAATTTGTTAACATTTTGTACTAAGCTTTGGTCATTCATTCCATTACGACTTGTTTGATTGCAGTGATAGAAAACCCCAACTGAAATTGGTCTAAAAATTGTCCTTGCTTATGTACCTGAAAAATATATAAGTTATAGAAACAGTAGGTCCAGTTTCAGATGCAGTCTGTCCCCCCAGAGGCTCAAAAGTTGTCACCCATCCCTCCATCTCTCTTAGCCCTTTGTTAGCTTTTTCTCAGGCTATCTGTCCTCTTAGAAGCCACGTGGCTACTCAACATGAGGCTCACATCCTTATAGCAACAAAATCCAGAAGGAAAATGCATTTCTCTCTCTTAGAAACCTTGCATAAACCTCACCATCCCTTGACTCCAATAAGGCCCCGTGCGTTCCTTGAGCTGATCACGGCGGGGTGAAGGGTGGGCTATGACTTGAGGGAGAGTGAGGAATACAGGATCCTTCGTGAGGGGGAGAAGGGTGTTGCCAAAGAGCACACATACACAACCGGGCTAAATAATAACCTGAGAAAAAAATAAGCTGTACTCTTTGGCCCAGGGTAAGTGGAGTTTTGGAGCAATAATCAGGCTGAAAAGAAAAAAAAAATTACGAGTGGCTTACTCATTAACAAGGTTTAGCTATTACGCCATCTAAATTAATTCTAAATCTACTCCCCTTCAGGTATATATACCTAGCAGTATCACAGGGAGGCATGACAATATTTATTTTATTAATGTGTTAGATTTCACACGAGCAGTGCTGCTGGTAATTTAAGGAATGCAGTGGAAAACAATCTGAAATTTGGCAGATTCAAAAGTCAACCTCTGATTTTAAGATAAAAATATATCCCATCATTTGTAGATATAATTTCATTGGTTGATTCATTAGTTGTGGAAAATTGTTTTTTAATTAATGTCACAGTAAAAAAACTCATAGACTGTGGTACACTGGGTATGATTTACATATATTTATGTGCAACAGTTTTAAATACGTATGTCAGCATGCGCAGGAGAAAGACTTTATGGGTACTGATCACATCTATTTGGCAGTTTTCTTACTAATTTTCTCCTTTGCTTGTCGTTAACAGTACAATCTTTTTGCACCTGAAATTCAGTTTGATTTCCCCAAGGAATCAGAACATGTGACTTTTGACACTCCCTTTGGGAAGTTTGGCATTTTCACTTGCTTTGACATTTTTTCTCATGACCCGGCTGTGGTGGTGGTGGATGACCTTCAAGCTGACAGCGTTCTCTTACCCGTGGCGTGGTACAACACGCTGCCCCTCCTCTCGGCTGTTCCCTTCCATTCGGCATGGGCCAGAGCCATGAGAGTCAACCTGCTCGCTTCAGCTACCCACAACACCAGCATGCATATGACAGGTGACTCACACTGCACCAGGTGGCAGCGACAGTCTTCGCTGATTTTCAAGCCACTCTTTTCTTTAATGACTGTTTTAGTAACTGCAATGTCACAAAATTAATCACCGCATGGGGTTCTATACCAACATTCCTGAAATGGAACATTATCCCTGTGAGTAAAGAAGGATGCAAACATTATTATCTCCATTTCACGTGAGGGGAAATTGGAGTTAGAGAGAGGTCAAGTCACATGAAAACCCAAAACCGGAGATAAAGAACTTTGCAGCCAACATCCATTAGTAATACTGAAATACATCTTGTCGAGGTGACAAAAGCGCTTTAGACTTAATTGGGTTTTTACACTTTGTCCTTTATAGTATCCATGCTCAAGGTAATGCAGGCTCCCCTCTTAACGGCTCTGTTACCCATTTGTCTGGATGAAGAATCTCAAACACAAATAAATTAAATAGGTCAGTAGAGACCTAAAATGAATCTGCACATTTGGGGAATTTTCTAGTTTGTTAAGTTGGCTAAAAAAGAAAAGAAAAGAGAAAAGAAAAGAAAAGAAAAGAAAAGAAAAGAAAAGAAAAGAAAAGAGAAAAGAAAAGGATAGCTTAAGTAAAAAAATAAATAAATAAAAGCCATCCAAGTCAAATGATCATTTCAGTACAAGTATTCTCTTATGGAGGATGCAGAGTCAAATTGGAACTTATGCCAATGTAACAGCTATCTCCTTACCTATCTTGAAAATCCTTACGCTTACATAACTTTATATTACATTTCTTATGGGACTGATTCTATTCGTTTGTCACTATGCAAAAATTAAACCCAATGTTTGTATTTCTTTTTGTTGCCCGTAGGGAGTGGAATTTACACACCTGAAGCAGTCAAGGTGTATCACTATGACATGGAAACAGAGAGTGGCCAGCTGATGCTCTCAGAACTGAAGTCCCGGCCTCGGCGTGAGCCTACCTACCCTGCAGCTGTTGACTGGAGTGCTTATGCCAGAAGTGTCAAGGCATTCTCGTCTGAGCAGTCTGATTTTCTGGGGATGATTTATTTTGATGAGTTCACCTTCACTGAGCTTCAGACAAGCACAGGAAATTATACAGTTTGCCAGAAAGACCTGTGTTGTCACTTAACTTACAAGATGTCTGAGAAGCGATCAGATGAGGTGTATGCACTTGGTGCTTTTGATGGACTGCACATAGTAGAAGGCCAGTATTACTTACAGGTAGGAATATTTAAATATGTTACAATGGCTTCTTTGTTACTTTTTCTTCTAGGTCTTCATTGCATTTCTTTAAAATTTGTGCTGGATTCAGTTAATTGGAATATTGTTATATTTATCACAGAATTACCACGCCCCCTCCCCAAACACCTTATTTGTTCAGTCTTAGGAGGAACAGAATTAGTTCTCTTGGCCGCAAGGTGAAAACATAAAGCTGATTGATTGGTTCTTAGAAGGCCAGGTTCAAGTTTAAAAAGCTTCAACTTCCATGCATTCTCTTTTTTTCTCACATTACTGTAGAGCAGTGTTTCTCAAACTCTCTTCAACTAGAGTCCAGAGCAAGAAGTCTGTGTCACATCATGGCCCAGTGCAGTCAAGATGTGTGACTGAGTTAAAAAGAGATATTTACTTGAAACAAACATTTATGAAATGATTCAAATTAGAATTAAGAAAGCTGTAATTATGTGCAATGCACTCTGATTTTTAAATTTCTGGTGTATTCCATTTTGGTTCATTGGAAAAAAAAGAGCTAATTCTGACCCACGAAATTGGTTTTAGGATTCACTAATAGATGATGACCTGCCATTTGAAACACTTTGCAACCTAACACAGATTCCTCTATTTCTTGAAATTTTGTTGTTTGCTGAGAAAATATTTCCCAGATTTCTGACCGCTTCTCTTTTCGTCTTTTACCTAGGTATGCACATTACTGAAGTGTCAAACCACTGACTTAAGAACTTGTGGGGAGCCTGTGGGGTCAGCTTTTACCAGCTTTGAAGAATTCTCCCTCAGTGGCACATTTGGAACAAGTTATGTTTTCCCACAGCTCATTCTGAGTGGGAGTCAGCTTGCCCCTGAAAGACATTATGAGGTAGGGGCTTTTTCAGGGTGATCTATTTTTTTTGAGCAGTTGGGGTAGACTGGCATAATGAAAATCTGTGAAATAATGAAGCAGTATTGCAATATCGTGGTTCACATTATACAAACAACACTTTAAAGACGTGTGGCAACTATGTTATGGAACACAATTGGTGGTTCTAGATTGCCTTTCAGCTCTGACGGCGAATTTGGGATTCATTTTTCTACATAAATGTCATTGTGAGATCCAAGGCAACACTGCGATTATGGGGAAATAAAAATAAAAATATTGATTGTGGATGACAGCTGGCAACTAATGTTCTCTTTATGTGCATGGGGTAAAGGTCCAACTTGCATCAAATAATGCTTCTACAACTTATTTCATGAGTGTGTTATTTTGAGAAGTTGTAATGATAGTAATAATTTATACTTTTTATTAGTGTTTCCTGAGTTAAAAGAACTCTTTGTTATACATTCTTTTATTTAATCCCGTGTGCAATAGATTTATATGCTGCATTTTTACCCAAAGTTCCTCTGTTGTTAGACCTTTAGATCGGAAGGATGGGTCATCTGACACTAAATCCTCTGACCTTTTGATTAGAGATGTTGTCAGAGAAGGTATCTGGGCTGGAAACCAAATTCTGCACTGAGTTAATCCTTTGCTTTCTTTGATCAGGTTTCAAACGATGGACGTCTGAAGAGCAGGAGCGGAGCTCCTCTGCCTGTATTAGTGATGGCCCTGTATGGAAGAGTATTCGAGAAGGACCCTCCGCGCTTAGGACAGGGACCAGGGAAATTGCAATGATCCCCTTTTACTGGCACTCTTTCAAGATTAGCCTAGCAAAGAGAGGGAGGGAAAAAAAGAGAGCCCTTGCTGTCATTTATAAGAGATGTCATAAATTGGCTGAAACAACACACAAAAGAAGATTTTAAAAGCCATTGATGTGTGTACAAATTCTACATATTAGCTTTAGCACAAACTCATTTATGGGAGCTGCATTCATCTTCCATGTAGATGTATTTAAGTATGTATAGTACAGTCAATCATATTTAAATGGGAAAAGGGCCTAGAAAAATCCTTTTGTGGTAATTGTTTTGATGTATGCAAATGTTGTTGCCATCATTTTAAATACATAGTGCAAATGTTGAATATGCAGAGGGTATTTGATCCCAGTCATTTAAGATACAGGAAATTAAAAAAACAAGGGCATCTTTTAAGTAATTATGAACAACTTTTTAATTAACTAAAATTGTTCCCACTATTTCTTTATTCTACTCTTATGGTCTATTTGTATGGAAATTTGATCCTTAGAATGAAAATAAAAAATAAATACATTATCTGCTACAGACCATATCCTGTTTCCTTCTGAAATTATTCTATCCTAAAATCTACCCAATTTTGTATTCAGAGATTTATTGCAGGCTGTGCTAGACTAGGAGCTTCCTTAGAAAGGGCCACCCTGTCACCTTTCTCTCAGTTACCCTTGGTCCCTAAGCCCTGGCTCCCTGAGTCCTTTTTCTGGTTGGTCACTGATTAACTCTTGGAAGAGACACTCATGAAAGCACGGGGCCTGTCTGGGATATGTGGGAGCAATTGAGGATAACTCTGAAAGTGGGGATACCCTTTTTCCCCACAAAAGGTATGACAATTGCTTTTCTAGACTTTCCCCAGATGTTTATTTCCACCTAATTTAATTCAATCCAGTTCCAGAAGCTGGAGACATTCTAGGCAGCAGAAAATGTCCTTCATCTCTGTTTCCATCATTCCTGGATTCTTTCTCCTGGGACGGACACTAGAATCCTTGGATAGTACTCGTGTCCCGGACTCCCTCACATGGTCAACCGAGGGCCCGATTTTATAAATGATAAGAGCCTAGCGGCCTTTTGCTTTGACAAGGGCTTCTCATGCACTATGTATACTCAGAACCTAAGACTGAACTCTTGGCTTCTGGTGCTACTCCCCACTTGTTTACACTGTCTGAGTCAACCCCTGCTGGGGAACCCTTGTTTTGTCTTTCTACCAATGGTCGGAGACCTGTCCCATCCAATCAGAACTGCACGATTTGGTTACCTCATTTACATAAAACAGACCTAATTGAGAATGTGGGCAGAAACTTTTACTAGGAGGCCTCTCCTTTTTCTCAGTGGAACACAATTTAGATTGCTACCTGAATCTGTCTCTCCCAGGCTGCAGCTCCAATTGCTCAAATAAATGCTTTTTTATTCTTTATTGCAGTCTAAAATGAAGTTTGGTTTACAATATCTAGGCATACGTATTTAAAAACAAGGAGGCATATTCCTAACTGTTACCGGAGTAATGGCTCAGTCCTTTTGCCAATGCAGTAAAGAGTTACAGCTCAGCACACATGACGGTATTGAGTAAGGAAAGTTTATTAGGATACTTTCTAAGGGAAGAATGGGCCAAAGCAAGGGAGATAATGGCCCCGAAGGGTTTGGGTCTTGAGCTTATATTGTTGGCTCTGGCCCACCCCTGTGTGTGACTTGAGGCATTTAATTGACATGTGTAGGTTATATATCCCATTCCTTTCTGCATATGCCCTTACCCACAATACACACAGAAAACCCCGGGGGGGGGGGTGCAGTGTTTGGAACCACAATACTAATTTATTGTAACTATATTATAATGAGGGTAAGGTTAAACCAACGGTAAACTTTAACATTCTGTGTGGGCGTCAAAAACCAGATAATTTTAGATGGATTTTACTTCCCTCTTTTCAAGGATGTTCTGACCACAAACTTAGTCCCTCGGGAGTGGACCTGGGTGGTGCAAAGAGCCAGTTACTTTGTCGCCCACGCCTCCTATTGTTCATGCCTACCTTCTGCCTAACATAACCTTTTGACATACACACCAAATTCTCACTCTGACCCCTCTTCTTATCGCCAACTATAATTCTGACGCCTAACTCTGATGTATGTATGGGGTTTTCCTACACCACCAAGCAATTCTCCAACACCACCTGGATGTCCTACAATTTAACTCAATTCTGATATTATATATCTATAGGTAGCATCAGCACCCACAGATTAAAGGCTCAGTCCTACAAGACTGCTCCTCACCCCCCAATTAAGATGCCAATAACAAGTCCAGGTTGTCACCGGTGCTTCCGACTGAATGATTATAGATCAGAGGTTCCAACAACCCCTTTCTTGGGTTCAATTAGTTTGCTAGGTCAGCTCACAGAACTCAGAAACATTTTATTCACTTGATCACCAATTTATTATAAAAGGATATAATTCAGGGACAACCAGATGGAAGAGGTGTGGGGAAGGAGCACTGAGCTTCCACACCGGTCTCTGAGCATCCACCCTCCCAGCATTTCTATGTGTTCACCAACCTAGAAGCTCTCTGAAGCCCGTCATTACATAGACATAATTGATTAAATTGTTGGCCAGTGGTGATTGAATGCAATCTTCAGCCCCTCTCCTCAACCCTGAGGCTGAGGTTGGGACTGAAAGTTGTAATCACATGGTTGGCCCATTGGCACCCAGCCCCCATTCTTAGTTGCTTTCCAAAAGTTACCTCATTAACATAACAAAAGACACCCTTATTACTCATATCACTAAGGAAATTCTAAGGGTTTCAGGAGCCCTGTGGGGACAAAGATCAAATACATATTTCTTATTATAAATCACATCACACATACACACACATGCATGGCCACACATATATACACGTATGCTGATGGCTCTGCAGAGTTCACTAGATATCCTTAAATGCTTATCTCATCTCATCCTCAAAATCACCCTGTGAGATCAGCATTTGCATTGACCTCCCTGGATCACCTGGATTAGCTGGATCAACTGAGGAGATAACTGTTAAGGGCTGTTAATTATCCAAGGTTGTACAGTTACTGTGTTTCCCTGAAAATAAGACCTAGCTGGACAATCAGCTCTAATGCGTCTTTTGGAGCAAAAATTAGTATAAGACCCGGTCTTATTTTACTATAATATAAGACCGGGTCTTATATAATATTATATATATATGTATATATAACATCATACAATTATATAATATAATATAATATAATATAATATAATATAATATAATATAATACCAGGACTTATATTAAATTTTGCTCCAAAAGATGCATTAGAGCTGATTATCTGGCTAGGTCTTATTTTTGGGAAAACAGGGTAGTTAATGGCAGTATTGGGGCAAGAATCAGTCTATGTCCTTAAAAGCCACATTTATTAGGTCTTTTGTGTACACTGTGCTAGGGACACAAAGAGCAAGAGGCAGTGCCCACCGTATTTGGTCCTTGTTCTCCCCTCCTTTCCTCCTGTTTCTGGTTCTCTATACTTGTTCTGGGCAAGACTTACAGTTGAGTTCTCTTTGGGACCTGATGCCTGGGTTGGTGTCATCACCACTTTGTCAGCCAAATTCAAGCTACGGTGGGTCTCCTACCTACTCTAGGCAGTGAGATGTCACATTTTTCCTCTCAAGAGACAATTATTTCCTTCTATGCAGGTTTGACTGGAGAACTCTGGAGGTATTAATCAAGAATTTTCTCCACATACCAGGTTTGTTGGAGACAATTGTCCCAGGTTCTCCACTCTGTATGAGCAGCAAGGCTGCATTTGGCACACTGTACATTACATGTCAAAGGTGATGCAGTGGCATTAGTGATCAGGTGACCCAGTTTAGGTGTTGTAGGAGACACTGCTGGTGCCTCACCAGTTCCACTTGTGGACAAAAAAAAGATCTATGGAAAGTAACATCACAGGGTTGCTGGCAACCAGACGAATACTGAGAGTGGGACTCGAGCCCTGGGGCGAGAAGTTTTTTGGCTTCAGGTAGGAAAGAATTGAAACGTGAGCTGATACGGAGTTTAAAATGAAAATAAATTTACTTAGCAGAGAGCAAGTAGGACAAGAAAGGCCACTCCACAGACAGAGTGGCAGTCTCTAATCTCTAGTGGAAGAGAGACCCCTCTGCCCATCAGGCTAGGGTTTATATGTTTTCTTGTTTCTATGGAAAATTGCTTGGTATGGGAAAAGGAGGAAAGAAGAACAATGGTAAATTGATCTGTAACTTCTGTAACATGCAAAAAGAATAGAGACAGGTTTACCTTTAATTTTCGTAAAACACAACCCATGGTTTTTTTGTAGTAGCTTTAACTACGGGAATGGCCATAATGGAATGTCTTTGCTCAATAGCCTTCAGATGGTTTGTTTTGTGTGATTGATGAACGTCTGCCTGAGTTCTGCATCTTGCAGCACGTAGGCAGCAGGCTTGGAATCCAACCTCCTACTTGCTTCAGAAAGGAGTCCTCATGCTCCTTCCCTATATTAAGGTGATCTGATCATAAATCCCTAACTGGGCAGGTCATGGTGTGTAGTCATGGTACAGATAATATATCTTCTTTAGTAAAAAGTTTATCTTTACCTTAAGCAAGCCGTGCTCATTGTTTCTGTGAATCTAGGGTAACATACCTTTGAAATGCCTCTTTTCAGACTCTTCAAGTGAAACCACACTCAAGGGAGCACATAATCTTGTTAACTATTGTAATCCAATCCCTGCTTTCTTTTCTCCCACTTTCTTATAATCTTCCTTACATCCCCTCCTTAATTTCAAATGCATAAAAGACTCTGCAAAGCTGTCAGTTTCCTGGGCATTTGTGATCTTGCTTCCCAGCAATTGTCATCAGTTTTGGCTCAAATAAACTCTTATAAAAATTCTCCACAGGTTTGGACATTTTTATATCGACTCCAGTACTGGCTCCAACAGGTAAGCCTGTCTCTCCCATTTTGGGGTAATGGTTTGTCCTGTGACCTCAGTTCTCTGATACAGCTAACAAAAGTTACTGATTTTCAGTTGTTCTGCTTTCCCCTTGTTGTGAAGATGGGAGAGACGACTTTCAAGCTTTGTCTATGTTAGACTGGAAACACAATGGGAGCTTCTTATTTATTTCAGAGCTTCCTTTTATAAATTGTTATGTAACAATTACATCTCATTGTGAAGTATGTGTATCGCCACCCACCTGGGAACAGGAAACCAAAAGGAGGTCAACAAGCAGAGGGAGCTGGTGTTTACTGTAGACTCGGGAGGGCTGGGTAATCACAGCCTCTTGGTTACTTTGGTAGCCACATAATAAATTTATTACAGTACTAAAATATAAAAAAAGTCAGACATACACATTTGCAAATTGAACTATAAAAACACCATCCAGAATAAAATCTAATTATTAAATGAATAATCATAAACACTAGTTCTGTAAATATAAAACATGTTATACTTATTTGCAACTGAAACAAAATTGTCCTACTTATTATAAGCTCTTTTTCCATTATTTTTCTCTCTTCAACTTCCCTGTTTCTCTCTTTAGTTGTCACTGTCATTGTTTACACTCTTTTATTAATCCTATGGTCTACAGCCTCTGAAATGGTCCCCAATAATCCCTGCCTCATTCATGCCCTTGTGTAATCCCCTCCCATCCAGGGTAGGCTTGACCTACTGATTTGCTTTTAATGAATAGAATACAACAGAAGTGATGAGGTATCACTCCCCACATTATATTACTAAGAGACTAGCTTCTGTCTTGGATGGGTTCTCCTGCTCTCTGGCTCTGAGGGAAGCCAGATACCCTGATATGAGCTGCCTACCTTTCAGCATGGCCTGAAGCAAGGAACTCATCTTTGGGCAAAAGCCAATGAGGACTTAAGGCCTGCCACCAATCATGTGAGTGAGCCTGGAGCTGAGGAGTGAATTCTCCCCAGCCAAGCTTTGAGATAACTGCGGCCTGAGTCAGCAGCTGGATTGCAGCCTTGTGAAAGAGACACTGGACTGTAAGAGACACCCAGCTAAGCTGCCCTGGGATTCCTGACCCACAGACACTGTGACACCATACATGCTTGCTGGTCGAATCCACTAAATTTTAGGAAAATTTTTATATAGCAATAGATAATGAATGACCCTTTTGTATTCCTCTTTGTCCTGGCTTCCCCATTTCGAGGAAACTAAAGTGAATAAAGTATAGTGTTTAAATATTCATATGATGATAATAATAATTTCAAAATTTTAAACCTATTTATTCTTCAAATTATTTACATATACTGCTATGTGCTGAAGTCCTAAAAGGTATGAATTCTAAAAATTTATGTTTAAGTCATGGTCATCTGTACCTTAGAATGTGACCTTATTTGGAAATAGGATAGTTCTGTGAGGGTGAAATCCAGTAAATCAATAACGTAATCAGATTTAGCTAGTTTGCAGTTTGACTCACCGCATATCGCATATCCCCGCTAACCAGCCACGTGTTATTAAACCTAGCTAGTCTGCAGCGAGATCTGCCCTGATAGTCAGCTATTTCCTCTTTGCTTCTCCCCTCACTGATTAACTGAAGAACTCTGTTTTGTTCCCTTTCTCAAGGCCATTCATACCTCGTTAATTAACAACATCCTAACCTGAAAAGAGCAATTTCTTAATTCTCAGGCGCCCAGACTCAGGAATACTCATAAAGCCCCAGGCCACACTTGCCGAGTTCAAGTCTCGAGTCTGGAGATAACATTGTTTATAAACAGGCCAGACCCCAGGAAGGATGTCAGTCCTTGAACCTGTCTGACCGACTCCCCCTTTCCTTTGTTCTTCTTGTGTACCTATAAATCTTCTGCCCGTTCTAGAAACAGGAGGTGGCTTTGGACTGGAGTCCGCCATCCTCCCTGAATGCTGGCATTCTGAAGAAACCTGCTTTTCTTTCCACCAAGCATGTCTCTCGATTTTTAACTTTTGCAAGCGGCAAGCAGCCAGACCTCAGCACAGTAGGTTTCAGATGAAATTAATTAAAATGAGGTCATTCTGGAGTACGCTTGGCACTAAATCTGTTGACTGGTGTTTTCTATTAATAAAAAGAAGAAATTTGGACTCAGACACGTACCCAGGGAGAAAACAGCCATCTACACGGAGAATGGCCTAAACAATCCTCTCAGCCTTCAGGAGTTCAATAAGGGAGGGTCATTTGTTATATAAAATTTGTTTACATCTATATTTACGATATAAAACTACAATGTTTTCTTAAAGTTACATGTTTTGATTTGTCTTTAAAGTACTAAGTTCTGGTACCCACGTGACTTATTCTGGTTTCTCTCTATAAATATCAGGACTTGCTCTGTTTTTCAGCAATCGTTGGACTTCAGCATGACTATGTCTCAACTGCTGACTTATGTGGCAATTTCAGTGTTTCATGTCTTAACAGCCAGCTCCCTGGACACCTTCACAGCGGCTGTTTATGAGCATGCAGTCATATTGCCAAATGCCAGCTTAATAGCAGTGTCCCATCAAGAGGCATTGGCATCAATGAACCAAAATCTGGATCTTTTGGAGGGAGCGATCATATCAGCAGCAAAACAGGTACCACCTCTTGAATGTACTGGCTTCTATGTAGAGAAAGAGTGGGGTGTAAGGAGACAGGCTCATTGTCAGGGTCAGTTACACATGTGTCAGGGTACACCCTGACATGTGTCAGGGTAGCCAAGGACTTTTGTTTTACAGCCAGAGTTCTACCTCCTTCTCCAAATTATTAGAAAAAGGACACTGTTACTTTACTTTGCAAATAGTGAGATAAAGAAAAGAACCGCTTGGTTGTCATTAAAGGGCAGCAAACCTTTGAGGAACTTGCTGTAAATATAATGACACTGTTGCCCTTTTCTGCTACAGATGGAGGGTGGAGGAGAAATGAGTCAGGGACTGGGGGCGATTTTTAGAGTATTAGTGGCTTTGGTGTACTTTTGTTCTCTCAATTTTGGTGTTTGTTCACAACACCAAAACAAACTTAAGTTGCAAATTACTTAGCAGTATGTATCATATACTTCACACTTCATACCTCATTCTAATTACAGATAAAAGTATATATGTTAATGCATAGTAAGCCCTTGAGTTAAAGGAAGGGTTAAGGTTAAGTGTGTGGTTCAAACAAGTATGGTTTAAATAAAGATATTCGTAAATCAGGTATCGATGAGGGATACATGAAGTGTGATGGAAGTCAAGGATGGACACAAGACATATCTATCAATATACTTTCTTGTATGAAAATGTAAAAGGTTGTCAAGAATTTTGAGGTTCTTTTTCACTCTTAGTCCAACTATTTTCCTAAAGGCCAGAGCAGGTTTCAAGGTGACTCTCCCACACAAAGTTACCTGGGTTAGCTCAGGCCTGACACCCTCCAGGTAAGCAGTGTCTGAGCCCCTTCCTTTTAAGAAGCAGGAATCCCATTTGCAGGGTATGGAGCAGGGAAGGCTGGAGCAGAGGAGAAGGTGAAGCAGAGAATTTGAGTTATAAATCAATCCGTACTCACTCAGGCACAACAACTGGCCAAAGTTCAGGGAGGGAGGTGATTTGGGGATGAGCTAAGAACTGCAATGGATAGTAAACCTGTGAGTAGCCTGCAAAGCTATTAGTGTTTAGGGGAAAAAAAAGAAAAAGTTATAAAGAAGGGACAGAGTTGGGATTAGAAAATATAGTTGTTGGGCAAAGAAAATCAATTAAAAACATAAAAAACAAAGGAATAAGATTGAAAGAAAAAACAAACAAACAATACAGAATGGTTATTCCTCAGCCACTCAGTTCCTCAGGTCCTCTAGCATACCCCTCTTTGATTGTTTGCTTATTTGAGAAATATTTTAAATAAGATGCATTTTTAACAGGGTGCACATATTATTGTAACTCCAGAAGATGGTATTTATGGCTGGAACTTCAACAGGGAATCTATCTACCCATACTTGGAGGATATCCCAGACCCTCAAGTGAACTGGATCCCTTGTAATCATCCCAACAGGTAAAAAAAAGAAACCAAAACAAACAAAAAAACAGATTCTAAAAAAAAATAATAATAATCATGAACCTGAGCTTACTTAGGAAAATTTTTTAGAAGATCATTATGTAAGATCTGCTATCAACTCTAAGTTACAAGACAGTTGTATTTTTTTCATTGCATCTATACATTTAATAGAAAAGTAAATATGAATTGTAAAATCAGTACTAGAAGGTAACATAGAAATCATCAAATTCAGTGTGAATTTCAATTGAGGGACTGACTCTGGAGAGATACTAGTGTAATTTGGTTAGGGTCATGGGGCAGTTGGTTAGTGAGAGACTAGATCCAAACTCTACTCTTCTGACTTCTTACTCATGAACAGAAAATTGTTTCCCCATTGGATCTGTAATTTGAAAACTGTATGACTAAATAGCAAAATAGAGTCACATGTCAGTTTAGGATTTAAGATGTTTCTTTCTCATCCATAAAAGAGCTAAGGAGGTTAACATATATAAAATCTTTAAGGCTTAAGCTAATTGTCAACCTCGGAAGTGTTGTACCAGAATTGTGTAAGTGGTTTAAATCAAGTCTGGTATAAAGAGATATGAAGTGTGATGAAAGTAGCACTATTACTTTTAATATAAGAAATACATCATCTTACACATCTAAGAGAATCATGTCATTTAACTCACTTCTTTCCATATGCAACATGGCTAAAACTGCAGAAATTCTTTTTTTGGAATTGCTCTCAAAACCACACAAACTTACTGTTGTGACTGCTTATAGAGACACCTTGATTTTGACAAAGTTCAATATTATTTATCTTCCTCATCTACTTTATTCATATTTTATTGTATCATAACTATTTCTTATTTAGCCATTTCCCATGTGAGATCTTCAGATTCTAAACAGCAAGAACTCTGTTCTTCCTTCCATTACGTGACATCACTTGTTTCTTAATGGCCTTTCCCTAGGATCAAATTTCCAAGGGCCTCTGGAAAATTCCCACCAGGATGTTCCATTTCAAGGAGTCTGATTTTCTCTTTATGTTTTCCATCAACCAATTACATCTCCATTCCTTGCCTTCATTAATTTATTCAATTTCTTTTTTTTTTTTTTTTTTTTCTTTTTTTTGAGAACTTACTATGTCCAGGCACTATTCTGGACAAGAGGTGAACAAAACAGATTAAAACTCTGTCCACCTGAGTCTTTTATTCTAGTATGGGGAGGTAGTTAATTGAAAAAAAGAGAATTTTATCTATGTCTATATCTACCTACCTACCTACCTACCTACCTACGTATCTACCTACCTAATCTACCTATCTGTGATATGAGATAGAGGTAAATGTTATTGAAAAAAATATAGCAAGAAAGGTGGATATGGTGGCAAGTGTGGGGCTTACATTTTTCAGGTAATCAGAGGGCTTTATGGTGATATCTAAGCAAAGACTTAAAGGAAGTGAGTGAGTAGGTCAGATGGGAATCTGAGGAAAGAGCATTCCAGGACAAGGGGTTTCTAAATACTAAGATCTGTGGTCAGAGTTTGTGTTTGGCATATTAGGAACAGCAAGAAGGTTAGTGTGGTTGAAATGATGTGAGGGAGGGGGGAGAAAGGTAGGCAATGGCGACAGATAGTTGAGAGGGGCCTGATTACATAAGGATTTGTGAGCCATGCTTATGACTTTGTTATTTGAGTGAGAAGGTGGCCATTGGAGGGTTTTGAGCAGAGAAGTGACATGTTCTGACTTAAGTTTTATAAGGAGCTGTCTGTTCCAAACACCATCATCTCTCTGGCAGAGAATGTAGAGAATAGACTCCAGCAGTCATTGGAGAGATCGAGGCAGAGAGATGATGGTGTTTGGACCAAGATGGTAGAAGTTTGGGTACCGAGAAATGACCAGATTCTGAATAAAGTCTGAAGGCAACTCTGACAGGTTTTGCTGAAAGATTAGATGTAGAATGTGAGAGAAAAAGAGAGTTAAGATCCCTTGTTCTTCACATACAATCAGATAGCATGTCTTGTTGAGTATGTTTCAAATATCCACTGAGTCCACTTTTTTCTTTTCTCAGTTACCAACCTTTTGGGGGCTTACATCACCACTTAGTCAGGGTGTTATGGAAACAGGCCCTTATCATTTTTCTTTTTTCTTTTATTTATTTATTTAGCCTTTATATTTCACATGCTTCCAGAAGGATTTGAGGTTTCTTACTAATTTTATATATTTAAAAAATTGGACAGTTTAGATATCAAAACAAAATATAAGCCACCTCAATCAAGTAGAGAAAGTAGTTGTTACAAGGCTGAAAGTGGGCTGATAATTACAATTGGACACTTAGCATAGTTCTGAGAGTTCCTGGGAGGCTAAGAGAAAAACAATTTGGCTCAGAAGCTTTCATTGCCTCCCAGAAGAAAGCTTACAGATTTCTTGAGAGACAACTTATGCCAATAATCTAACTCAAAGACGAATTTACTCAGTCTTTTTTTTTTCATTGATTATTTCTTATGTGAGTGTGTAGGAGTCCTTGTATAAGGACATCCTTTAATACAGTGAATGTCTGCGCCTATGATCTGGTTTGCAGATTAAAGAATCAACCGTTAGTTCAATAAGGGAAAAGAAAAAACTTGCTAATTAGCTAGCTTGTATGAAAAAGCATTTTGATATTAGATTACATATTACTTGCACTGTTAGTTCAAGGTTTTGTGTGCATACATGGTTTCTCCAGTAGACTAAGTGATTTTGAAGTGTGCCTACCATGTCTTACCCTTCAGAATCTCCCACACTGCACACTTGGACAGCTCTGCCTAGAGTGTCCTTTTCCTGGAGGCTCATATACCTAGTGTTGTGCGGGAGACCCTGCTCGCTGCGCCATTTGTCATGCAGGGTGACAGGTGGGGTCTCTTCTGGGGTCTCTAGTCCCACTCCCCACATAAGAACGCAGGACATGGTGAGGCCAAAAAGGAACACCCATGGAGCCATAGATAGGAGAGTCATACCACTACTCTCGCTGGTGGCTGGTTTGGAGACACAGGAAGCAGGAGCCACACTGTTCGCAACCCTTACTGCGCCGCTTGCTGGCTCAGCCACCATCTTCTTGCTAGCCCCCATTTTTGCTAGCGTAGCCACGGCAGTTATATTAGTGGCCAATGGCTCACTGGTTACAGCTGACAGCCAAGTAGCCACAGCTGATGGCCATCCAAATACAGTTGATGGCCATTTACTACCTGAGCCAGCTCCTTTCCACATGAGGCTGAGAGCCTGGAGACTGCACTCCTGGCTCTGTCCCCACACTAGCATGGTGCGTTGTTTGTGGAAGATCCAGCAAACATTTGTTGAATATTTAATGTGTGCTTGTTATAAGTTACTAAATGTCTTCTTCAACAATTAATGATTTTTGTTATACTTTGAGATTAAACACTTTGAAATAAGCCTTAGGAAATACATTTTAATTTTTAATTTTTCTATTTCACCTCCTTCTTCTGTTCCCAATAACACTAGGACAGAACTCTCTGCCCACATTAAGGGCTTGGCAAATGTAATGAATTAAATGATTTCAGGCTCACATAAGACAAATGTATTTTTAAACTCCAAATTCGAAGATGTCTTCTAACAAGGAATTTTGGAACCTTTTCTGGACATAGCAAACAGTCTGAGAAATGTAGTTTAAATGGAAATATATTAGAATATACAATGCACTTTTAAGATTAATAGAGACAGGAGGGAAATTCGAAATCAGGACTGTTTCAGAAATCCAAAATATCAGGCTTATATTTCATATACCTATTCTACCATGTTAGGTGCTCTGGAAGGACTTGGAGTAAATATGTTTCAAGTGGTTCAATGTGTTGTATTTATATCTGTGGATTTCAGATATAACTGAAAAACAAATGAGGGGGAACTAAGAGATGGTTATTCATATAAATGCATTAAAATAATATTGTTTTAGATGTGCTTTTCCATTCTTCTTGGTCTTTTACAAGGATATGTTTTGTAGATGATTGCTATGGTTTTGCACCAATTTGTTTTGATACTCAAAGAAAGCTTTCATTACTATTTCCAGCAGATGGCACCACATTTTCATTCATTCAACAGTTATCTTATGCTCAGCGAGGTTTTTCTTCAATAACCTAGTATTAACCATTTATTATTTTAGGGTTGTGTCAATACAGAATAAACAAATGTTATATATTCTCAGGCCTCACTTTTCAAAATTGCATGTTAATTGCTTTCCTGGAACAACTACTGGTAACATGATAAAGGAATCAGGCATTAACAAGTATTCCAAAGCTTCCATCTTTCCGTACTGTCAGGCACTGTCCTAACCTTGTTGTCTCCAATCTGAACAATTGAAACAACTTCCTAATGATTTCCCTACGTTTAGCTTCTCATAATTGTAGTATATTCTATAGTCTGTTGTCCTATTAATCTTAAAGAGAATTCGGATCATGTTACTTCTGTCCTCAAATCATTTCATGGAACCTTTTTGTCTATTAAATTTGGAATAGGTTTCTTAGCCTTTTGTGCAGAGTTCTATCTCTTATGACCCAAATGCATATTTTAAATTCCCCTTGCCCTTTTCTTCCCTAAACATTGACTAGTTTCCTGAGTAAGTTTCCCCTTTTCTTACCTCCAAGGGTTTTTTACCCCAATTTTATTTTCTATTGTGGTAACCCACACATACCATAAAATTTATCATCTGAATCATTCTTGAATTTATAGTCAGTGATATTAGTTACATTCATATTGTTATACAACCATCATGATCATCTAGCTCCAGAATTCTGTATCTAGCAAAACTCAACCTCTATACCCATTAAACAATAACTTCTCTGTGCTCACTTTGGCCGCACATACTAAAATTGGAATGATACAGAGAAGATTAGAATATTTGACAAGGGAGCCAGAAATACTCAGTGGGGAAAGGATAGTCTCTTCAACATACAGTGTTCAGAAAACCAGATATTCATCTGCGAAGAATGAAGTCGGACCTTTATCTTACATCTCTCACAAAAATGAACTGAAAATAGGCTTAAACATAAGACCTGGCACTGTAAAACTCCTAGGAAAAAATCATGAAGAAAAAAAAACAAACAACAACTCCTTGCTATTGCTATTGGCAAGGATTTTGGGGATATGACACCAATAGCATAAGCAAAAAAAGGAAAAAAAAATCAATGAGTGGAACTACATCAAACTAAAAAGCTCTGCACAGCAAGAGAAACAATCAACAAAATGAAAAGGCAACCTATAGAATGGGAGAAAATATTTGCCAACCATATATATGAAAGAGGTTAATATTCAAAATATAAAAGGAACTCTTATAACTCAGTAGCAAAAACTTTTTTTGATTAAAAAATGGGCAAATGATCTAAATAGACATTTTTTTCCAATGAAACACAGAAATGACTAAAAGTTGCTCCACATCACTAATTATCAGGGAAATACAAATCAAAACCACATTGAGAGATCCAAGATGGCAAAGTAGATAAACACTGTGCCTGCTTCATTCCATGAACACATTAAAACTACAACTAAATTATAGAACAATCAACCTGGAGAACCACCTGAAGTCTGGCTGAACAGAAATTTCATAACTAAGAATATAAAGCAGATACGTCAAAACTGGTAGGAGGGGCAGAGACTCGAAACAGGCTGGCCCCAAACCTTTGTGTGGTGATTGAGAATAAGGAGCAATATCTCGGCCATGGAGGAACCTCCAGAGGAGCAAGGGACCCCAGCCCCACACCAGCCCGGAGTACTGGTAGCCAGAAGAGGAACGCCACAACATCTGGCTGTGAAAAACAGTGGGGATTCCAACTATCCGGGTGGGAAGGAAGGCTGCGGAAAACTCAGACATCCTCTTAAAGGGCCTGGTCACAGACTCACTTGCACAAAGGCACTCGCCTTAGCTCTAGCAGAGGGATGGTTACTCAGGGGGTGTCGGAGGCAGACTGAGGTGTGTAGCTTCAGGTGAGGACTGGAGGACAGTTGCCATTTTCCCTGTGTGAGGTTCTGCCCCCATGAAGCTGGCAGGTGGGTGCCATCTTTCCTGTGTTGAGCCCTCCCCCACAGGCCAAATATGAATCTGATTGGCCTGTAAGCTCTGCTGCTCTACTCTACTGACTCACTGGGAACCTGTGCAACCCAACTCCCCCAATGCACAGAGGCACTTTCTCCAAGAGCAGCCAGCCTCGCCTACATTGCACTCTTTCTTGGAAAACTATCAGAATCCCCAGGCCCTAGGCAGGTGGCAACTGGTCTCTGGGTACTCTAAGAGTTTTGCTGAGTAGCTCCAGGCTCAGCCCTGGGACCAAACCAGAATTTACATTAACCTGGTGACTACAAGTCTTCCCACTTTAGTGACTCCATGAGACTCTGACTCATCCAACTAACATACTGCATGAGACTTTATCAATGGCTGAACCTTAAGGGAGCCAGCAGGTGGCAGCAGGTCTCGGGGTGTCCTGACTTTTTGCGACACCCTGAGCCATAACTGGTGGCAGCTGTCATCAGTATACAGTGTGGCCTCTCCCACATGCTTCCAACTTTAGCATAGGCAGCAAACAACTGCTCATTGCTTTCTAGCTCTTATGAAGTAGTGCCCCCCACCTGTCACAGGTAACTTGGGCCTGCACAGGAGCCCCTACCAAGAGGCCTCAGAAGAAGCATACTTAGACGTTGGCTTCAGACCATAGCAGAGTACTGCCCAATTAGCCCCATAAACAGTAGATACAAAGGGCAATCTCAACATGTACCAGAGCCCTCTGGGGCGAATCCCACTCAATGGGGTAAGCCCCTCACACAGCAGCCTATAAGCCTATAAGCCAGGCAGCTTAACGGCCAATCCCACCCACTGATGTGCCTATAGCAATCAAGGCTCAACTATAACAGGAGGGCACACACAACCAACACAACGGACACTCCTGAATCTCTTGAAGCAGGTAACTAGGGAGACTGTGCCAGGGGCCCACAGGACACCTACTGCATAAGACCATGCAGCCAAGACTGGGAGACATAGTAGATCTACCTAATACATAGAAACAAACACAGAAAGGCAGCCAAAATGAGGAAACAAAGATGTCTCAAATGATAAAACAAGAGAAAATTCCAGAAAAAGAACTAAATTAAATGATGGCAAGCAACCTACAATACAGAGTTGAAAACACTGGTTTCAATGATGTTCAAGGAACTTAGTGAGAATTTCGACAGAGAGACTGAAAGCATAAAAAAGGGCATAGAAACCATTAAAAAGAACCAGTCAGAAGTAAAGAATCCACTAGAATCCACTGAAATGAGGAATGCACTAGAAGGAATCACCAGTAGACTACATAAAGCAGAGGATCAAATCAGCAGTTTGGAAGACAAGGGAGCAGAAAATACCCAACTGGAACAACATGCAGAAAAAAGAATCCCCCAAAATGAGGAGAGTTTAAGAGACCACTGGGACAACGTCAAGTATAGCAACATTTGCATCATAGGGGTACCAGAAGTAAAAGAAAGCAAGGGATTGAGAACCTATTTGAAGAAATAACTGAAAACTTTCCTAACCTCATGAAAGAAATAGACATACAAGCCCAGGAAGTACAGAGAGTCCCAAACAAGATGAACCTTACAGGCCCACACAAAGATGCATTATAATTAAAACTGCAAAGGTTAAAGACAAAGAGAGAACCCTAAAAGCAGCAATAGAAAGGCAACTAGTAACTTATAAGGGTACTCCCATAAGATTGTCAGCTGACTTCTGAACAGCAACTTTGCAGGCCAGAAGGGATTGGTACAAAATGTTCAAGGTGATGAAAAGCAAGTACCTACAACCAAGGGTACTCTACTCAGCAAAGCTATTATTTGAAATAGAAGTACAGATGAAGAACTTCCCAGACAAGAAAAAGCTAAAGGAGTTCCTCATCACCAAACCAACAATACAAGGAATGTTAGAGGGACTTCTTTAAGATGGAAAAAAAAAAAGGAATCAAAATTATTCATAATAAAATGGCAATAGCTACATATCTATCAACAATTACTTTCAATGTAAATGGATTAAATTCTCCAATCAAAAGACACAGGAGGGCTGAATGGATAAGAAAACAAAACTCTTACATATGCTGCCTACAAGAGACTCACTTCAGATCAAAGGACACACACAGACAGAAAGTAAAGTGATGGAAAATGTTATTTCATGAAAATGGAAACGAAACAAAACAAAACAAAAATCGGGATAGCAATACTTATACCAAACAAAAGAGACTTTAAAACAAAGGCTATAACAAGAGACAAAGAAGGACCCAGTAATCCCACTTCTGGGTATTTATCTGAAGAAACCCAAAATGCTACTTTGAGGAGATGTGTGCATCCATATGTTCATTGCAGCACTGTTTACAATGGCCAAGATGTGGAGGCAGTCTGGCGTCAATGGAAGAATGGATAAAAAGTAGGCAGTACATATCTACAATGGAATATTGCTCAGCCATGGAAGGGAATTGGTTCTTGCTATCTGCAGCTGCATGGATGGACCTGGAAGGTACTGTGCTGAGTGGATGTCAGACAGAGAGAGACAAATGCAATATGATTTTGCTTATATATGGAATCTAAAGAACAAAATAACAACAACAGCAACAACAACAACAAAACCACCAGAAACAAACTCATAGATACAGAGAACATTTTGATGGTTGCCAGATAGGAGGGGGATTGGGATTGTGGTTGTAAAAAGGGGGAAGGGATTAAGAAGTATAAGTTGATTGTTAAAAGGTAGTTATGCGGATGTAGACTATAGCATAAGGAATATAGTCAATAATACTGTAAAAACTGTATGTTGTTAGATGGGTACTAATTTGTTGGGGTGATAGATGGGCAGGGGGTTAGGGAACAGAGTGAAAAAGGTGAATGGATTAAGAAGTACAAATTGGTAGTTACAAAATAGTCATGGGGATATAAAGTAAAGCATATGGAATATTGTCAATGATCTGATAATAACTATGTATAGTGCCAGGTGGGTACTAGACTAGTCAGGGATCACATCTTAAATTATATAAATGTCTAACCACTATTCTGTACACCTGAAATTAATATAAAACAATATTGAATTTCAACTGTAATTGAAAAATTAAAGGAGGGCGAAGCTAAAGGAGAATAAGTGGCCCAAATATCCAAGTATAAAACAAATAAGTTATGGGGATGTAATGTACAGCATAACTACAGGAGTATAGTCAATAATATTGTGATAGCGTGGTAAAATATCAGATGGTTGCTGGACTTATATCATGGTAATCACTTCTTTAGTTATATAAATGTTGAATAATTATAGTTTAACCGTGAAACTAATATAATATTGTATGTCAGCTATATTTTTAATAAAATTTTTTTTAAAAAAACCACATTAATATATATCACCTCACACCTGCTAGAATAGCTACGATAAAAAAGACAAGAGATAAATGCTGGAGGGGACATGGAGAAACATGTGCACTGTTGGTGGGTATGTAAATTGGTGCAGCCACTATAGAAAATAGTATAGAGGTTTTTCAAAAAATTAAAAATAGAACTACCATATGATCCAGCAATTTCACTTCTGGGTATATTTCCAAAGGAAGTGAAATGAAAAGATATCTGCACTCTCATGTTCATTGCAGCATTATCTATAATAGCTAAGATGCAGAAATAAATTGTCTATCATTGAATAAATGGGTGGAAAAAAATGTGGTATACACGGTAGCCTTTCCTTATTTGTAGTTTTGCTTTCCATGGTTTCAGTTACCTGCTGTTAACTGTGGTCCAATAATATTACATGGGAAATTCCAAAAAGAAACAACTCATAAGTTTTAAATTGTGTGCCATTCTGAGTAGCGTGATGAAATCTATCACCATCCCATTCTGTCCCTGCCCACGACGCGAATCATCTCTTTGTCCAGCATATCCATGCTTTACATGCTCCCTGCACATTCGTCACTTAGCAGCCATCTTGGTTATCAGATCAGCTGTCGAAATACCGCAGTGTTTGTGTCCGAGGGATACTTATTTTACTTTATAATGTCCCCAAAGCACAAGAGTAGCAATGATGGCAATTCAGATATGCCAAAGAGAAGCTATAAAGTACATCCTTTAAGTGACAAAGTGAAAGTTCTCATCTTAATAAGGAAAGAAAAAAATCTTATACTGAGGTTGCTAAGATTTACAGTAAAAATGAATCTTCTAGTTATTAAACTGTGAAGGAAAAAGAAACTTTTATTAGTTTTGCTTTTGCACTTCAAACTGCAAAAATTATGTCCAGCAGGTATGGCATCAGATTATTCTCCAGGATGGTTTCTGTTGGTTTATTTTTTTCCTTTTTATTTGTATGCCTTATGATTTTTATTGGTAAGTAGACATTTGAAGCTTATCATGTGATGACTCTGGAAATCAAATTTTCCATCTTCCCCAGGATTTTCTGTCTTTTGTTTATTTCTTTCTTTTGGTTGTGTAGGCTGTTTCTGTGCGAGGATGGGAGGTGGGGTGAAGGTGGTGGGTAAGCCTCAGGTGTAAACTTAAGGTCTTCTCAGGCCTTGTCTTAGCCTGTGCCTTTCCCCAGGCATGTGTAGTGATTGTTTTTTTTATGTTCAAGTCCTTAAATGTCTGGTTCCCAAAAGGGGAAAAAGAGTAAAAAAGGAAGGCTCTGACCCTATAAACCTCCTAGAAATCACTTCAGCCAGAGGGGGATAGAATTGCAACAATGTGAGTTGCGGGTGGAAGTGCAACAAGGCTGCCTGCCCCTGAGCCTGCACCTCTGTGATCAGAAGCAGTTATCAAGGATCAGAACACAGATCCCCTATATTTGGAGGAGGAAGTCCTTATTGCTCACTCTGCTCCCACAAGCTGCCTGCAAGGTGCTCCAGGAACACCGGCAGGTCTGCCTGCCACAGGGCTGGAGTGGGGACGGGACATGGGTAGCCACTGCTGAACTAAGAGCTGAAATGGACTGAAACTAACTGTAATTTACCTTCCAAGGCTTCCCCTGGAAGTTTCAAACCTTTAAATAGACTCCAGAGTTCCAAAACTTCTATCACACAGATTGTGCAAGCAATTGTTATCTGTGTGGAGGGATGGATTCCTGGTGCTTCCTATTCTGCCATCTTCCCAGAATCTTCCGACTATCAAGTTGCCCTTCTTTCATTCAAAATGTTTTTTTAATGTCTCTTTTCTGACAGGCATGGGTTCAGGGAACAGGAGATATCTGTCTTTGCCCCATAATATCTGTAAGATGTGATACACATTATAAGATTAACATATGAATGTATGATTACATAATAGATGTTGATAAATGTTATGAAGAAAAAAATACATGGCCTGGAACCTCACCCTAGTATAGTTTCCTACAACCACATTCCTACAAGCATGTACTTCCTGTGAAGTCTTTTCTTGTTTTACTTTTCTCCTTCTCTGGATGTTATTTAGAATTTACATGGTGGAAAGTTCGTGAACTTAATTGTCTGAACTTTTTGTATAACTTAATAGGTTTAAGCCACTACCATTCTGAATTTTGTTAAAAGCTAACCTTGATTGTTTTTTTCTTTCCTCTTCCGATAACGCATACCAGATTTGGCCATACTCCACTGCAAGAAAGACTCAGCTGCCTGGCCAAGGAAAACTCTATCTACATTGTGGCAAATATTGGGGACAAGAAGCCATGCAATTCCAGTGATCCCCAGTGTCCCTTTGACGGTCGTTACCAGTACAATACTGATGTGGTGTTTGATTCTCAGGGAAAACTGGTGGCACGCTACCATAAGGTAGACTTACTTTGAAAAGAATTCAATTACTTGGGGGCAGCCAGATGGCTTAGTTGGTGAGAGTGTGAGCTCTCATCAACAGGGTTGCCTGTTTGATTCCCACATCGGCCAGTGAGCTGCGCCCTCCACAACTAGATTGAAGGACAATGACTTGACTTGGAGCTGATGGGCCCTGGAAAACACACTGATCGCCAACATTCCCCAATAAAAAATATTTTTAAAAAATTCAATTACTGACTATTTAACAAAATAAAGTGAACAAGAAGGGGAAATAATCCTTATTGCTAATAATAATAAGCATACTTTAGAAGCAGAGTGGAGACAAAGCATAGAAAGTAATGATTAGATGTGGGAAGCTCCTACAAAGAGGCTCAAGAGGTTTCCTGTGCATCTAGGAACACAAGAGTGTGTTCCGAGTGTGTGAGAATCAGTAGGCCCCACCTGCATTGACATGTAATGTCATCTTTTGAACTTCATCCTTTTAAGACATGCCCTGGCAACGGGTCAAGGCTAGAATGGAAAACTCCTTACCAGATAGACTTGGTTTTGAAGAGAAAGGACCAAAGAGTGTTCTTCGTCCACCGAAAATAGTTAAATGTTCTTGGCAAATAAAAGTTATCTGTTTCACTCCCATGTCTTGTAAGATTCAAGGTCTTAACAGATAAGGGTTTCCTTGTACATATATATCAAATGGTGAGACTGAACCAAAGGCTCCTATCAGCTGCGATAATCTCTGATTCTGTAATGCCCTTTACCTGTGAAGACAGTGGTCATAGATGAAATTGGCACTGTCAAATGGATGTAAGCTTGCACTCTTTCAGACACAGTGATGTTCAGATCAACTTCTTAAAAGAGATTTCTCCCTGCTTTATCTTCTGTTTATTGCAGCAAAACCTTTTCATGGGTGAAGATCAATTCAATAAACCCACAGAGTCTGAGGTTGTGACTTTTGACACCCCCTTTGGAAGGTTTGGCATGTTCACATGCTTCGATATACTCTTCCATGATCCTGCTGTGACCCTGGTGAAGGATTTCCATGTGGACACCATACTGTTTCCCACAGCTTGGATGAATGTTTTGCCACACTTGTCAGCTGTTGAATTCCACTCAGCTTGGGCTATGGGCATGGGAGTCAATTTCCTTGCATCCAATATACATTACCCCCAAAAGAAAATGACAGGTAATATATAATCGTTAAGATTTATGGGTGTGATGTAATCCAAAAAGGAAAAAAAGTGCCCTTTAATACAGAGCTTTTCAACTCTTAATTTTTGTGTATCTAGCTGGTGACATGCTATTAAATCAATCTTCATCTAAATTTTTTCTAGACTTATTTAATTTTATTTAAATTGGATGAACACCGTTTTTCTTTTTTTTCAAAATGCACCACTTATGTGAAACTCTCTTCTTGGCTTCTTGGTGTCATACTATATTGGATTTCTTCTCACTTGTTGTCCTTGGCATAGTTCTGAAATTAATGAATTATATATATCTATGTATACCTTAGAGGGAGTAAAATGTTAACATGAGTTTAAAATAACAACTATGAGATCCCTTTTAACTTTTCTATTTCCAATGCCATTTCCAACTTACAACTTCCAGGAAGTGGCATCTATGCACCTGATTCTCCAAGAGCATTTCATTACGATATGAAGACAAAAGAGGGAAAGCTCCTCCTCTCACAACTGGATTCCCACCCGTCCCACCCAGTCCTGGTGAATTGGACTTCTTACGCCAGTGGTATAGAAGCACTCTCGACCGGAAACCAGGAATTTAAGAGCATTGTCTTTTTTGATGAATTCACCTTCTTGGAGCTCAGAGAAGTCACAGGAAATTACACAGTTTGTCAGAATGACCTCTGTTGTCATCTAAGCTACAAAATGTCTGAGAAGAGATCGGATGAAGTTTATGCCCTAGGGGCGTTTGATGGACTACATACTGTTGAAGGGACATACCATTTACAGGTAATGATTATTCTGGGGGCAGGGGAGTTACCAGATAAAATTACAGGACACCCAATTAAATTTAAATTTCAGATAAATGATGAATCATTTTTTATTATAAGTATGTCTCACTTTGATATATATATATATATGCATATATGTTGTTAATCTGAAATTCAACTTTAGTTGGGGACGCTGAATTTTTATTTGCTAAAGCTTTCAATCCTAGATGTCAGTGCAATTTTAAATTGGTTGGAAAAAGGCAGAACATTTATTTTCAGTACCAGGGTTTAAAATGATATAATAATCACATTACAGATAATTTTAATGGATAAATTAACTTCTGATATTTCCTGCCTTAACAAATTTAGCCATTTTCCCTACATGTTCATGGATGCCTATCTTGTTTTATAAAGAGCTTGACACTGAGTATGTCCTGGAGACATGTAAGGGTGGATATGGACACATGAGAGATGTACAGTACAGAGATTCAGCTACCTCACATCCCACAACGTAAGGGAGGAGCTATGATAATCTTAAGAGATTGAACTCCTTAAAAAGCAGTTTCCTTACTCTTCTCATTTTGCTCTTCTCTCCCTTGAGCTGGCCCCAAATCCTATTTCACCCAGATTATCGCAGTATCTTAACAGAGTTTCCCGTTGACAGTTTCAGCTCCATCTACTCCCTTCCCTGGAGGATAGGGACATTATAATTACAAAAACCACTAATAGCTATTTCTTATTATTTCACTCTCTTGCTTAAAATTTCACACTGTCTTCTACTTGGCAAATCAAATTCCTTAACGTAAAACACTCAAAGTCTTGTTATGTGCCGTTTTCTAGTCTCTATTGTCTTCTCTTACTTCTACCCACATGTGCCCCGGGCTCCTGTCATATTGAAACATTTCCCCATTTCCAATATGCCAGCTTCTGCAGAACTGCTGGGTATTTGCACAGGTTCTTTCCTTTATCTATGATGCCTCCGTGCCACTCATCATTCTTAGTGCTTTTCAGGTGTTCTTTTCACCAAGAACGCTGCCCTGATACTTCCTGTAGCATCCCTCCTCCCTCCCTAACTGGGTTAGGTATCTCTTTCATGTGCTCCCAGACATCCTATGCTTAACTTTATCAAAGACATGTCATGTCAAAGTATGCACACACGTTTTGGAGGCTGAAAGCCCTTTGAGTGCTGGAACTGAACCTATTGTGTAATGTTTGTTTGCTGTATGATAGAAAAGCCCTCTACCAATGCTTGTTCATTTTGACAAACATTTATCAAGTGCCTACTACATACCAGATATATATTCTTTGCTAGTGACATGAAGATGAATAAGTATAGACCTTCCTCATGAGAAATCTAGAAGGGGAGAAAGACATATTGTGGGGACAGAGCCAGGGGAGCAGTTTCCAGGCTATCAGCCTCACGTGGAAAGGGGCTGGCTCGGTTATTAGATGGCCATCAGCTGTAACTAGTTGGCCATCAGCTATATAACTGGTTAGCCATTAGCCCGTAATATAACTGCCATGGCTACACCGGCAGGTTGGCTGGTTGGCAGAGAGGCGGACAGCAGATTGTGGATCATGTGACTCCTGCTTCCTGTATCTCCAACCCAGCCACCAGCGAGAATATAATGGTATGACTCCCCTATCTATGGCTCTGTTGGTGTTCCTTTTTGGCCTCACCATATCCTGCATTCTTGTGTGGGGAGCGAGAGCTGAGACCCTGCATGACACACATGAACAGATAATTTTAGGTTGCCATGTGATAGAACACAGAATGCAGATTTTGCTGTAAGAATACTAAGGAGCTGTACTTAGCCTATTTTGGGGATCCAAGGAAGTTTCTGGAGACATAATGTATGAGCGTATGCTATTATCCAAGTGAAAAAGAGAGGGAGGGAATTCTAGGTGGAGCAGAGAGCATGATCAGAGGTTTCGATATGTGACAGAACAGGGTATGCCGGAAAGAACAAGCAGGTTAGTGCTGCTAAGACATAACGTAAGTGAAGATTGGTGGAACGTGAGCCTACGGGCATGATCATATCTTGCAGGATCTTACCTGTCATTCCTAAGAATTGGACTTTATTCTGCCAGTGATGCTCTTTTGTTGGAAGGTGTTCAGCAAGGGAATGCTGCGATAACATCTCCTTTTAAGTAGATGATTTTGTCTGCAGTGTGGATATGGAATTAAGGGCAAAAAGACAAGTTAGATTATTAAACTAGTTCTATTAGGACCTGGACCAAAAATTATGTTAGTAGGAATAAAATTAGGGTATGGGCTCAAGAAATATTTAGGAAATTGATTTAAGTAGCTAATTTGATATGGAACAGGTAGGCAGAATGAAAGGTCTAGAATATGCCAGGTTTCTGGCAAGGGTGGCTGGGTGAATATGATGCTCTGGCAGATTAGGTTGCCAGAGGAGAAGCAGATTGGGCGGCAGTGTGGAGGCGCTCATTTCTGCTTTCGAAGTACATATGGGACATCCAACTGGAGCCATCCAAAAGGCTGTTAAATATAGGGGTCTGACACTTAAGGGAGATAATTAGATTTAGAAATATTGTTTTGAGAATCAGCAAGATAAAGGTGGTGGTTAAACCCACAAGAGTGAATAGCGTTACAAAGCTGACTACATAGACGGCAAAAATCAGTGGGATAAAGGTGGAACCTTTAGAGCTCCAATGTTTGGGCAAGAAATGGACAGAAGAATAGGAACCTACAAATATGATTGAGAAATGAAAGAAAACTTAAACAGAGAACTCTCATGGATGGCAAAGAAGTAGAAATTCTCGGAAGGAGAAAAACGTGAAGTGTATTTATGCAATATGTTTTACCATTTTTGACATGATTGAGTGCAATTTTGGTAGAACTTCCTGGGCTAATAATGACAGAGTGAAAGACAGATTGCAGTAGGTTGAAAAGTTGAAGGGAAGTAAGGATATTGCAAGAATGAGTGAGTATTTTTCAAAACTCTTCAGGATAAAGAGAAATGAAACAGGAACTAGACAGACCAATGGTCACAAAACTGTTTTTGATTTTTGTTTTTCCAGTAGATGAGAGATACTTGATTGTCTTTATAGGCCTAAGGGAAAGAGCAACATAAAAAGAAAAGGATGAAAATACAGGAGGAATTAATTCTCCTAATCAGTGCTTCAGGTGTTGGAAAAAAGAGGAAAAATGGTACCAGGAACACAGGTAGAAAATGTCCAACAACTGAAAATTAGTTAAACAAATTATGTTGTAGAAGAGTATTTATTGCCATATAAATATTATCATATGTTATGTGGCATATTGACACTAATTGTGTTATGTATGTGGCATATATATGGTATTACATTACCATGTTAATTTTTAAATTCAAAACTTACAATATAATATTTTTGTGTGTGACATATTTTTAAGTTTAAAAACTTGGTTACAAAACAAGAAGCAATCTCTTGGTTCTTCCTCTTTCTTTTTCCTCCCTTCCCCTCTCAGTCTTGTCCTGCCATCTGCATCACTCATCTAGTTTCACTGAGGAGAGCAGAGCCCAGTCCATTCTTAGTGCTTGGGAAGGTCAGCTCTGTCAAATAAACAACACCCTCTGTTATTGCTGGGCACTGGTCCTTTGGCTAAACCATGGGTGCCAGACAAGTTTTGGGATTTCACATTCTAAATTTAGCAGTTTCTCTCATATATGGTGACCTTTTTGGATGACCAAAAACGGATCGAAAGTTCTGAGCATGTGGGTAGTACTTGCCAATTTTAAGCTTCACAGTGGAGTGATCTAGCTGGGCCTTTTGTTAGGGGAATCCCTGGGATAAGTATCTTGAGAGATTTCCTCTTTGGTCAAGTTTTTCAGGCTTAAAATTTCTTCTAATACTCTTTCTGAATAAGGTTGCCTACTTTAGCAACTAAAAAGAAGGATACCCAGGTAAATTTGAAATTCAGATAGATTTGAAGTTCACGTAAAAAAATGTAAGTATGTCCCAAATATCACATGGGATAGATACGTTTTTGTCCCATGTGATGTTTGGCACATACTTATACTACAAACTAGAACTGTAGTTCAGATAAATTAAAAATACTAGTTTTTAGTAAAAGAAAAAAAATAGTATTATTTAATTTATCTGAACTTCAATTTAAACTGGGACTCCTGTCTCATATTTTATCTGGCAAGCCTATTCCTGAAGGATAAATGACAGCATTTGAGAGCCAAATGAGAGAAATGACCTTTCAGGGAGAGGTGGTGGTGGAAGGAAATGGTTTCAAATTTTGAGTATGATTCTTTCATGGAATCCCTGTCAACTACGTCTTTTAAAACCTCCATCTAAACATCATCTGCTTCACCCTCTCTAGAAATAAATACTTCCTCTTTCACTGGACCAGGTGGGAGACTCGGTATCGTAGGCATCCTAACAACTTCCCACCAGTTTTCTTTAGTCACCACCACTTTACCAGCTCCTGAGGTACCTCGCCCTCCCAGGGGTGGAACCTTTGGAGTATTCTGCAGCAGAGATAGGGTTGGTTCTTGGCTTTCCCCGCTGCCAGTTTAGGACTTGGCTTTCTTGGTTCTGCTAGCGCAGTCACCACTTTTGTATCATCTCAGCTTCTAAAATTGCACCATGGTCTATCCTCCTGGTCTCCTGTTCTTGTGTGTTTTTAGCCTTAAAACAAGGTCAATGTCACTTCTAGTAGGATTTCAAGGGAACAAAAAGAAACCCATATTTACGCGTATTCTACCTTTTATTTGAAAGTTATGTGTATCTCATCTGAACACACTTGCCCTAAGCACTTGTTATCCAACTTCAAAAGCAGAAGCGGGGAGACCAGTTAGGGGCTTTTTGTTTCAATCTGGCAAGAAGGTGGCTTGGAAGATGCAATACAAATGGAGTTAAATGAATGTGGATCTTTTTTTGGGGGGGAGATTTTCCCTCTGCCTGGTGAAATGATTCATATCCTTATATTTTTACATTCAGAAAGTTATGTATTGTAGTTCAGGATAGTATGACTATGCAGAATAGTGCAACAATGTAATATAGTGAGAATTGTTTTATTACTTGCTCAGATATAAAATATGTGACTTTTCCAGATCACAGGGGTTGTCTTTATATCAACTCTAAGGTTCACTACAACTTTAAAATTTTTTTCATAGTGTAAAATAGGCAATAAAATAGAGATTAAATTAGTGTCTAAATTAAACCTTTTTAAAAATTTGAAAACTTGATTAATAAAAGCATTGCTAATTTGAGAATAATGAGGATATAATTGTTCTCAGCTATAGACCAAAGGATTGATTATTTCTCTATGTGGCTTGATCTGTTTGATAGTGAATTACAGAAAATACTGGAGTCTGAAGCCCTTCATTTTTATTGCTAGTTGCTATAGACAGTCAGCAATTAACAGTATTAATCAATTGAGGAAATAACATTATTTTACCAAACAAAGGAGGATAGACATTTTGTCCGAGGTCAGGAGAGTGTTTCCATACTTAAGTCCTTTCCTAGGACTTACTGGTTTGCATTCACTTTCCTAGATTTGTACCCTGTTGAAGTGTAAAACAATGGGCTTACACACCTGTGGTGACTCCGTTGAAACCGCTTCCACCAGGTTTGACATGTTCTCCCTCAGTGGCACTTTTGGAACCCAGTATGTGTTTCCTGAGGTGCTGCTGAGTGAAATTCAGCTTGCACCTGGAGAATTTCAGGTAAGAATCTTTGCTCAATGTTGCCAGCTCCTTTATGGAACAGGAAGCACTGTTTGAGTACAAAACCTACCCAAGTGCTTACAAATACTAAAATCAAAATCTCCATTTGAAAAGGGTAAAATTATCCTTAGGGGTCCTGAAGGACGCTGAGCAGGCTGCATGTCTTGTCTGGAAAGCCTTAGTATAGAATAATAATTAGATATCTTTGAGAAAAAAAGAAATATGCTATCGTAGGGACTATAAGGATGAGGCTGGGCTGTTTAAGGTCTGTCGAGTAGGAAGAAGACTCAAGAAGAGTTTCAGGACCAGTCCCACCAGAGAAAGAAGCCCCTTCACATCACTGGGCAGCAATAGCCTAGGGAAGTGAAAAGGAATTCCTATCATGGTATGGGTGACCACAGGAGAAAAGGAAAGAAGAAAAAGCTGAGGAGAGAGAATCTGAGTGGCTGGTGTTGGCAGGAAAGCAAAAACGTTTTTTTTAGAGGCCAGAAATAATTTCTTACTGAACCAGAACTCTGCCCAGTCATATTCTTCTACTGATTATCCCAGGTTCCGCTCTCCCTCCCCTTTCCTTATGGCAACAGCTACTGTGGGGAGTTAGGGACAGTGGGCAGGGTGGGATACTGTAGTGAGTGATTGACAGGGATGATAGAGGCTCAGCTCAAACTCCCCTTAGTCAATCCTTTGTGATCATGGAGGAGTCTTTCTCTTGTCTGAGTGGACCGGATTGGATTTCTCTCTTATATACTCCCCAATCCATTATTTTATGTTTATTAACTTATGGGATGCTTCCTCAGCTAAATAAATTATAAGATGTTGATTACAAACATTTCAATAATAAATGAACCATTGCCAGTGTGATAGCTCTGATTTTTCTTGTACTTTGTACCATTTCAAATATTTCTGGTAGAACAAAATCTGGCCATTATTTGTATTGTTTCTTCATCCAGTTGTACTGACTTTTAAAAGTGTGTTGTAGGTTATGTAACTTAAAGTTATATCCAGTCAACTTCTTTGTGTTTTAATTAGGTGTCAAGTGACGGACGCTTGTTTAGCTTGAAGCCATTATCTGGACCTGTCTTGACAGTGACTCTGTTTGGGAGGTTGTATGAGAAGGACCAGGCATCAAATATTTCATCAGACCTCATGGCACAAACACTAAGAGTAATGCTCATAGTTATAACAACTATTGTATACTTATTAAATTACTAGAATCTTTAGATTTGCTCTCTCTTATTTTGAATAATTTAAAAAATGATGGATAAGAAAAGAAAGATGGGTCTGGGCTCTTACTATTAGTGGTTATGGCCTCTTGTATACGTGAATTACTAATATGTATTTTTCTTTATTTAGGCAGACCAATATATACCAGACAATGTAAGCAGATAAATAGTGACAACATTTTGAAAGGTAAAATCAATAAAATGAAGATGACACTTGTACCCATCTTTTAGATTTTTTTTGGTGAGAATCAAGTAAGTTAATACATTTAAAGTTCCTGGCTCATAGAAATCACTGTATATGTGTTAGCTATTGCAATGATATATAACTGCTAGAGTAAAACCAATTGTGATGTAGTTATTGCTAAAATTATATCACCTCTGATTGTTTCACGTAAGTATATTTTCCAATGGTTCAGCCATCCTACATATTTCAATTAGAGAAATCAATGAATTCAACATCAGCTAACTGGCTTTGGTTTGATATCTAGCATTGATATATCCCCAAGGCAGCTCAGTTCACATCTAGAAATCTATTAGAGGGCTTTCATGTTTTTTGTGTTTTTCAGTGGTGATTTACTGCCTATTTAGTGTTTTGCTTAAATTGTCAGCCTGTAACCATATTAATAGGGTGGCTCTAGAACAGACATTTACCAAGTCTGGCATGTTATCTGTTTTTGTACGGCCCGTAAACTATGTAAGATTTTTATGTCTCAAAATGGCTGAAAAATAAAATCAAAAGAATATTTTGTGACACATGAGAATCATGTGAAATTAAAATTTCAGTTTCCATACTTAAACTTTTATTGAACACAGCCATGTTTGTTTAGGTATTACTTATTATTGATGGCTGTTTTCATGCTACAATAGTAGAGTTGAGTAGTTGTGACATAGACCATAAGGCCAAAAAAGCTGAAGATTTACTACCTGCTGCTTTCCAGAAAAAGTTTGCTGGCTCCTGCTCTAAAATATGAAATATTTCTAGTATTGAAAACCTTTAATGCAAGTCACTGGGAAATTGCCCTTGAGTGTCTTTCTTGTTAATTCTTCCACACAAGGAGAGATAAAATATTTTTATTTGCTTTGCATTATATTACCATCACAAAAAAATACCTTGATTAACATATGAACAAATATGCTAAATGAACTAATACCCCAAACAAATGAATGCAATTTTTATAAGTAAGATGGTATCTATTCACTGTGAGATACCACATCTTCCGAAGTCTGGCAATTAAGTTCACAAATTCGTTACAATGAAGTTGCTAAATTTTTTGAAATAAGACAGATTATTCATCATGAATTTGTACCAACTAGACAAACAGTTAACCAAGTTTACTGTTTGGAAGTACTGAAAAGGCTGCATGAAAAAGTTAGATGACCTGAACACTTCACCAACAATTCATGGTTCTTATATCATGACAATGCACCAGCTCACATAGCACTGTCTGTGAGGCAGTTTTTAGCCAGTAAACAAATAACTGTATTGGAACACCCTCCCTACTCACCTGATCTGGCCCCCAATAACTTCTTTTTTTACCCAAAGATAAAGGAAATATTGAAAGGAAGACATTTTGATGACATTCAGGACATCAAGTGTAATACAATGACAGCTCTGATGGCCGTTCCAGAAAAAGAGTTCCAAAATTGCTTTGAAGGGTGGACTAGGTGCTGGTGTCACTGAATAGCTTCCCAAGGGGAGTACTTCAAAGGTGACTGTAGTGATATTCAGTAATGAAGTATGTAGCACTTTTTCTAGGACGAGTTCGCGAACTTAATTGTCTGACCTTGTAAAGACTTGTTGCATTTAGTATGTTCTAAAATTCCTAAGAGAAATCATGTTATTTTTATTTTCAAGTTTTTCCTGGAGATCAACTAAGAACTGCTCATCTGAATATACTACCTGATATTTTTCCCTGTGACAAACTTACTAGCTTGTCTTAGAATAATTTTTCTTAAAATTAAATATTACAGCAGTGAATTTACTTTTTTAAAAGTGTTATTTACTACATCCATACCCAGCTCTGATTACTTTTTTACTCCAGGTTTCTTTAATGCATGTATGCATATTTTGTGATAGTTTTGATGTGCTTTTTAATTTTAATTTCTTCTTCTTAAAACATTAGTGATGCTCATTTAATACAAACAACACAATTCCAAGAAAGACCAATGCTTAAACACAATATTTTTATCTCTTTTATATCTTGATGAATTCGAATGGTCCAGACAATTTTTGACATTTCCTCATTTAAAGATTATAATTTATTTTATCAACTTCATGACAATGTAAAACACACAAACACGGGCACACCCAGGTGACCATAAATACAAACCAAAGCATGTATAGGACCACACACTTGGACACAGATGCAGATTAAAATGTGAGTCAGCTGTATTTGTACTTCTAGAAAAGTGCTTACGATGACAGAAAGGTTTGTTTGGGTATGGTGCTACCAGACAGAAAACAAACTATGCATCTCTTCAAAAGCCAACTTTCAAAAACCCCATCCTACAGGGAAATGTGCCTGCACCTGCAGGACTGGGTTTTCCTACTCAGCAATCCCGGTCTCCGTCAGCTTCCAGGCATCTTGGGAGCACTTGGCTGCTGTAGTGTTCTTTCTACTCATAGCTCAGTACTTGTTTCCTGTCAATAGCTAAGCATGAAGACTTTGTGAGCTTTCCTTGTCATGGACTGTGGTTTCAGTTCAGACTTAGAGAACTTGAATTTACTAGAATCAAACATGTTTTGAGCATGGAGGTGGGAGACCGGAAGATCTCCATGATCCAGCTCCTACCCCACGGGGACCTCACTGGAGTCAGGATCAATGGGACTCCATGTCTGGCTGTTTGCTGACAGCAGCTGAGCTGGACTGATGGGATGCTGCATGCAGTTCTGAGACAGGATCCTAGGTGAACAGAGACCAGATGCCAGGCCTACGATAAAAAGGCCAGCTGAGCAGCTGGCTGTAGCTCAGGAATGTGAAGGCTATGGTCATGATGACGCAGTTCACACATTCTCACTGACATAGGAAAGGCTTTTGTTCCATAAGGTGGGACCTTATGGGGAACATATGGACCGTGACTCTCCTCATCCAGCTTTTTGTCTTTTTATTTATTCCTTACTAAATGCATCTTTGTGATGATGGAGAGCTCCATTAGGTTCTGTAGCAAAAGCTTAGGAAGCCAGCAGAGGTGGAGGAGAGAGATAAATATAGGCTTCAAGTGGGGACAGTTTCTCCATCTCAATTGACTTAATTTTGTTTTTTTTCATAAAAAGTTCTAAACTTCCCAAAATGTTGCTATGGTCTTTTCCTCCTTCCTTTGTTAAAAGTGTTTCACGTTGGTGGAGATACAGAGAGGGGAGAGTCTCTTAGATCTCTCTCTATATATAGCTATATAAAAATTTAAAGAATTAAAAACACAAACAAAATAGAACTTCCAGTTTCCAAGCGTAGTCAGTCCTCTGAGAGGGTTCAAAGTGTGTTCTTGCTCACTCTAGTAGGACTCTCCCACTTGCCTTGAAGCCCTGGTCTCACAAAATATTCAAATTGCAAAAAAAGGAAAGGAAAAAAAAGATTAAGTTGCAAAATGCAAAAAAAAAAAAAATGCCCCAGCTGATACCATGGCCCCTTCACCTTTGTTTCCTGGAGCCAGGGAATGCCCCACCCCTCACACCCTCAAAGGATGGTTTCTATTTTCTGGCCCTTGACACTAGCTCAGAACACTGCTCAGAGCATTCAGCCATCCACATGTAGTGGCACCACCACTGTTTTTTGTGTGTGTTTTTTTTGTGTGTGTGTGTTTTTAAAGATGTTTCAACTCTATTTTATTGCTGAGGAATAATAATAATAATAAAGCATTTTTTTCAGGTATAAACTATTGAAAGATAAAATCGCATATTAAAAATTTTAAGAGTATATTTGAACAAAAATTGATTTGAACAGAGCAATGCCAAACCAGAACTGGTTAGAAGAGCACCACCTACAGAAGTTCGGGGCCAGACTTTTATAGAGAAGATGCTAAAGCAAAGCAGGAAATTATTTGATCGGTGCCAACTTAAGTGGTTGCCTTATTTGGAAATCCTAGTTGGCTCTATGTGATTGGTGATCCTTAGGTTTTTGTTTCCTAACTATGAGGTTTAGGTTTTGGTTTGTTCACCTAAGCTGCCAAGGTGTTAAACTAACTCACTCAAATGGCTTTCTTGTTTAATTAACTTGACACTACTGAAAGCCAGGCACTTTCTCATGCAAGACAACCTATTAATCAAGCATTATTACCTTTATTTAAAAAGTATAACATTGAGGCTTCAAGAGGCTAAGTAATACTTCAAAGTCAACAAAAAATAAGTGGTTAAGCTGCGCTAAAACATCAAGCTCCTTTTCCCTCAAATGTATATACTCTTACTGTACTATACTTTCTCTTTAGAAAGCGTGTTAGTTAGGATATGCTAGGTTATGTTGCAGTAACAAATAATACTAACAATCTCATGGCTTAAGAAAACAACACCTTACTTCTTGCTCATTCAGAATCTATTCCAGGGCAGCTAGCCTCTTCATCAGACATAGCACTGAACCCCAGGCTTTTTTTGTCTTGTGTCCTCTCCTTATCAATTTTGCTCCCAGAATTTCTGGAGCATGAGAAAAAATATGGACAAATTATATACTGCCTCTTAAATGCTTTCATCCAGTGATACATGTCATTTCCATTAATATTTTATTGGCCAAAGAAAGTGATATCGTCATGCCAAATATAAATGGGTAGGAAGTGTAATTTCCCTGTATATCCAGAAAAGAGAAGAGATTCATAAATATTGGTTAGAACTATAATGACTACCACTAAAGGTAAGTTCCTCAAAGACATAAATCTTACATTCTTCATCAACTTTAGCATATAGATATCAGTCAATAAATGATGAATGTCTGCCATGAGTCACCTGGGTTGCTATTTATAATTCTTTTATTCTCGAACCTATAGTTAAATTATACGCCTTGCCTCTTGCCCCATTACTTTGTTGTCAGCTCCATATACCTATCTGCCAATTGCAAGCCAATACCACCAATTCCTTAAAACTTTCCCTGCCCTTTCCATTGATCTGAAGGCAACTTTACCTGTATCTTCTTGCCCAGAGTATGTAAAAGCATCAGTGATGTTTTGTGTGTGGTTTTCTTTTTAGTTTAGAAAACATTTTAAAATACTTTTTTTAAAAATTTCACAATGTAGATACATTTTTCTCCATGTTACTTTAGAGCAAAGTGTCACATTCAACTCTCCTAACTCATGTGTATCAAATTCTCAAACCAAAGTCTTTAAATTTATGTCCAGTGCTTTCTCTAGCATTCCAGGTTGCTAGGGTTTTCTTACATGGCCATGTTAGACTGTTGCTTCCTGAAGGACTCAGTGTTCATCCTGTTTGATTAAAGTTCTGGAAACTGGTTTTTTGCTCAATGATTATTAAAGTCAGATTTTAATTGTGTTTTACCTTTACAAGAGGGATTTGTCACATCCCTCATAGGCAATCTTGTAATTTTAATAGCCACAGACTTTGATAGAATTCAGGATGAGTGCTAAGGTGAAAGTACAAGATTAGTATTAAAACATATATAACATTTCCAGAACAAAGATTGAAGTTAGCTGATCATATCTGGTGATGTGGCATGAAGAATAAAAGTTTTCCTTGAGATACTGGTAGAAGACTGTCACTATCAAAAGTGGGAAAAATTCAGACTTTGGAGGTAAACTTAGAAGGATCAATGAAAATGTGTTAACAGAAGAATGAGTTCTTAATCTATTTTTTAAATCAGTTCTATATGGTGGTCCAATCACTGAAATACAGCAAGAGCTCTTATCAGTGTTAATAGTTACTTAGCCATCAAAACCTTCTAGAAACTTTGAACTTCTGCCAAAGCCAATATGGCCCACAGGTTGAGGTAACCATTTACAGGGACATTGCTCAGGAGAACAAGACTTACCAATGGTTTGGAACTTATTCATATGTTAGTTTTAAGATATTTAATGCAAAGATTAACAAGGTTTCTGTAATTTAGTTACTTAACACCTGCTTTGGTAACAGAAGCTAAAACATAGTTATGCATTTTTAAATATTTTGCTTTACATGTGCTGTTTAAAATGTTTCACTTGTATGACAAATTCACCTATGGAAAGCTCAGGAATTTGAAAAGTTGAAGCATGAATTTTTTTTATCTCCTTTTCTTGTACATAAAGAAGGAAATTTTATCTTGTGTACTACCTAGTGCTAGCATAATAGAAGGAAACTTCATAGAGATTTTTACAGGTTTTGAAATTAAAATGTATGTCATTGTTACTACATGCTAAACTATAGAACTAAAATCTTATTTGCACAAATGTTATTTGATGGGAAAAAAATCCTGGTACATTTCAGGATGACTTCGCACTTGTGTGTGTGTGTGTGTGTGTGTGTGGGTGTGTGTGTGTGATAGATTATTTTACTTTTTGCTTTTGTTGCTATTACAAAAACAATTGCACTGAACTTTTGCTCATCAAACAACATGAGCATTTTAACTTTAAAAAGCGCTGCTAGAGAAACTTTCCAAAATTAAATTATTAGCTATGCATCATGTGATCCAGTCAAGAAGTTTAACTTGTCAGCTCCTCCTCCACCAACCCTGATAACAACTGGGGGTTAGTGAGAGTTGAAAATTCAAGTTACAGGTTAATATTAAGTGCTTTCTTGAAATTTATTTTTTTCATTTCAAAACATTATCATAATCCTTTTTGATTTAAACTAAATCTTAATTGAGATAATATTACTATTGCTGCTTTTATTCATCTCTTGCTTTTTAAAAGTTTTTGTTTTGACTTAATTTTTACATTGTTAGAGTATTTTCTGGAGTTTCTCAGTAGGTGATCACAAATGTGTATTTTTTGTCTTTGTTTTACTTTCATATGATTACTATTTTGGCTGAATATAGGATGTTGAACTGCTATCCAATTTCCTTAATTGTTTCTAAGCTCATTCCAATGCCCTCTGGCTTCCAAAATTACAGATGAGAAGTTCTATGCTAGCCTGATCTTTCCTTTTTTACTTATTTTTTTCAACTTTATTGAGGTATAATTGATATGCAAAGAACTGCACATATTCAATGTGTACAATTTGATGAGTTTGGATATATGCAATCACCGCCACCACAATCAAGGAATTTCTATCCGGATACCTGTAAGATTTTCAGAACCAGGCTAAATGTATGTGCCTAAATTTTTATTGGTCCCAAAGAGCACAGAAGTGAGCTAATGACTTCTTCAGTTCATTTGTTCATTCATTCAAACCTTTATTCATTTTTTAATGTTCTAGATATTTTCCAGGCCTTAGGGCTATAGCAGTGAATGAAACACAGTCCATTTCCTTATAACACATTACCTCTATTTGTTTCATTTTATCTTATTGTTTTTCCTCCTTTATTCCCTTTCCCCACTATGCTTTCTTTGTGTCTATAATGGCCTTCTAGAGTATATCTTTTTTATATTAATTTAAGTATGTATGTGTTCTTGAAAAAGCTTTGTGATAGTTCTTATACATTCCCTTAACATGCCCTAAACGTTCCCCTTGGAGGTTTACGTATTTGATTAACACTATACACAAGATGATATTTTACAAATCTTAACTTATTCTTGACTCATAAAAGACCAGGAAATAGATCTTTTTTTTCCCACCTAAGAAAACTGCAGCCTCAAGAAGTTAGGCAGCACATGCAAGCCCTCAGAACTAGAGAATGGCCAAGTCCAGACATGGACAGAGGCAGCTGGGCTCTAAAAGCCATGCTCTTCAGCACGCAGCTTAAACCTCACAAATTCAAAACTATACTCCTAACTTTCTCCTGCGTCTTGTCCTTCTCTAACCACCATCTTTCCCACCTCAGCAAATGGGACCTCCACCCTTCCACCTAGTCACACCAAAAGCCCTGCTGTTTCCCTTGACAACTTTCTCCCAGTCCACTTTCAGTCTGTCTGCAAACCCCGCCTGCTGTATCTCAGAACATACGTATGCCAACTTGACCACCACTCTTCCCTGTCACAGCCGCTGCCCGAGTCCAAACCACTGTCTTCTCCCACCAGGTCATTGTGGCAGCTCCTAATCATCTCCCCACTTTCTCCTTGCCCTCTGCCTCTCTTCTCACACAGCAGCCAGAGTGAATCTATTACAATCGGTCAGATCACGTGGCTGGTTCCAAAACACTTCAGGATCTTCCTTTCTCACTCAAAGACAAAGCCGACATTCTTAGCCGTGACCTACAAGGCCCTATTCAGTGTAGCCCTGTGCCGTTTCTTGGCATCCCGTCTAGTTTTCTCTATTTTGCTCACTCTGCTCCAACCATCTTGACCTCTGCTATTTTGCAGACACACTAGACATGCCCCCACCTCAGAACCTTTGTACCTGCTGTGCGCTCTGCCGGGGTTGCTCTTCCCCCAGATGCCCACGTGTTTAGCGCCTCACTTCCTTCAGGTAAAATTCAAGGCTTCCGTGGCTACCTTATCCTTAATGTCAGTCCTCTCCCCAAACACTTCATATATCTCTTCCCCACTTTATTTTTCCCCCCTTAGCATCCATTGCAATCTAACGTTTTATTTATGTATCATCTGTATTGTCTGTGCTCCCCTCACTGGAATGTAAGTTCCCCCTGGGCAGCAATTTTGTTGTGTCTCCACCACTCTCTCCTCAGCACCCAGTGCCTCACAGAGGGAAGGCGTTCGATCAATACTTACTGAAAAACACTGAGTGAATTTCTATTTCTTTGTCTTTTAGCTTAGTGCATGTGATATTCCTCCACCAAATTCACACCATCAGTGATTCAGTTATTAGTTGTGATTATTCGCTCATAATTTCTTATTCATTTTTAAAATACTTCACATTTCTTTAGGCTTCTTTTCCTGTGGTCCAATTTGATCTTGGATGTTTTTACTAAATTTTGTTTAAAGTTCTCATTTTTCTGCCACCTTTTCTAATTGGGTTGACTCCTTTCTGTGCTGCTACTACATTTTCTTAAATGGCTTGTGAACTTCTCTTGATGGCTCATATCAGGGGTGTAGAATTTTTTTTGGCATCCTTGAAGATCAGACTGTCAGAGTCTCTTGTGTGGAAGCTTTTCTTTCACAGGCAGGTCTGTTCACAATGCTTGTGTGGGGACAGAGCCAGAAGTTCAGTTTCCGGGCTCTTGCCCTCATGTGGAAAGGTGCTCACTAGGGTAATAAATGGCCATCAACAACTGTGATTGGATGGCCATCAGCTGTGGCTAGTTGTCCGTGAGCTGTAACCAGTGAGCCATTGGCCACTAATATAACTGTCATGGCTATGCTAGCAGCAAATGGGGGATGTCATGCAGGGTGTCATGTGGGGTCTCAGCTCCCGCTCCCCACATTAGAATGCAGGACATGGTGAGGCCAAAAAGGAACACCCACGCAGCCATAGATAGGGGAGTCATACCACTATATTCTCGCTGGCATCTGGGTTGGAGACACAGGAAACAGGAACCACACTACCCACAACATACCATCCACTTCTCTCTGCCAACCAACCTCACTTGCTAACTGCAATCCGTCGTGCTGACTACAATCCGCTCTTGCCAGCTCAGCCACCATCTTCTTGCTAGCCCCCATTTGCTACTACCGTAGCCACAGCAGTTATATTAGTGGCCAATGGCTCACTGGTTACAGCTGACAGCCAACTAGCCACAGCTGATCGCCATCCAATCACAGTTGATGGCCATTTACTACCTGAGCCAGCACCTTTCCACGTGAGGCCGAGAGCCTGGACATGGCACTACTGGCTCTGTCCCCACAGGAGGCTAGCAAGAAGATGGTGGCTGAGCTAGCAAGCATGTATTGCAGCTAGCAAGTGAGGTTGGTTGGCAGGGAGAAGTGGACGGCAGGTTGCGGATAATGTGGCCCCTGCTTCCTGTGTCTCCAACCCAGCCGCCAGCGAGAATATAGTGGTATGACTCCCCTATCTATGGCTCTGTGGATGTTCCTTTTTGGCCTCACCATGTCCTGCATTCTTATGCGGGCAGTGGGACCAGAGACCCTGTATGACACCCTGCATAACAGCTTGTGTCCAATTCATAAATGCCATGGTTTTCCTCAAGCTCAATTTTTTAAAAAATGTACCTCTTCATGAACTGCATTTCAATTTTAAAACAAGGATTTCCAGAATTATTTAAAACTCAACCCTGTGTTTGATTTGCATAAAGCTAATTATTAGTCCTTTTATGGCGTAGCTTTCCAATTCTTGAGATCCTATTTCTCATACCTTTCACGAGCAACACATGCTTCTCTGTAGGTAATTTGTATTTTTCTCAAAAAAGATACATAGGTCGTATATTTTATGAGCCCGTGAATATGGCAGATCATCTTTTACAGTCACATAAAGACACTTCCTGCATAAAAAGTTATATGGTTTCAAATTTTTGTCCTTATGTCTCTCTATACTGCTCCGTTAAGGTAAGGGATTCAGTATTCCTGAGAAGTTTGAGGTCAGCCTCATTTTTGTTCCTGTAAAGGTGCATAATTTTGTGGTTTGGAATTTGTAGGAAGAGAGAAAATCACATCTAACATAAGGATAAATTCTAGACTGTATTAGCTAGGAATGCAAGTACTACCAGTTGTCCTTAATTAGATAAGAAAGGGGTGCTGGGATGCAGGAGAGAAAACACACATGGTGGACAAGGCCTCAGGGGATGAAGTATCTTCAGAGGAGAGACAGTTTTAGAACAAAGTGAGAACAAATACGATTTAGAAAAGCATTTGAGGAAGTAGTGTGGTGACCGTGAGCTCCAAAGGGCACATCTGAAAGGGTTTTGGGAATAATGGGAGATTAGGAGATGGGTTCAGATCAGAAGTTGTATACAACAGTATGGAAATGAGAGGCAGCAATTAGAGATGGGTGCTTAATAAAACCAGGGACAAAAGACCTGGTGGATTAGTGCTGATGGCTTTTTATTGGGACATTGGGCTCATTCTACCAGCGAGTTCCTGTCCTGCTAGACAGATCTGTTTTAAACTATAACTCCTACAAATATGTTTTTAATTCATATGTCATTTTCAAACATTAGGTGATTAGATCATTTGCACAGAACTGTTTCCTTAGCTAGATAATCAGAAAAGGGTTTATTAACCTTTATTACTATTGTATGTGCAACTTGGATAATTTGTATATACAAATAATAATCATTTCTAGCTCACTAAATACTGAAAGCTGGAGGAAAAGAAACAAAACCACTATTATATCATATTTTTAGATAAGCATTCAACTCATAATACCATAGGACATTTATTTAAACAAGTAAATCTAAAAAAATATATAACTCTTTAAAACTACTTGCATAAAAATGATGCATAATATTTTTTGAGTTGGCGGGCAAGTTATTCTACTAAAGTGTCATTAATACTAACAATTTCCAAGATATTACACTTAAGGCTCTATTTGTCTGAAATTAGGATGAGCAAATATGAGGAGGAAGCCTCTGAGTTTTGGGTTTTTATCTGGGAACCTAACATTTTAGATGTATAAACAACAAGGCTTACAAAGTTGTCAAATAACTTTTTCATCTTCTATGAATATAGTCTTCCAAAATCGAACAATTTCTTATTTTTGGACCCTAGTTCCTGCTGAGTGAACCTACTCAAGATGATTTTTTTACTGGTAGTAATTAATTAGCAAACACTTTAAACAGTGATTAAGGTGTGCTGCTTGGTTCCTTTAATATGTCAACAGCATAAGTAAAAGAAAGAAGGAAAAGGAGGAAATAGTGAGAAAAACAGTCTAAATAGATTTATAACTTAACTGATAGAGTTTAGTTGATTGGACACTTAAATTTCATAGCAAAAAACCCATCATTCTTTCAGTGAAATTTCAATATTGCATTGTTCAAACAACCTAGTTTTAGTCTACTGTTTGTTCTGTCATGAAATGGGACTGGGTGTCTAGTGAAATAAATCTTACAGACTCATTTGGTATGAATATGTTTCCTCCTGGGAATAGAAGGCAGAAAGGGGTTAGGGGTAAGATGTTTCAAATTTATTAAAATATGCATTTTAGTATGTAAATACTCTATTTTCCAATTCTCATTTTGGATAAATTTGGATTTCTATGTGGTCTTGATCTAAACTGTCAGCCTCTGCAGAGGGAATGGCAGAGATGCAAAGGAAGGCAGATTCCTGGAATTCTAAGACTTGCTGCTGTTTTCTAGCATTTTCACAGCATAGTGACAGGTTGCTTATAGATTGCCAGAAATGTACATTCTTCCTCCAAATTCTTTCTCTCCCTTCCTTTTTACACACACACACAAACACACACACGTATGTGTATATGTATATTTACATATATTGCAAATTCCAACATTTAACTGAAAATTACCGAATCATATAGAAATAAAAGGGAAATTTTAAAACTGGGTCCCATGGAAGCTTGGGGTTCTTCAGTAGGCATGAGGAGGCATGTGATTGCATGAGAAAAAAATTTTAATGGGTTTCAGAGCTTAAAAAACAAAGAGCTCTGGTGCCGTGCCCACGGCCCAAGTGGAAGCTCAAGGTCCCTGGGTTCTCATTGCAGTGCTTTTTGTCCATGTCACATAACTTCTTACCATGTGCTTTGGTCTGTGTATTTAAAATCCTTAATAATTTGGACCACAATACCACACTTCACCAGTGTGTATAGTGCTGCAATAAATATAGGAGTGCATAATTTTTTTTTTAGAGTTTTGGATTCCTCCGGATAGATACCTAGAAGTAGAATTGCTGGATCATAAGGTAGTTCCATTTTCAGATTTTTGAGATACCTTCATACTGTTTTCCATAGTGGCTGCACCAATCTGCAATCCCACCATCAGTGCATGAGGGTTCCCTTTTCTCCATATCCGCGCCAGCACTTGTAGTTTGTTGATTTATTGATGATAGCCATTTTGACTGGGGTGAGGTGGTATCTTATTGTGGTTTTTATTTGCATTTCTCTAATGATTAGTGAGGTTGAACATTTTTTCATGTCTGTTTGCCATCTGTACGTCCTTTTTAGAAAAATGTCTCTTCAAGACATCCTACCTTCTTATATGAAAGTTCAAAGCTTAATGTTCTTGAAAATAATGTATCTGAGTTGATCCTTTCTACAGTGGTAAAACAAAACAAAACAAAACAATTATTAAAACGCAACTGTACTAGTAATTGAGACACCAGGTCATATTCCAGCTTTAATGGTTTTAGGAATAAAGCCTCAATTTCTTGCCCATAAAATTATGTCATATTTTCCTTATAAGGAATGATATTAAATGTTAAAATGTTAAATAATGCACAAAATATATGTGTAAATGGTTGGTGAACTGGAAATAAAGTCATGTAAACTTCTTTCCATTACAATCAATTATAAAATAAGAAATATACATATGCTCACGTGCAGAAGCAGGCATTAGTGGATATTACTTCCGTACAATAGGCACATTTAAAATATTTCATTTTTTTCCACTAATGCATTTTAATTCTAAACTTTCTGGTAATTGATGTCTATCATTTAGAATGTAAGTCTTCCTCACAAAATCTTGCTTTGAGCAAAGATTATTTCCATAGATTAAAGCATATGAAACATTCGCCATTTAACCTTCTCTGACCTACAAAAATGTCAGTTTCATATATTTCAACCTAATAATTCGCTTTTCATTTCTAGCACAGTGGCATCAAGTAGATGTTTTTTTAAAAAAATGTTAAACTGAACCATTGCACCAAACTTAGAAATAGCTCTTTCCAAAATAATTATTTCCGGTAAGAAGTAATAGGTTACTATGTTAGAAGTAAGAGGAATCAAATTGCCAACGATTCACTTTTTTTTTTCCCTTTCATGTTTCTGGAATAGGTATATGGAAATAAAAGAAGGAACTCTAACCTGACTATGGATTTTGGAGAAAGATTCCTCAACACATAAAGGAAAAATTAAACTGCTTAGTTTTCCCATTTTAAACTGGGTAGCCCTCAGGAATGATGTCCTTTTGCCACAATATAATTAATATTTCCTGTGTGAAAAGCAGCTGGTCAAATGACGTCCGTGCTTCACTATACAGTTTAATGGTGCTCATAATTCTGACCACACTGGTTGGCAATCTAATAGTTATTATTTCCATAGCATACTTCAAGCAACTTCATACCCCAACTAATTGGCTCATTCATTCCATGGCCACTGTGGACTTTCTGCTGGGGTGCCTGGTCATGCCTTATAGCATGGTGAGATCTGTGGAGCACTGCTGGCATTTTGGAGAAGTCTTCTGTAAAATTCACACCAGCACTGATATTATGCTGAGCTCAGCATCCATTTTCCATTTAGCCTTCATTTCCATTGACCGCTACTATGCTGTGTGTGACCCATTGAGATACAAAGCCAAGATCAGTAACTTGGCTATTTTTGTGATGATCTTCATTAGCTGGAGCATCCCTGCTCTTTTTGCATTTGGAATGGTCTTTCTGGAGCTAAACATCAAAGGAGCTGAACAGATGTATTACAAACACCTTCACTGCATAGGCGGTTGCTCTGTCTTCTTTAGCAAAATATCTGGGGTACTGGCCTTTCTGACTTCTTTCTATATACCTGGATCTATTATGTTGTGTGTTTATTATAGAATATATTTCATAGCTAAAGGGCAGGCAAGATCAATTAATGATGCAAATCTGAAGCTTCAAATTGGATTCGAAGAGAAAAATGGAATTTCACGAAGCAAAGAAAGGAAAGCGGCAAAGACTTTAGGAATTGTGATGGGAGTTTTCCTAATATGCTGGTGTCCTTTCTTTGTCTGCACAGTCATGGATCCTTTCCTGGACTATACTATTCCACCCACCTTGAATGATGCATTGATTTGGTTTGGCTACTTGAACTCTACTTTTAATCCAATGGTTTATGCATTTTTTTATCCCTGGTTCAGAAGAGCATTGAAGATGATTCTATTTGGTAAAATTTTCCAAAAAGATTCATCTAGGAGTAAATTATTTTCAGAATCAAATCCATAGAATTATTATACTTCTCTGCTTTGCAAAAGCAGATGGTGACCACATTTATGAGCACAACGTAATAAACCACATGACCAACTGCAGAGTCTTTTATCAATTATTTGAGTCAAAGAATGTATGATGAGATATAATGCTTATGTTTTGCTTTCTATTTGGGAGATGGTAGATACTATCTTTTCCATTCTTACTATACATATGTAGCTTTGCAAGTCCAGAATTTAAGGTCCTGCATTTAAAAAAATACTTTCCTATTTTTATATGAACTGCTGGGAAATTGATAGTGTTCCTTTACCCAGTAGCTCAGTGGTAGAAAATATGGGGCTGCATTTGGTAATGCAAGTTACAGTGACTTTGTCATTCATTTGCTTGAATGTATGTCTTTTGTAAAATCAACTAAAAGTACACATTAAATGTTATATATTAAATAATTGCTTATACATAATTTTCTATTTGTCATGAATCCTTATTCATATACATTTAATTCTTCAATAGCTTGATTTTCAGCTTTTTAAAATAAGTTTTCCTGATTCTCATACTTGTAGGAAATTTGTAACATACAGAAAAAAACAAAACCCTATAGAAACATAAAGTAAAAATATCACTCATAGCTCACTTCCTGAAAGAACTATATTGTTTAAAATTCTTAAAAACATTATTTTTGGGGTGACTGTATAATGTTACATTGTATACATGTACAAAGATGCTTTTTAACATTTTTCCATAGTGTTGATCACTTAGAAGTTTTTAATTATTTTTTTTAAAACTGAATGTTTTTCTGACTGTTACCTGTTACTTCAGCTCATGAAAGTAGGTCTGGAAGGATTTCACCATATTTCAAGGTGATGCTTGGTGTGGTAGAACCCCAAATATAAGCTATATGAAGTAAAACAAATTTACTTGCTGGGTTCTAGATTGTACCCAAAGAGAGGCAGTCATCCATCAAAGTAGCTAAACCTCAGGGATAGCAAGAGGTGTGATCAGAATAGACATGCCATGCCTATTAAAATGACACATACAAAAAGAAAAAACAAAAATAAAAAGAGGAACAAATGGTGGCTTCAGTTAAGATCCCATAAAAGGAAGTAGGCAAACATTCTAAATTATAAGCATTGATTTGCAATTGAGCTGTTTCTCATTCAGACTTCATGAAGTCTGTTTCCTGTTGAATAGCCCCAGGAGTTTGGATTTATTTATTTAATAGTAGTGACTTATGCTCATGCATAAGTTAGGGCAAGGCAGCTAATTTTAAATGAAACTAAGATGCACATTCCTGCACGTAAATTTCTGTTCGCCAACCGGATGATCTCACAAATCCATCTATCTATTATAGTCTGTTTTAGGACTACGTATTTTGTTTCATTGATCTGACTAGATTTTTGTTCTAGTTCATTTAAAAACTGTTCTGAGTTATCTTTTCATTTAATATAGAATAAGACAGATTGTCCCTAATCATTCCCAGTTTCAAAAACTCCCTTTACATTTTTCACTTGTGAGATCATTTTGTCAAACATTAAAAAGGGAACAAAAGCATTTAGGCAGTTTTCTGTACCTTACAGCAAGTTTCTGTGCTGTTCTTTATTTGCTCCCACACATTCCTCTTAAGATTATTCCTAGATGTTTTGTGCTTTTGTGTGTGTGTGTGTTTTACCTATTGTGAATAAATCTTTTTTACGCCATTATATTTTCTATATAAAAATTAATGCTGGCGTACAGTAAAATTGCATTTTAGCTTTTCAGTTGAATTGTTTGGGTTTTCACTATACATAATCCTCCATTGTAAGTTTATCTCTTTTCCAGTAGTTATGGTTTTTATGTATATTCCTTGCTATACTTCATTAGTCAGAATTTCTAGACCAACACTGATGAGAAGTTAGTACAAGCACTAATGATGGTAAGAGTCATCAGTCATCCTGTTTTACATTTATTTTAAATTACTATTTAGGTTTTAATATTGATTCCATACTTTTCTGGGACAAGCTCATGACTTCAATAATTCCAACTTTTTTACTTAGAACGAAAGCCCCGATAGCCTATCTTTATTTATAGCTTCTGTTCTTAATACTCATGATAAGAGATAACCCATAACTCAGCCTCAGCAAAGAACGAAGGCTTATTTTATTTTGCCACATCCACCATTTTACCTTTGTTTCCATTCCCTCATGCAGAAGGTATATTTGTTTTTTTGATTGTCCAGAGTCCATTTCCTACCCAGAATCTAATCCTCTTTTGAGAAATTTCCTGTTCCAACCAGCTATAGTCTGTTGAAACTGTATTGAGGAGACTAGGCCCCTGCACTTCCCCTTAACTAAACAGATGGGTGGATAATCCAAGCTAAAAATTGCAGAAAGTCTTTCTCTAGAATTTGAGTTTTAGCCAAGGGGGAAAGACAGTGATCCTTAACAGAATAGTCAGCAGAAAACAAGAAAAAACACGTGGGTTTCCATTCCATTCATGTGGTAAAATCAGGAGCAGACTGCCATTGGTATTGTTGGGGTTCTTGTTTCCCAGATTCCAGAGCTGCCTGTCCATTTCCAAGCTAATTTCTCTGGTCTCTCTAATTTCATGAGTCTAGATAGTCTTCCCATAAATTCTTTTTGAGAATAATTTTTGGTTGCATCCATGGAAAGAAACTTAGCTTGATATACTATATTATAGTAACTACCAAGAAAGCAATTACAATGATATGATACTTGTTACCCAAATTCAGACAACTTCCAATCAAAACAGACTCACTTTCCACTCTTCTCTCAAAGAGGAGTGTTCATATAAATATTACTCTGGAAGAGATGAAAATAAACATACTAGCAAGGAAGTTTTTCATCGGTACTGACTTATTGTTAATAAAAATAATGCCATTTTAAAAGATCAGTGAACTGGAAAGTTCCATCTTGATTTTAAACTTGGTTCTTGAAGTCAATAATCCAGTCTTTGGAAAGTCATAAATATGTGCCAAGAAAGTAGGGCAAACCATATGAACTCTAGTTCACTGTGGATTCTGGTGAGTTATAGTTTCTATTTAGTGATACATTGTCAACAAAAGCTTGAACATTAACTTAAATGTGTAAAGATACATGAAGAATGATTTATGTGTTTAAATTTAGCAGACTATAAAGTGTACCAAAAAACCAATGACTCAAAAAGATATTTTAAATGCTGCATTCAAATAATCCAGATAATGTAGGAATCAGATTAAAATTTTTTAAAGATAAGATATATGTATTTTCCAAATAGTATTCAAAGAAAGTAAACTTGTCTTTAATAGGTCCTGCTCTTCCCCCCCTTGCCCCCCCACATCCTAAAACTCCTCGTAAAACCCTTTTCTCAAGTCTCTAAGCTCCCAGTGACTGTTTGCTGCTTCAATATTCTAACTTGGTTAGAATGTTCCGCTGGCATTGGTTCTACTGTGAAGTCATATCCACCTCAATATCTAATTTGTTTGTCTTTGATTT